>NC_053040.3:132659647-133341647 GCF_002575655.3 Aegilops tauschii subsp. strangulata
TAGCAAGGTAGCCCAATCCTTTTGTGGCAAATGACAGGCCAAAACGGTTTCTTATAATAAGCAAAAGGTTCTTGAGGGTACACGGGAATTTCATCATGTTGGCTTGATTCGTGTTCGCTACTTTGATAATTTGATATGTGGGTGGATCGGTGCTTAGGTGTTGTTCTTACTTGAACAAACCTCCTACTTATGATTAACCCCCTCGCAAGCATCCGCAACTACGAGAAAAGTATTAAGATAAAATCTAACCATAGCATTAAACTTATGGATCCAAATTAGTCCCTTACGAAGTAGCGCATAAATTAGGGTTTAAGCTTCTGTCACTCTAGCAACCCATCATCTATTAACTACTCCATAATGCATTCCCTTAGGCCCTAATAAGGTGAAGTGTCATGTAGTCGACGTTCACATGACACCACTAAGGGAATCACAACATACATATCATCAAAATATCGAACACATATCAAGTTCACATAATTACTTGCAACATGACTTCTCCTGTGACCTCAAGAACAAAAGTAACTACTCACAAATGATAATCATGCTCAAGATCAGAGGGGTATTGAATAGCATAATGCATCTGAACATATAATCTTCCACCAAATAAACCATATAGTAATCAACTACAAGATGTACTAGTCACCCACAAGTACCAATCTAAGGTTCCCGTACAAAGATTGAACACAAGAGATGAAGTAGGGTTTGAGAGGAGATGGTGATGTTGAAGATGTTGATGGAGATTGCCCTCCCAAAGATGGGAGAGTTGTTGGTGATGATGATGACGATGATTTCCCCCTCCGGGAGGGAAGTTCCCTCGGCGGAATCACTCTGCCGGAGGGCAAAGTGCTCTGGCCCAAGTTCCGCCTCGAGACGGCGGCGCTTCGTCCCGAAAGCCCCCCCTATTTTTTCTAGGTCAAAATGACCTATATACCAGAAGATGGGCACCGGAGGTGGGCCGAGGAGGGCACAACCCACCAGGGCGCGCCCAGGTGGGTTGTGCTCATCTGGTGGGACCCCTCTGGTAGTTATTTGCTCCAATAATTCTTAAATATTCCATAATTAATCTCTGTGAAGTTTTAGCTTATTTGGAGATGTGCAGAATAGTTGACTCTGACGTAGCTTTTTGAGGTCCAGAATTCTAGTTTTCGGCATTCTCCCTCTTTGTGTAAACCTTGCATATTATGAGAGAAAAGGCATTAGAAATACTCCAAAAGCATTATTATACATAAAAACATTATAAATAACAGTAGGAAAACATGATGCAAAATGGACGTATAAGTGTTGTATGCATTTTTTACTATTTTGCGTTGATTTGTGTATTACTACTTTTTTTACCATGATTTTCAATGAATTGGTGTCTTCTTTGTAAATTTATTTAGTTTATTGTTATTGTGTTAGTTTTTTGCATTGCATGTGTTGTTATCCATCTTTTTCTTTTTTCTTTTTAACGAATAGGGATCTACTCATATGTTTATTTATTCCAGTTGCACAAGTGCATTTAAAAATTTGCAAGTATTTGCCCCTGACCCCGTCATGGCACATTTGCCTGCCCGCAACATGGTGGGGCCGATCCCGGCCTCAAGCTCCTCCTCTATGGCTTGGTCCTCCTCTATGGCACCTTTGCTTGCCCACAACATGGAGGGTGTTCAGTGTAGGCCTCATCTATACAACTATGGATGCTATGAGCAGGAGTTATGTATTGTATGTCTCATACATCGATGTATCGATGCTACGAGTGGACGATGTGCACTGCGGGTCTTGTCTATCAAGGTGTCGATGCTATGAGTGGGCCATGTGTATTACATGTATCATCAATAGAGGTATCGATGCTATGAGCGGATGATGTGTATTGCAGGTCATCTGCAGAGGTTTTCACTACTATGAGTGGATGGTGTATTGCATGTCATCTGTAGAGTTTTCACTGGTATGAGTGGACAAATGTACTACAGATCTCGTCTTTGGTGGCATTGATGCATGCAGAGAGAGAGAGAGAGAAGTGTCTTTTTTGAGGGAGATGGTGAGAGAAGTGTCTTGGGATAGAGCGTGGAGGGGTGCATTCTTCGCCACGCCCACATGGCCGTGTCCAGCGAGCGAGAGAGCGAGTTTTGGGCCCCACGCATCGATGGATGAGTACGTAGGGGAAATGTGGATAACCCGACACTGCAAAGGCGGTCAAATGACGCTGACCTGGTGTAATGGTGACGGAAGGGCAAAAACATAAGAGTTGTTCACTTTTTAAGGAAAAGTTGAAGCCACTTTGAAAGTAAGGGCAAAATAGACAAATGCGTGCCAACTAGGGGCAGAAGTATACATATCCGTTATAGGATTGATTTATGTACAAAGATAGTTTCACAAGATATAAGAAAAATGTATAAGAGCATCTCCAACAGATGATATATAATAGGGCAAAACTGCTTTTTAGGACATTTAGACCCAAAATAGATGCAAATTTTTAGGGCGGCCCTAAAAATTGGCCCTGAATGTCGCAAATATACAACAGCCGTGCGGCTACCATAATTTTTTTAGGCCAGAGGGACCAGGCAGGACCCCAAGAGAACATATGTCTTACATCACCTTGTGCCAAAAAACAATACTTCAACACATAATGTATTTTAGGTCACCACTTTTACAGCATCTGCTATGACAGAAATTACTCTGGTGCCTTAAAACTTTCTCTCTCCTATCCTAAAACTTTTTCTTAATGATTTGATAAAACTTCCTATCTATTCATCTTCAATCACAGTAGTACAAGGAATACTAGAAATAATAAAAATTACATTCAGATCCGTAGACCACCAAACGACGACTACAAGCACTGAAGCGCAACAGAATAGCCGGAGACACATCTCCCCAACTGAAGGCGGGCCGCTATCATCGCCCCTCCCTCGCCGGAGCCAGGCAAAACTTGATGTAGTAGGCAGTTGGGAAGTCATCGTGCTAAGGTCCCAAAGAACCAACGCAACAGAACAGCAACCGTCGCCAATGAAGAGTAGCATAAATCAAAAGGATCCAATCTGAAGACACTCGCACGTAGATGAATGATGACCAAATCCGAGCAAATCGACCAATGACAAACCTATCGGAGACACGTCTCCCCACGCCCACCGACGGTGCTAGATGCACCACCGGAACGGGGGCTAGGCGGGGAGAACCTTATTTCATCTTCAGTGAGCCGCTGCCGTTTCGCCTTTCCGAGCAGGACACAAATCCTAACAATACTCGAAGAAAGATGTAAAAACAGAGCCCTCCCACCGGCAAGGGCCGGGATCCACTCCGCTCCCATGACCCTAAGGCCACCGGAGGCGAGGCGGACCGGCGGCGACGCCGGCGGGAGGCAGAGAAAACCTACCTTTGGGGGGGGGGGGGGGGGGGGGGGCTTGTGACGACGGCATGGCTCACCACGTTTGTTGTACGAATGTCCAAAAACTTTTTTGGTGCTCTATTTTCCATCAGCCATTGAAGATGCTCTAACTTTACCATATAGGCTTGTTCGGGTAAGCAGCACAAAACTCGACAAAAAAAATTAAAATATAAAGTTTTGGACTTCTTGTCTTCGAGCACGGTACACTACACATGGCAGGGATACAAAGGGTGCCGTGGAGCCTCACGGTTGAACCACTTCACCAGCGAACACGGAAACAAAGATTTCTCGTGCTTGTGCAAGACCAAGACGTACGAAACGGCACGAACACTTAAGATTGGATGTACATGGTAGTTTGTACACGTAGCGGAAGGAGAATTGTAAGGTCCCGATCGTGTGACCCATTTAGCTTTAAATTAAGCTTTGCTTGTCAAGGACTCAACGCTTTGCACAACTACTAGGGAACCAACAAATCATGGGACTGAGAAAGAGAGTGTAATGTAATTGTAGTATCATAGTAGATGTTATCAAACTGCTGACCTTTCATAGACTCATTCTATGTTACTATGCATGTCATTTTTCTCTCGTAAAAAGATCAATACGTGTCACTTTTGAATGATTCTTGATAAACATTTTAAGGTTTGACAATCAGTATAGAAAGTTAACAACACATATGGCTTATAAATGAATCAGTCTTTGGTTCCTAAAAAACTCGAGTAGGTGGTGGTTGTTGTTCGTGGTCCATTTTCTCTTGAGGTGGTACCATCTTTTATTTTGTGCAAGCTCCGCCTTACAACATTTTATTCATTGAGCGGAAGCATATCTGACTGACCTTCGTCAGCTAGAAAGCCAGAAATCACAAGATACTCCCCTCTGGCTATAAAAAGAGGGCACACATTTTTTGAGATTTTAGTTGGCAATAAATTTAACCAATAAAATGTGGCTATGTGTCATAAAAAGTATACATTGAAATTTTCATCTGGAACAATTTTTGAATGATGTAAGTTTTAAGTTGCACGACTTATGTATTGTTGGTCTAATTGATTGTCAAGGTTAAACTTCATAAATCGTGGACACCCTCTTTTTATAGAGGGTGTAGTTTGTTACACAAGTATCTAGACTCAGAACCTCTCTTGCACACAGATGGACATCATCACATGAGTGTTAGAGCATCTACAGCCACATATGGCAAATCCGGCCCCTCAAACGCCCGTGAACGTGCTCGGGCGCGTCCGCGGGCAGTGACCGGGCACACCTTAAATTTCATTTGTTGCATTCGCACATCTCATACTCGATATATCCATACAAAGACATGCAAAAGAAAATAGAACCTATGTACTACGTCAATCATAACTACTCCTCGTCGGAGATCACCACGATCTCCGTGCCCAGCTCCGGCAGCATGGGCGGCAGCTGCAGCTCTGGCTCCTCCGGCTGCTCTGCTCCGGCCTCCTCCGCCTCTGTCTCCGCGTCGAGCTCGTCGAAGAGCGCGTCGGTCTCCGCTTGCTACCACCAGAGGAACGCCCGGTTGGCCTCCACATAGGCCTCATCCTGGATGAACTCCAGGATGGCCTGCTGCTCGGCCATCTCATCCGACTGGGCGACGGCTCCGCCTCCGCCTGCTCCCTGTTGAAGGCCGGCACCTACTGGTCCGCCTCCTCCGCCTCCTGCACCTGCATCGGATCCATCTCCTCCTCCTCCTCCTCTTCCCCCGGCTGCTCCTCCTCCTCCTCCGGCTCCGGCAAGTCCGGAGGCAGCCCAACAGCGATGCGGGTGGCGCGTGCAGCTTCCCTCGCCCGGATCTGTTGTTGGATCTCATAGCGGAGCTCCGGCGTCAGCATGGCATAGTACGTGACCTTGCTCCGGACCATGGCGGAGTGGCCGAGCGTGGACAGAGCGCCGGAGCGGGAGAGGGAGGAGGTCGATGGGCTTGGACTGGCGGCACGGAGAGGGGGGAGGGGGTTGGGTTAGGGTTGCGGGACGCCGGCCGGCTTAAATAGCCAGATTTCGTCTTGGGCGGCGAGCCGGAGTGGTGCCACGCGGCGTTCACACCGCAGCGATGGGCACGGCGTTCGTTGGACCGCCGGGTTTCCGGGCGTTTCCATGTGGGGCCACGCCATCAGGCCGACGTGGCAGGCGTGCCCAGGCACGTCCATATCCGCCCCATATTTAGGCTAGATATGGGGGGTGCCGGTCAGCCCGGGTGTTTGAGGGCCGTTTGAGAGGCCCGTCGGGTCAAAAAATCGTGACTGGGCAACGACCGGGCGGCCTGCCCGGGCTTTTGAGACGGGTTTGAGGGGTCCGGTTGTAGATGCTCTTAGCACTCCTTGCAAAAAGAAGCTTCATCCCTTGTGAAATTTATGGAGTGAAAGCTGTTGAATATATGAGCAAATTACTACGAGATTTAATCCGAATAAGCACTAAATAAATCATGACAGCAAGAACATAGACTAAACTAATCATGCAGACTAGCATATTAGATGAACAGATCATATCTTGGGCACAGACTAGAACTAAGAATTCTAGCAAGGTCTCAAACAAGGAGGACAATATCACATACGGTGCAGCGGGAGCAGAACCGCTTGCGTTGATATTGTCGCCCATGTCGTTGATGAGGAGGTTGTCGAGGTCGGGGAAGAAGTTGTCGTTGGCGAAGTCGTCACTACCAGCAGTCGCGCGAGTGCGCTCCCAAAAAACCTGATCGCCCCTCTCCCGTACAGGATCACAAGAGGCGGGGTTCCGGAGGCCTGTTGTCCCTTCTCGCGGTGCATGCCGAAAGAAGGGATGGAGAAGACTTGCATGGCGGCGCAATGATCTGGAACGGTGGTGCGAAACCATACGATGCGGCGGCGGCTAGGGTAGACGTCTGCCTGACTATATAATGCGGGTCGGGTAGGTCATGGAGAAAACCCCACAATCAAAAAGAATCGGAAACGGCTGCGTAATTAACGCGTCCATTAATTTAATTAATGACTTATTAATTTTTCTCGAGCAACAAAAATATAGACAACGTGCATAGCTTTGTCCTCGGTTTGGCTCATTCCCGCAACCCGCGGCGCGTCGTGACGAGGCGTGGCGAGGCGAGCGAGGAGGAGGAGCGCGCATGTAGGTCTCCTCTTCTCATGCTCATACAAGTGATAGAAGAGCTCACCTTATAAAGAGGTGCAAGTCTCACTCAACTTTCGGGGTGGGACTAAACTTTAGTCCCACTCACACCACTCACTAGCTATGCATGAATGGGTGTGACGCCCGGATAATTAAGCTACAATAATCCCAGGTTGATAGTGCCATGTCACCACTCTTACTGTTGCTAATCCTCGGTTGATCCAAATCGCAATCCAAATTCAAGTTCAAATTTGAAGTCAAAAATTCAAATTTGTCAAACATGAAAACTAAAATGTTCAAAGTGTGGCAAACAATTCTTGGATATTTTTCATGTTGGAACCAACCTCTTTTGGATTCCCAAAGTGCCCCTAAAGTTATTTAGTGGTCCAACAGCATTTAAATTTGCCCTTTCCAATTTCTAAAATTGGTTAGACAACTTCTTTTGGCCTCAAATTTTTTGTGACTCTAGAATTAATGTGCTTGTTTTATGAGGTAAGTCTCATATCTAACAAAGCTTGTTTAGATTTACGGTTTAATAGAAAACACTAGTCAAATTTAAACAGAAAATAAAATGCAAAAGAGACCCCCCCCCTCCCAGACAACTGAGCCAACATGCCTAGCTGGCCACCCACGCGGCCCAACCGGCCCACCCCTGCTGCCCCCCTGGCCTATTAGACCACCCCACTCCCCGAACCCTAATCCCTCCCGATCCCCACCCCCCCCCACACGCTCCCCGCACGCCTCTCTCCCCTTTCCCCATCTGGATCGGGGCAGAGGGCCCCGACCCCTACGCCACGCCGTCGCTGGACCTCCCCCCCCCCCCCTTGCCGGATCATCCCCGTCCTCCTCCACGCCGGCTCCTACGAGCCTCGCCGACCCCCCTACTCGGCAACGGCCGTGAGCGCACCCCCCCACCCCATCTCCCCTCTCTCTCTGTCGTCCCGAGCGCCACCGCGCTGGCGCACGCGCCTGCACCGGCCGCGCTCGCCATGCCTACGTGCTCCGCCCACCGCGCTCGCTTGCTGCCCGTCGTGCCCCGCGCCAGCACCCCGCGTGTGGCCACCCGTGGTCGCGCCCCTCGTGCCGCTCGCCGCCCCCTTCCCCTGCTCGCCTCGTCGCCGCTCGCCCCGGCCTCCGCCCGGCGACCGTACCTGCCTCTCGCGCCGCCTATCGCTGACCGCGCCTAGAACCGACCAGCCTCGCTGGCCCCGCTGCCCGCCATGGCCACCGCAGCCGTGCGCACCCGTAGCCGCACGCCCCCCGGTAGTCGCCCGCCTCCGACGCCCCCCCCCCCCCAGCGGCCCTGCACCGCCCCTGGCCGCGCCTTGCCGGCGCGCCCGTTCGAGCGATGCTGCGCCCGTCGGGCATCCACGCCCGATACCCGCACGCGCGCACACCTGGTTGGCCCTTTGGGCCACTGACCGTGGGGCCCCAGCACCTTTAAAAAAACAAAATGTATTTTAAAAATAAGAATAAGTAATTATTTAATTAAATAAATAAATAGGCAATTAATTAACTTAATTAACTCTGTCCAGTACCTAATTAACTTGATTAGTTAATTAAAACTTTTAGTTAGTTGTTAGTCTATGACAGAACGGTCCCACACGTCAGGGTTGACTTGGGTCAACTCTGTTGACTGCTGACGTTATGATGACGTCATGCTGATGCAATAACCCCATTTTAGATTTAATAATAATTTCAAAGTATTGCTAAAACTTTATTAATTCATAGAAAAATAACCGTACCTCGGATGGAAAGATTTTCTACATGAAAGTTGCTCAGAACGACGAGACTAATCTGAATACGTAGCCCGTTCGTCTGCCACACGTCCCTAGCATAGCGAACCTGCAACCATCCCCCTTCGTTTCATCTGTCCGAAAATGCCAAATTTCGGGAAAGCTTTCCCGGATGTTTTCCCCCTTCGCCAGTATCGTGTGACACCACGTTAGGACACGCCTAGTGCTACTTTTTGTCATGTCATGCATCTATGTGCCTTATATTTACTGTTTCTTCCCCCTCTTCTTCTCTCCGGTAGACCCCGAGACCGCTGTTGATGCCGCTGTGATCGACTACGTCGACGACGACCCCTTCTTCCCTTTCAGTGGAGCTTCCAGGCTAGCCCCCCCTTTGATCATCCCGATATCGCCCATTCCATTCTCTCATGCTTGCATTAGATTTTGCTACTGTTATTGATTGCTCCTATTCTGATGCATAGCCTGCTATTGTTACCTACCTGCTTGTCCTAAACTGCTTAATATAGGTTGGTTAGAGATCCATCAGTGACCCCAGCTTGTCCTTGTTGCCCCTGCTTCATCATCGACGACTCGATCAACGTGATCGACGACCAGATCCCGACACCTCACATCACATCACGCCCCTTTTGTTGCTCGCCTCTGCAGAGCTACTATCGAGTGCCGAGGGTGATCCCTCATAACGCACTCCTGATGATAATTCTGTAGTGTAGCTATTCGGTCATGGTCATCGAGGGTGATCTCCTCTTTCACCATTCCCGATACGGCTCTGTCGTTCAACACCTCAAGTGTGAACCTCGAGGGTGGTCCCTGTTATGTTCACCTTGATGATTACATCGAGTGGAATCCACCGGGGGTGATTCCTTGGGTTTTCCCCTTGATGTTTGGACACACGGTTACCTTCACTTTACTTGAGACCTTTGGGAAAGTCGGGCGGGTCCGGAGAGCACCCGCAAGATGGTTACGAGGCACGGCCGGGCCGGCAGGCCGCCCCCGAGTGGGCTGGGCTAGCCCTTGTCGTATTTCCTCGAGACGGGGCGACGGGGTCACATTATCGTGAGTCTCTGCTCGTCTCCGCAAACCAATAATACGCTATGGTTTGGGTATTTGTTCTGAATTGGCCTTTGGCCTTTACGCACCAACCACCATGCGAGAATAGTTATGGGCCTCGACGTCGCAGTATCAGCCGAAGCTTTGTCAGACGTCTAGTTCAGCATTGCGGCACGGCTGGGCCGGCACCATCCTGTAGTGGTGGAGCCTGGACCCGCCCTACATGTAACGATCCGGAGTGCAACGGGCGATGGACCTAGACCCCGAAGTGCTTAGGATGTAGACCGGCGGGTGAGGGAGTCCTGGACTAAGGGGTCCTCGGGCGTCCGGCCTGTTATCCATGGGCCAGACTGATGGGCTGTGAAGACACGAAGACCGAAGACTATACCCGTGTCCGGATTGGACTCTCCTTGGCGTGGAAGGCAAGCTAGGCGACCAATTATGAAGATTCCCTCCTATGTAACCGACTCCATGTAACCCTAGATCCTTCCGGTGTCTATATTAACCGGAGGGCATAGTCCGGATAGGACAGATTCATTACCATATACTCATAGGCTAGACTTCTAGGGTTTAGCCATTACGATCTCGTGGTAGATCAACTCTTGTAACACTCATATTCATCAAGATCAATCAAGCAGGAAGTAGGGTATTACCTCCATAGAGAGGGCCCGAACCTGGGTAAACATTGTGTCCCCCGTCTCCTGTTACCATCAATCCTAGACGCACAGTTTGGGACCCCCTACCCAAGATCCGCTGGTTTTGACACCGGCCTTGGTGCTTTCATTGAGAGTTCCGTTGTGCCGTCGACAAAAGGATTCGATGGCCCCTTCGATCATCAGTAATGACGTGATCCAGGGAGAAACCTTCCTCCCCAGACAAATCTTTGTATTCGGGGGCTTCGTACTGCGGGCCAACTCGCTAGGCCATCTGGAGCAGATCGATAGCTATGCCCCTGGCCATCAGGTCAGATTCGGAAGCCTGAACTACGTCACGGACATCCGTGGAGACTTGATCTTCAACGGATTCGAGACCGCGGCAACCGCTCCCCTTCGCCCCAATAAACATGGCTTAAACCTGTCATCGGGCCGCATCTAGGAGATAGCTCCTGTAACAACTCTGGCCTTAGATCCGAAGCAGATCAAGTCGTCCGAAGATGGGAAAATCAACCCCATCATGGGGGCTACCAACTTGGCGGCGGTGGAGCTGCATGCAGATTCCACTTCGTACGATACTTGCATCAACGGAACCCCGGATTTGTCTCCGATATCGAGTTCGAACCCTGCGAGCCCGCGAATACCGAACTCGATCGGCTGTCGATCTTCAAGTTCAGCGCCGCGGATATCTTCCAACACTCGCCCATGGGCGACCTACTAAACTCACTAAAAAACCTATCACTGGCAGACGGCTCGTCGCCGAACTATGTTCGGTTCGACCTTACGGCGGATGATGGAGAATTTTGCTTCCCACCCGCCACCCACTCCATAGCCACCGTCGAAGAACCAACCAACACGCCTGACCCCTGCTCCGAAGACATCGACGGTTTGGACGACGATGAGGGGCAAAACCAGAGCTTACTATCCGCTAGACATGGGGCGACCACTTCCTGGTACGACGTATGTATGGTGGACACACCCAACGACGATCTCGACGATGACAAGGAGGATCCAGTCGAGGATAAGCCTCCTGGTACACAGTCCGAACACCGGCGCCCCCGGCGCCACTCTCAGTCACGTCACTCAAGGGAAAACAATATTAGCATCGGAGGTGATAGTAATCCGGACAACGAAGACCCTGTTGAGACAGGATCCGAACAGGAGGACCAGGAAAGCGGGCAGGATAGCCCTGGTGAACAGGCCACATACGGAGACTCGGAGGATAGTAATTATCTTCCACTCTCCGAGGAAGAAGAGAGCCTCGGCAACGAGGAATTCATCGTGCCTGAGGAACCTCTAGAACAGGAGCGCTTTAAACGCCGGCTCATAGCCACTGCAAGGAGCCTAAGGAGGAAGCAGCTGCAGCTTCAAGTGAGCCAAGATTTGCTCAACGATAGATGGACTGAGGTCCTGGCCGCCGGAGAATACGGCCTTAGCGTCCCAGACAAAAGCCACCACAACAGTAGGTGGCTCCCTCAATACGATGGCATGGCTTTGGAGCCCACACCACCATCGAATAAGCCGGTAGGCCGACCACAGTTCGGTCCGGGAAAAGCAGCAACCCCAGCAGAGCACCATACCAACCCATCCGGCCGTCCAAGCAAGAATAAAGAGGCTCGGGGGAACACTCGCGACACCCAACAAGACCCGGAGGGTAGAACTAGACACACAAAATCGACACACGGATCGCGGAGACATGCCCCGGCCAGTAATAATGGTTATCTATTCGGACACAACAGACCCGAGCACGCTCGGTCCGAAAACCGTAAGCGGAGTCCGCCGGATGTGATTCACAGTGTGGCCCAACATAGAGGAGCCGCACACCCTCTTTGCTTCACCAACGAGGTAATGGAGCATGAATTCGCAGACGGGTTTAAACCCATCAACATCGAATCATATGATGGAACAACAGATCCCGCAGTATGGATTGAGGACTTCCTCCTCCATATCTACTTGGCTCGCGGAGACGACCTTCATGCCATTAAATACCTGCCTCTCAAGCTTAAGGGGCCAGCACGGTACTGGCTAAACAGTTTGCCAGAAAATTCTATTGGCAGCTGGGAAGATCTGGAAGATGCCTTTCGTGACAACTTCCAAGAAACATATGTCCGACCACCAGATGCCGATGACTTAAGTCATATTGTCCAACAGCCCGGCGAATCAGCCAGGGAACTCTGGACTAGGTTCTTAGTCAAAAAGAACCAAATTGTCGACTGTCCGGACGCGGAAACCCTAGCGGCCTTCAAACATAGCGTCCGGGATGAATGGCTAGCACGTCACCTCGGCCAGGAAGGACCTAAATCCATGACAGCCCTTACCGCTCTAATGACTCGCTTTTGTGCGGGAGAAGACAACTGGCTCGCTCGCAAAAGCAACAACACCAGCGACCCGGGCATTTCCGAAATCCGAGACGGCAACGGCAAGCCACGACTAAACGAGCATAACAGTCGTAGCAATAACGAAAGATTGCGTGCCATAGCGGTCAACGCCGGATTTCACAATCCGAAACCCGGTCAACGGAAGAAGCCATTTAAGGCCAAACAGGACGGACCATCCGCCCTTGACAGGATATTGGACCGACCTTGTCAGATTCACGGCCACCCTGATACGCCAGCTAATCATACCAACAGAAACTGTTGGGTCTTCAAGCAGGCAGGCAAGCTTAATGCCGAATACAAGGGGAGAAGGCCACTAAGCGATAAAGACGACGGCAAGGCTCGCCAGCCGAACACCGGGAGCCAGAAGCAGTTTCCCTCCGACGTTTGACCACTACCGGAGCAGAAATAGCAGTTCGGCTTCCGCCACCCACCCACTATGATGGCAGGATTTACACCACACGTACATCACTACGCGCTCAAGATACCATGGGCATCCGCGGAAGCACAATACGGACAACCCTGCAAGCATTCCCGTAACTTTTTTATCCATTCTTCTTTACTTTTCTTTATTATAAACAGGTGACCGACAGGACTGCATATACAATGGACTCTGTCGGAGTTCGGATCCGCACACTCACCTAAGGGGTTACTTCAGATAAGGACTCCCCTCCCAGAGGACGGGCGGCGCAGACGTGTGACAGGAGGTCCAAAATAGTTTTTGTAGACCGCACTCTTTATTTTGAGCCTATACTATGCCTTTTTTTCCCTCCGTTCCTGACCCTGAGCATGTCAAATGGCGGGGTTGTGGATTTTTCCTTTTTTATATATGAATTTATCATTGGCTGATTGCTCCACTCCCAGTAAACTTCATCCGAACTAATCTTCTATACTCTTTTTACAATGAGTACGGCGGCAACGGCGGTCTTACAAGACGCACCTCGGCATAACCGGCCAGGGGCTCGGTTTGGGAACAAATTAGTCGCCAATAAAAGCCCGAACAGCTCTATAGCATACTTCGGCGTCGCAAGTTTGGCCTTATATGCATCAGCTCCGAATCATTGTCTTTGGTTAATAGTTGGGTTGCCCGGCTCCTGTGTTTGCTACCCTACGTTCCGCTCTATCGGCTAGGGTAGTAAAGGGAGAACTACTGCGATTGTGCCCTGGCTTTGACCGGATGAGCACCTCAGTAGAGAAAGCCGAAAACTGACTGTCATGATGCGGCGAGAGATGGTCAACCACTTGATGACTTATTCGAATCTTTAGTGATTCTCTGTGTCACACGAAGGGTCTTTTTCAGATCAAAACATGTAAGGCACAATATTACAATACGCCGCATACATACTAGGGGCTATGTCGTAGCCCCACCATAAAACTCCTATGTCTAAGTGAAAGTGTTAACGCCCTATAGTCCGATTGCCTGGCTCGCCGCATTATCACCTCCTTTATGGACCAAGACGTTGGATAAAGAGTGATTCAATGCTTTTCCGAACACCCCCGTATTTCCTACGAGGGGGCTGAAGCCGACGACTGGAAAACTTTCAGAATACATTAAAACGGCCGCACAGGAGGAATACAAGCTTTCGAGCAAAAATAGATTAACTATAAAGTTGTCTGTTACAACCCTTGTACACATCACTCGAATATTATGTCTTTTGAGCACTGACCCTCTATCAAGCGGGCGGCCTCTAGGACGTCTCCAAAATAATGCTTCGGTTCCAAACGGTCCTTGCCTTCGGGTGGACTCTTCGTCGCAATATTGATGGCCTTCATCTTCCCCTAGAACGTCTTGACTCGGGCGAAGGCCATCCGTGCACCTTCAATGCACGCTGACCGCTTCATAGCGTCGATACGCGGCACCGCGTCAGCAAGCCGCTGCACCAGGCCGAAGTAACTACTCGGAACAGGTTCAGTCGGCCACAAATGGACTACGGCGTTCTTCATGGCAGCGCCGGATATCCTATGCAGCTCGGCCCACTGGGACATCTGTTCATTCAGCAACAGAGGGCGCTTCGACGCGCCGAATTGCGACCAGAAAAGCTTCTCCATTGCATACCCCTCTTGCGCCTGATAAAACTGCACCGCATCGGAAGAACTCTTCGGCAAGTCTAAAAAATTGTCCGGAGAACTCCATACTTGGTTAAGCTGAGCATAGTTCGGATCACCGAACTTAGCCTGTAGCAAAAAGGGCTTGCCAGCCACAATATCCCCAGCTTGCCGGATTTCCTCACGGGCTGCTCTGGATTCAGACCGCGCCTCTCTCGCCTCTCGTAAGGCCTTGTCAAATTCAGCCGTTTTGGCTTCATTTTCCTTCTCAAGAAGTTTACAGCGGCCAGCTGCATTTTCTAACTCGCGCGCCATGGTGGACATGGCCTCCTTGTCCTGGCGCCGCGCGGCTTGTTCGGCCTTCAACTCGGCCGATGCCTTTTCAGCGGCCACATTACTAAACCGGGCCTGCTCCTTGACCTGGGCTAGCTCCGCCCGAAGGGCTTCCACGGCGGTAGCACCATCTGCATTCATGCATATTCCATATAAAACTCTTTTCAGAGTCAGGCTTAAATTACAAGCACACTGGTGTAAGGAATGCCCACAAAACATACCTTGCGAGTCGTCAAGACGCCTGTTGATCAATGCAATGTCATCCTCCGCAGTATCCAGCTTTCGCTGCAGTTCGGCCACTTCTGTACCACGGGTAGCCGCAGGAAGCAAGACAGTCTGCATTCCAAGTTAAACCAAGGTCAGTACCTGAGCGTGTCTTTTCGATCCTCCGATCGCTTCTTTTGGAAGGCAATCCGAGTCTCAGGGGCTACTGCATGTACAACAGGTGCATTCGGTCAATAATATTCCATTGACAAAATTACATCACAAACCTCAAAACCCCTTAGAAGGCTCATGAAGGCCTCATTCAACCCGCTCTTCACGGAGAGAACCTTTTCGACCACTGTAACCATTAAGGCACGGTGCTCCTCTGAAACGGACGCCTGTCGCAGCATGTCCGTCAGCGTCTCCGGCACTCCTGGGTCTTCGGACACCGTTGCCGGAGCACGACATTCCTTTAAAGGAATCCGCTTACCTGCCTCCAGAATCATCTCCGGTTGTAAGCCGGACAGTTCGGGGCCGCCATTCCTGACCCCCGAACCCAGAGTGACAAAGGCACCACCTTCGGGTAACTCCTTCCTCGTTTCCTGTGCTACTTGCCGGTCGGGAGGGGCCCTCCGGTACGACACCTCAAGATTATCCGCCCTATTGGGCGAGGAGGCTGGAGAAGGCGTGTCACTCTCCATCATCTCTGGAAGAAGGTCCCCCGAGGAGGAGGACGATTGAGAAACACTAGGCGTTAACCCGCGAGGACGTGCACATGTCGGAGAACTACTTCAGTAATAAGAAAAGAATGAGGTATGGTTAAAGTACCCCGCTTCACTTACGGTCTGGCTAGAGGTTCGTCCTCATCATCAGGCTCTACATTGACATCGCTTGCCCGGCTCAAGCCGACCGATGATGGCACTTTTCCTTTCTTGGAAAGTTTCCCCTCCTGGCCTCCAGAAGCAGCCCGCTTCTTGCCGTGGCAGGCATCTCCTGTGGGCTCCCCGCTCTCACCCCCTCTGCAGACACCCGGTATGGTGTCAGAATTAACATCCGCGTCAGCAGGGTGGACGCGGGATCTTCGGGAAGGGGCGCCGGACTCCAGATTAATACCGCTTTCTTTATCCAGTCCTACATAGGGACGGATTGCTCGGTATCTTGTCAAAAGATGTTGGAATAAAAGGTGTTGAATACTTACCGAAGTGTCCAGATGATTGCAGTCGAGGCCAACATCTTCGGTGGTGTCCGGCCATTGCTCTCGCTCCCCGAAATATAATTTCCACATTCCTTCGTGCGTACTGCCGAAGAAGTGCTGAAGAGTCCGCCGCCCTTCTGGATTAAACTCCCACATACGGATAGGCCGCCGCTGACATGGCAGGATCCAGCGGACTAGCATTACTTGAACAATGTTCACAAGCTTGATGCCTCTCTCGGTAAGGCTTCGGATGCGACTTTGCAGAGTCTGCACCTCATTAACGGATCCCTAGTTCAATCCCTTGTTGATCCATGAAGCGAGTTGAATTGGAGGGCCGGGTCGGAAAGCAGGAGTAGCCATCCACTTGGAGCCCCGCGGCTCGTTGACATAAAACCATCCCTGCTGCCATAGTTCGGAAGACTCGGCGAAAGATCCTTCAAACCAGACCGCGCTGGCAAGCTTGCTTATTGCAACGCTGCCGCACTCTGCCTGCTCCTCCTCTGTCACCTGTGGTCTCACATGAAAAGTCTTGAGCCACAAACCAAAGTGCGGAGGAGTCCGGAGGAAGGCCTCACACGTGACGATGAATGCCGAGATGAGAAGAATGGCGTCTGGGGCCAGATCGTGAAAGTCTAGCCCATAGTAGAACATGAGCCCCGGACAAAGGGGCTAAGTGCGAACCCTAGCCCATGAAGGAAGTGGGACACAAATACTACCCTCTCGCCAGATTTGCGGGTGGGAATAATCTGCCCCTCGGCAGGAAGCCGATGAAGGATTTCTGGGGTCAGGTACCTCACTACGCGGAGCTTCACAATATCCTCCTCCGTGACGGAAGAGGCCACCCACCGGCCTGAACGGCTGGGCCCGGACATGATTGGGGCAGCTGGTGATTGGAACTCGAGGGCTAGAACTCGAGGTGGCTGGGATTGAGGAAGAAGCAAGTGCAGAAGAGAAAGACAAGTCCGGGTCCCTATATAAAGGCCCAGAATATCGAGCGTGCCCTCCTGGGTCTCGAAACTTACCTAACCTCAAAGAGTTGTACCCAGGGGACGGTTGGGTTACCCATACCAACATTATTGAAAATCCCGTGAATAAGGGGACACGATCTCTGCTTTGACAAGACGTGCAAATAAAACTGCTTCCCGAGAAGTGGGGCGATAGGATAGCCAACGGTTGGAAATAATAACCGGGCAGGCGTCATGCAATGTCGTAATAGTTGTCGACCGATTGGACTCATGGAGTATTGTATTTTCTGCAATTATGTACACATGTCTGGATACAATCATCACATCCGAAGACTATATTGGAGTTCGGAAGAAGGGGAACCCGCCTTGCAATGCCGAAGACAATCTGCGCGCCGGACTCCTCGTCATTGAAGCCAGGTTCAGGGGCTACTGAGGGAGTCCTGGACTAAGGGGTCCTCGGGCGTCCGGCCTGTTATCCATGGGCCGGACTGATGGGTTGTGAAGACACGAAGACCGAAGACTATACCCGTGTCCGGATTGGACTCTCCTTGGCATGGAAGGCAATCTAGGCGACCAATTATGAAGATTCCCTCCTATGTAACCGACTCCATGTAACCCTAGATCCCTCCGGTGTCTATATAAACCAGAGGGCATAGTCCGGATAGGACAGATTCATTACCATATACTCATAGGCTAGACTTCTAGGGTTTAGCCATTACGATCTCGTGGTAGATCAACTCTTGTAACACTCATATTCATCAAGATCAATCAAGCAGGAAGTAGGGTATTACCTCCATAGAGAGGGCCCGAACCTGGGTAAACATCGTGTCCCCCGTCTCCTGTTACCATCAATCCTAGACGCACAGTTCGGGACCCCCTACCCGAGATCCGCCGGTTTTGACACCGACAGCGGGGACCTCTCTGCTGAGCCTAGGTAGGGCTACAACGTGTTGATCTTCCGAGGCCGGGCATTGACCCAGAGAAGTGTGTCCGGCCAGAGTAATCAAGCGTGTTGGAAAACGTGGTGCACCCCTGCAGGGAAGTTATCTATTCGAATACCGTGTCCACGGTAATGGACGTTCAGACTTATATCCTGATCTATTACAATTAGAAATGGATACTTGATATATGTTGCTCCGGGATTGCTTTCTCGCAGGGAGTCGAGGAAGGATCTCTGGGCATTAATGCTACAACATGCTTGTTAATTAAACTGCTATTCTATACTCTTCTACATGCTGCAAGATGCTTGGAGCTGCTTGAAGATGCTATTCTTTGATAGGCTACACCTTCCCCTCTATTCTGGCATTCTGCAGTTTAGTCCACAGTTACTGCCCTTTCAATTGATACCAATGCATACTTAGTATAGATCTGATGCTTGCGAGTACTTTGGATGAGTACTCACGGTTGCTTTGCTACCCCTTTTCCCCCTTCCTTCTTCTTTCCGGTTGATGCAACCAGATGGTGGATCCCTGGAGTCAGATGCCACCGCCGACGAATACTACCACGTGAAGACCGCCGACGACCAGGAGTAGTTAGGAGGTCCCAGGCAGGAGGCCTTGCCTCTTCGATCGTTGATGTTTGTGTTTGCCTTCTTAAGGCAGTCTTGTCTAATTTTATGTCTGTACTCAGATATTGTTGCTTCCGCTGAAGCTTGTGCTTTCGAGCTTCTGTATTCCAGCCCTCGAGGCCCCTGGCTTGTAATATGAAGCTTGTATTATTTTATTTGTGTCTAGAGTTGTGTTGTGATATCTTCCCGTGAGTCCCTGGTCTTGATCGTACACATTTGCGTGTATGATTAGTGTACGGGCGAATCGGGGGCGTCACAACTTGGTATCAGAGCCGACTACCTGTAGGATCCCCCTTTCCAACTCCTTGGCCGAAGTTGAGTCTAGTCTTTGAAAATCTGATTTACGAACATGGATGTGTGGCTTACGGGCCCACGTCGCCATTGGGTGGTATTAGGATCTTTTACTCCTCGTCTATACTCTGGGACTCTGATCTCTCTTCTATTCGGGTTAAATGATTTTGCTAACTCTAACTCTAGGTTCTCGTAAATACTTTCTCCCGGAGAGCCCCTCACTTCACATGATTGCTTGGTGCACCAGAAGACTCTGAAGATACTCTCCGATGTTTTCCCGAGACCCTTATGCCCTTCCCCGTTGCGATCCCTACCACCGATAAATCCTTATGGGTAACTACCTACATTGTCGTTCATACCTTCATCCCCAGTTGCTCTTGTTATTACACGATGACCTGAAATACTCTTTGATGTTCCGAGAATCCTTTATGCTTACTGCCCTGCAGTTCCTTCCCGCATGAATAACCCTATGAATAATTCCTCACACCTTTCGAGGATTTGTTCATTCCTAGTTGATCAAGTGATTCACAAGATACTTAGGAATACTATCCGATCTTCCGATAATCCTCTCCAACTATTGCTCTGCAAATACTTGTCTGCTTGCATTATGGATACTTTCCATATGTTTGGCAATATTCAGTAGTATCCTTTATCATCTTTATTTTGAACATTTGATTCGATATGCTTGTGAATGCTTGCAATCATCATTCACAGTTAGAATTCTTCCCTTCGGCTCAGCCGTCACCCCGGACATGAGCTGGTGTTCGACAAATCAAGCGTTGATTGATTGTCACTCTAAGTCCGTTCAACCTATCCATCCTTAATCAGAGTGTTTGCTTCTGATCGCTTGATTTGGAAATCATAATTCCTTTGCATTTGAGCTTGAATTAGTCAGTTGTTTCTATAGTCTGATCTCCTTGCATTCTTTCTTCTTTTGGTTGAGTACCGATGCTCACATCAGATCCCTTGGGGACCACCAGGTCCTTGCTGGTTTTATCCGACTGCGTCCTTCATATTTAGTAACCTTGTGAGCCTTTCCTCAGATCCATAATGCCTTTGGTAAATTGTATCCCCGCTCTTGTCAACCATACTCTGCTTCCGAGCTTGAGTTTTTTTTACTAGTGAAGTTTGTGATATATATTCCTAAGATGCCCCGATGGGTTGAACTTATGTCTTCCCTAAATCCGTGTGAACTCGAAAGTTATGCGGGTTATACTCTACTGGCTTTTGGCCAGGTAAAATTTCAACACTACAACTTCTTTGAATGCGAGAAGTGAATGGAAAGTTGTACATTACGGAAGTGGGAGTCGACCTTGGACTTTGTGTTCATGCCCATGGACCCGATGTGGAACTTATCATGGAAGCTTCTTGTTATGATAATAATCTCCTTGTGATAAGTTAATCTGGTATCTATGTTTGGTCCTTCGCAACCGTGGTTCCGACCATATTGTTCTTCTTTGATCCCATTTCTCGGGCGAGTTAAAGTACTTGTCTTTTGCAGGTGTCCAACCTCTATCATGTTCTACCTTCGAGTATTACCCTCTGGTATCTTGAGAATATCATGGAACTGCATAACTTATTATGAGTTCTTCATCAACTATTATTTCTTGTCGATTCCAATTGTCCACAGATTCTGAGTTGTTGGACACACGAGAACACCGATAACTGATTCGAGTCTACACTTTCCCTTCCATTGTTTTGTTTAAACTTTCTTGTAACCTATCATATCTGAGTAGTGATAATTCCTACTTATGTAAACACCTCGGTGTACAAACTCTGTCAGTAAGACCTTGTTACTATTGTTGATGACATTCCGGTAGCCACCGATGGACGAGAACTTTGTCTATTGGTCCGCCTCGTCTTAACGAGCAGGAAAATGGTTCTCTTCATCCCTCGCCCTTGGTATCGACGTTGTTGGCAATGTAATTGATAGGCTATCCTCTGACCTGCCTTGCTATCATGACCGTGCAAAATGTTAGCACCCTTCCTGTTTTTAACCCACATGGTGGGCCCATAACCCACAGTTCCACAGGATCGAAACCCGACTCTCCTGTACATCCCTGTCTTCCAAAATTGTTCCTCGCGTTTGGCTTCGTAGGTAATTCACGAGCCACCTTCTTGTGATCTGTTCTGGTATCAGATGCAATACTTATTCTCGATGCTCTGAACCCCTTTCACACTCTGTTTCAGACATTGAACGATTGTCCATCCGCTTCAAGCTTCTTATTGCACCTTCTAGCCTTGCTCTCAATGACTTTCTTCAATTTCAACTCGAGAGATGCCTTTATGCCACGTACCCTGAGATAGTCCCCAGGTACCTATCTTGTGTTGAACTCCGTCCTTCCCGAGTCTTTCCCCCTTACTCCACCCCTTAAATCTCGGGACGAGATTTCTTGTAGTGGAGGAGAATTGTGACGCCCGAATAATTAAGCTACAATAATCCCAAGTTAATGGTGCCACATCACCACTCTTACTGTTGCTAGTCCTCGGTTGATCCAAATCGCAATCCAAATTAAAGTTCAAATTTAAAGTCAAAAATTCAAATTTGTCAAACATGAAAACTAAAATGTTCAAAGTGTGGCAAACAATTCCTGGATATTTTTCATGTTGGAACCAACCTCTTTTGGATTCCCAAAGTGCCCCTAAAGTTATTTAGTGGTCCAGCAGCATTTAAATTTGGCCTTTCCAATTTCTAAAATTGATTAGACAACTTCTTTTCGCCTCAAACTTTTTGTGACTCCTAGAATTAATGTGCTTGTTTTATGAGGTAAGTCTCATATCTAACAAACCTTGTTTAGATTTACAGTTTAATAGAAAACACTAGCCAAATTTAAACAGAAAATAAAATGCAAAAGAGCCCCCCCCTCCCGGACAACTGAGCCAACAGGCCTAGCTGGCCACCCACGCGGCCCAACTGGCCCACCCCTGCTGCCCCCTGGCCTATTAGACCACCCCACTCCCCGAACCCTAATCCCTCCCGATCCCCCCCACTCGCTCCCCGCACGCCTCTCTCCCCTTTCCCCGTCTGGATCGGGGCAGAGGGCCCCGACCCCTACGCCACGCCGTCGCCGGACCTCCCCCCCTCGCCGGATCGTCCCCGTCCACCTCCAAGACGGCTCCTACGAGCCTCGCCGACCCCCTACTCGGCAACGGCTGTGAGCGCACCACCCCCCTCCATCTCCCCTCTTTCTCCGTCGTCCCGAGCGCCACCGCGCTGGCGCACACGCCTGCACCGGCCGCGCTCGCCACGCCTACGCGCTCCGCCCGCCGCGCTCGCTTGCTGCCCATCGTGCCCCGCGCCAGCACCCCGCGTGTGGCCACCCGTGGTCGCGCCCCTCGTGCCGCTCGCCGCCCCCTTCCCCTGCTCGCCTCGTCGCCGCTCGCCCCGGCCTCCGCCCGGCGACCATACCTGCCTCCCGCGCCGCCTACCACTGACCGCGCCTAGAACCGACCGGCCTCGCTGGCCCCGCTGCCCGCCACGGCCACCGCAGTCGTGCGCGCCCGTAGCCGCACGCCCCCCGGCAGTCGCCCGCCTCCGACGCCCTCCCCCCTAGCGGCCCTTCACCGCCCCTGGTCGTGCCTCGCCTCCGGCGCGCCCGTTCGGGCGACGCTGCGCCCGTCGGGCGTCCACGCCCGATACCTGCACGCCCGCACACCCGGTTGGCCCTTTGGGCCACTGACCATGGGGCCCAGCACCTTTAAAAAAACAAAATGTATTTTAAAAATAAGAATAAGTGATTAGTTAATTAATTAATTAAATAAATAGGTAATTAATTAATTTAATTAACTCTGTCCAATACCTAATTAACTTGATTAGTTAATTAAAATTGTTAGTTAGTTGTTAGTCTATGACAGAACGGTCCCACACGTCAGGGTTGACTTGGGTCAACTCTGTTGATTGCTGACGTTATGATGACGTCATGCTGATGCAATAACCCCATTTTTAGATTTAATAATAATTTCAAAGTATTGCTAAAACTTTATTAATTCATAGAAAAATAACTGTAACTCGGATGGAAAAGTTTTCTACATGAAAGTTGCTCAGAACGACGAGACGAATCTGAATACGCAGCCCGTTCGTCTGCCACAAGTCCCTAGCATAGCGAACCTGCAACCATCCCCCTTCGTTTCATCTGTCCGAAAATGCCAAACTTCGGGAAAGCTTTCCCGGATGTTTTCCCCTTTCGCCAGTATCGTGTGACACCACGTTAGGACACGCCTAGTGCTTCTTTTTGTCATGTCATGCATCTGTGTGCCTTATATTTATTGTTTCTTCCCCCTCTTCTTCTCTCTGGTAGACCCCGAGACTGCTGTCGATGCCGCTGTGATCGACTACGTCGACGACGACGACCCCTTCTTCCCTTTCAGTGGAGCTTCCAGGCAAGCCCCCCTTTGATCATCCCGATATCGCCCATTCCATTATCTCATGCTTGCATTAGATTTTGCTACTGCTATTGATTGCTCCTATTTTGATGCATAGCCTGCTTTTGTACCTGCTACTGTTACCTACCTGCTTGTCCTAAACTGCTTAGTATAGGTTGGTTAGAGATCCATCAGTGACCCCCACCTTGTCCTTGTTGCCCCTGCTTCATCATCGATGACTCGATCAACGTGATCGACGACCAGAGCCCGACACCTCACATCACATCACGCCACTTTTGTTGCTCGACTCTGCAGAGCTACTATCGAGTGCCGAGGGTGATCCCTCATAACGCACTCCTGATGATAATTCTGTAGTGTAGCTATTCGGTCGGGGTCATCGAGGGTGATTTCCTCTTTCACCATTCCCGATATGGCTCTATCGTTCAACACCTCAAGTGTGAACCTCGAGGGTGGTCCCTGTTACGTTCACCTTTATGATTACATCGAGTGTTATCCACCGGGGGTGATTCCTTGGGTTTTCCCCTTGATGTTTGGACACACGGTTACCTTGACTTTACTTGAGACCTTTGGGAAAGTCGGGCGGGCCCGGAGACCACCCGCAAGATGGTTACGAGGCACGGCCGGGCCGGCAGGACGCCCCCGAGTGGGCTGGGCTAGCCCTTGCCGTATTTCCTCGAGACGGGGCGACGGGGTCACATTATCGTGAGTCTCTACTCGTCTCCGCAAACTAATAATACGCTATGGTTTGGGTATTTGTTCTGAATTGGCCTTTGGCCTTTACGCACCAACAACCACGCGAGAATAGTTATGGGCCTTGACGTCGCAGTATCAGCCGAAGCTTTGTCAGACGTCCAGTTCAGCATTGCGGCACGGCTGGGCCGGCACCATCCTGTAGTGGTGGAGCCTGGACCCGCCCTGCACGTAACGACCCAGAGTGCAACGGGCGATGGGCCCAGCCCCCGGAGTGCTTAGGATGTAGACCGACGGGGACCTCTCTGCTGAGCCTAGGTAGGGCTACGACATGTTGATCTTCCGAGGCCGGGCATTGACCCAGAAAAGTGTGTCCGGCCAAAGTAATCAAGCGTGTTGGAAAACATGGTGCACCCCTGCAGTGAACTTATCTATTCGAATACCGTGTCCACGGTAATGGACGTTCAGACTTATATCCTGATCTATTACAACTAGAAATGGATACTTGATATATGTTGCTCCGGGATTGCTTTCTCGCAGGGAGTCGAGGAAGGATCTCTGGGCATTAATGCTACAACATGCTTGTTAATTAAACTGTAATTCTATACTCTTCTACATGCTGCAAGATGCTTGGAGCTGCTTGAAGATGCTAGTCTTCGATAGGCTAGGCCTTCCCCTCTATTCTGGCATTCGGCAGTTCAGTCCACAGATACAGCCCTTTCAATTGATACCAATGCATACTTAGTATAGATCTGATGCTTACGAGTACTTTGGATGAGTACTCACGGTTGCTTTGCTACCCCTTTCCCCCTTCCTTCTTCTTTCCGGTTGATGCAACGAGATGGTGGATCCCTGGAGCCAGATGCCACCGCCGACGAATACTACCACGTGAAGACCGCCGACGACCAGGAGTAGTTAGGAGGTCCCAGGAAGGAGGCCTTGCCTCTTCGATCGTTGATGTTTGTGCTTGCCTTCTTAAGGCAGTCTTGTCTAATTTTATGTCTGTACTCAGATATTGTTGCTTCCGCTGACGCTTGTGCTTTCGAGCTTCTGTATTCGAGCCCTCGAGGCCCCTGGCTTGTAATATGAAGCTTGTATTATTTTATTTGTGTCTAGAGTTGTGTTGTGATATCTTCCCGTGAGTCCCTGATCTTGATCGTACACATTTGCGTGTATGATTAGTGTACGGTCGAATCGGGGGCGTCACAATGGGCCAAGAGAATTTCAGAATTTTAGTTGGGCTTTGGGCCAAAGGCCTACTAGTAAATTCCAACAATCCCCCACAAAGTCTCATTGGCACATCTCATCATTTAGTTCCAAAACATTGTTTATATGCCGGTGCTTAGTGGAGACTGTGAAGTTGAACTTCCACTTAGAGTTTTATGCTACACTAGTTCACAACTTGAATAGTGGACTATGCCTTGAACTACAAGTTTCCTGCGAGACTAGTTTCACACAAATTATTGACCGATACTGGGCTGCCGCAAGGCTTCCCCTCGGGTGGAGCGTATACGTCATACTCCGGGGCCTTTCATGAATTTATTAGAGAACACCCAATTCTCACAGACTGCGACGTTAACAGTCAAATTCATATAGGTGTGTTCCTCAGGAGATGCTCTGCAGGACAACATCTCTGCTTACTCAAATAAGCCACTTGGAACACATTAAGATAACTATCAACCTGCCATGTAGATCAGGAGAGTATTGCATCTTCACAGAGTGGGATAATTAAAATAGGAATACTCTCCTCTCAGCTGACCAACAGCTTGTCTCCCACTTCTACTTCATGGGATCTCCGATCACATAGAGTGGGTTACCACTATGGACAATTCATGCGGTGGGTATCAAACCCATCTCCATCGATGCATTATCTATCACGTTACGTGATAAACCCTTTGTAAAGGGATCTGCCAAGTTTTTCGATGTTTGGATATAATCCAACGTAATAACTCCGGAGTTCCTCAATTTTCTGACAGATTTTAGTCTCCTCTTCACATGCCTTGAGGACTTCATATTGTCCTTAGAACTCTTTATCTTGACGATCACAGTTTGATTATCATAGTTCATCTGGATAGGGGGTATTGGTTTTTCAACCATAGGTAAGTCCATCAAGAGCTCACGAAGCCACCCTGCTTCAACAGTGGCAGTGTCTAATGCTGTGAGTTCTGCTTCCATAGTTGACCTCGTTAAGATGGTCTGCTTGCAAGAGTTCCAGGAAACACCACCACCACCAAGTGTAAAAACAGAACCACTTGTGGTCTTAATCTCATCAGCATCAGATATCTAGTTTGAGTCACTATAACCCTCCAGTACCCTCGGATACCCGATGTAGTGAATTCCATAGCTCGCGGTGCCTTTCAAATAGCGCATAACTCTCTCAAGCGCATGCCAATGATCATCTCCCGGTTCTGACACAAACCGACTCAGTTTGCTCACAGCAAAAGAAATGTCAAGCCTCGTGGCACTCGCCAAATACATAAGCGAGCCAATAATCTGAGAACATATCAGTTGATCTCTAGCAATCTGTCGATTCTTTTGAAGCAACACACTAGCATCATATGGAGTTGGAGAAGGCTGGCAGTCGCTATACCCAAAACGACTCAAGACCTTTTCCACATAGTGAGACTGAAGTAGTGTAATCCCACCATTCTCATCTCTCACAGCTTGATGTTCAAGATAACATCAGCTACTCCTAGATCCTTCATCTCAAAGCAACGAGATAAGAAATCCTTAATCTCCTTGATTAAATCAAGTTTGGTTCCAAAGATCAGTATGTCATCGACATACAGACAAAGAATAACTCCTTCGCCCCCACCATGGCGATAGTACACACACTTGTCACCATCGTTTACCACAAAGCCTGCAGCAGTTAATGTTCTTTCGAACTTCTCATGCCACTCCTTAGGAGCTTGTTTAAGGCCATATAAAGACTTTAATAACTTGCACACCTTTCCTTCCTGACCAGGTACTACAAAACCATCTGGCTGATCCATGTAGATTTCCTCCTTCAACTCTCCATTGAGGAAAGTCGTCTTAACGTCCATTTGATGAACGAGAAGACCATGTGAGGCAACCAGTGATAGTAGCACCCGAATAGTGGTCAGTCTAGCCACAGGTGAGTAATTATCAAAGTAATCTTCACCTTCTTTCTGGGTATAACCCTTAGCCAAGGGTCGTGCCTTGTACTTTTCAATCGTACCATCAGGTCTAAGCTTTTTCCTGAACACCCACTTAGATCGTACAGGTTTGCACCCATAAGGACGATCAGTGATTTCCCAGGTTCCGCTAGCTAAGATGGAATCCATCTCGCTGCGGACAGCTTCCTTCCAATAGTCTGCATCAGAAGATGCATAGGCTTCTGAAATAGTCCTGGGTGTGTCATCCACGAGGTACAGAATGAAATCATCACCAAAGGACTTTGTGGTCCTCCGTCGCTTACTCCTTATAGGATTTTCATTGTCATCCTCAACAGGATTCTCAACATGTTCCATCGCAATGGTGGGTTCAGGAATTACAGCAAATTCCTGACTAGAAGGAGTAGGTATCTCCTGATTTGATGAACTTGGACATATCCTTCATAGGAAATATGTCCTCAAAGAAAGTTGCATCATTCGACTCCATAATTGTACCAACATGCATGTCGGATACCTCAGATTTTATTATAAAAAATCTATAGCCAATGCTATGAAAAGCATAGCCCAGAAGAACACAATCCACGGTTTTTGGTCCAAGGTTGCGCTTCTTGGGAATTGGTATATTGACTTTCGCCAAACAACCCCAAGTACGTAGGTAGGAGAGTTTCAACCTTTCCCTTTCCCATTCCTCAAAAGGAGTTACGGCCTTATGTTTTGTGGGAACTCGGTTTAGGACATGACATGCAGTCATTAGCGCATCCCCCCATCATGCCTTGGAGAGATCCGATGTGTCTAACATGGTGTTAACCATATCAGTTAGAGTTCGGTTCTTTCTTTCGGCTACCCCCATTTTACTGAGGTGAGTAGGGAGGCGTCCTCTCATGGATTATACCATGTTCAGCACAAAACTAATCAAATTCATTGGAAAAATACTCTCCACCACGATCATACCTAAGCTGTTTGATTTTTCGATCAAGTTGGTTCTCTGCTTCAGCTTTATAGTTTTTGAAGAAATTTAAAGCCTCGTCTTTTGATTTCAGAAGATCCACATAACAATATCTAGTGGAGTCATCAATCAACGTCATGAAGTATTTCTTTCCACCTTTTGTCAACACACCATTCATCTCACAAAGATCAGAATGTATAAGCTCTAGTGGCGCCAAATTTCTTGCCTCTGCAGTCTTATGGGACTTGCAAGGTTGCTTAGCTTGCACACACACTTGGCACTTGGAGCCCTTGACTGTGGTGAATTTAGAAATTAAACTCATGTTGGCTAGCCGCGTCATGCAACCAAAGTTAATATGACAAAGTCGTGAATGCCAAATATTAGACTCATTATCGTGGCAAACATGATTAATAACTTTAGTGCAAATATCTGACAAAGACAGGCGGAACAAGCCTCCACACTCGTAGCCTTTTCCAACAAATTGTCCACACTTAGAAATTACAACTTTATTGGACTCAAAAACCAATTTAAACCCATCTTGACATAAACGGGAACCGCTAACGAGATTCTTATTGATTGACGGCACATGATGAACATTCTTTAGATGCACGATCTTCCCCGGAGTAAACTTTAGATCGACCGTACCGACACCTCGAACAGTGGCATGTGACCCGTTCCCCATCAGCACGAGAGAAGTCCCAGTGACCTGGTAAGTAAAAAACATGGAGGCGTCAGCAGAAACATGTACATTGGCACCAGTGTCAATTAACCAATCAAGAGATTGAAATACTGAAAGGATGATAGGAAAAATATCGTACCCTGATTCCTTCATATCAGTATCACCGATGACAACATTAGCGACTTGCCGCTCTTCTCATGTTCACGCTCCTCAAAGCGGTTAGGACATTTCGGAGCCCGGTGATTAGGATCACCGCAGACATGGCAAAGTCCCTTCCCCTTCTTATGAGAATTCTTCTTGAAGTTGGTAGAATGTGACGGATTGTTCTTTGCATCAAACTTGCCTTTGCCCTGAGTTTTGTTCTTGTTGTTTTTGAACTTGTTGGGCTGGAAGTTCTTCTTATGCACCATGTGGGCACTAGAAGCTCCCTCAGCAACTCGAGCACGTGTGTCTTTTGCTCTCGCCTTCTCTTCAACATCAAGAGTACCAATGAGATCCGAAACGGAAAACTCTTGTCTCTTGTGTTTCAGGGAAGTAGTAAAATTGTTCCACGAAGGTGGAAGCTTGGCAATGATGCCTCCAACAATAAATTTGTCCGGCAACACACACTTGAAGTACTCAAATTTCTTTGCGAGCGACTGTATCTCATGAGCTTGTTGGACAACAGAGCGCTCATCAGTCATCTTGTAGTCATAGAATTGCTCCATGACGTACAACTCGCTGCCAGCGTCTGAGGCCCCAAACTTGGCCTCGAGCGCAGCCAACATGTCCTTGCTGTTGTCAAATGACATATATGAATCCACAATGGAATCATCAAGAACACTCAGAAGGGCACCTTTAAAGAGGGTATCGATCTTCGTAAAAGCTTCCTGCTGTGCAGGATCAAGATTGCCCTCAGGCTTGCCCTTGGTGGCGTCATAGCAGTACATGGTCTGGAACCAGTAAACTGCTCTCGTGCGCCACCTCTTATATTGCACGCCCTTAAAGATAGGCGGCTTCAGATGCGCAGTAAAACCACTTGAAGTAAATTGCCTATAATCAGGTTTTTGGATTGTTGAATATATTAGCAAATTACTACGAGTTTTAATCCGAATAAGCACTAAATAAATCATGACAGCAAGAACGAAGACTAAACTAATCATGCGGACTAGCATAGTAGATGAACAGATCATATCTAGGGCACAAACTAGAACTAAGAATTCTAGCAAGATCTCAAACAAGGAGGACAAGATCACATACGGTGCAGCGTTGATGTTGTCGCCCATGTCGTTAATGAGGAGGTTGCCGAGGTCAGGGAAGAAGTTGTCGTTGGCGAAGTCGTCGCTGCCAGTAGTCGCGCGAGTGGCCTCCACAAAAACCTGATCGCCCCTCTCCCGTACAGGATCATGAGAGGCGGGGTTCCGGAGGCCTGCTGTCCCTTCTCGCGGTGCACGCCGAAAGGAGGGATGGAGAAGACTTGTGTGCCGACGCAATGATCTGGAACGGTGGTGCGAAACCATACGATGCGGCGGCGGCTAGGGTAGACGTCTGCCCCACGATCCAAAAGAATCGGAAACAGCTGAGTAATTAACGCGCCCATTAATTTAATTAATGACTTATTAATTTTTCCCGAGCAGCAAAAATATAGACAACGTGCATAGCTTTGTCCTCAGCTCGACTCATTTCCGCAACACGCGGCGCGCAGCGCAGCGCAGCGAGGAGGAGGAGCGCGCGTGTAGGTCTCCTCTTCTCATGCTCATACAAGTGGTAGAAGAGCTCAGCTTATAAAGAGATGCAAGTCTCAGTCAACTTTTGGGGTGGGACTAAACTTTAGTCCCACTCACACCACTCACTAGCTATGCATGAATGGGCCAAGAGAATTTCAGAATTTTAGTTGGGCTTTGGGCCAAAGGCCTACTAGTAAATTCCAACAAAAGCTTCATCTCCCTAAGCACATGATATCGTCTCCTCCTTCTCGGACTCCCAGAGTCGCCGCACAACTTGACAATCTGTCTTTACCATTACGTATCGGCCTAGATATGTTTTTGTAAAGAAATCAAACTCAGCCTTCGTCCCAAGTATATGTCTCCTCCTGTAAACGTAGGACACCGGTTGTCACCGGCCACCACTGAGGCACAAACACGCATGAGTTGGGCATGGTAATATTGAAGTTCGAACAAACGAAAGTACACATCTACTCTCTTCGTCTCAAAGTAAGTTTCTCAAGTTTGTACTAACTTTATAAAGTTATACTAAGCTTGAGACACTTATTTTGAGATGGAGGGAGGTATGTTTGAACTTTGGCCTTTGTTGAATTTAAAAGTTTCAAACAAGTTGCTAGTACTAGTACTACATAAGATTGAACAAACAAGGCGGGCACGGTGCTGCTTCCAAAGGTGGCCTGCTCGTACTTCCCCTTTTAAAGAATGCAGCTTAGGATCTAAAAAAAACTGTAGCTTTAGAGTACTGACACATATGCAAGCTGGCACTTGGGAGTAAAAGCTGTCGTCAGCCATGAAGCGTCAACGTTACGGCCCCGCTTGCTCTTCATCTGTCCTGCTCGCCTCGTATCCCTCCCGACGCTTCATTTATTTCCACTGAACACTTCCTGTCTCCTGGCAAAAACTGCATGCAGCGCGAGCAAAAAGCAAGCAGAGAGCAGCAGCAGCTCATTTAAATCCCCCTCCAAACTTAAATCTCCCTCCAAACCACCATCAGCAACGCCATAGTCCATGCTCAAGTCACGCCAAGTGTTATTCAAACTCGGTCACGGTGGGGAAGTCCAAGAGCAAAAATCCAACAAAGTCCAAAAGCAAATCACATCGCCACCACAGAGAAAGGGTCCAGCTCCCGAGACGGCGACCGTTAGCACTCGCCACTCATCACGCGTTTCAAATTTAAATCCTCCCTCCAAACCACCACCCACAGCGCCATTTGGTCCATAGATTAAGCACCAGCCAAGCCTCGCACTAACACGCACGCGAGCTCCGCGCACTACGAAACCCCCGTCCACCTCCACCTCCCCTCGCGCGCGCACCAATGGCAGCCACGCCGCCCAAGAGGGAGCCGCTGGCCCCCCTCAGCTGCAACGCGGCCGCAAACACGCCTGCGGCCGCCACGCGGCCACGCGCGCCGGCGGTCTCTGCCGAGAAGGAGAACCTGGGCGCGGCCAATCTCGGCCCCGGCAAGGAGGAAAAGAGGGCGACGGCGCCTGCTGCCGCGAAGGCGGCGCCGCTGAAGCCGTCGTCGCTGCAGGCCCGCATGGAGGGCGAGGAGGCGGCGGGGCTGCCCGTGTTCGTCGGGCCGAGGGGGAGGGAGCTGCTGCCGCCGGCGCCGCCGGCGCCGGCGTCGTCGTCCTACGAGGCGTGGGACCTCTCCGACAACGAGGCGGCGCCGGCCGCGTCCTGGGCCACCCTGCCCAACAGGGCGCTGCTGTGCCGCCCGCTGCCGCTCGACGTCGGGAGGTGCACCTGCGTCGTCGTCAGGGAGAAGGCCACTGGTGCCAGAGGCGTGGCGCTCTACTCGCTCTACACCAACGTGAGCTAATCCCCCCGTCCTTCCTCCTCCGCTTTCAGGGCTTCAAGATTTCAAAATCCAGGGGAGAGTGGTGTGATTAGCTGCTGAGATTGGTGTCATAAGGATTCGTGCGTGCCCGTCTCTCTGTTGTGCGATTGCAGGAGGGGCAGGGGCGGCAGGACCGGAAGCTGGCGGTGGCCCGGCACCGGAGGAGGAGAGGGAGGTCGGAGTTCATCGTGGCGCAGAACCAGGACGGCGTCTTCTGCAGCTCCGACAAGAACTTCCTCGGGACTATGGGTGCCAATCTTGTTGGATCCAAGTACCAGATTTGGGGACAGGTACATGACGTTCCCCTTCGTGATTCTTCATGTCGCTCTCCTGGATTCGAGACTGATTACCATGGTGAACATGAACCAATGATGAGTATTAATGGTCGCCGATGCAGGGGAACCGGGTCGATGAGCTGAAGAGCCAATCCAAGCGGCTTCTCGGCGTTATCGCGTAAGATTCATCAATCTCCGTCAGTGACCTGCCCATGGATTATATGGCTTTTCTTGACCAATTTTTGGTTCCTACAGATTTGCCCCTACTATTACTACGCTCACGGGGAGTTTCAGAAGCATGAGGGCATGGATCCCCAAGAACCAGTCCATGCAGTTGAGGACCAACAGTTCTGCTCAGGTAAATCCATTTGCAACACTGGGAGATTCATTAGTGAACTTAAATGGATTCGTTTAAACCAAGGAGTGAGGCATATGGTCATTAGTTGTGGAAATGTTGCTGCAGATTCAGCATGTCAGTGGGCTTCCAAAGGATTGGCAGGAGAAGAGGAGCAGAGCTGAACAACTCTGCTCAAGATCACCTTTCTACAACAATGTAAGCAGCTTCCCTCAAGAAACTTACTGAGCCTTCGGATCGACGTGTCGGGAATTGGGAGTTAAGCTGAGAGATGTATCCTCTTGCTCATCAGTACCTAAAACGCAGTGTGTTTGTTTTCTGCATTTGCAACAGATGACGAAGCGCTACGAACTAGATTTCAGAGAGAGGGTTGGGAGGATGGGATACAAGGTGCAGACATCAGTGAAGAACTTTCAGATGACTTTGGAGGTAAAATTTCTGCTCCAGCTTTCAATGGGGTTAGATCAGACTGAGCAACATATCATGATATCGACAACTTGTGCTCGACAGGAAAATGGGAGGCAGACGATCTTGCAGCTTGGTAGGGTCGGGAAGTCCAAGTACATAATGGATTTCAGGTAAGGCATCGATCATTTCCCTTGCTGATCATCGACATTCGTCGATGAATGTAACTAGTAGTAACATTTTCTGATGGGAATATCTCATTTGCAGATACCCCTTGACTGGATACCAAGCATTCTGCATTTGCTTGGCGTCGATGGACTCCAAGCTTTGCTGCACGCTGTGACTGAGATGCAGATGCGACAGAGTTTCGTTTAGCCCGGATGTTGTTTTTGTGCTGCACCCTGATGGTTTCCTTTGTTCGATTTTTATGTACATGTAGTCTTCTCGCCTCGAGAAGGGATTAAATAATTAGTAGAAGTATCATAAGAGAGCAAATTGTTCGTCTGCTTACCCTCTTGTCACTGTAGGCGATGCTTGTTTGCCTCAAAATTGAATTCTCAATGTGGTACTCCCTGCGTTCCAAAATAAAACGCAAGTTCTAACCGATTTTGATGAACTGATGGACTGCGAAAACTCGTCCTTGCGCTGCCCGAGCTGGTCATGCCTGGCAACGTGCTGGTCCAGGAAAACAGTTACTGTCACTGCCAAAGTGCCAAGGATGACGAGAGAGGCGCCAGCCAGGAGAGATTTAGAGGGGAGTGGTCGGACGACAGCATATCTCACTGATGGCAGGAGATGCTTGCTGCTATTTCAGCTAAGCAGCGAGAATGACAAGTAGGAGTATGTTCCTCGGCTGTTCTTTCACTGCAATCTGTTGCCAGGGCATTCAAGGAGAACCATCTGTCGTCTACAACCAGGATGGTTTTGGACCAGGGGTTCTCGCCGCAGTATATGCAAAATTGGATGTCCGTATCAACATGGTCATCTCAATGTAACCAGTAACCGGTTTGGGCCAGGATCGTTTTGGGATTTTCTTGTATAATCCAAGCTAGTGATGACCGTATCATCAGAACTGATGTTCCAATGATCACACTCCTCCGATAGCTCCCAATAAATTTTGCTCATTCTACAAGTTTTTTCAAATTCGGAATGCAAGTAACCTAAAGGTGTTGTGCATACAGATAATCTGTTCAACCGAGCATTAGCTCCATCTCAACTTGTGTAGCCACTCCGAACAGTCACCATCAATCTGGGTCAGATGTCCATAACAAGCACTGTCATGGTCCCACAAAGTAAAACAGTCACCATCAACCAATGTGAACTATTTTTTTTTCTCTATTCTTCGTCGCCAGCATGCTCAAGAAGATAGTTTGCAGCGAGTTGCTCATTCCTGTCGCAGGCGAAGAATGCTTCAATGACACGTTCTCTCTCAAACCCCATGGCTTCCAACTGAAGAGCGAAAACAAATCCAATCAACCAAGGTGAATAAGTGAGATGCATGGTGTATTTATGCAGCCAGAGGCCATTTAAGGTAATTATGAGGCATACCCTCCCAATTGCCTCTTGCTCTTCTGGTGTCACACTGATAGCATGAGGCATCTCATCCTGGTCAGCCTGGTCCAAAAAGTCCCTGGAAATGTCCGACAAGTATGATTTAGTAGATATATCACTGTAGACTACTAAAATTGAAAAGATTGTGAGAATGAAGCACCATGATTGGTTGAAAGCACAAAGTACAGGGGAAAGGATGCATCAGCAGCTAATAGATATTTTTACATAAAGTAGCACACACACAAGTTCTTTGAGGCGCCACTTTATGCTAGCTTATCATGTTATGTTCAGAAACTATATTAGCAGCTCCCGCAAAAAAAAACTATATTAGCAGTATATGCTATACTTGAAACAGCACAAGCCTAAAAACATTTAGGGGTTGTTTGGATAAGGGATTTATATCAAACCTGTTTCCACTAATCACGTTTAGGATTCTAACCACCTAAAACTATGTTTGGTTGGTCCACCAAATCTCGGGATAAGGAAAACTTGGTTTCCCATAAACCAGAAAAAGGAGTATTTGGAAAAACGACGATACGACTAATCGTCGTTTTTCTACAAACCAGTTTAGTTTATCGTTCGTTTCAATCGCAGACTCTAGCTTCCATGAAACCTACGCCGAGTGGGTAGCGCTGAGTATGTCTACTAATACGGCAAGGAAAGGCCCGTTTCAGGTGTTGTGGCTGCTGCTCGTCGGTGAGGACGACATCGGCGTTTCTCCTGTGACCGTGGGCGTGCTCGGCGCCGCTGCGGCCGCCGTGTATGTGATGAGATGTAGATGGCTTTCCTGGAAACAGCGGCGCGCAGCGTCCAGTACAGCATGGTCAGCCGATTCAAGGTGCTGGTGTGAGTGCCCCGGCTGCTGCTCCCTCGACCGTCGACGATGTAGTGCAAATCCCGCACGTTGGTGCCGCCGGCGAGCCCACCATTCTTACCGTCAGTGAAGCAGCGGCTGGGGCAGGCCACGGCCTGACCTCCTCAAGGAACAGCTACTCGATCTCTGTCCCGTGCTCGCGCCGTTCAGCCTGGATAACACCTACCTCGCCGCAGCCGGCCTCCGGCGCGGTCTTTTGCGCCGCGTAGGTCAGCTAATGAAATGACCGGCGTGCGACACACACATATATGGAATCACATCACAGCCTCGCAGGCCGATGGACTGTAGCACGGTGGGGTTGATGGCAGTGGTGGCGCCGCCGAAGACGAGGTTGTGGCCGCCGGCAAACCCGGCGGCCCGGCCTGGTCGGACGCGAGGAACAGCGCGGCTTCCGTCACGTTGACCGCGCTTAGCACCTTCCCACGCAACACATTGTGCGTCTCCGTCATTGCCTCCATCTCCTCGGTGCTCAAGGCCACGACGGTGCAGCTCAGTGGCGTACGTGGCGCCCCAGCTCACCGTGGCCGCACGCAGCGGGCCCAACAACGGCGAGCAATTTGATGGACATGACGTGGTCGAGCGCCCCATGTCCGTGAAAGGCCCGGGAGCAGCACAAACTGTGCCGTGGTCGCCGTGCTGGGCGCGGTGCCTCCCCTGTTGCCTCATGTGAACGGTTTGGAATCTTTCTCAAGGTTGAGGATGACCCAAATGAGACGCCAAACAAAGTATTCTATAAACCAGTTTTAATAAAACAACAACTTAAAACTGGTTTTCCTAAAAATACTCTTAAAACTGATTTTACTAAAACTTGTTTCAAATACTAGTTATCCAAACAACCACTTATTACCAGTTACTGGTATGACCTGAACCAAAACAAAACTGACAACAATACGTTAAGAAGATAGGATGAAGTCAAACAAAACGGCAAAACCACCTGCCACAAAATCTAACCACCTGGCAAGTGGCAGTGAGCAGATATAACAGATTGATGAGATTCCAGTTTATAACTAAGAAAGCAAAATTAGTACTATGAATTCTATAGCTTATTTAAATGAGACAATACATAAATTCAGCAAATAAAGAAACGTACCCATCGCCGCCTTCAAATGTCTCATTTAGTAACTGAAGGAACTCATCATTGTTCTCCTGAATCAACCTCAGAAGTTGAGGATTCTGCTTGCTCAATTCCTGGAGCATAGGCTGTAGCGAAATACCAGCAAAAAGTTCAGACAGAGAATGAAGGTGAGCATAGCAAAAACAAGACATTGATAGAAAACCTGTAAAATTTGTGGATTTGTATGGACCATTTCCCGAAGTGCTTGAAACTGCAAATCATAATAGCAAATTAGCAATATACTACTAATTCAAAATTAGAATAACACATGGTAGGGTACTGAAGGGAGGTTCATTCGATCAAACTACATTAATCGCTAATACTCTACTAAATGGAGCATTGCATACTTTTAGTGCATATACATAGAAAATGACAATTCGTTCGGAATGCAAATGCAATGATACACGCAAGATGATACTTTCCTATCCCAACATTATGCACAAAAGCATCCCAAGTAACAATAAACATGTGTATCCTACAGCGTAGCGTGATGGACCAACTAATAACTGCTTGCACCACAGCATTCACTTGTACAAAGAACAAATTATACTGAACACAGTATATGCTCCTGCCACAGAATTCTACTTTCCACATACTTAACATATCTACAAGTAATCCACATAAACTCGTCAAGACAAATGTTATGCATAACATGATACTACTCTGTCCCAACATGCATATTTTGAATTGTTAAAGAGGAGATTTTTGACTAATAGTTACTCAATTAATGTTGTCTACATATATAAAATCGCAATCATAACTTTCTTAATACAAATCTAATGACATCAATTTTATCTCGCATAAACCACATACTAACAAAGTAGTACTTTGGTAAACACCTTGCCTTAACAAATTAATGTATGCCTTATAATTTGAGATGGAGGGAGTACAGATTTGAGTGGACAAACTACCAGCATTCACATGACAAGTACTGGCTACCATCACAACATCAAATTATAAGTAAAAAATTCACACGTGTCATCTCTGTTCCTAGTACATTAGATCATCGAATAGTTTGACGAGCAATGATAATAATAAACAGAATGGTTGGCTTGATCCCATGTGCACCATTGTTCCGTACCTCATTTTTTTCTCTATCAGAAAGATCATAGAACACAAAAGGAGAGAAGTAACTGACAAAACATAAAGATAAGAACCTGTTGGTTATTTCTAAGAAAATCAAGTGATCCACCCCCAGCAGCACCTCCAGCATGGGAAGCCCCCTGTTACATCATTCAGTTGGTCAAAAGATACTCAAAGAAGCAACACCGCACCAGCACTACACAGACAAAGGTGGAAAGTAAACCTGTGGGAAAAGATCTAATGGTGCTGTGTTTGGGATTCCAGAGAGGCCGGTTTCTCCAGGAGCTGCATCAGTGGTGTTTGCCCCTTGACCAACCACCGGAACAGCAACTTCAGCTGTCACTGGAATACCCTAATGTTTGAGAAAACAAAATATCAACTATAGCATCATAAAATCGATCCAAATTAAAAATTCAGATGGGGAGAGATACGCACAGAGTACAGATAGTCAATGGCACGTTCTGGATTGTTATAAGCAGCACGGAGAGCTCTTTGGACCTTATCTCTGTCCCAGCTGCCACCCCCCATCTCCATTATCTGGTTAATCATTGTGTCCAGATTGCTTCCTGACAGTAAATCCGATGCTGCAAGATCAACTGTACTCGAAGGGGTCCTGACAAAAAAAGAAACAAGAGTTTTACATAGCAGAACTAGTAAATTTAAAGGGAAATGGTTTGGTTCATATTCACACCACCAAGACTGAGAGACAGATTGTAGGATCATGCAATGCTACTATTATAAAACCATTCAGATCTATACTCCATACAGTTACAGCAATCCCAAAAATTCCAGTTTGGGGCCTAACTTCCCATTACCCAGCTATGCAAATTGCTGTTTCAATGGCTTTTGATTTTCATGCACTCAGAAATTCACCTAGTTATGATCAGTGCTTCTAACTTAATACCTAGTTTTGATGTTCATTAACCATTGTGCTTAAGTCAGGAAGTTGCTGATTATAACCCTATTGACTCATGTTACATGTTCACGGAGAAGTTAAAAAATATACTTTTCACTCCTCACAAACTGCAACCTATTAGTTGATGCAGCTACTTGTGCTTGTTGTCACTCTTCAAAATGAACTTTTGCGGCTATGAGGTCATTTATGCAACACTGCATGATTTAAAGCTGAAACAAGCATCAGAAGGACGTGCCTCTGAAATTTAAGAACACTGGTTTTCCCTTGGGAGGGATACATGCAGAAACACGAAATTTAAGTGGTAAAAAAGACCCTAATGCAATATCAACTGGCAGACTTCAAACATACTCTGTGGGTGGTCTTTCAGGCTGAGAAGTCGTAGTTGATGGGACCCTGCAGAAAGATGACGCATACATTTAATTTGAGCAAGACCCTATGTGCATGCAGTAAAATGCAACCATGACGCTAGAAAGGGACTCACTGGGGCTGAGGAGCTTGTGGTTGAGCAACTGGAGGTGCTTGACTGGTAACAGGAGTGCTTGAAGGCTAGTAATGGTTCATGTGTCAGTACATATGCTTGCTACTATTGTGCTTTCATCTGCAAGAGAAGAATTTTACCTGGGCAGATGAAGCTCCACTGGAAGCAGAAGCTTTACTCTGCAGAAAATAATTAAATAGTTATACTTCTAATTTTAAGAGAAGAAGAACAAGCCCGACGCATCAAGTAAGAAAAACTTGAATAATGTTAAAATAGTGCTGTAAGTGTCAAGTACTTTATATAAATGGACAATGTACAGCATAACTGTAACATAGGAAGGAGCAATATAGATAAACTATGGCAGGAGGCCAGCAAATTGTGGCGCATCAAATAAGGCGAAATAGTATTTCAGGCATATTCTTCATTAGTGAATAATAACTTTCAGGAGGCCAGCAAATTGTGGCGCATCAAATAAGGCGAAATAGTATTACAACTGTTACACCAAGTATTCAGTCAGTGAAAATAATCCAATAGCATATGACAAAACTGAAACTATCCATACTGTACAGGGCATAAGCAGCCTACCTTGCTAAGCATGACAACTAGAAATCCATCTTCGCTAACTTGATTTTCATCCAATGTGCTTTCATCCTTCAAAACCTTGCCATTGTGAATCAGCAGTTGTTGACCCCATGGATAACTATCCTTTCCTTGAATCTCTTCAATGTTCTTCTTGACAGCCATAATCTGATTCAAAGCAAACAGTTAGCATGATATTGAAGTAATTACTCCCACTGAATATTTTTACTATTCATAGTTAAAAGGTCTTTGAGATGCTACTTTGACAACAAAAAAGGGAGTGCCTAGAACTCATTTAGATGAGTTATAGTTTGGTCTCATTCACCTCAGCTGACATCACCTATTTGTTATTCTAGCCTGTTTTCATTGGCAGGCCAATTCGTCACCTTTTGTTGCTGGGCTGGGCTAGATTTCTATCCACTATGTAATTCAAAACAACAAAAGAAAAAGAAAAAAGACTCTCTACATGGGCTTGTCATCACGTGATTTAGGGTTGAAAAAAGGAGACGCGTTAGGAAGGAAAAATCGACCCTAAAAATATTTTAGAAAAAAATGACGGAAAAATTAAAAAAAGTAGCAACGTGCAGTTGCGACCCGACTTGAAAACTAGCAATTGCGACCTCATCTAAAAACTTTCAGTTGCGATTTCAATTGAAAACTTGCAGTTGCAACCCAACTTAAAAAACCTGCAGTTGCGATCTCACTTGAAAACTTGTAGTTGCGACCCAACTTGAAAAACTTACAGTTGTGACCCCACTTGAAAACTTTCAATTACAACCTAATTTGAAATCTTACAGGAGCGATCCGACTGAAAATAATTGCAGTTGCGACCCCATTTGAAAACTTGCAATTACAGCCAAACTTGAAAACTTGCAATTACAGCCTATCTTAAAATACTTGTAATTGCGACATGATTACAGTTACACATAATGCATTGCTAGCAACTCGCGCACGTGCAACTAGTAGTAAAAATATAAAAAGAAACAGCCCACATTAATTGCATTTATGCTGCAACGGTAGCAACTGCACATGAATAAGTGACGCAAAACGTAGGGCAAAAAAGAAAAAAGTGAAGCCCCAAATAACGTATGCAAAAAAAGAAGAAAACACATACTAACTGGTTCACGTTCGAATAACGACAACACGTTCCGTTAAAAAAAACGACAACAGAAAAGTCAAAGCACAAAAATCTATTGGGCTGCACCCCAGCCAATGTCTAACAACCAGCAAAGGCTGCACAGGCCGCGCGTCACACCACATAAATAGCTTACATACCCTAAGAAAAACATAAGACTACCCACAATGGGAGTAACATAGGTAGTAACATCACACATATCTAGATAAAATGGATGATGTGGCAAGTAATAAATGAAGAAAGAGAGGCATGTGGTAACATAGCTAGTTACTACTAGTATGAGTAACATCACACATATCAAGGCAAAATGTGTCTATAGCCTAATAAATAAGTGCTTCATGTTACTATACATATGTTACTCCCCACTATAGAGGTAGTAACATAGAGTAGTAACATGGCCCATGTTACTACTCTATGTTACTACCTATTGTGGCTAGTCTAAATAGCTTACTCACAGCCGAACGTTTACATGGTCTGCACAAATCACGATGCCAAAAAATCGGATGGTCCACTACGTGAATGACACCAAACTAAAAGTTTTAGCAAAACCGAAAAAATACAACTATACATCGAGTATAATACTCCGAAAAATAAATTAACAGCAAATATCACATGTATTTATTATATAAACCTATATAGTTTATCGGGAGTTAAACTTTGCGGGTAGGTCATCAATTCAAAAAGAACATAGATAGTATATCTTGACAAAAAATATTCAGCTATCAGGCTATGATCACAAAACAGTTTGGAAAGAAGTGCACTCCTCATGGCAAAGGGACACAGGTGGGGAAGAACAGTGGATAACAAGGCGTCCAAAGGATATGGTTACTGCAGATGGGAAAGAATGGCAATGGCACTCCTGAAACTCAACCTTCCGACCCCAAACTGAACCCTGGATCATGAAGATCACTTGCCAATTGCCATGGACCTAAATCCTCGCCAACTCCAGCTTTCCATCCACCCAAAACGTGCCCTTTCTGTGATCAGCACGAAGAGACGATTGGCCACCTGCTCACTGAGTGTGTTCTGGCGAGGGAAGTGTGGGCCAAGGTGTTCACGGCCATGGGCGTTCCGCACGGCACACCGCGAGTAGGAGAGCCCCTGCCTGATTGGTGTGCCTGGCAGGATACCCACGGGCAGCAGGCGAGGATGATACGGACCTTGTGCCTCCTCGTCACGTGGGAGCTGTGGAAGCACCGGAATGCCAGTCTTCGACGGGGCAACGGCCAGCCTTCAGCAGGTTCTGCACCGGATTGCGAGCGAGAGCAAGGTGTGGAGGCAGGCGGGACTGCTACGAGGAGAGCTGGATACGTTCTTCGTAGGGACACGGGAGTGGGCTCATCGAGAGTAGTCCGGTTAGGTCCTATGAGGTGGACGGTGGCGTAGCGCCTTGTAATCTCTCATGTAACTAAACCGCGGAGGGTTCTTCCCCCTTTCTTCTATATTATATGATACGCACACTCGTGCGTATTCGAGAAAAAAAAAACACAACCCCCGGAACAAGCTATTAGCACAGCATATCCACAGCATCATGCGTCTACCAATCATGTCCATTCGGAATACTGCCAAAAATCGTCTGCCCATATATTTTTTAAAACAGTCTGCCTACAACAACACGCTCACCATCCTTCCTGCAAACCCACCCGCACTGTTCTTCCCCTAAGACGATCCTGAGCACTCACAAGTAAATGCGAGGACGCAGTGCAAACGGAATTCGAATTCAAGGGCCAACACCTCGGCAAAAAACCCTAATCAGCAGTAGCACACCCAAATCTAATAAGCTAATCCGTCCGTAACGCATAACCACATGTCCCTAACATCTAGCTCACCGTCACATCATCTGGTTTAATCGAAATACTAGAGAACTTCCGAAACAAAATCTCCGTGAAGCTGTGCATCCAGCGAAAAACACGGTCCCTGTTTGAATTAAAAAAAGTCGGGGAAATTTGGAACTAAATGAGGGGAGCGGGCGGGGGGAATCTCACGGTGTCATTGTGCTGGACCCGGATCTCGAAGTGGGTGCCCTTGAGAGTCTTCACCGTCAGCTTCATGGCGGCGCCGCGGTGGTCTCGGCCGGGAGATCGGAGTTCCTTCCTCCCCTTCCTTTCCGTTGCTCGCGCTAGGGTTTTCAGCAGGTCATGTGATGTTGACGCACCCCTCCGCGGATAACGGCACGTCGAGTTCGCGGATCGACCTCGCTGCCCCTCGCCCCCTCCGTCACTGGCTCCGCGCCGCCGCAGTCGCTCGATGCGCCGCCGCCTGCTTCGCCTTCGCTACTACTGAGTGCCTCGAGTGGCTGGGCCAGCTCGTGTGTGTTTGCGGCGGCTGTCTTCTTCACAGAGTTAAGATTTTTCTTCTTTCTTATGGGCCGTGGAAGTGAAACGACCAGCAGAAGCCCAAAGGGAGCGTTTCGTCGGCTGCCTAGGCGCAACCAAGCCCGCGCGGTGCAAAAATCAGTCATTTGGCAGGCCAGGGCTGCATTAAAATCTTGTGTGCACGATGTTTAAAGCACTTTCCATCCGCACCCGTTAGGAACATTTGATTCGGCAGTTTTCAACGAGTCAGACTCGAGCGATGCAAAAGAGCGCATATGGCTATGAAAATGTAACTAATCCCTGGGTGGTTTTAGTAATTCTTAACAACATATAGCTCATTAAACTAATATTCTTTCAAGATAATCTTTTCAGAAAGTTCAATGATTGGCATGGCATGGACTAGGAATGTGGACCCCTCAAAATGCTAAGGACACATATTGGCAAAAGATCAAGACTCTACATTTTTTTTTAGTGATCCAATATCACATTGAGTCTATAGAAAAAGCCAATAATATTAAAATGGGATAAGGTATTGCTTAATGGCTTGCTTGCTCAAAATGCTTAGTGATATGCTCCAAAAGCCCTCAACCACTTTTTCATTTCCACATATGTCCTAGAATTAAAGTCAAACTCGGCCCTACCGATTTGATCTATCCAGCGCCACCGAGTTCACTTGACATAGCCACTGCCAGAAACCCTAATCAGTCCGGTCTCATCGATAGGGATCTCGGTCTCACTGAAATGGGATTGCAAACTCTCTGTTTCCTTTTCGTAACGTTTCGGTCTAACCGAGATGAGTGATCGGTCCCACCGAGTTCGCAATGCAAACTCTCTGTTTCCTCTTCGTAACGTTTCGGTCTAACCGAGATGAGCGATCGGTCCCACCGAGTTTGCCTGACCAACTCTCTGTTTGCCTATTATTGAAATCGGTCTCACCGAGTTCATGTGATCGATCTCACCGAGATCAAGTTATGCCCTAACCCTAACACAATCGGTCCCACCGAATTGATCATGTCGGTCCCACCAAAAATCCTAACATTCATATTTTGAACCATATCGGCCTGACCGAGTTTCACTATTCGGTCCCATCGAGTTTGGTAAATTGTGTGTAACCGTTAGATTTTGTGTGGAGGCTATATATACCCCTCCACTCATCCTCCATTCGTGGTGAGAGCCATCAGAGCATGCCTACACTTTCAGCATTCATTTTCTGATAGAGAACCACCTACTCATGTGTTGAGACCAAGACATTCCAATCCAACCACAAGAATCTTGATCTCTAGCCTTCCCCAAGTTGCTTTCCACTCAAATCATCTTTCCACCATATCCAAATCTATGAAAGAGAATTGAGTGTTGGGGAGCCTATCATTTGAAGCACAAGAGCAAGGAGTTTATCATCAACACACCATCTATTACCTTTTGGAGAGTGGTGTCTCCTAGATTGGTTAGGTGTCACTTGGGAGCCTCCATTAAGATTGTGAAGTTGAACCAAGGAGTTTATAAGGGCAAGGAGATCGCCTACTTCGTGAAGATCTACCCAAGTGAGGCGGCCATGGTGGGATAGACAAGGTTGCTTCTTCGTGGATCCTTCGTGGGTGGAGCCCTCCGTGGACTCGCACAGCCGTTACCCTTCGTGGGTTGAAGTCTCCATCAACGTGGATGTACGATAGCACCACCTATCAGAATCACGCCAAAAATCTTCGTGTCTACATTGCGTTTGCTCCCTCCAAACTTGATGTGACTAGCCCGGTCTTTCGATGAGAGTGGGGATAACTATCGATTTGGTGGATTTTGACCTTGACGATCCGACTATACCGTACCCGACGATACGCCTCGACAATCGCTAAACATCTTTGATGGTTATTGATCTTGCCGTAGGCACAACCAACCTGAACAACGAGGTTCGAGTTCCTGCAAGCAACCGAAGAACCGGCAAGAACAAAGGTGAACTGCAATCTAAAATTGTGGATGAAAAATTAAGCACACGAACTAGATCAAAAGTTGGGATCTCACTGTGGATCTGACAAGGCGGTAGTTCTACACGTCTCGTAGATACAAATTGTAGCGATGGCTAGACAATACAATAAAACCCGAAACCTAAAACCTATCTAGTGGCTAACTATTTATTAGTGCAATGGAACAGAAGTTGTGCGCAGCCGCCGTCAAGTCTTGCGTACTAATCCAGATTGTACCGGACCGCCGGTTGATCCGAGGTCCAACTTGAGCTTTCGTAGGTGTGCATGAAGGCTGAGGTCCACCTCCTTTTGACATACGCTGCAAAACAATATGGTTCGCACATGACGCTCTGCATGCATGATATACATGCACACGTATACATGATGCATTGGCATCTATTACGTGGAGGCACACACGATGCATGCATGTATGATATTGCTTGTACCACACAGATGTATGCCTGTATAAACATACAAATTCTGTTTGGTCGTCTCATCTTCACGCGCGGCTTGTATAAGTCCTCAATAATTCTGAATATAAACAAGGTGTTGTATCTTTTTTCTTTTACCATACAATAATTCATGAAATTATTGCTAAAAGAAATCACCTGCAAAATATATATTCGCGCGTTTTTGGTCGTATCCGAGGCTCCTATGTCTACATCATCCTCTCCTTCTCGAAAACAAAGCCATCCTCGGTGTTGCTTATTCTGAAAATGCAAAGACAAAATAGACAAGGAGTACGCGTTGTATATGTATATATCATCCGTTTTAACCCCTCTCCATAGTTGTACATTTAATGTTTCACAAAAACTATGCCCATAGGAGCTCGAAATATTGCAACTCGATTTGCCAATATAAATGGGGCATATTTTATATCCTTTGATTGGTAATGCTCGTCACTAAACCATCCCAAACGAAGTGAATAAAAATGCATCATACCCAAATTGCGTGCAACAACATACTTAAGGAAGTAATCATGCAACAAGCTATTTGGCATATATTTAGCATCAATATTGGAGGTCATATCAAAATGATTAAGCATTCAGAAACTTTTATTCTTTTTAAAGCTATCAAGATCATCACAAGTGATGCAAATCCTATGCACCATAAATTCATTGTCTACCCAGTCCTGTCCAACCCAGTTAAAAGTAAAATTTTGGAGAACACAAACACCAGAAGTAAAATTAGGCGCATCAACACTTAGTTCTCGCATATGACAAAGGCATATGTGGATCCATCAAAATAGAATACAAATAATTAGCATGAGAAATTCTAGTGATAACGTCATCATGTTTAACCAATTGTATGTGATCCAAACCATATTCAATTATTAATTCACTTGGTTCCATCTCAGTGGACTTTAATTCCACAGGTGCACCCAAATCAGTAAAAGAATGAGCTTCAGAAAGAGGTGCCTTCGAAACATTAGTTATCTCTGTTGTGTGATCAAATGGTAACCTCAAATCAGCAACATAATCATCTAAAGTAGGTGGTGTGATCAAATCTTTGGCCATTCATCAAATTTATGTGGAGTAACAAAATCGGTACCTTTATTAGGTACGGTCGATGGCAATGCCTCGTAAGCTCCAAGAGGCGCAAGCATAGTCGGTGGTGCAGTAGAGGAAGTAACCTTCTTTGGTGGGGATTCCGCCGCACATTTGTTCATCGTGTATACATGTCTTCCTAGTTTTTGTGCAACTTTACAAGCAAGACGAAACAAATGGTCGACAGAATACAGTTCTTCATGCATTATTATGTCTTGTACATCATGATTTAAACCTCTCCAAAATCTATTCAGAAAATCTTCTTCACATTCTTCTAATCCACAACGAAGCAAAGCAGTACACAAATTATCATAATATTCTTCAACAGTGTTATTGCCTTGTGTTAAACGTTGCAATTTTCTAAGCAAATCACTAGCATGGTATGACAGACCAAATCGGTTTCGCATAATAAGTTTTAAAGCTTTCCAAGTAGTAGGTCTATTATAAATGGGACAATCGCATCTTTGCCCCTAGTTGGTTCCCACCCCCGGGTTTTGCCCTTACTTTTCGGGAATGCTCAGTTTTGCCCTTAGTTTTTCCCCTCCGTCAGCTCGAATGCCCTTCTGTCACAACTCCGCTTGGTCAGCGCCGTTTGACCGTGACGGCTCGACGTTTTGGACACCAGTTGCCCCTGGGCCTTCCTTACAGGTGGGTCCACATAGAGTAGACAGTGTAGTTGCCATTTCCCCTCCCCCTCCCTCTGTCTTATCCTAGCCCCGAACCCTAGATCGGCGACGACAAAGGCGACCCAAACCCTAGCACTCGGCGGCGACGCGGGCTCCCATAGAAACCGTGGCCTCGATGTCGTGAAGTCCTCATCGCCGGATCTACATCGCACGGTGGTGATGGTGGAGACACGCTCTTCGCGCGGCGGTGGTGGCGGCGGCGACGATGCCATGAGGAGTGGCTGCATGACAAATTCAAGGCAGAAGATCCCGGTAGGGTAAGTTTCCAGATCCAGTACTTACTCATTTGTTTACATGATTAGAAATGTGCATTACATGACTTCGGTTGTGTTCACAATCGTAGGATGGATCCATCGCGTGCGTTCTTTCTGACAATTAGAATGGAGACCACTCTTTTAGCAAAGGGTGGTACTAAGGGACAGGATGCAAGCTTCAGTTTCCCTCTAGTGGTGGACTGCACAAGCTCTTTCAATGATTTTAGGTCTGCAATCTATAGGAAATATCCTTGGGGTATGCATGATGCAGTTGAGTTCAGATTCTGGATGTAGAGAAAGCTACTTGGAATCCTCTACAGTGTGATGATGAGTTAGGTGTAATGTTTGCTACATATGCTGATTCCAAAACTGCAAATGTTGAAACTACTGTAATTCAGAGATGTAGAGCAGAAGCAGCAACTACAGCAGCAAAGCCCCCTGCCTCTAAAGCAACAAATAAAACATATGCTGCAGGAAGTACTTCTAGGAGCAGGTCAGCACCCCCTAGTAGTACTTGCAATCCACCTGCAACTCCTACTGCAAATGTACCAAGGCAACCTGGCTGCAAAGACACTAAAATTCCTTTAGAGCCTATGATTGAGGAGGCTGAGCCTGATGATGTGCTAGGCTCAGATGAGGAGGATGAGAGGATGTTTCCAGATCTTGTGCAGAAGACAAATGAAGAGATAGATGAGGATTTTATTCCTGCTGAGTTTTCAGATACAGATTCAGTGGAGGAACAAGAGAACATTGACATGGGACATTTTGAGAATGATGATGAGGACAGGCCTGAGATGATGTATGACAGGGAAAATCCTAGTTTAGCTGAAGGAGTTGTTTTTTCTTCTGCTGTTGACTACAGCAATGCAGTTGCCACATTCTCAATTCAGCATGAAGTAGAGTTCAAAATAGAGAAGAGTGATCCATCAAGGTTCACTGTTTAGTGTGCATTTCCAAGGTGTAGATGGAGGCTACATGCCTCTTTAATGAGAAACGGTACTTTGTTTCAGGTAGTAACAGTACTAACTAACTAATCTCATTGACAGTATCTTGCATATTTAGTTTGCATATTCAGTTTCATTGAGCCACACAGTTTGCCTTAATGTTTAGCTTTGTTTCAATTTATAGATTAAAGTAAATACTATGAGCACCACTGCCCAAGTGTGAACAGAACTGAGAGGCTCAGAGCAGCCAAGAGGAGGTGGATAGCTGATGCTGTGCAAAATTGGGTCAGAGAAAACTCCAACATTGGTCCTGGTGAGTTGGTAACTAATTTGAAGAAAAAATATGGTATAGAATTTCCATACATGAGAGTGTTTTATGGTAAACAAATGGCAATTGACAACTTGTATAGCAAATATGAGGATAGTTTCAGCTTTTGTACACATTCAAAGCTGAGGTTGAGAGGGCTTCTCCAGGTAGTGTAGTAGAAATTGACACACACACACAGTTCCTTTCCAGCTAAGAGGAAAGAGGTATGAGAAGCAGTGTTTTAGGAGAGTTTTGTCAGTTTCAAAGCTTGCTGGCAGGGATTTTTAGCTGGTTGTAGGCCCTACCTTGTTGTTGATGCTACTGCACTAAATGGTAGGTTCAGAGGTCAGTCGGTTGCTGCATGTGCAATTGATGCACATAACTGGATTTTTCCAGTTGCATATGGTGTTTTGGAGACTGAGTCTAAAGAGAGATGGGGTTGGTTTTTCCAAAAAAAATCCAGATGATGCTCCAGTGCAGCCTGCAGGTGCAGATGATGCTCCAGTGCAGCCTGCAGGTGCAGATGATGCTCAAGTAGAGCCCCATAGTGAAACAAATGAGGCAGCAACACAAGCTTCCACAGTTGCAGATGAAGTTCAAAGGTAATATTATTCCTCTTTGATTTATTTATGTGCTTTTACCTGCAAATATCTCTTGTACTGTTACTAACCAACTATTTCTTCCCTATTTGTTAGCACACCAAGGAAGAACTACAAGAAGGCAGCAGAGAGAGGAGCATCTCCAATGGCTATCAGCAAGAAGAGGAAGCTTAACACTTCTACAAGTCCAGAAGAAGAACCTTGCTCAGTTACTGGCAGCAATGTAGATGCAAGAGTTGCTGCATGTGAAGAGCAAGTTTTCCCTCTAGTTGTTCCCCAAATCCCTGTGAAACTGACTAGGAGTAGGGCTAGGGAGATGACAATCCCAGCTAGCAACACAAGGAGCAAGAAGGCCAAATCTGGAAAATGAGTACTAATGTGTTGTGCAAGTTTGAAACTGTTTGATTTGTTGTAATGTGTTCTTTTGGTTGCAGCAAGATTGGTTGTGAACTATGTTCTTTTGGTTGTTGAAGTATATCAAATGCTGCTTGTGAACTATGTCTAGTTGCAGCAAGATTGGTTGTGAACTATGTTCTTTTGGTTGTTGAAGAATATCAAATGCTACTTATGTTCCAGCAAGATTCATGTTTGATCTTTCTTCTCACAATACATGCATTTGGCAAATTGTTGCGTCCATAAAGCTTCATAACATAACATAACAACTGCTAGGTTCATACAACTTCATATGTTCATTACAGCTTCATAACATAGCAAGTGCATTTGAGCTACATAGATCATAAACTAATGTGCATTCTGTGCACAGACATCCATTGAGATTGCTAGAAAACAAATGAAAATGCTAGCAAACAACATTGTCCCTATGCGCATCATTTCTTTCATTTTCTTCAACTCCTTGTTCAATGCACGATTCTTCTTCGCAAGATCAATTGCTCCCTTCTCCAGGTGGTGACTTTTGATCCAGCTATGTTCGATCACTCCGTGTAGTTCTTCAAAGGCAAGACCAACACGTTCTGGAGGTGGTGGGTCAACCCAAACTACCCATTCACATTCATCTGGCAACTGAATCAGTAAATTTGATTAAAATTATCCTTGAAAGTTAAATTAGAAAATGGAAACGAAAATGCAATGCAAATGAAATCATACATCCAGAGGGCAACCCAAAAAACGACGTCCAGTGATTGCGCCTCCCCAGGCGACACGATGAGCCGGGGTTAGCCAGTGCCCCGGACAACGATGCTTCGAGCGCGGCTCCAAGCCACAGTACGTCGAGTCTGCCAAGTAGAACTCAGAGCTGTGCTGAACAATGCCTACCCCATCCACCTAAATCAAGCCAAGATCCAGAAATTAACCCCCAAATCTAGCAAACCCTAGAAAAGCAGGGGACCAGATGAGCTATAAAACCTGTTCGGCTGCCGGCGACGAGTTCTCCGACGAGATGGCCGACGTCGCCATGGTCCTTCCCACCTCTCCCCACACCGCGATGTCACACCTCTCTTCCCAGCCGCTTCTCTGTTTTCTTGTGCAGCGGGAGCTAGAAGACGACTAAAGGGGAGGGGGTATCAAACCCAGGGGCAAATGTGTCCAAAACGTCGAGCTGTCATGGTCAAACGGCGCTGACCAAGCGGAGCTGTGACAGAAGGGCATTCGAGCTGACGGAGGGGAAAAACTAAGGGCAAAACTGAGCATGCCCGAAAAGTAAGGGAAAAACCCGGGGGTGGGAACCAACTAGGGGCAAGAATGGAATTGGCCCATTATAAATATTTTTCATGCAATAATTTCTCCACCAAACTGAAGCAAAACCGGAAAAGCTTTTAGTGACATCATTTATTTTCTTATGCTCAGAAAAATCATGGCTACCAAATATTTCTTCTACCTCATTTTCCCAATCTATATATGAATCGAGGTCATATTTACCTTCGAAATTTGGCAAAGAGATAACCCGATAATATGTGTTTCTACCATGATGTACGTCATGTGACGGTCGTCGTACCTTCCTGTGGTGGGAAAGAGTGATTTACATCAACATATGGTAAGTCATCTCCGACAACAGACGCAACCCAACTATTGGCCGCTCTTGAACCTGACATGGTTAGTACCATACAAAAACAAAATCACAAGTATAATGTTTCTATAGTACTACTCGGAGGTGGTGGAAATTTTCCTCTCAACACTCTAGCAATTACCAAGCTCTTACCAGTTCTTACCGTTCTGAAGTGGTTGTTGGCCGTTGGCAATGTCAGAAGTTATCAAAAAATTGATATAGCGATTATCAAGTGACCGAACAAGGTACAATATAGTAAGTGGAGCTTGGTGATGGTTTTCTCAACTCACAATATGTGGCACAATTAAACAAAAAGTAATGCAAGCTGAATAATTGCTCAAACTCCTAACTAGTGCTGGCAGTCCACTAGTAAGAGATAAAACAATCTAAGCCCAGATACTGAATCAAGCGAGTGGAAATCGATGAAAATATGATATCTCTAAGTAGCTAGATATAATTGAGGTATAAACGCCGTATATAATAAAGCTCAAAAGCATATGATAAATGACGTGGCGATGAACACTGCAGCAGCAAAAGAATGTCCAGAAAAGAACATATCAGCCCAAAACAGATGCTAACCGGCCTGATTTTTTGCAACTTTTTCTTTTAACTTTTTTTTCTTTTTTTATATTTTCAAGCCGGTTACTAGCAAGTATACCCAAGATGGCACGTACACAAATTGGCCAAAAGAAGAAACAGAAGTGCCTTGGCCGAGTGCTACAACAAGGAAAGAAGACTATGAAAGCTAACTAGATGTGATTTGGAGTGGAGATTAGAGCATCTCCAGCCGCGCCCCCAAGAGCCCCCCCCCCCCCCGGCTTTTTTTAGCGCTAGCAGGCGAAAATCGGCCCAGTCGCGCCCCCATGAGTCCGTTTTTTGCCGGGTTGGGCCAAAATAATAGCCGGCGCACCCGAGCCGAACCCGACGCGCTGGGGGCGCCGGCACAAGCGAAAAGGGGCATGGGGCCGCTCTGTCGGCGAGTTGAGAGCCTTTTCCCGCCGTTTCTTCCCACTTTCCCCCGGCTTCCCTCTCATTCGCTCCATTCCTCCCGCCAATCTCCCTCCTCCTCCCCTCCCAGCCGGCCGCCATGCCGCCGAAGAAGTACGTGCTCCCCCGCGCCGCGACGGCTTCAACCGCCGCCGTCGCCCAGCCGAAGCAGAGGCAGCCGAGGGCGCCACCGTCCAAGCCACCGGGCATGTCCAACGCCGACTCGAGGGCGGAAGTTCAGCGTCGGGAGGCTGTCACCATCGACCGGCGGAATAGGGCCAACGCCAAGAAGGCCCGGGATAGCGCGGCACTCGCGGCTGCGGCGTATCAAGCGGAGCTCTCGGCCGAACAAGCGGAGGCAGCCTGCGTGGGGATGATGAATCCACCCGGCGGCCACGCCCAGTACGCGCCCTGGAGCCAGCAAAGTGTCGGTTCACCGGCCGGCTTCTCGTCATCGCCGCAACCCTGGGGATGCACGCCTTCGCCGGGCTACGCCGACGGGGACGCGTATGGTGGGTTCAACCCCAACATCACCTTCCCCCATGGTCACCCGGCCCAGCGCATGCCCTCGCCCGCCTTTGCCGGCGTGCGGTACCCGCCATACAACTACTCACCGCTGGCCTACGCGTCCTCCCCGACGCCCCCTCTCCGCCGTGGCGCGCTGCCCTTCTCACAAGTGTCCACGTCGCACCTCGGCGACACCGACGCGACCGAAGCCGACATGGACGACATCATCACGGCAGGGTCAAGGTGTGGTACTGTTGGGGAACGTAGTAATTTCAAAAAAATCCTATGCACACACAGGATCATGGTGATGCATAGCAACGAGAGGGGAGAGTGTCGTCCATGTACCCTCGTAGACCGAAAGCGGAAGCGTTAGCACAACGCGGTTGATGTAGTCGTACGTCTTCATGATCCGACCGATCCAAGTACCGAACGTACGACACCTTCGAGTTCTGCACACGTTCAGCTCGATGACGTCCCGCGAACTCCGATCCAGCAGAGCTTCACGGGAGAGTTCCGTCAGCACGACGGCGTGGTGACGGTGATGATGTTGCTACCGACACAGGGCTTCGCCTAAGCACCGCTACGATATGACCGAGGTGGAATATGGTGGAGGGGGGCACCGCACACGGCTGGAATAGATCAATAGATCAACTTGTGTGTATAGAGGTGCCCCCTGCCCCCATATATAAAGGAGCAAGGGGGAGAGGCGGCCGGCCAGGGAGGGCGCACCAAGGGGGGAGTCCTACTCCCACCGGGAGTAGGACTCCTCCTTTCCTAGTAGGAGTAGGAGAAGGGGGGAAGGAGGAGGTGGAGAGAAGGAAGGAGAGGGGGGGCGCCGCCCCCTTCCCTTGTCCAATTCGGACTAGGGCAAGGGGGGCCGCGCGCCACCTCCTGGCTGCCCTCTCTCTTCTCCACTAAGGCCCAATAGGCCCATTACTTCCCCGGGGGGGTTCCGGTAACCCCCGGTACTCCGGTAAAATCCCGATTTCACCCGGAACACTTCCGATATCCAAATATAGGCTTCCAATATATCAATCTTTATGTCTCGACCATTTCAATACTCCTCGTCATGTCCGTGATCATATCCGGGACTCCGAACTACCTTCGGTACATCAAAACACAAAACTCATAAAACCGATCGTCATCTAACTTTAAGCGTGCGGACCCTACGGGTTCGAGAACTATGTAGACATGACCGAGACACGTCTCCGGTCAATAACCAATAGCGGAAGCTGGATGCTCATATTGGCTCCTACGTATTCTACGAAGATCTTTATCGGTCAAACCGCATAACAACATACGTTGTTCCCTTTGTCATCGGTATGTTACTTGCCCGATCGATCGTCGGTATCTCAATACCTAGTTCAATCTCGTTACCGGCAAGTCTCTTTACTCGTTCCATAATACATCATCCCGCAACTAACTCATTAGTTACAATCTTGCAAGGCTTATAGTGATGTGCATTACCGAGTGGGCCCAGAGATACCTCTCCGACAATCGGAGTGACAAATCCTAACCTCGAAATACGCCAACCCAACAAGTACCTTTGGAGACACCTGTAGAGCACCTTTATAATCACCCAGTTACATTGTGATGTTTGGTAGCACACAAAGTGTTCCTCTGGTAAACGGGAGTTGCATAATCTCATAGTCATAGGAACATGTATAAGTCATGAAGAAAGCAATAGCAGAATACTAAACGATCAAGTGCTAAGCTAACGGAATGGGTCAAGTCAATCACATCATTCTCCTAATGATGTGATCCCGTTAATCAAATGACAACTCATGTCTATGGCTAGGAAACATAACCATCTTTGATCAACGAGCTAGTCAAGTAGAGGCATACTAGTGACACTCTTTTTGTCTATGTATTCACACAAGTATTATGTTTCCAGTTAATACAATTCTAGCATGAATAATAAACATTTATCATGATATGAGGAAATAAATAATAACTTTATTATTGCCTCCAGGGAATATTTCCTTCAGTCTCCCACTTGCACTAGAGTCAATAATCTAGATTACACAGTAATGATTCTAACACCCATGGAGCTTTGGTGCTGATCATGTTTTGCTCGTGGAAGAGGCTTATTCAACGGGCCTGCAACATTCAGATCCGTATGTATCTTGCAAATTTCTATGTCTCCCACCTGGACTTGATCCCGGATGGAGTTGAAGCGTCTCTTGATGTGCTTTGTTCTCTTGTGAAATCTGGATTCATTTGCCAAGGCAATTGCACCAGTATTGTCACAAAAGATTTTCATTGCACCTGATGCACTAGGTATGACACCTAGATCGGATATGAACTCCTTCATCCAGACTCCTTCATTTGCTGCTTCTGAAGCAGCTATGTACTCTGCTTCACACATAGATCCCGCCACAACGCTTTGTTTAGAACTGCACCAACTGACAGCTCCATCGTTCAATGTAAACACGTATCCGGTTTGCAATTTAGAATCGTCCGGATCAGTGTCAAAGCTTGCATCGACGTAACCCTTTACGACTAGCTCTTTGTCACCTCCATAAACGAGAAACACATCCTTAGTCCTTTTAAGGTATTTCAGGATGTTCTTGACCGCTGTCTAGTGATCCACTCCTGGATTACTTTGGTACCTCCCTGCTAAACTTATAGCAAGGCACACATCAGGTCTGGTACACAATATTGCATACATGATAGAGCCTATGGCTGGAGCATAAGGAACATCTTTCATTTTCTCTCTATCTTCTGCAGTGGTCGGGCATTGAGTCTGACTCAACTTCACACCTTGTAACACAGGCAAGAACCCTTTCTTTGCTTGATCCATTTTGAACTTCTTCAAAACTTTGTCAAGGTATGTGCTTTGTGAAAGTCCTATCAAGCGTCTTGATCTATCTCTATAGATCTTGATGCCTAATATGTAAGCAGCTTCACCGAGGTATTTCATTGAAAAACTCTTATTCAAGTATCCTTTTATGCTATCCAGAAATTCTATATCATTTCCAATCAGCAATATGTCATCCACATATAATATCAGAAATGCTACAGAGCTCCCACTTACTTTCTTGTAAATACAGGCTTCTCCAAAAGTCTATATAAAACCATATGCTTTGATCACACTATCAAAACGATTATTCCAACTCCGAGAGGCTTGCACCAGTCCATAAATGGATCGCTGGAGCTTGCACACTTTGTTAGCTCCCTTTGGATCGACAAAACCTTCTGGTTGCATCATATATAACTCTTCTTCCAGAAATCCATTCAGGAATGCAGTTTTGACATCCATTTGCCAAATTTCATAATCATAAAATGTGGCAATTGCTAACATGATTCGGACAGACTTAAGCATCGCTACGGGTGAGAAAGTCTCATCGTAGTCAATCCCTTGAACTTGTCGAAAACCTTTCGCAACAAGTCGAGCTTTATAGACAGTAACATTACCATCAGCGTCAGTCTTCTTCTTGAAGATCCATTTATTCTCAATGGCTTGCCTATCATCGGGCAAGTCAACCAAAGTCCATACTTTGTTCTCATACATGGATCCCATCTCAGATTTCATGGCCTCAAGCCATTTTGTGGAATCTGGGCTCATCATCGCTTCCTCATAGTTCGTAGGTTCGTCATGGTCTAGTAACATGACCTCCAAAACAGGATTATTGTACCACTCTGGTGCGGATCTTACTCTAGTTGACCTACGAGGTTCAGTAGTAACTTGATCTGAAGTTTCATGATCAATATCATTAGCTTCCTCACTAATTGGTGTAGGTGTCATAGGAACCGGTTTCTGTGATGAACTATTTTCCAATAAGGGAGCAGGTACAGTTACCTCATCAAGTTCTACTTTCCTCCCACTCACTTCTTTTGAGAGAAACTCCTTCTCTAGAAAGGATCCAAATTTAGCAACAAAAGTCTTGCCTTCAGATCTGTGATAGAAGGTGTACCCAACAGTTTCCTTTGGGTATCCTTATGAAGACACATTTCTCCGATTTGGGTTAGAGCTTATCAGGTTGAAGCTTTTTCACATAAGCATCACAGCCCCAAACTTTAAGAAACGACAACTTTGGTTTCTTGCCAAACCACAGTTCATAAGGCGTCGTCTCAACGGATTTCGATGGTGCCCTATTTAACGTGAATGCAGCCGTCCTAAAGCATAACCCCAGAATGATAGTGGTAAATCAGTAAGAGACATCATAGATCACACCATATCTAGTAAAGTACGATTACGACGTTTGGACACACCATTACGCTGTAGTGTTTCAGGTGGCGTGAGTTGCGAAACTATTCCACATTGTTTCCAATGTAGACCAAACTCGTAACTCAAATATTCTCCTCCATGATCAGATCGTAGAAACTTTATTTTGTTACGATGATTTTCCACTTCACTCTGAAATTCTTTGAACTTTTCAAATGTTTCAGACTTATGTTTCATTAAGTAGATATACCCACATCTGCTCAAATCATCTGTGAAGGTGAGAAAATAACTATACCCGCCGCGAGCCTCAACATTCATTGGACCACATACATCAGTATGTATGATATCCAACAAATCTGTTGCTCGCTCCATTGTTCCGGAGAACAACGTTTTAGTCATCTTGCCCATGAGGCATGGTTCGCAAGTACCAAGTGATTCGTAATCAAGTGATTCCAAAAGTCCATCAGTATGGAGTTTCTTCATGCGCTTTACACCAATATGACCTAAACGGCAGTGCTACAAATAAGTTGCACTATCATTATCAACTCTGCATCTTTTGGCTTCAATATTATGAATATGTGTATCACTACTATCGAGATTCAATAAAAATAGACCACTCTTCAAGGGTGCATGACCATAAAAGATATTACTCATATAAATAGAACAACCATTATTCTCTGATTTAAATGAATAACCGTCTCGCATCAAATAAGATCCAGATATAATGTTCATGCTCAACGCTGGCACCAAATAACAATTATTTAGGTCTAAAACTAATCCCGAAGGTAGATGTAGAGGTAGCGTGCCGACCGCGATCACATCGACTTTGGAACCATTTCCCACGCGCATCGTCACCTCGTCCTTAGCCAATCTTCGCTTAATCCGTAGCCCCTGTTTTGAGTTGCAAATATTAGCAACAGAACCAGTATCAAATACCCAGGTACTACTGCGAGCATTAGTAAGGTACACATCAATAACATGTATATCACATATACCTTTGTTTACCTTGCCATCTGATACGTCTCCAACGTATCTATAATTTTTGATTGCTCCATGCTATATTATCTTCTGTTTTGGACATTATTGGGCTTTATTATTCACTTTTATATTATTTTTGGGACTAACCTATTAACCGGAGGCCCAGCCCAGAATTGCTGTTTTTTTTGCCTATTTCAGAGTTTCGCAGAAAAATAATATCAAACGGAGTCCAAACGGAATGAAACCTTTGGGAGCGTGATTTTTGGAACGAACAAGATCCAGGAGACTTGGACCCTACGTAAGAGAAGCTTCCAGGAGGCCACGAGGTAGGGGGGCGCGCCTACCCCCCAGGGCGTGCCCTCCACCCTCGTGGGCCCCCTGTTGCTCCACCGACGTACTCCTTGCTCCTATATATACCTACGTACCCCCAAACGATCAGAACAGGAGCCAAAAACCTAATTCCACCGCCGCAACCTTCTGTACCCACGAGATCCCATCTTGGGGCCTGTTCCGGAGCTCCGCCGGAGGGGGCATCCATCACGGAGGGCTTCTACATCATCACCATAGCCCCTCCGATGAAGTGTGAGTAGTTTACCTCAGACCTTCTGGTCCATAATTAGTAGCTAGATGGCTTCTTCTCTCTTTTTGGATCTCAATACAATGTTCTCCCCCTCTCTCGTGGAGATCTATTCGATGTAATCTTCTTTTTGCGGTGTGTTTGTTGAGACCGATGAATTGTGGGTTTATGATCAAGATTATCTATGAACAATATTTGAATCTTCTCTGAATTCTTTTATGTATGATTGGTTATCTTTGCAAGTCTCTTCGAATTATCAGTTTGGTTTGGCCTACTAGATTGATCTTTCTTGCAATGGGAGAAGTGCTTAGCTTTGGGTTCAATCTTGCGGTGTCCTTTCCCAGTGACAGTAGGGGCAGCAAGGCACGTATTGTATTGTTGCCATCGAGGATAACAAGATGGTTTTTTTATCATATTGCATGAATTTATCCCTCTACATCATGTCATCTTTCTTAAGGCGTTACTCTGTTTTCATTAACTTAATACTCTAGATGCATGCTGGATAGCGGTCGATGAGTGGAGTAATAGTAGTAGATGCAGGCAGGAGTCGGTCTACTTGTCTCGGACGTGAGGCCTATATACATGATCATACCTAGATATTCTCATAACTATGCTCAATTCTGTCAATTGCTCAACAGTAATTCGTTCACCCACCGTAAAATACTTATGCTCTTGAGAGAAGCCACTAGTGAAACCTATGGCCCCCGGGTCTATCTTCATCATATTAATCTTCCAACACTTATTTATTTCCTTTGCTTTTATTTTACTTTGCATCTTATCATAAAAATACCAAAAATATTATCCTATCATATCTCACTCTCGTAAGTGACCGTGAAGGGATTGACAACCCCTTATCGCGTTGGTTGCGAGGATTTATTTGTTTTGTGTAGGTACGAGGGACTCGCGCGTAGCCTCCTACTGGATTGATACCTTGGTTCTCAAAAACTGAGGGAAATACTTACGCTACTTTGCTGCATCACCCTTTCCTCTTCAAGGGAAAACCAACGCAGTGCTCAAGAGGTAGCAAGAAGGATTTCTGGCGCCGTTGCCGGGGAGGTCTATGCAAAAGTCAACATACCAAGTACCCATCACAATCCCTTATCTCCCGCATTACATTATTTGCCATTTGCCTCTCGTTTCCTCTCCCCCACTTCACCCTTGCCGTTTTATTCGCCCTCTCTTTTCCGTTCGCCTCTTTTCGCTTGCTTTTTGTTTGCTCGTGTGTTGGATTGCTTGTTTGTCACGATGGCTCAAGATAATACCAAATTATGTGACTTTACCAATACCAACAATAATGATTTCCTTAGCACTCTGAGTGCTCCTCTTACCAATAATGAATCTTGTGAAATCAATGCTGCTTTGTTGAATCTTGTCATGAAAGATCAATTCGTCGGCCTTCCTAGTGAAGATGTCGCTACTCACCTAAATAGCTTCGTTGATTTGTGTGATATGCAAAAGAAGAAAGATGTTGATAATGATATTGTTAAATTGAAGCTATTTCCTTTTTCGCTTAGAGATCGTGCTAAAGCTTGGTTTTCGTCTTTGCCTAGAAATAGTATTGATTCTTGGAACAAGTGCAAAGATGCTTTTATCTCTAAGTATTTTCCTCCCGCTAAGATCATCTCTCTTAGAAATGATATTATGAATTTTAAGCAACTTGATCATGAACATGTTGCACAAGCCTGGGAGAGGATGAAATTAATGATACATAATTTCCCTACTCATGGTTTGAATTTGTGAATGATTATACAATTTTTTTATGTCGGATTGAATTTTGCTTCTAGAAATCTTTTAGATTCGGCCGCAGGAGGCACTTTTATGGAAATCACTTTAGGAGAAGCTACTAAACTCCTAGATAATATTATGGTTAATTATTCTCAATGGCACACTGAAAGATCTACTAATAAAAAAGTGCATGCGATAGAAGAAATTAATGTTTTGAGTGGAAAGATGGATGAACTTATGAAATTATTTGCTACTAAGAGTGTTTCTTCTGATCCTAATGATATGCCTTTGTCTACTTTGATTGAGAATAATAATGAATCTATGGATGTGAATTTTGTTGGTAGGAATAATTTTGGTAACAATGCGTATAGAGGAAATTTTAATCCTAGGTCGTTCCCTAGTAATTCCTCTAATAATTATGGTAATTCCTACAATAACTCTTAATGGAAATTTTAATAAAATGCCCTCTGAATTTGAGACTAGTGTTAAAGAGTTTATGAATTCGCAAAAGAATTTCAATGCTTTGCTTGAAGAGAAATTGATTAAAGTTGATGAATTGGCTAGGAACGTTGATAGAATTTCTCTTGATGTTGATTCTTTAAAGCTTAGAGCTATTCCTCCTAAGCATGATATCAATGAGTCTCTCAAAGCCATGAGAATTTCCATTGATGAGTGCAAGGAAAGAACCGCTAGAATGCGTGCTAAGAAAGATTGCTTTATAAAAGCGTGTTCTTCAAATTTCTATGAAAATAAAGATGAAGATCTAAAAGTTATTGATGTGTCCCCTATTAAATCTTTGTTTTGCAATATGAATCTTGATAATGATGGGACTTAATATGATCCACCTTTACCTAGAAGGCGTTCCAAAAATTCGGAGTTTTTAGATCTTGATGCTAAATTTGACAAAAGTGGGATTGAAGAAATCAAAACCCTAGATGTTAAACCCACTATTTTGGATTTCAAGGAATTTAATTATGAAAATTGCTCTTTGATAGATTGTATTTCCTTGTTGCAATCCGTGCTAAATTATCCTCATGCTTATAGTCAAAATAAAGTGTTTACTAAACATATCGTTGATGCCTTGATGCAATCTTATGAAGAAAAACTTGAGTTGGAAGTTTCTATCCCTAGAAAACTTTATGATGAGTGGGAACCAACTATTAAAATTAAGATTAAGGATCATGAGTTCTATGCTTTATGTGATTTGGGTGCTAGTGTTTCCACTATTTCCCAAAACTTTGTGTGATTTGCTAGATTTCCGTGATTTTGATGATTGCTCTCTAAACTTGCACCTTGCGGATTCCACTATTAAGAAACCTATGGGAAGAATTAATGATGTTCTTATTGTTGCAAATAGGAATTATGTGCCCGTAGATTTTATCGTTCTTGATATAGATTGCAATCCTTCATGTCCTATTATTCTTGGTAGACCTTTCCTTAGAACGATTGGTGCAATCATTGATATGAAGGAAGGGAATATTAGATTTCAATTTCCATTAAAGAAAGGCATGGAACACTTCCCTAGGAAGAAAATAAAATTACCATATGAATTTATCATGAGAGCCACTTATGGATTGCCTACCAAAGATGGCAATACCTAGATCTATCCTTGCTTTTATGCCTAGCTAGGGGCGTTAAACGATAGCGCTTGTTGGGAGGCAACCCAATTTTATTTAGTTTTTTTTTGCCTTTGCTTTTGTTTAGAAATAAATATTTGTTCTAGCCTCTGGTTAGATGTGTTTTTATGTTTTAATTAGTTTTTGTGCCAAGTTAAACCTATAGGATCTTCTTGGATGATAGTTATTTGATCTTGCTGTAATTTCCAGAAACTTTCTGTTCACGAAAACAATTGTTAAAAATAACCAGAACGTGATAAAATACTGATTCCAATTGCTGCTGATCAATAAACAAATTTCCTAGGTCGTCCTATTTTGGCTGATTTTTTGGAGTTCCAGAAGTTTGCGTTAGTTACAGATTACTACAGACTGTTCTGTTTTTGACAGATTCTGTTTTTCGTGTGTTGCTTATTTTGATGAATCTATGGCTAATAAAATAGTTTATAAACCATAGAGAAGTTGGAATACATTAGGTTTAACACCAATATAAATAAAGAATGAGTTCATTACAGTACATTTAAGTGGTCTTTTGTTTTCTTTCGCTAACGGAGCTCACGAGATTTTCTGTTGAGTTTTGTGTTGTGAAGTTTTCAAGTTTTGGGTGAAAGATTTGATGGATTATGGAACAAGGAGTGGCAAGAGCCTAAGCTTGGGGATTCCCATGGCACCCCCAAGATAATCTAAGGACACCAAAAAGCCAAATCTTGGGGATGCCCCGGAAGGCATCCCCTCTTTCGTCTACTTCCATCGGTAACTTTACTTGGAGCTATATTTTTATTCACCACATGATATGTGTTTTGCTTGGAGCGTCTTGTATGATTTGAGTCTTTGCTTTTTAGTTTACCACAATCATCCTTGCTGTACACACCTTTTGAGAGAGCCATACATGATTTGGAAATTATTAGAATACTCTATGTTCTTCACTTATATCTTTTGAGTTATATAGTTTTGCTCTAGTGCTTCACTTATATCTTTTAGAGCACGGTGGTGGATGTGTTTTATAGAAACTATTGATCTCTCATGCTTCACTTAGATTATTTTGAGAGTCTTAAATAGCATGGTAATTTGCTTAAATAATCCTAATATGCTAGGTATTCAAGTTTAGTAAAAACTTTCTTATGAGTGTGTTGAATACTAAGGGAAGTTTGATGCTTGATGATTGTTTTGAGATATGGAGGTAATAATATCAAAGTCGTGCTAGTTGAGTAGTTGTGAATTTAAGAAATGCTTGTGTTGAAGTTTGCAAGTCCCGTAGCATGCACGTATGGTAAACGTTATGTAACAGATTTGAAACATGAGGTGTTCTTTGATTATCCTCCTTATGAGTGGCGGTCGGGGACGAGCGATGGTCTTTTCCTACCAATCTATACCCCTAGGAGCATGCGCGTAGTGCTTGGTTTTTGATGACTTGTAGATTTTTGCAATAAGTATGTGAGTTCTTTATGACTAATGTTGAGTCCATGGATTATACGCACTCTCACCCTTCCATCATTGCTAGCCTCTTCGGTACCGTGCATTGCCCTTTCTCACATTGAGAGTTGGTGCAAACTTCGCCGGTGCATCCAAACCCCGTGATATGATACGCTCTTTCACACATAAACCTCCTTATATCTTCCTCAAAACAGCCACCATACCTACCTATTATGACATTTCCATAGCCATTCCGAGATATATTGCCATGCAACTTTCCACCATTCCGTTTATCATGACACATCCATCATTGTCATATTGCTTAGCATGATCATGTAGTTGACATAGTATTTGTGGCAAAGCCACCATTCATAATTCTTTCATACATGCCACTCTTGGTTCATTGCATATCCCGGTACACCGCCGGAGGCATTCATATAGAGTCATACTTTGTTCTAGTATCGAGTTGTAATAATTGAGTTGTAAATAAATAGAAGTGTGATGATCATCATTTTCTAGAGCATTGTCCCAAGAGAGGAATAAAAAAAAGAGAAAGGCTATAAAAAAGAAGGCCCAAAAAAAATGAGAGAAAAAGAGAGAAGGGACAATGTTACTATCCTTTGCCACACTTCTGCTTCAAAGTAGCACCATAATCTTCATGATAGAGAGTCTCTTGTTTTGTCACTTTCATATACTAGTGGGAGTTTTTCATTATAGAACTTGGCTTGTATATTCCAACAATGGGCCTCCTCAAGTGCCCTAGGTCCTCGTGAGCAAGCAAGTTGGATGCACACCCACTTAGTTTCTTTTGTTGAGCTTTCATACATTTATAGCTCTAGTGCATCTGTTGCATGGCAATCCCTACTCCTTGCATTAACATCAATCGATGGGCATCTCCATAGCTCATTGATTAGCCTTGTTGATGTGAGACTTTCTCCTTTTTTGTCTTCTCCACATAACCCCCATCATCATATTCTATTCCACCCATAGTGCTATGTCCATGGCTCGTGCTCATATATTGCGTGAAGGTTTATAAGTTTGAGATTACTAAAGTATGAAACAATTGCTTGGCTTGTCATCGGGGTTGTGCATGATGAGAGCATTCTTGTGTGACGAAAATGGAGCATGACTAAACTATATGATTTTGTAGGGATGAACTTTCTTTGGCCATGTTATTTTGAGAAGACATAATTGCTTAGTTAGTATGCTTGAAGTATTATTATTTTTATGTCAATATGAACTTTTATCTTGAATCTTTCGGATCTGAATATTCATACCACAATTAAGAAGAATTACATTGAAATTATGCCTAGTAGCACTCCGCATCAAAAATTCTATTTTTATCATTTACCTACTCGAGGACGAGCAGGAATTAAGCTTGGGGATGCTTGATACATCTCCAACGTATCTATAATTTTTGATTGCTCCATGCTATATTATCTTATGTTTTGGACATTATTGGGCTTCATTATTCACTTTTATATTATTTTTGGGACTAACCTATTAACCGGAGGCCCAGCCCAGAATTGCTGTTTTTTTGCCTATTTCAGAGTTTCGCAGAAAAAGAATATCAAACGGAGTCCAAACGGAATGAAACCTTCGGGAGCATGATTTTTGGAACGAACAAGATCCAGGAGACTTGGACCCTACGTAAGAGAAGCTTCCAGGAGGCCACAAGGTAGGAGGGCGCGCCCTCCACCCTCGTGGGCCCCCTGTTGCTCCACCGACGTACTCCTTCCTCCTATATATACCTACGTACCCCCAAACGATCAGAACAGGAGCCAAAAACCTAATTCCACCGCCGCAACCTTCTGTACCCACGAGATCCCATCTTGGGGCCTGTTCCGGAGCTCCGCCGGAGGGGGCATCCATCACGGAGGGCTTCTACATCATCACCATAGCCCCTCCGATGAAGTGTGAGTAGTTTACCTCAGACCTTTGGGTCCATAGTTAGTAGCTAGATGGCTTCTTCTCTCTTTTTGGATCTCAATACAATGTTCTCCCCCTCTCTCGTGGAGATCCATTTGATGTAATCTTCTTTTTGTGGTGTGTTTGTTGAGACCGATGAATTGTGGGTTTATGATCAAGATTATCTATGAACAATATTTGAATCTTCTCTGAATTCTTTTATGTATGATTGGTTATCTTTGCAAGTCTATTCGAATTATCAGTTTGGTTTGGCCTACTAGATTGATCTTTCTTGCAATGGGAGAAGTGCTTAGCTTTGGGTTCAATCTTGCGGTGTCCTTTCCCAGTGACATTAGGGGCAACAAGGCACGTATTGTATTGTTGCCATCGAGGATAACAAGATGGGGTTTTTATCATATTGCATGAATTTATCCCTCTACATCATGTCATCTTGCTTAAGGCGTTACTCTGTTTTCATTAACTTAATACTCTAGATGCATGCTGGATAGCGGTCGATGAGTGGAGTAATAGTAGTAGATGCAGGCAGGAGTCGGTCTACTTGTCTCGGACGTGATGCCTATATACATGATCATACCTAGATATTCTCATAACTATGCTCAATTCAGTCAATTGCTCAACAGTAATCCGTTGACCCACCGTAAAATACTTATGCTCTTGAGAGAAGCCACTAGTGAAACCTATGCCCCCGGGTCTATCTTCATCATATTAATCTTCCAACACTTATTTATTTCCTTTGCTTTTTAATTTGCTTTTATTTTACTTTGCATCTTATCATAAAAATACCAAAAATATTATCCTATAATATCTATCAGATCTCACTCTCGTAAGTGACCGTGAAGGGATTGACAACCCCTTATCGTGTTGGTTGCGAGGATTTATTTGTTTTGTGTAGGTACGAGGGACTCGCGCGTAGCCTCCTACTGGATTGATACCTTGGTTCTCAAAAACCGAGGGAAATACTTACGCTACTTTGCTGCATCACCCTTTCCTCTTCAAGGGAAAACCAACGCAGTGCTCAAGAGGTAGCACCATCCTTCTTATCCGCCAAATACTTGGGGCAGTTCCGCTTCCAGTGACCAGTCTGCTTGCAGTAGAAGCACTCAGTCTCAGGCTTAGGTCCAGACTTGGGTTTCTTCTCTTGAGCAGCAACTTGTTTACTGTTCTTTTTGAAGTTCCCCTTCTTCTTCCCTTTGCCCTTTTTCTTGAAACTGGTGGTCTTGTTGACCATCAACACTTGATGCTCCTTCTTGATTTCTACCTCCGCAGCCTTTAGCATTGCGAAGAGCTTGGGAATTGTCTTATTCATCCCTTGCATATTATAGTTCATCACGAAGCTCTTTTAGCTTGGTGGCAGTGATTGAAGAATTCTGTCAATGACACTATCATCCGGACGATTAACTCCCAGTTGAATTAAGTGATTGTTATACCCAGACATTTTGAGTATATGTTCACTGACAGAACTATTCTCCTCCATCTTGCAGCTGTAGAACTTATTGGAGACTTCATATCTCTCAATCCGGGCATTTGCTTGAAATATTAACTTCAACTCCTGGAACATCTCATATGCTCCATGACGTTCAAAACGTCGTTGAAGTCCCGGTTCTAAGACGTAAAGCATGGCACACTGAACTATCGAATAGTCATCAGCTTTGCTCTGCCAGATGTTCATAACATCTGGTGTTGCTCCTGCAGCAGGTCTGGCACCTAGCGGTGCTTCTAGGACGTAATTCTTCTGTGCAGCAATGAGGATAATCCTCAAGTTACGGACCCAGTCCGTGTAATTGCTACCATCATCTTTCAACTTTGCTTCCTCAAGGAACGCATTAAAATTCAACGGAACAACAACATGGGCCATCTATCTACAACAACATAGACAAGCAAGATACTATCAGGTACTAAGTTCATGATAAATTTAAGTTCAGTTAATCATATTACATAAGAACTCCCACTTAGTTAGACATCCCTCTAATCATCTAAGTGATCACGTGATCCAAATCAACTAAACCATGTCCGATCATCACGTGAGATGGAGTAGTTTCAATGGTGAACATTACTATGTTGATCATATCTACTATATGATTCACGCTCGACCTTTCGGTCTTAGTGTTCCGAGGCCATATCTGCATATGCTAGGCTCGTCAAGTTTAACCTGAGTATTCCGCGTGTGCAACTGTTTTGCACCTGTTGTATTTGAACGTAGAGCTTATCACACCCGATCATCACGTGGTGTCTCAGCACGAAGAACTTTCGCAATGGTGCATACTTAGGGAGAACACTTATACCTTGAAATTTAGTGAGAGATCATCTTATAATGCTACCGTCGATCTAAGCAAAATAAGATGTATAAAAGATAAACATCACATGCAATCAATATAAGTGATATGATATGGCCATCACCATCTTGTGCTTGTGATCTCCATCTCTGAACACCGTCATGATCACCATCGTCACCGGCGCGACACCTTGATCTCCATCGTAGCATCGTTGTCGTCTCGCCAACTATTGCTTCTACGACTATCGCTACCGCTTAGTGATAAAGTAAAGCAATTACAGGGTGATTGCATTGCATACAATAAAGCGACAACCATATGGCTCCTGCCAGTTGCCGATAACTCGGTTACAAAACATGATCATCTCATACAATAAAATATAGCATCATGCCTTGACCATATCACATCACAACATGCGCTGCAAAAACAAGTTAGACGTCCTCTACTTTGTTGTTGCAAGTTTTACGTGGCTGCTACGGGCTGAGCAAGAACCGTTCTTACCTACGCATCAAAACCACAATGATAGTTCATCAAGTTAGTGCTGTTTTAACCTTCTCAAGGACCGGGCGTAGCCACACTCGGTTCAACTAAAGTTGGAGAAACTGACACCCGCCAGCCACCTATGTGCAAAGCACGTCGGTAGAACCAGTCTCGCGTAAGCGTACGCGTAATGTCGGTCCGGGCCGCTTCATCCAACAATACCGCCGAACCAAAGTATGACATGCGGGTAAGCAGTATGACTTGTATCGCCCACAACTCACTTGTGTTCTACTCGTGCATATAACATCTACGCATAAACCTGGCTCGGATGCCACTGTTGGGGTACATAGTAATTTCAATTTTTTTTCCTACGCACACACAGGATCATGGTGATGCATAGCAACGAGAGGGGAGAGTGTCGTCCACGTACCCTAGTAGACCGAAAGCGGAAGTGTTAGCACAGCGCGGTTGATGTAGTCGTACGTCTTCATGATCCGACCGATCCAAGTACCGAACGTACGGCACCTCCGAGTTCAGCACACGTTCAGCTCGATGACGTCCCGCGAACTCCGATCTAGTAGAGCTTCACGGGAGAGTTCTGTCAGCACGACGGCGTGGTGAAGGTGATGATGTTGCTACCGACGCAGGGCTTCGCCTAAGCACCGCTACGATATGACCGAGGTGGAATATGGTGGAGGGGGGCACCGCACACGGCTGGAATAGATCAATAGATCAACTTGTGTGTATAGAGGTGCCCCCTGCTCCCGTATATAAAGGAGCAAGGGGGGAGAGGCGGCCGGCCAGGGAGGGCGCGCCAAGGGGGGAGTCCTACTCCCACCGGGAGTAGGACTCCTCCTTTCCTAGTAGGAGTAGGAGAAGGGGGGAAGGAGGAGGTGGAGAGAAGGAAGGAGAGGGGGGGTCGCCGCCCCCTTCCCTTGTCCAATTCGGACTAGGGCAAGGGGGGCCGTGCGCCACCTCCTGGCTGCCCTCTCTCTTCTCCACTAAGGCCCAATAGGCCCATTACTTCCCGGGGGGAGGGGGTCCGGTAACCCCCCGTACTCCGGTAAAATCCCAATTTCACCCGGAACACTTCCGATATCCAAATATAGGCTTCCAATATATCAATCTTTATGTCTCGACCATTTCGAGACTCCTCGTCATGTTCGTGATCATATCCGGGACTCCGAACTACCTTCGGTATATCAAAACACAAAACTCATAATATCGATCGTCATCTAACTTTAAGCGTGCGGACCCTACGGGTTCGAGAACTATGTAGACATGACCGAGACACGTCTCCGGTCAATAACCAATAGCGGAACCTGGATGCTCATATTGGCTCCTACATATTCTACGAAGATCTTTATCGGTCAAACCGCATAACAACATACGTTGTTCCCTTTGTCATCGGTATGTTACTTGCCCAAGATTCGATCGTCGGTATCTCAATACCTAGTTCAATTTAGTTACCGGCAAGTCTCTTTACTCGTTCCGTAATACATCATCCCGCAACTAACTCATCAGTTACAATGCTTGCAAGGCTTATAGTGATGTGCATTACCGAGTGGGCCCAGAGATACCTCTCCGACAATTGGAGTGAGAAATCCTAATCTCGAAATACGCCAACCCAACAAGTACCTTTGGAGACACCTGTAGAGCACCTTTATAATCACCCAGTTACGTTGTGACGTTTGGTAGCACACAAAGTGTTCCTCTGGTATAAACGGGAGTTGCATAATCTCATAGTCATAGGAACATGTATAAGTCATGAAGAAAGCAATAGCAGAATACTAAACGATCAAGTGCTAAGCTAACGGAATGGGTCAAGTAAATCACATCATTCTCCTAATGATGTGATCCCGTTAATCAAATGACAACTCATGTCTATGGCTAGGAAACATAACCATCTTTGATCAACGAGCTAGTCAAGTAGAGGCATAATAGTGACACTCTGTTATTATGTTTCCGGCTAATACAATTCTAGCATGAATAATAAACATTTATCATGATATGAGGAAATAAATAATAACTTTATTATTGCCTCTAGGGCATATTTCCTTCAGGTACATGGTGGAGCGCGGCCTCATCCTGAACCAACTGCCGTCGACGGCGCTGCCAATTCCCACGCCCACGCCGACGCCGCCGCCAAGCCCGAGCGATGATGCCTCCACGGCGCCCAGCAGCACAGAAGCTGCGCCGACGCCGCCCAACACAGAAGAAGCTCCGACACCGCCAAGCCCGCGCACGCCGACTCCACCGGCGCCGGAGGCCGACCCCGCCGTGTGATGCGTTGCACACGCGCGTCCTTTCTTTTTTGTACGCCAAACTTTTCATTCGATCGTCGAACTGTGGCGAGGTGATGATCTCCGAACTGGGCCGTTGTGATCGCCGGACTTGTGGCGTTATCTTGTGAGCGGGAATGACTACGTTTGAATTTACCGCGGCTTGAGGGACGGCGCTTGGGGGCGTGGCTGGGAGCTAGGTCGCCCCCAGGGGCCAATCTAGCGCTGGTTCGCCCCCATGACGCTCTTTTTCGGCGCCCTGGGGGGCCGAACGGCTGGAGATGCTCATAGCTAGGAGTAGCACTAGTGCACATGATCAGCCGGCGGAGACTTTTGGATGTGGCGCGTGGTGGCAGACAAAACATGTGGGATGTCCGGTGCCTCGCGTAACGCAAAGGCTGGTGGATGGGAAACACGCACAGCGTCAGACACAGATAATCGTGTGTCTGGTCGTTCGCGTAACGCCTGAGTGCGGTAATATGGAAAGTGATCGAATCAACACCCGACTATCTTTTTTGGAATTTTCTTCAGATTGGAAAGTAGCGTTGCAGCAAATTTGATGTGGTGGACAAAAATAGATTGATCTAGTAGATGATTTGCTCTCCGACTAATCTAAACCCGCACTAATTCTAGGATGAATGCAACCGACAATTCAACTATGCAAATACTAGATGCAAAAATTGCTAAAGGCTAAAAAAGATAGGTATAAAGGATGCACTAATCTATTTTTTGGCTTTTTTGTGGGCTATAGGACAGAAAGTAACAATCTAAGAAAACTGTAAATCTCTCACCGATGAACTTGAAAACTGATACCACTTGATGTGATGGCGGCCCGGTCTTTCGATGAGAGTGGGGATAACTATCGATTTGGTGGATTTTGACGTTGACGATCCGACTATACCGTACCCGACGATATGCCTCGACAATCGCTAAACCAATCTCCGATGATTATTGATCTTGCCGTAGGCACGACCAACCTGAACAACGAGGTTCGAGTTCCTGCAAGCAACCGAAGAACCGGCAAGAACAAAGGTGAATTGCAATCTGAAATTGCGGATGAAAAATGAGCACACGAACTAGATCAAAAGTTGGGGTTCCACTGTGGATCTGACAAGGCGGTAGTCCTACATGTCTCGTAGATGCGAATTATAGTGATGTCTAGACAATACAATAAAACCCAAAACCTAAAACCTATCTGGTGGCTAACTATTTATTAGTGCAATGGAACAGAAGTTGTGCGCAGCCGCCGTCAAGTCTTGCGTACTAATCCAGATTGTACTGGACCGCCGGTTGATCCCAGGTCCAACTTGGGCTTTCGTAGGTGTGCATGAAGGCTGAGGCCCACCTCCTTTTGACATACGCTGCAAAACAATATGGTCCGCACATGACGCTCTGCATGCATGATATACATGCACACGTATACATGATGCATTGGCATCTATTACTTGGAGGCACACACGATGCATGCATGTATGATGTTCCTTGTACCACACAGATGTATGCCTATATAAACATACAAATTCTGTTTGGTCGTCTCATCTTCACGCGCGGCTTGTATAAGTCCTCAATAATTCTACATATAAACAAGGTGTTGTATCTTTGTTCTTTTACCATACAATAATTCATGAAATTATTGCTAAAAGAAATCACCTGCAAAATATATATTCGCGCATTTTTTGTCGTATCTGAGGCTGCCATGTCCACATCAAAACTCCTCCCCTTTACCTTCATATGCAATGATTTACATTACGCTGCTATACTCTTAGAATTGCATGTGTAGGTTGATTGCTTGACTTGTGCTAAGTTGCTAAAATCTGCCTAGACTTAAAATTGGGAAAAGGCTAGATTTTATTTGGTCAAGTAGTCTAATCACCCCCCTCTTTAGACATACTTTCGATCCTACAGGGTAGCTCGAGCGATGTAGCCGGCCAATACTTGTTGTACTATGTGATTGTGAGGTTTAACTCTCTAATCTCCTTCATCATTTATTAGTTCTTCTAAAATCTACACAACGGTGCTTCAATTCGAAATTAGGTCTACACAAAAAAAATGCACATCAACATTGTAGTTCCATTTAGGTGATCGGTTCGTCTTTTCTTCGACCGTAAATGTTCAATTTTGTGTTCATGTTTGGAGCTATTTCGGATGAATTTTATCAAATTCGTCATGCACGGCCGATCATTTGAAATTTGACCGGTAGCTTCACCTCCACGTTTCACACGACTTTGGTGTTCTACGTTCTCTGTTTCGACGGTTGTAGATGAGTATATCTACATCCACCTAGTGGATAGTGGATTGGATGTATAAATGCATGTGTGATCTCTTTCAAAGACATTCCTTAATATCCTTTACCTAGTCCTTTTTAATCTACACAACGGTGCTTCTGTTGGCCCAATGGGAACCGAGGTACCCTAAGGCGGTTGACCTGGGCCTTGACAATGGCACCCGGCAAGCGACGTTGCTCTGGCTGGCACAACTAAGAGCTCAGCAGCTCGTCATTAGGTGAACGGACTCCACACCTTCTCCTCGCTAAGTGCTTCGCGGGGCTCCAACCCCCGACAAGCACTTCCCTGGATTTACCCGGGAAGCACCACCCCCTACGGCGGATTCCTTCCCCGCGAAGGAACCAGTGAATCTGCCTGTCAGAGGCATTAAATGCGAACCACTCCGCTACAGTGTTTGTCGTCAGCTGCTGAGATAGGACACAGCGTGTCCACCTTTTAACTTTGGGCGCCGACGAGGCGCGCCATCCGCAAGGACATCAATAGTGACAATTGAGGACTCACCTACTTGGTGTGATGCTACAGGAGCGTCCTGTAGCAGCTCACGCGGCATGGGCAAGCATGCCGCGCCTCGTCGTGCCGGGCCGATACGTACGCCCTTCCCTCTCTCCTCCATTTTGTGATGGACGTGTGGCAACCACCAATAGGATAAGCGGAGGACCATGCTCAACATAAATAGAGGGCAATTACTGTTGGAAATATGCCCTAGAGGCAATAATAAATTGGTTATTATTATATTTCCTTGTTCATGATAATCGTTTATTATCCATGCTAGAATTGTATTGATAGGAAACTCAGATACATGTGTGGATACATAGACAACACCATGTACCTAGTAAGCCTCTAGTTGACTAGCTCGTTGATCAATAGATGGTTACGGTTTCCTGACCATGGACATTGGATGTCGTTGATAACGGGATCACATCATTAGGAGAATGATGTGATGGACAAGACCCAATCCTAAGCCTAGCACAAGATCGTGTAGTTCGTTTGCTAAGAGCTTTTCTAATGTCAAGTATCATTTCCTTAGACCATGAGATTGTGCAACTCCCGGATACCGTAGGAATGCTTTGGGTGTACCAAACGTCACAACGTAACTGGGTGGCTATAAAGGTGCACTACAGGTATCTCTGAAAGTGTCTGTTGGGTTGGCACGAATCGAGACTGGGATTTGTCACTCCGTGTAAACGGAGAGGTATCTCTGGGCCCACTCGGTAGGACATCATCATTATGTGCACAATGTGACCAAGGAGTTGATCACGGGATGATGTGTTACGGAACGAGTAAAGAGACTTGCCGGTAACGAGATTGAACAAGGTATCGGTATACCGACGATCGAATCTCGGGCAAGTAACATACCGATTGACAAAGGGAATTGTATACGGGATTGATTGAATCCCCGACATCGTGGTTCATCCGATGAGATCATCGTGGAACATGTGGGAGCCAACATGGGTATCCAGATCCCGCTGTTGGTTATTGGCCGGAGAACGTCTCGGTCATGTCTGCATGGTTCCCGAACCCGTAGGGTCTACACACTTAAGGTTCGATGACGCTAGGGTTATAGGGAATAGATATACGTGGTTACCGAATGTTGTTCGGAGTCCCGGATGAGATCCCGGACGTCACGAGGAGTTCCGGAATGGTCCGGAGGTAAAGATTTATATATGGGAAGTCCTGTTTTAGTCACTGGAAAAGTTTCGGGTGCTATCGGTAATGTACTGGGACCACCGGGAGGGTCCCGGGGGTCCACCAGGTGGGGCCACCGGCCCCAGAGGGCTGCGTGGGCCAAGTGTGGGAAGGGACCAGCCCCTAGGTGGGCTGGTGCGCCTCCCACAAGGGGCCCAGGGCGCAGGAAGGGGGGAAGGGGGAAGCCCTAGGCTCAGATGGGCCTAAGGCCCATCTAGTGGGGCGCCCCCCTCTCTCCCCCCTTGGCCGCCCCCCAAGTCCCATCTAGGGCTGGCCGCACCCCTTGGGGGGGGGGAACCCTAGATGGGGGCGCAGCCCCTCCCCCTCCCCTATATATAGTGGGGGTTTTGGGGCTGCCAGATACATGAGAACATCTCTCTTTTGGCGCAGCCCTATCCCTCTCCCTCCTCCTCTCCCGCGGTGCTTGGCGAAGCCCTGCAGGAGTGCCACACTCCTCCATCACCACCATGCCGTTGTGCTGCTGTTGGACGGAGTCTTCCCCAACCTCTCCCCCTCTCCTTGCTGGATCAAGGCATGGGAGACGTCACCGGGCTGCACGTGTGTTGAACGCGGAGGCGCCGTGGTTCGGCGCTTAGATCGGAATCAACCGCGATATGAATCGCTACGAGTACGACTCCTTCATCCGCGTTCTTGCAACGCTTCCGCATAGCGATCTACAAGGGTATGTAGATGCACTCCCTTCCCCTCGTTGCTAGATTACTCCATAGATTGATCTTGGTGATGCGTAGAAAATTTTGAATTTCCGCTACGTTCTCCAACAGTGGCATCATGAGCTAGGTCTATGCGTAGTTTCTATGCACGAGTAGAACACAAAGTAGTTGTGGGCGTCGATTTTGTCAATTTACTTGCCGTTACTAGTCTTATCTTGATTCGGCGGCATCGTGGGATGAAGCGGCCCGGACCGACCTTACACGTACTCTTACGCGAGACAGGTTCCACCGACTGACATGCACTAGTTGCATAAGGTGGCTAGCGGGTGTCTGTCTCTCCCACTTTAGTCGGATCGGATTCGATGAAAAGGGTCCTTATGAAGGGTAAATAGAAATTGGCATATCACGTTGTGGCTTTTGCGTAGGTAAGAAACGTTCTTGCTAGAAACCCATAGCAGCCACGTAAAACATGCAACAACAATTAGAGGACGTCTAACTTGTTTTTGCAGGGTATGCTATGTGATGTGATATGGCCAAAAGGATGCGATGAATGATATATGTGATGTATGAGATTGATCATGTTCTTGTAATAGGAATCACGACTTGCATGTCGATGAGTATGACAACCGGCAGGAGCCATAGGAGTTGTCTTAATTTATTGTATGACCTGCGTGTCAATGAAAACGCCATGTAATTACTTTACTTTATTGCTAACCGTTAGCCATAGTAGTAGAAGTAATAGTTGGCGAGACAATTTAGTTGAAAGTTGATAGTAGCAATTATGCGGACTGGGTCCGTAAACTGAGGATTGTCCTCATTGCTGCACAGAAGGCTTATGTCCTTAATGCACCGCTCGGTGTGCTGAACCTCAGCGTCGTCTGTAGAGGTTGCGAAACATCTGACATACACGTTTTGATGACTACGTGATAGTTCAGTGCGTAATGCTAACGGTTTAGAATTGTGGCACCAAAGACGGTTTTGAAACGTCGCAGAACATATGAGATGTTCCGAAGACTGAAATTGGGATTTCAGACTAGTGCCCACGTCAAGAGGTATGAGACCCCTGACAAGTTTCTTAAGCCTGCAAACTAAGGGAGAAAAGCTCAATCGTTGAGCATGTGCTCAGATTGTCTGAGTACCACAATCGCTTGAATCGAGTGGGAGTTAATCTTCCAGATGAGATAGTGATGGTTCTCCATAGTCACTGCCACCAAGCTATTAGAGCTTCGTGATGAACTATAACATATCAGGGATAGACATGATCATCCTTGAGCAACTCGCGATGTTTGACACCGCGAAAGTAGAAATCAAGAAGGAGCATCAATTATTGATGGTTAGTAAAACCACTAGTTTCTAGAAGGGCAAGGACAAAAGGGACACTTCATGAAACAGCAAATCATTTGCTGCTCTAGTGAAGAATCCCAAGGTTGAACCCAAACCCGAGACTAAGTGCTTCTGTAATGAGGGGAACGGTCACTGAAGCAGAACTACCCTAGATACTTGGTAGATGAGAAGGCAAGCAAGGTCGACAGAAGTATATTGGATATACATTATATGAATGTGTACTTTACTAGTACTCCTAGCAGCACCAGGGTATTAGATACCGGTTCGGTTGCTAAGTGTTAGTAACTCGAAATAAAAGCTGCGGAATAAACGGAGACTAGCTAAAGGTGAGATGACGATATGTGTTGGAAGTGTTTCCAAGGTTGATGTGATCAAGCATCGCATGCTCCCTCTACCATCGAGATTGGTGTTAAACCTAAATAATTGTTATTTTGTGTTTGCGTTGAGCATAAACATGATTGGATTATGTTTATCGCAATACGGTTATTCATTTAAGGAGAATAATGGTTACTCTGTTTATTTGAATAATACCTTCAATGGTCTTGCACCTAAAATGAATCTCGATCGCAGTGATACACATGTTCGTGCCAAAAGATATAAAATAGTAATGATAGCACCACATACTTGTGGCACTTGCATTTGAGTCATATTGGTATAGAATGCATGAAGAAGCTCCATATAGATGGATCTTTGGACTCACTCGTTTTTGAAAAGAATGGGACATGCGAACCATGTCTATTGGTATATATGCATGAAGAAACTCCATGCAGATGGATCGTTTGGACTCACTTGATTTTGAATCACTTGAGACATGCAAATCATACCACATGGGCAAGATGACTGAAAGGCCTCGTTTTCAGTAAGATGGAACAAGAGAGCAACTTGTTGGAAGTAATACATTTGATGTGTGCAGTCCAATGAGTGCTGAGGCACGCAGTGGATATCGTTATGTTCTTACTTCACAGATGATTTGAGTAGATGCTGAGAATATTTACTTGATGAAACACAAGTCTGAATTATTGAAAGGTTCAAGTAATTTCAGAGTGAAGTTGAAGATCGTCGTGACAAGAGGATAAAATGTCTATGATATAATCATAGGGATATCTGAGTTACGAGTTTGGCACACAACTAAGACATTGTGGAAAGTGTTTCACAATTAATACCGCCTGGAACACCACAGTGTGATGGTGTGTCCGAACATCATAACTGCACCCTATTGGATATGGTGCATACCATGATGTCTCTTATCGAATTACAACTATCGTTTATGGGTTAGGCATTAGAGACAACCGCATTCACTTTAAAAGGGGGACCACGCAATTCCGTTGAGACGACACCGTTTAGAGAAACCTAAGTTGTCGTTTCTTAAAAGTTTGGGGCTGCGACGCTTATGTGAAAAAGTTTCAGGCTAATAAGCTCGAACCCAAAGCGGATAAATGCATCTTCATAAGAATACCCAAAACAGTTGGGTATACCTCCTATTTCAGATCTGGAAGCAAAAGTAATTGCTTCTAGAAACGGTTCCTTTCTCGAGGAAAAGTTTCTCTCGAAAGAATTGAGTGGGAGGATGGTGGAGACTTGATAAGGTTATTGAACCGCACTTCAACTAGAGTGTAGCAGGGCATAGGAAGTTGTTCCTGTGGCACCTACACCAATTGAAGTGGAAGCTTATGATAGTGATCATGAAACTTCGGATCAAGTCACTACCAAACCTCGTAGGTCGATAAGGATGCGTACTACTTCGAGTGGTACGTAATCCTGTCTTGGAAGTCATGTTGCTAGACAACAATGAACCTACGAGCTATGGAGAAGCGATGGTGGGCCCATATTCCGACGTATGGTTAGAACCATGAAATCCGAGATAGGATCCATGTATCAGAACAAAGCATGGACTTTGGTGAACTTGCCCGATGATCGGCAAGCCATTGAGATAAATGGATCTTTAAGAAGAAGACGGACGTGGACGGCAATGTTACCGTCTATGAAGCTCGACTTGTGGCAAAGAGTATTTTCACAAGTTCAAGGAGTTGACTACGATGAGATTTTCTCATCCGTAGCGATGCTTAAGTCCGTCGGAATCATGTTAGCATTAGCTGCATTTATGAAATCTGGCAGATGGATGTCAAAACAAGTTTCTTTACCAGTTTTCGTAAGGAAAGGTTGTATGTGATACAATCAGAAAGGTTTTGTCGATCCTAAGGATGCTAAAAGGTATGCTAGCTCCAGCGATCCTTCCATGGACTAGAGCAAGCATCTCGGAGTCAGAATATACGCTTTGATGGAGTGATCAAAGTTTTTGGGTTTATACAAAGTTTGTTAGAAACTTGTATTTACAATAAAGTGAGTGGGAGCGCTACAACATTTTTGATAAGTATATGTGAATGACATATTGTTGATCCGAAATGATGTAAAATTTCTGGAAAGCATAAAGGGTTGTTTGAAAGGAGTTTTTCAAAGGAAGACCTGGATAAAGCTGCTTACATATTGGGCATCAAGATCTATAGAGATAGATCAAGACGCCTGATGATACTTTCAAATGAATACATGCCGTGACAAGTTTTTGAAGGAGTTCAAAATCAGCAAAGAAGGAGTTCTTGGCTGTGTTACAAGGTGTGAGTATTGAGTAAGACTCAAGACCTGACCACAGCAGAAGAGAGAGAAAGGACGAAGGTCGTCCCCTATGATTTAGACGTAGGCTCTACAGTATGCTACGTTGTGTACCGCACATGAAGTGTGCCTTGCCATGAGTTGGTCAAGGGGTACAATAGTGATCCGGGAATGGATCACATGACAGCGGTCGAACTTATCCTTAGTATCTAGTGGACTAAGGAATTTTCTCGATTATGGAGGTGAAAAGGAGTTCGTCGTAAAGGGTTACGTCGATGCGAACTTTGACACTAATCCGAATGACTCTGAGTAGTAAACCGGATTCGTATAGTAGAGCAGTTATTTGAAATGGCTCCAAGTAGCGCGTGGTAGCATCCACAAGATGACATAGATATTCGTAAAGCACACACGGATCTGAAAGGTTCAGACCCGTTGACTAATAACCTCTCTCACAAGCATAACATGATCAAACCAGAACTCATTGAGTGTTGAGCACATAGTGATGTGAACTAGATTGTTGACTCTAGTAAACTCTTTGGATGTTGGTCACATGGTGATGTGACCTGTGAGTGTTAATCACATGGTGATGTGAACTAGATTATTGACTCTAGTGCAAGTGGGAGACTGTTGGAAATATGCCCTAGAGGCAATAATAAATTGGTTATTATTATATTTCCTTGTTCATGATAATCGTTTATTATCCATGCTAGAATTGTATTGATAGGAAACTCAGATACATGTGTGGATACATAGACAACACCATGTCCCTAGTAAGCCTCTAGTTGACTAGCTCGTTGATCAATAGATGGTTACGGTTTCCTGACCATGGACATTGGATGTCGTTGATAACGGGATCACATCATTAGGAGAATGATGTGATGGACAAGACCCAATCCTAAGCCTAGCACAAGATCGTGTAGTTCGTTTGCTAAGAGCTTTTCTAATGTCAAGTATCATTTCCTTAGACCATGAGATTGTGCAACTCCCGGATACCGTAGGAATGCTTTGGGTGTACCAAACGTCACAACGTAACTGGGTGGCTATAAAGGTGCACTACAGGTATCTCCGAAAGTGTCTGTTGGGTTGGCACGAATCGAGACTGGGATTTGTCACTCCGTGTAAACGGAGAGGTATCTCTGGGCCCACTCGGTAGGACATCATCATTATGTGCACAATGTGACCAAGGAGTTGATCACGGGATGATGTGTTACAGAACGAGTAAAGAGACTTGCCGGTAACGAGATTGAACAAGGTATCGGTATACCGACGATCGAATCTCGGGCAAGTAACATACCGATTGACAAAGGAAATTGTATACGGGATTGATTGAATCCCCGACATCGTGGTTCATCCGATGAGATCATCGTGGAACATGTGGGAGCCAACATGGGTATCTAGATCCCGCTGTTGGTTATTGGCCGGAGAACGTCTCGGTCATGTCTGCATGGTTCCCGAACCCGTAGGGTCTACACACTTAAGGTTCGATGACGCTAGGGTTATAGGGAATAGATATACGTGGTTACCGAATGTTGTTCGGAGTCCCGGATGATATCCCGGACGTCACGAGGAGTTCCGGAATGGTCCGGAGGTAAAGATTTATAAATGGGAAGTCCTGTTTTAGTCACTAGAAAAGTTTCGGGTGCTATCGGTAATGTACCGGGACCACCGGGAGGGTCCCGGGGGTCCACCAGGTGGGGCCACCGGCCCCAGAGGGCTGCGTGGGCCAAGTGTGGGAAGGGACCAGCCCCTAGGTGGGCTGGTGCGCCTCCCACAAGGGGCCCAGGGCGCAGGAAGGGGGGGAAGGGGGAAACCCTAGGCTCAGATGGGCCTAAGGCCCATCTAGTGGGGCGCCCCCCTCTCTCCCCCCTTGGCCGCCCCCCAAGTCCCATCTAGGGCTGGCCGCACCCCTTGGGGGGGAACCCTAGATGGGGGCGCAGCCCCTCCCCCTCCCCTATATATAGTGGGGTTTTTGGGGCTGCCAGATACATGAGAACATCTCTCTTTTGGCGCAGCCCTATCCCTCTCCCTCCTCCTCTTCCGCGGTGCTTGGCGAAGCCCTGCAGGAGTGCCACACTCCTCCATCACCACCATGCCGTTGTGCTGCTGCTGGACGGAGTCTTCCCCAACCTCTCCCTCTCTCCTTGCTGGATCAAGGCGTGGGAGACGTCACCGGGCTGCACGTGTGTTGAACGCGGAGGCGCCGTGGTTCGGCGCTTAGATCGGAATCAACCGCGATCTGAATCGCTACGAGTACGACTCCTTCATCCGCGTTCTTGCAACGCTTCCGCATCGCGATCTACAAGGGTATGTAGATGCACTCCCCTTCCCCTCGTTGCTAGATTACTCCATAGATTGATCTTGGTGATGCGTAGAAATTTTTGAATTTCCGCTACGTTCTCCAACAATTACAACCTAGCAAAGGGCTCGACTCATCCGCAATCCACCATATACATTGTAACCTGTTCGGCTAGAACACAACAATATCATCCATAGGCAAGAGTAGGGTATCCACCATGTACATTGTAACTTGTTCGCCTGCTCCATTTGTTCCTAGTGCGAGATCATGGTTAACCTGTGGGGATCGGTCTTAGGTAGCCGTGTGAGACGGTGGCCCATTTATATATATGCTTATGGATGGTTGTGTGAGACCGTCTGTCCAGGACTACTGTGTGAGATGGTATGTCCAACTATTAGAGTAGACCTCTATTACAAAGGTAGGGAAAAACTATTTCGTGCAAATGGAAACTAGCCTTACAACAAATTGCATGTTTATTTTCGATAAGCCAATCCTGGTGAAGCTTGCCAATACATGCAATGTATTGACCCTTGTGTCTGCAACATATTTGTTGGGGAACGTAGCATGCAATTTCAAAAAAATTCCTACGCTAATGCAAGACCTATCTAGGAGATGCATAGCAACGAGAGGGGGAGAGTGTGTCCACGTACCCTCGTAGACCGAAAGCGGAAGCGTTTGTTAACGTGGTTGATGTAGTCGAACTTCTTCTCGTTCCGACCGATCAAGCACCGAACGTACGGCACCTCCGAGTTCTGCACACGTTTAGCTCGATGACGTCCCTCGAACTCTTGATCCAGTAAAGTGTCGAGGGAGAGTTTCGTCAGCACGACGGCGTGATGACGGTGATGGTGAAGTGATTCGCGCAGGGTTTCGCCTAAGCACTACCACTACTGCAGGATGCTGCTAACGCGACACTATGATCAGAGACCCTTCGAGAGACTGTGTGCGATGCCATAATCGCAAACGGTGTTGTATGAAAACCGTCAAAAAGGTGAACACGTTTGCGATGAAGGATGCATCAAACACGGTTCAGATTTTAGTTGCGTGTGCGATCCAGGGCATACGGTTCAGTCCAATGAACTGTTTGCGATGAGGCGGAACAAAAAAAACGGGCAGCCTGATGAAGGCATGTGCGATATAGAGCATATGGTTCACTTGGATGAACTGTTTGTGATTAGGCAACACAAAAGAAACGGGCAGCCAGATGAAGGTGTGTGCGATATACAGCATACGGTTCACTCGGATGAACTGTTTGTGATTAGGCAACACAAAAGAAACGGTCAGCCAGATCAAGGTGTGTGTGATTGAGGGCATACGCTTCAGAAGGATTAACTGTTTGCGATTAGGCAACAGAACAGAAACGGGTAAGCCAGATCAAAGTGTCTGCGGTTGATGGCATACACTTCACATGGATGAACTGTTTGCAATTAGCCACAACAAACTGAAACAGTTAGATAGATCAACGTGTGTGCGCTAGACGGGCACACCCATTCTAGTTAAAAGACGTGTGCTGACATTGCCTATTGCGGTGCACCCTATGGTGCAAACGCCACGTACGCGGTCGAGAAGGCGTACGTGCCCACTTAACGCCTTCCGGGAATAGTGCCGCACTTATAACCGTCAGTAAATTTTGAGCATGCGTCCCGTCATATTCCAAATTGCAAACCTGTTCACACCAATCAAAACCTAAACAGTTTCCCAGTTAGGAGCGTATTACTACGCGGTTATAAATACTACTACTCCAAGATGACTTCATATTCCTCCTCAACTCCTCATCCACAAAAAGTCAAAAACAAACAAGTCATTCATCATCGTTCCCTTGCGTCCACCATGGCCAGCGTGAGTTCTGGGTCGAGAGATTGTGACCAGGGAGAGGCGAGCCTGGAAGCGGGAGCACGAGAGATGTCCCGCCTCGCCGCGATAGCAACCAACATGTCTCGCCGCATGGTCGTAGCAGCAGAGAGGTCCCGCCGCGCCGCCGAAGCAGCACGGAGGACCCGCCGCACCGTTGATGCAGCAGACTGGTCCAGCCGCGCCGCGGAAGCAAAAGAGATGTCTCGCCGCGCCGCGAATGCAGCAGAGATGTCCTCCCTTGCCGCGACAACTTGGGAAAATGCCTTGCGGGCAGGCGAGGACTCTTACAGGCGCATGCGTGCCCTCGTCCATAGGCAGATGGATCAGATCTCCAGGTGGGCGAGGTTGCAGGATGACATGCAAGCCTCGTTTGAATAGTCTACCGATGTCATCCGGCAACTAAATGAGAGCAATGTGAAGCTCCGGGCCGAGCACGACCTGCTGAGGGCGAAGATCATCGGAAGTGCGGAGCAGCAGGAGCAGACCACTGCCTTGTTGAAGAGGACCGGCGTCATCGTCGAGAAACTTATGGACGAGAATAACAAGCCGCGCATCGAGCGCAGAAGGCTGGTGGAGGAATCCGTGGATTCTCTCAAGCAACATCTTGAGGACAAGAAAGAGCTCGTCGCCGCTCGCCGCAGAGACTAGTTCCCGCGGCCTGCAACAACGCATCAAGAAAGTAGAGATCAGCGAGCCAGATCGTTGCCTTCCTTCTTCTTTTGCCCTTGTGTATTTCGGGTGTTGTCACATGTGGCTTTTTTTAATTATGTTTCTAAATATGCAAGACAATCATGCTTGCTATAAGTCGCAGTCGATGCTATATAGGTCCGTTGGATCTTACATCAAGATCCGTGCAAAACTTTCTTTTCAGATTTTCATTTTTCTCTCTTAAATCTCAGTCCAGTGAGACATATAGCCACGCCGTAGAACAGGTGCTCGGGCGCCATCGAGTAAAACCAACGTCTAAATCACGTTTGTCGCGTTCGTGTCTCACCCTCCTCCACGGCTCCACCCCACACGGTCGCTCGGCATGCCACTCACCGCAAACCGAGTATACGATAACTTTCCTGCCTGCTTGTCGATGGATTGCGCCATGGAGTACTAGCACTACTGGAAGAGATTGACGAGTTGGGGGAGGACAGCTAGCTATAGCACGGACTCCCAAGAACTTTTTACATGCATGTTGTGGCCGGCTATTTCGACCTTTGAAAGCAGAGCAGTCGCGTGCACCGGGAAGCGGCGCGGGTGACGCTCTCTCGGCTGGCGCGCCGCTTCAATGCCGGCGCCAGTGCGAGGTCGCGTCCGCTCTGGCCAGGCATGAATGTGGCACTGACCGTTTCAGGCAGGAAGCACGCGCGGGTGATGAAGAGGGTTCGGGTTGTTCAGGAGCGGGCATGGCAGCGGTCCGGACGCTCGCAAACAAGAGATGATGTACGTTAATATTGTTGTGTATATAATTGACAACATAAATAATGTGCCAGTTGGACAAATATGATTGGAGATGGAGATGGAGATGGAATTTTACATAAACACGGATATGCATGTCTATGTCTATGCGTGTGTGCGCGACGACTCTCGCGACCTGGAAGCGGGGGCGTGTTTTTTATCGAGTTTTCTTTCTTGGTACGTTAAAAAATTGTCCCCCAGCTTTCGTTTCTTTTTTCCTGGAACACGCGTATTCTACTTAAAACCACTGCTATGGAGAGATTTTTTTACTCCATTGTATATATAGCCTCTTGTTTGATAGGGTTTCTCACGTCTCGCTCTCTCACCCTCTCCATATCAAAACAAGATGACAGTGTCCACTCTATCTCTCTCCTCACCGGTGGTCACAGATCCGGCCGAATCCCGTCCGCTGCGGGAGGTGCAGCATTGATGTTGTCGCCGTTGGCGATGGAGGAAGCCGATGCACACCGTCCTCTCGGAGCCGGCGCTAGCGCGGACGAAGGTCCTCCGCGCCCTTGTTCACTGCCGTCGTGTAGGCAGATCCCGCCCGCCCGCCTAAGCGACATCTCGCCCACCTGAGGTATAACTTCTTGTACTGGTCCAGCTCCCCAGGTCGCTGCATGCGGGTTTTCTTCTATGCGACTACTCCCCAGCTCCCCATGTATAGTAGCTAGGGTTCGTCGGCTGGTCCAACATCACCTACTATTATAGAGGAAATGCCACTTGAAAAGTTGTCCTGATTTATGCCTCGGTGAAGGTATACATGTTGTTTCGACAAAAAGTACATGGTGGTTGTGCGGTCATTGTCCATATGCTCATATTGCTGCTGCTAATCTAATACTATCACTGGTTAAATGAAGAAATGCTTTTTCTCTCGGGTATCCTGGTTTAGTTCCCATCAAGATAATCATGATGCTTCTGTTTGTTGGTGTACTTTTCATTAATTCTTATTGACAATTGAGATGTCGTTGTTAATCTTGTACCGCTGCCAAAACAAAGTAACAACAATATATCCCTTTTTTATATTTTTGCAAACAGCGATGTGTATCTCCATACCCGGGCATGTCTTCCTCAATTTTAGTGGAACTGCAGAAAATTGGATGGCCATTGTTGTTCCACCTCACTGTCCTCTGCCACGTGGTTCTTCCTTCCTCGAGCTTGATTAATGAGAAGAAACAAACCACAATGAGGATTTGTCGAACTTCATAGGTGCCTCACCCAAACTTCATGCCAAATGGATGATGCATCACCATGATGACCTATCGATGCTCATGGTTGCGCCTCATGGTTGCGTCGGCTGGTGAAGCTGATCAATTTTCCACGAAAAACAAGCTGTCTTCCATCAGTGCTCTTTGCTTGTTACCCACAAAGATGATATCCTTCATCACCTCACCTTGGTTGCGTTGGAGATGCAGTCGTCTTTCACGTTGGTGTAATTTTATCACACAATTGGCTATGAACCAAATGTTTCCTCGAAGAAGATCGACGTTGGTACTAAGAGCATAAGTTTTGTATTGATTTCTAAGCATTCTCACAACTTTGTCTTCAGCTCCCCTGTAATTTTATTTGTCCAGCTATTAACTTTAATTAAAAGAGGCGACCTCGCCTATCAACTTGAGCTTCCTTCCAACTTCGCGAACGTGCACGATGTGTTCCACGTGTCATAGCTCCGCAAGTGCTTCAAGACTCCTGAGCGCACCATCAACTTCGAAGAGATTGACCTCCAAGAAGATCTGTCTTATCATGAGCACCCCGTTGCTATTCTTGAAGAAACTGAGCGCAAGACTCGCAACAAGTCAATCAAATTCCTGAAAGTGAAGTGGTCGCACCATTCCGACCGAGAAGCCACCCGGGAACGCGAGGACCACCTCCGTTCCGAATATCCGGAGTTCTTTCAGTCCTAGATCTTGGGACGAGATCCTCTCGTAGTGGTGGAGTGTTGTAACACCCCGGATGTAACTTTCCATATTTGTAACTCCAACTCTTGCCATTTTCGGCTATGTGTTATGATATTCACTTCGTGGTCGGGTTTTGTTTTCCGTTTTTTGCTTTTTTTTCATGTCATGCATCTCATATCATGTCATCATGTGCATTGCATTTGCATACGTGTTCGTCTCATGCATCCGAGCATTTTCCCCGTTGTCCGTTTTGCAATCCGGCACTCCCACCTCCTCCGGTGCACTCCTCTTGTCTTCTTTTCGTGAGCGGGTGTTGAATGTTCTCGGAATGGACCGAGTCTTGTCAAGTGGCCTTGGTATACCACCGGCAGACCACCGGTCAAGTTTCGTTCCATTTGGAGGTCGTTTGGTACTCCAACGGTTAACCGGGTAACCGCAGATGCCTTCTGTGTGTTGCAACAAAAACCCCTCTCTAAACAGCCCAAAACCCAGAAAATTCACTTCCATGCTCTAGGTCGTTCGATCACGATCGTGTGGGCGAAAACCGCACTCCGTTTGGAGTCTCCTAGCTCCCTCTACCTATAAATATGTGTCTCTCCCGAATCCTCCCGCAGTCCAAAACCCTAACCCTCTCTGTCGTGGAATTGTCACGGCAGATGTCCTCAAGCTAGGACTTAGTCGTGGAGCCATCGCCGCTAGGAAGCTTGAAGGGGTTAAACGGGACAAGGAACACGAGGGTTTATACTGGTTCGGCCCCTTACGGTGAAGGTAAAAGCCTACGTCCAGTTGAGGTGGTATTGATTAGGGTTTCGATAACCAGGGAGCTTAATTGCTATGCCTGGCTCTCGGTGAGATCTTTCTTGTCTTTGAACCGCTGCCGGGTCGTCCCTTTATATAGAGAGGTTGACGCCCAGCAGCTCTCAGAGTCCCGGCCGGCTTATAAGAGTGTCCGGCTCGGACTCTCAACTATCCTTGCCTTACACTACAAGTCCTACCATAATGATGGTTGTAACTACGGGCCTCAAGACATCTCCGGGTCTTAGCCCATCCTTGGCCCACCATCTTCAAGCTTGGCGCCGGGCTTCAGGTGATGACCCTTATGAGTAACCCGGCCCCACCGGGCGGGTGACTCTAAGGTTTATATCCTCAACATTAGGCCCCAGATTGATTTGAGCCGGCTCATGTCAATCTTCAATTCTTTCGACAGAAAATCTCCGGCTTACAATTGTATGAAGGCCATAACCCGGCGTGACGTCATCCTCTGGATTCCGGGTAATCCGCCGTGACGTCATCTTCCATTAAGTCCATTTTTTACTCCACCATATCCGCAACGGATCTTATCTTTACTGTCATCCCGAAAATCGAGGCGTTTTTATGGTGAGATAACCGTGCCGTGGCCTCCTTGTTTCTCGCGCCCACTTATGAGCTTGCCCTTATAAGTAGTCCGGCCCGATGAGCGTTCAGCCACCCGTCTTCCTCCTCGCGCCACTGTTCTTCCGCTCGAGCTCTGTTGCCGTCGCCGCCGCGGGTCTTCTCGTCCTCACCGACTCCGGCCGCTGCATCAACCTGTTGTGTCCAGAGAAAACGGCGGTGACCTCCGCGACTCACCAGCACCCGTAAGCCATCACCACTCCATAGAGCAGATCCACATTAAGCTCCTGCCGTTCTTCCCGTGTTCTTCACCGTTCTTCGCGAGTTCTCAGTAGATTTGATTTTTACCACCTTTCTTGATCTTAGACTGTATAGAACTGCTGCGGTAGTTGGTTCACGCCCGTTTCCAGTGTACATAGATCTCCTTTTTACTGCATAGAGGCTCTGTTCGAACCCGCAAACTTCTTCTGCGTCTGTTTTAGGTCTAGACACTTTCCTCTTTAATCGACCATTTTGATCCAAATTAGTTACTGTGATGTGTGAAACCTGTTTTCACAACACTTAGTAAAAAATTGTACCTGCTGAATCATGGCGGCTTACATTTCCGGCTTAAAGAAGCCACGCGCCGTAAAATTTTCCGGCTCATTTACAACAAAGCTGTAGACAATTGAATTACTCTCAGTACCCCTAGTAGCTTAGATAACCTGATGCACTTAGCTATATGTCATTAGGCCCCTTCATAAGCCGCCACTTTAAACATTGAACTGTAAATTTCTCCGGCTTATAATTAAACCAGACATTTCCTTTTATCATAGGCTTCCGACTTTCACTATGCCTCCCAAAGCTCCCAAAGCACCCATCACATGCAATTGGATGAGGTCCAACGTCACCGACGAGACCTTAGCGGATTTTGTGAAGTCGGGTTACCTGCCCAAGAAGGACGTCATGTCCTACCGTGCCCCCGACCCATCAGAGGAAAGACCACAGCCAAGGGACGGGGAGGTGGTAATTTTTGCTGATCACATGAGCCGGGGCTTCGCACCGCCCGGCTCAAAGTTTTTTAGTGATGTGCTGAATTTCTTTGACCTGCGGCCACAAGACATAGGACCCAATTCGGTGTCGAATATATGCAACTTCCAAGTATTCTGCGAGGTCTACCTTGGAGAAGAGCCCAGCCTGCTGCTCTTCAGAGAGCTCTTTTATCTGAACTGCCAGAACGAGTGCGCCAACGGGCCGAGCTTGGAACTTGGTGGAATCTCCATTCAGCGACGGAGAGACTGCCTTTTTCCTTACGCCGAGCCGCCAAGCCACCCAAAGGACTGGAACCAGACGTGGTTCTACTGCCAAGACACATTGCCGGCTGACGAGAGCCCACTGCCCGGCTTTCGTCCCTCGCGTCTAGAACCAACTCACCCTCTGTCAGACAAGCTATCTCAGGCGGAGCGCCAACCTCTGATCCCCACCATCAACAAAATCAAAGCTCTCCTAGGAATGGCCTCAATGGCATTGATCTGGTCCGAGTCTGGATCTCATGGCGGGTGATCCCCTTAAGCCGCCGCCCCGGCTTAATGTGTGAGTACACGGGCCGGAAAGATGACCCCCTGAGACACAGCCGCAACGATCTTCCTGAAGATGTTGCTGAGGACATGACCAAGGCTCTCTTGAACGAGAGCTTGGCAGACTGCGGGAGGACCGGCTGAAGCCCCTTCTGCAAGACCAACCCGGCCCCAGCGGTAAGCCGCTAATCTGAACATCTTATTTTCTTCTGTAGATAGCTTCCATCTGAACCTTAAGAAATCATCGTTGTATTTTTCAGGCTGATGACAAATTCTGGAAGGTCAAATATGACCATGAGGCGGCCAAGAAGGCCAGGAAGGCTAAGAAAGCCGCCAAGAGAGCCGCTCCCCACAAGAAGGGAAGCAAGCCCACTGCCTCAGAGCTGCTTCAACTGAGTGACAGCTCCGAGTCAGAGGTAACCCCTGAACCTGTAAGCTCTTGTTGTATTTCTTGTTTATTTCTGTCCACCTTATCAATACTTGTTCATCAACAGGATGACACCGGAGCAAGTAACCCGGTAGTTGAAGAGGTAATGACACTTTCCTCCGACTCGGAGCCCTTGCCAAGGCTGAAAGTCCGAAGGGTAACCCGGAAAGTAGGATTTTCACATCCTTTAGCTTATCAAGATCCTCAATTACTTTTGAAGCGACAGATTCATGAGAGCCGGCGGCACACCCGGACCAACAAGGACGCTGACCTCTCCTCCGGTTTACCTGACGCGTCGAGGAAACGCCAGACCGAGGTTATCTCCCACTTGTACCCTTTTCATCCTTTGGCGGGTGTTATACGTCAACCGCTCAATTCTTCTGATTCAAACTATCAGGAAACCTCACCCTCCTCTGGTGACTCGATGCAATCAAACCTGCCGGCCTTCAAGACCGTACCCGGGTAATGATGATCATCTCTTATTGTGCTTATCTTTACTCATACTTTTGTACTAACCTTTTTTGTCCTTTCAGTGCCCAGGCAAAGCTCAGCAAGAGGGCGAAAAAGAACAAGCCGGTCGAAGAGCCGGACTTGCCTGAACCGGAGGTTGCAGCTCAAGAACCGCCAGTTGCCTCTGCTCCTGCAGCCACCGCTCCAACCGACAAGCCAATCGCAGAAACTTCTGCTAACCCGGAGACCTCCAGCCTGGCTCAGCCGGCCGATGACCCGGACGTGGTAATCACCCGGACGGAGTTTGTTGAGCCGGGGAGACCCACTACGCTGGCCAAGTGCTCTGCCAAGGAAGAGTTGCTAGAGCGCCGCCGGGCCAATCTGGACCTCACCGACTATGCCAATCTGAGCATCGGAGAGATCGTCTCCGGCTATGTCAGTCAGGTGCACAAGAGCCGGGATTTAGAGATCGACATGGTGAATCAGATTCAGCAGAAGTCTGAGGTACCACTCTTCTTGCTTACTGCATAGTTATCTTGTTATCTTTACCATACTCTAGCCCCCAAGTCTACTACTTATGATAGAATATGTTGTAGACTTATCTTCCGGCTTACTCGCATGAACCGGTAATTTGTAAATAGAAACGTTCGATATGCATTAGCTGTTGGAAATATGCCCTAGAGGCAATAATAAATGGTTATTATTATATTTCTTTGTTCATGATAATCGTCTATTGTTCATGCTATAATTGTATTGTCCGGAAATCGTAATACATGTGTGAATACATAGACCACAACGTGTCCCTAGTAAGCCTCTAGTTGACTAGCTCGTTGATCAACAGATAGTCATGGTTTCCTGACTATGGACATTGGATGTCATTGATAACGGGATCACATCATTAGGAGAATGATGTGATGGACAAGACGCAATCCTAAGCATAGCATAAAAGATCGTGTAGTTTCGTTTGCTAGAGCTTTTCCAATGTCAAGTATCTTTTCCTTAGACCATGAGATCGTGCAACTCCCGGATACCGTAGGAGTGCTTTGGGTGTGCCAAACGTCACAACGTAACTGGGTGACTATAAAGGTGCACTACGGGTATCTCCGAAAGTGTCTGTTGGGTTGGCACGGATTGAGACTGGGATTTGTCACTCCGTGTGACGGAGAGGTATCTCTGGGCCCACTCGGTAATGCATCATCATAATGAGCTCAGTGTGACTAAGGCGTTAGTCACGGGATCGTGCATTGCGGTACGAGTAAAGAGACTTGCCGGTAACGAGATTGAACAAGGTATTGGGATACCGACGATCGAATCTCGGGCAAGTAACATACCGATTGACAAAGGGAATTGTATACGGGATTGATTGAATCCTCGACACCGTGGTTCATCCGATGAGATCATCGTGGAACATGTGGGAGCCAACATGGGTATCCAGATCCCGCTGTTGGTTATTGACCGGAGAGGCGTCTCGGTCATGTCTGCATGTCTCCCGAACCCGTAGGGTCTACACACTTAAGGTTCGGTGACGCCAGGGTTGTAGAGATATGTGTATGCGGAAACCCGAAAGTTGTTCGGAGTTCCAGATGAGATCCCGGACGTCACAAGAGGTTCCGGAATGGTCCGGAGGTGAAGAATAATATATAGGAAGTCAAGTTTCGGCCACCGGGAAAGTTTCGGGGGTTACCGGTATTGTACCGGGACCACCGGAAGGGTCCCGGGGGTCCACCGGGTGGGGCCACCTATCCCGGAGGGCCCCGTGGGCTGAAGTGGGAAGGGAGCCAGCCCCTAGTGGGCTGGGCGCCCCCCATGGGCCTTTCCCCCCGCGCCTAGGGTTGCAAACCCTAGGGTGGGGGGGGGGTTTCCCACTTGCCTTGGGGGCAAGGCACCCCCCTGGCCGCCGCCCCTTGCCCTAGATGGGCTTTGGCCGCCGCCCCCCTCCCAGGGGGCCTATATAAAGGGGGGGAGGGAGGGCAGCAACCTACAGCCTTGGGCGCCTCCCTCTCCCCCTGCTACACCTCTCCGTCTCGCAGAAGCTCGGCGAAGCCCTGCCGAGACCCGCTACATCCACCACCACGCCGTCGTGCTGCTGGATCTCCATCAACCTCTCCTTCCCCCTTGCTGGATCAAGAAGGAGGAGACGTCGCTGCACCGTACGTGTGTTGAACGCGGAGGTGCCGTCTGTTCGGCACTCGGTCATCGGTGATTTGGATCACGGCGAGTACGACTCCGTCATCCACGTTCATTGGAACGCTTCCGCTCGCGATCTACAAGGGTATGTAGATGCACTCCTTTCCCCTCGTTGCTAGTATACTCCATAGATGCATCTTGGTGAGCGTAGGAAAATTTTAAAATTATGCTACGATTCCCATCAGTGGCATCATGAGCCAGGCCTATGCGTAGTTACTATGCACGAGTAGAACACAAAGCAGTTGTGGGCGTTGAGTTTGCCAATTCTTCTTGCTGCTACTAGTCTTTTCCTGTTTCGGCGGCATTGTAGGATGAAGCGGCCCGGACCGACCTTACACGTACGCTTACGTGAGACAGGTTCCACCGACTGACATGCACTAGATGCATAAGGTGGCTAGCGGGTGTTTGTCTCTCCTACTTTAGTCGGAACGGATTCGATGAAAAGGGTCCTTATGAAGGGTAAATAGAAATTGGCAAATCGCGTTGTGGTCATACGTAGGTTTGAAAACGTTCTTGCTAGAAACCTACAAACCACGTAAAAACTTGCAACAACAATTAGAGGACGTCTAACTTGTTTTTGCAGCAAGTGCTATGTGATGTGATATGGCCAGAAGATGTGATGAATGATATATGTGATGTATGAGATTGATCATATTCTTGTAATAGGAATCACGACTTGCATGTCGATGAGTATGACAACAGGCAGGAGCCATAGGAGTTGTCTTTATTATTTTGCATGACCTGCGTGTCATTGAATAACGCCATGTAAATTACTTTACTTTGTTGCTAAACGCGTTAGCCATAGAAGTAGAAGTAATCGTTGGCGTGACGACTTCATGAAGACACAATGATGGAGATCATGATGATGGAGATCATGGTGTCATGCTGGTGACGAAGATGATCATGGTGCCCCGAAGATGGAGATCAAAGGAGCATAATGATATTGGCCATATCATGTCACTATTTGATTGCATGTGATGTTTATCATGTTTTTGCATCTTATTTGCTTAGAACGACGGTAGTAAGTAAGATGATCCCTTATAATAATTTCAAGAAAGTGTTCACCCTAACTGTGCACCGTTGCGAAGGTTCGTTGTTTCGAAGCACCATGTGATGATCGGGTGTGATAGATTCTAACGTTCGAATACAACGGGTGTTGACGAGCCTAGCATGTACAGACATGGCCTCGGAATACACGCAATACACTTAGGTTGACTTGACGAGCCTAGCATGTACAGACATGGCCTCGGAACACGGAGGACCGAAAGGTCGAGCATGAGTCGTATAGAAGATACGATCAACATGGAGATGTTCACCGATCTTGACTAGTCCGTCTCACGTGATGATCGGACACGGCCTAGTTAAATTCGGATCATGTATCACTTAGATGACTAGAGGGATGTCTATCTGAGTGGGAGTTCATTAAATAATTTGATTAGATGAACTTAATTATCATGAACTTAGTCTAAAATCTTTACACTATGTCTTGTAGATCAAATGGCCAACGTTGTCCTCAATTTCAACGCGTTCCTAGAGAAAACCAAGCTGAAAGATGATGGCAGCAACTATACGGACTGGGTCCGGAACCTGAGGATCATCCTCATAGTAGCCAAGAAAGATTATGTCTTAGAAGCACCGCTAGGTGATGCACCAATCCCACAGAACCAAGACGTTATGAACGCTTGGCAATCACGTGCTGATGATTACTCCCTCGTTCAGTGCGGCATGCTTTACAGCCTAGAACCGGGTCTCCAAAAGCGTTTTGAGAAACATGGAGCATATGAGATGTTCGAGGAGCTGAAATTGGTTTTCCAAGCTCATGCCCGGGTCGAGAGATATGATGTCTCCGACAAGTTCTTCAGCTGTAAAATGGAGGAGAATAGTTCTGTTAGTGAGCACATACTCAGAATGTCTGGGTTGCACAACCGCTTGTCTCAGCTGGGAGTTAATCTCCCGGATGACGCGGTCATTGACAGAATCCTCCAGTCGCTTCCACCAAGCTACAAGAGCTTTGTGATGAACTACAATATGCAGGGGATGGAAAAGACCATTTCTGAGGTATATTCAATGCTGAAATCAGCGGAAGGGGAGATCAGAAAAGAACATCAAGTGTTGATGGTGAATAAAACCACTAAGTTCAAGAAGGGCAAGGGTAAGAAGAACTTCAAGAAGGACGGCAAGGGAGTTGCCGCGCCCGGTAAACCAGTTACTGGGAAGAAGTCAAAGAATGGACCCAAGCCCGAGACTGAGTGCTTTTATTACAAGGGAAGTGGTCACTGGAAGCGGAACTGCCCCAAATACTTAGCGGACAAGAAGAAGGCCGGCAACACCAAAGGTATATGTGATATACATGTAATTGATGTGTACCTTACCAGTACTCGTAGTAGCTCCTGGGTATTTGATACCGGTGCGGTTGCTCATATTTGTAACTCAAAACAGGAACTACGGAATAAACGGAGACTGGCGAAGGACGAGGTGACGATGCGCGTCGGGAATGGTTCCAAGGTCGATGTGATCGCCGTCGACACGCTACCTCTGCATCTACCCACGGGATTAGTTTTAAACCTCAATAATTGTTATTTAGTGCTAGCTTTGAGCATGAACATTGTATCTGGATCTCGTTTAATTCGAGATGGCTACTCATTTAAATCCGAGAATAATGGTTGTTCTATTTATTTGAGAGATATGTTTTATGGTCATGCCCCGCTGGTCAATGGTTTATTTTTGATGAATCTCGAACGTGATGTTACACATGTTCATAGTATGAATACCAAAAGATGTAAAGTTGATAACGATAGTCCCACATACTTGTGGCACTGCCGCCTTGGTCACATTGGTGTCAAGCGCATGAAGAAGCTCCATGCAGATGGACTTTTGGAGTCTCTTGATTACGAATCATTTGACACGTGCGAACCATGCCTCATGGGTAAGATGACCAAGACTCCGTTCTCCGGAACAATGGAGCGAGCAACCAACTTATTGGAAATCATACATACCGATGTGTGCGGTCCAATGAGTGTTGAGGCTCGCGGAGGATATCGTTATGTTCTCACTCTCACTGATGATTTAAGTAGATATGGGTATGTCTACCTAATGAAACACAAGTCTGAAACCTTCGAAAAGTTCAAGGAATTTCAGAGTGAAGTTGAGAATCAACGTGACAGGAAAATAAAATTCTTACGATCAGATCGTGGTGGAGAATATTTAAGTCACGAATTTGGTACACACTTAAGGAAATGTGGAATAGTTTCACAACTCACGCCGCCTGGAACACCTTAGAGAAACGGTGTGTCCGAACGTCGTAATCGCACTCTATTGGATATGGTGCGATCTATGATGTCTCTTACCGATTTACCGCTCTCATTTTGGGGTTATGCTTTAGAGACTGCCGCATTCACTTTAAATAGGGCTCCGTCGAAATCCGTTGAGACGACACCGTATGAATTATGGTTTGGGAAGAAACCTAAGCTGTCGTTTCTAAAGGTTTGGGGATGCGATGCTTATGTCAAGAAACTTCAACCTGAAAAGCTCGAACCCAAGTCGGAAAAATGCGTCTTCATAGGATACCCTAAGGAAACTATTGGGTATACCTTCTACCTCAGATCCGAAGGCAAGATCTTCGTTGCCAAGAACGGGTCCTTTCTGGAGAAGGAGTTTCTCTCGAAAGAATTGAGTGGGAGGAAAGTGGAACTTGATGAGGTGATAGTCACCCCTTCCGAACCGGAAAGTAGCGCAGCGCGGGAAGATGTTCCTGTGGTGCCTACACCGACTGGGGAGGAAGTTAATGATGATGATCATGAAGCTTCAGATCAAGTTACTGAACTTCGTAGGTCCACAAGGACACGTTCCGCACCAGAGTGGTACGGCAACCCTGTCCTGGAAATCATGTTGTTAGACAACGGTGAACCTTCGAACTATGAAGAAGCGATGGCGGGCCCGGATTCCGACAAATGGCTAGAAGCCATGAAATCCGAGATAGAATCCATGTATGAAAACAAAGTATGGACTTTGACTGACTTGCCCGATGAGCGGCGAGCCATAGAAAACAAATGGATCTTTAAGAAGAAGACGGACGCAGATGGTAATGTGACCATCTACAAAGCTCGACTTGTCGCTAAGGGTTATCGACAAGTTCAAGGGGTTGACTACGATGAGACTTTCTCACCCGTAGCGAAGCTGAAGTCCGTCCGAATCATGTTAGCAATTGCCGCATACTATGATTATGAGATATGGCAGATGGACGTCAAAACGGCATTCCTTAATGGCTTCCTTAAGGAAGAGCTGTATATGATGCAGCCGGAAGGTTTTGTCGATCCTAAGAATGCTAACAAAGTATGCAAGCTCCAACGCTCAATCTATGGGCTGGTGCAAGCATCTCGGAGTTGGAACATTCGCTTTGATGAGATGATCAAAGCGTTTGGGTTTGCACGGACTTATGGAGAAGCCTGTGTTTACAAGAAAGTGAGTGGGAGCTCTGTAGCATTTCCCATATTATATGTGGATGACATACTGTTGATGGTAAATGATATAGAATTCTTGGAAAGTATAAAGGCCTATTTGAATAAGTGTTTTTCAATGAAGGACCTTGGAGAAGCTGCTTATATATTAGGCATCAAGATCTATAGAGATAGATCAAGACGCCTCATTGGTCTTTCACAGAGTACATACCTTGACAAGATATTGAAGAAGTTCAATATGGATCAGTCCAAGAAGGGGTTCTTGCCTGTATTGCAAGGTGTGCAATTGAGCACGGCTCAATGCCCGACCACGGCAGAAGATAGAGAAAAGATGAGTGTCATCCCCTATGCCTCGGTCATAGGGTCTATTATGTATGCCATGTTGTGTACCAGAACTGATGTAAACCTTGCCGTAAGTTTGGTAGGAAGGTACCAAAGTAATCCCGGCATGGAACACTGGACAGCGGTCAAGAATATCCTGAAGTACCTGAAGAGGACTAAGGATATGTTTCTCGTTTATGGAGGTGACGAAGAGCTCGTCGTAAAGGGTTACGTCGACGCTAGCTTCGACACAGATCTGGATGACTCGAAGTCACAAACCGGATACGTGTATATTTTGAATGGAGGAGCAGTAAGCTGGTGCAGTTGCAAGCAAAGCGTCGTGGCGGGATCTACATGTGAAGCGGAGTACATGGCAGCCTCGGAGGCAGCACAGGAAGCAGTCTGGATGAAGGAGTTCATTACCGACCTAGGGGTGATTCCCAATGCGTCGGGCCCGATGACTCTCTTCTGTGACAACACTAGAGCTATTGCCCTTGCGAAGGAGCCCAGGTTTCACAGGAAGACCAGGCATATCAAGCGTCGCTTCAACTCCATTCGTGAAAGTGTTCAGAATGGAGACATAGATATTTGTAAAGTACATACGGACCTGAATGTAGCAGATCCGTTGACTAAACCTCTCCCTAGGGCAAAACTTGATCAACACCAGAACGCAATGGGTGTTCGATTCATCACAATGTAACTAGATTATTGACTCTAGTGCAAGTGGGAGACTGTTGGAAATATGCCCTAGAGGCAATAATAAATGGTTATTATTATATTTCTATGTTCATGATAATCGTCTATTGTTCATGCTATAATTGTATTGTCCGGAAATCGTAATACATGTGTGAATACATAGACCACAACGTGTCCCTAGTAAGCCTCTAGTTGACTAGCTCGTTGATCAACAGATAGTCATGGTTTCCTGACTATGGACATTGGATGTCATTGATAACGGGATCACATCATTAGGAGAATGATGTGATGGACAAGACCCAATCCTAAGCATAGCATAAAAGATCGTGTAGTTTCGTTTGCTAGAGCTTTTCCAATGTCAAGTATCTTTTCCTTAGACCATGAGATCGTGCAACTCCCGGATACCATAGGAGTGCTTTGGGTGTGCCAAACATCACAACGTAACTGGGTGACTATAAAGGTGCACTACGGGTATCTCCGAAAGTGTCTGTTGGGTTGGCACGGATCGAGACTGGGATTTGTCACTCCGTGTGACGGAGAGGTATCTCTGGGCCCACTCGGTAATGCATCATCATAATGAGCTCAATGTGACTAAGGCGTTAGTCATGGGATCATGCATTGCGGTACGAGTAAAGAGACTTGCCGGTAACGAGATTGAACAAGGTATTGGGATACCGACGATCGAATCTCGGGCAAGTAACATACCGATTGACAAAGGGAATTGTATACGGGATTGATTGAATCCTCGACACCGTGGTTCATCCGATGAGATCATCGTGGAACATGTGGGAGCCAACATGGGTATCCAGATCCCGCTGTTGGTTATTGACCGGAGAGGCATCTCGGTCATGTCTGCATGTCTCCCGAACCCGTAGGGTCTACACACTTAAGGTTCGGTGACGCTAGGGTTGTAGAGATATGTGTATGCGGAAACCCGAAAGTTGTTCGGAGTCCCAGATGAGATCCCGGACGTCACGAGAGGTTCCGGAATGGTCCGGAGGTGAAGAATAATATATAGGAAGTCAAGTTTCGGCCACCGGGAAAGTTTCGGGGGTTACCGGTATTGTACCGGGACCACCGGAAGGGTCCCGGGGGTCCACCGGGTGGGGCCACCTATCCCGGAGGGCCCCGTGGGCTGAAGTGGGAAGGGAGCCAGCCCCTAGTGGGCTGGGCGCCCCCCCATGGGCCTTTCCCCCTGCGCCTAGGGTTGCAAACCCTAGGGTGGGGGGGTTTCCCACTTGCCTTGGGGGGCAAGGCACCCCCCTGGCCGCCGCCCCTTGCCCTAGATGGGCTTTGGCCGCCTCCCCCCTCCCAGGGGGCCTATATAAAGGGGGGGGAGGGAGGGCAGCAACCTACAGCCTTGGGCGCCTCCCTCTCCCCCTGCTACACCTCTCCGTCTCGCAGCGAAGCCCTGCCGAGACCCGCTACATCCACCACCACGCCGTCGTGCTGCTGGATCTCCATCAACCTCTCCTTCCCCCTTGCTGGATCAAGAAGGAGGAGACGTCGCTGCATCGTACGTGTGTTGAACGCGGAGGTGCCGTCCGTTCGGCACTCGGTCATCGGTGATTTGGATCACGGCGAGTACGACTCCGTCATCCACGTTCATTGGAACGCTTCCGCTCGCGATCTACAAGGGTATGTAGATGCACTCCTTGCCCCTCGTTGCTAGTATACTCCATAGATGCATCTTGGTGAGCGTAGGAAAATTTTAAAATTATGCTACGATTCCCATCATTAGCCCCCAAGTGCCAAGTGTCTTTGCTTGGAAAGTGCTTGGGACTTCAAAATTGCATAATAACTGTTCATACTATAACCCGGAAATTATACAGGCTACTTGCAAGAAGTTTGAGGCTGACATCTCCGATCTGAAGACCCGCCTGAGGATGCAAGAAAGTGAGACCCGGAAGGCCAACGCCAAATTTGTGTCCAGTATTGCTGCTCAGGAGAAGCTTAAAAAGGACTTTGAAGCTGAACGGAAAGCTTGGGCCGAAGAGAAGGCTACTCTAGTGAGCCGGGCCGAACAGGCGAAGAAAGCTCTGACGGAAAGAACCGCCGAACTCGCCGGCTTAAAGCGCCACATGTCACAGATGGTCGCCGCAATCTTCGGTAAGTCATTCCACCGGCTCTCGTCCAGTTTATAATCTTTATGTCTCATAACCCATCATTGCCAGCGGCTTATCTTACTCTATTAAATAGGTCCTAGAAGCGCCAACCTCAACCAAAGTGTGCTGACCAAGTTGAAGGCCGTGTACACCCTGGTGGAGCAACTCTACACCGGGTCACAGCGCGCCTTGGCCGTGGTGGCCCTATCCAATGAGGTGCCGACTCACCTGGTGGAAGTTCTTCGCCGGCTTGCCGTTCTTCCTCAGCGTGTCCAAGAGCTGCGACGGGCCTCTACAAGAGCCGGAGCCATAGCTGCTCTGAGCCGGGCCAAGGCGTTCCTTCCAGAACTAGACCCGGCGGACATTGCCCTTGGCTACCCCAGCTTGAAGGAAGACGGCACCCCCTTCGACCAAAGGGACTTTGCAGCCTGCGTGAAGATCGTACGCCCGGTGGCCACTATGATTGGAAATGACACGGATCTGACCAAGTACCAGCTGGGTTACGATGCAGAGAATCAGAGGATCCCCACTCCGCGTTATGAAGCCATCAGCTTATTCCCGCCGACTCGTAAGGACACCTTTGCCCCGGAAATTGACCCGGCCGGGTTAATTGACGAGGAAGCTCAATTTGAAGCTCTGAGCGGCATTGACTGGAAATCGTCAACTTTCCAGGTATTGGGAACAGCCGGAGGAGCGGAGAGGGATGAGCCGGAAGCTTCAACCCAGCAAGCATCTTAACTCTGTAGGCGGCTTATTCAAACAATGCTTCACCCTTTTGGACTCGATGAGTCTTGTAATAGAATAGGACCATTTTAACTTTGTCGTGCCATCGTGCACGTGCTGAATGCTTAATTCCATTGAAGTTGTTTCCTATATTCCTCCGGGTCATAAATGATCATTCAGGTTCCTTAAGCTCAAATAGTTGTCTTTAACTATCCTGCATAGAAAAACAAATCACAAGTCTCTAGGCGGCTTACCGCACTGAGAATCATAGTCTTATACATATAACCCGGAATATGAATCACAAAAGACTGGTCCTCAATTATATCCTTGATATAACCATAATAACACACTTACCGGCCTGCAAGCACACTTCCGGCTTATATAACCCGGGTAATAAGGTTGGTACCTCAATTCCGGTTTACCAGTCTTAATAACGCCGATTGTGTTCGACTAGTACTGTGAATCAAAGTTAAGCCGGCCAAGTGAGACCCGCCGTGCACACTTGAAACAATCAGAAGAATTCGTTGCAAATCAGAAAAGCTTAGGGGCTTCCGGTTCGAATACGACCAGAGACCCGTCCCAGAGGGGTGATGCTAAGATTCGAATGCGATCATATAGCCCCCAGTGGGTGTGGCGATGCCAATCAAAAGGGTACCGACAGCTATGTTCTCTTTGGTTCGAATACGACCCATGTTTGAACAGGAAGCCCCCAAATGACCTTAGGAGTTGTTTAACGACGCTGATTCGAATACGATCCACGTCGGTTCCCAAAGGGGGGTTGAACTATGATTCAAATATGATCAAAGAAAACTCCCCAATGAGCTCGGCACTTTGCCAATCAAATGGGTATCGACAGCTATGTTCTCTTTGGTTCGAATATGACCTATGTTTGAACAGGAAGCCCCCAAATGACCTTATTGTGTATGGCTAGATTCGAATACGATCATAAGCCGGATCCTCCTTCAAGTTATCATGTGATCTTGCAATGAAAGCAACACGTTCACCTTTGGAGGAGAAAAAAGGACAGAGGTCCTGCTTTATTGCTTATCATAATATATACATGACTTAGAGAAATATGTACATTATGAGAGCTGGTGGCTCAAGTGTAATAAGGCCGAAGCTGAGCTATGTTCCACGGCCGACGGGTCTCTTCCTCCGACTTACGTGAATCTTTGTGCTCCCGAATGTCAATGAGGTAATATGACCCGTTGTGCAAATTCTTGCTGACCACAAAGGGCCCTTCCCAAGGCGGGGATAGCTTGTGCGCATCTGTTTGATCTTGGATAAGCCGGAGCACCAGATCGCCTTCCTGGAAGACCCAGGATTTAACCCAGCAACTATGATAACGGCGCAGGTCTTGTTGGTAAATCGCTGAGCGAGCTGCTTCCACATCACGCTGTTCGTCCAACAAGTCAAGAGCATCTTGGCGCACCTGTTAATTATCCACCTCAACATAAGCCGCCACTCGAGGCGAGTCATGACGGTTGTCTCTGGGGAGGACTGCTTCCGCTCCATAAACCATGAAGAAAGGCGTGAAACCTGTAGACCTGCTAGGAGTAGTGTTGATGCTCCACAACACGGAGGGTAACTCCTCCACCCAACAACCCGGCGTCCGTTGTAAAGGGACCAAAAGCCGGGGTTTGATGCCTTTCAGAATGTCCTGATTAGCCCTCTCAGCTTGACCATTGGATTGAGGGTGAGCCACTGATGAAACATCAAGTCGAATATGCTCTCGTTGACAAAACTCCTCCATGGCGCCTTTGGATAGATTGGTACCATTGTCAGTTATAATGCTGTGTGGAAAGCCAAAGCGAAAGATCACCTTTTTCATAAACTGAACTGCCGTGGCTGCATCACACTTGCTAACTGGCTCCGCTTCAACCCACTTGGTAAATTTGTCAACTGCCACCAAGAGGTGGGTCTTCTTATCCTTGGACCTTTTAAAAAGCCCAACCATATCCAGCCCCCAGACCGCAAAGGGCCAAGTAATTGGGATCATCCTCAGCTCCTGAGCCGGCACATGAGCCCGTCGCGAGAACCTTTGGCAACCATCACATTTACTGACCAAGTCCTCCGCATCAGCATGAGCTGTCAGCCAATAAAAACCATGACGAAAAGCCTTGGCCACAAGAGACTTTGAGCCGGCATGATGGCCACAATCCCCTTCATGAATCTCACGCAAGATCTCTTGACCTTCCTCAGGGGAGACACAACGCTGGAACACTCCTGTAACACTGCGGCGATGCAACTCACCATTGATAACAACCATTGATTTAGACCGCCGGGTTATTTGTCTGGCCAAAGTTTCGTCCTCTGTCCAATCATTGATGAAATCCACCAAGGCCTGAGATTTAACAGCAGTGCGTGGTACGTATTTCAGACCATGAGGTCCGAGCTCTATAGCCCACTTAGCCACTCTCCCTGTGGCCTCTCTGTTTTGAATGATATCTCCAAGGGGGGCAGAACTGACCACAGTGATGGGGTGACCCTGGAAATAATGCTTAAGCTTCCGGCTTGCCATGAACACACCATAAACAAGCTTCTGCCAATGTGGATACCGCTGCTTGGACTCAATGAGTACTTCGCTGACATAATAAACCGGCCGCTGAACCGGATGCTCCTTACCCTCTTCCTTGCGCTCCACCACCACGACCACACTGACGGCTCGTGTGTTAGCAGCCACATACAACAATAAAGGCTCCTTGTCAACCAGAGCAGCAAGGACTGGGGGCTCCGCCAGCTGTCTCTTCAAATCCTCAAAAGCAGTATTAGCTGCATCATTCCAGACAAAGTCATCAGTTTTCTTCATCAACTGATATAATGGCATGGCCTTCTCCCCCAAACGGCTTATAAAACGGCTTAAAGCAGCGATACGACCCGCCAAGCGCTGGACGTCGTTTATACACGCCGGCTTAGCCAGGGAGGTGATGGCCTTGATCTTCTCCGGGTTAGCTTCAATGCCTCTGTTAGAAACCAAGAAACCCAAGAGCTTGCTTGCAGGAACACCAAAAACACACTTGGCCGGGTTAAGCATCATCTTGTAGACCCGGAGATTATCAAAGGTTTCCCTCAGATCATCTATCAAGGTTTCCTCCTTCCTGGATTTAACCACAATATCATCCACATAAGCATGAACATTGCGCCCAATCTGGTTATGAAGACAGTTCTGCACGCAACGCTGATAAGTCACCTACGCACTCTTGAGTCCAAAGGGCATAGACACATAGCAGAAGGCTCCAAAGGGAGTGATGAACGCCGTCTTCTCCTGGTCCTTAACTGCCATTTTAATCTGATGATATCCGGAATAAGCATCCAAGAAGCTTAAGCGCTCACAGCCCGCCGTAGCATCAATGATTTGATCAATACGGGGAAGGGCAAAAGGATCAGCCGGACACGCCTTGTTTAAGTCCGTGTAGTCCACACACATCCGCCAGGTGCCGTTCTTCTTGAGCACGAGCACCGGGTTAGCTAACCACTCTGGGTGAAAGACTTCAACAATAAACCCGGCCGCCAAGAGCCGGGCCACCTCTTCACCAATAGCTTTCCGCCTCTCTTCATTAAACCGCCGAAGGAATTGCCTGACCAGCTTAAATTTTGGATCAACATTGAGAGTGTGCTCAGCGAGTTCCCTAGGTACACCTGGCATGTCAGAAGGTTTCCATGCAAAAATGTCCCTATTCTCACGGATGAACTCGATGAGCGCGCTTTCCAATTTTGGATCTAGATTGGCACTGATGCTAAACTGCTGAGATGAATCACCTAGAACGAAATCAACAAGTTTAGTCTCATCAGCCGACTTAAATTTCATTGCCGGCTCATGCTCCGTAGTCGGCTTTTTCAGAGAGGTCATATCTGTTGGGTCAACATTGTCCTTGTAAAATTTTAACTCCTCTGTTGCACAAACAGATTCTGCATAAGCTGCATCACCTTCCTCACACTCCAAGGCCACCTTTCGGCTGCCATGAACCGTAATGGTCCCATTGAGACCCGGCATCTTGAGCTGTAAATACACGTAACACGGCCGTGCCATGAACTTGGCGTAAGCCGACCGCCCAAATATGGCATGATACGGGCTTCTTATCTTGACCACCTCAAAGGTCAATTTTTCCACCCTGTAGTTGTGCTCGTCTCCAAAGGCCACTTCCAACTCGATCTTGCCGACTGGATAAGCCGACTTACTAGGTACCACACCATGGAAAATAGTGTTTGACTGGCTGAGGTTCTTATCAATCAATCCCATACGACGGAAAGTCTCATAATAGAGGATGTTGATGCTGCTGCCTCCATCCATGAGCACCTTAGTGAACTTATATCCTCCCACCTGAGGAGCCACCACCAAGGCCAAGTGACCCGGATTATCCACCCGGGGAGGGTGATCCTCCCTACTCCACACTATAGGCTACTCAAACCATCGTAAATAGCATGGAACCGCCGGCTCAACAGCATTCACAGCCCTCTTATGAAGCTTCTGATCTCGCTTACACAGACTGGTGGTAAATACATGATACTGTCCCCCGCTAAGCTGCTTTGGATTGGTCTGATAACCCCCTGCTGCTGTTGATGACCCTGGCCAGACTGCTGATTAAAGCCCCCTTGACCGTTCTGAGGATTAGAATTTGAGCCGCCGCCCGGGCCATGAAAGCCGCCGGCGCCTGAGCCACCGCCCGGGCCATTGTTGCCGTTAAAGGCATTGGAATTCTTAAAGGCCTTCATGATTGCACAATCCTTCCATAGATGAGTAGCTGGCTTCTCTCTAGAGCCATGCCTTGGACAGGGCTCATTCAACAATTGCTCCAACGTCGGGCCTGACCCGCCGGCTCGGGGAGGGGGCCTTCCCTTGCGTCTCTGGCTATTACCCAGTGAACTGGCGTTGGCCACGAACTCTAGGCTGCCGTCAGCCTTAGCTTGCCACCTCCTTGGTTCCCCGGGTTATGCTGAGGACCCTTGCCATTGCCGTTCTTCTTTCCCTTCCCTGTCCTTTCATCATCTGAAGTGGGGTCCTTGGTACTATCAGAATCAGCGTACTTGACGAGAGCCGCCATCAGCGTACCCATATCATTGCAGTCGCGCTTAAGCCGCCCGAGTTTCATCTTCAGGGGCAGGAAACGACAATTTTGCTCCAACATTAAGACTGTAGAGCCGGCATCCATCTTATCCGATGAATGTATGATCTCTTTGACCCGGCGAACCCAATTTGTCGTGGACTCACCCTCCTGTTGTTTACAGTTAGTCAAATCCACTATTGACATAGACTGTCTACAGGTGTCTTTGAAGTTTTGTATGAACCGGGCCTTCAGCTCAGCCCAAGATCCGATGGAATTCGGCGGTAGCCCTTTCAACCAAGTGCGGGCAGTCCCATCTAACATCATGGTGAAGTACTTGACCATTGCCGCTTCACTGACCTCCAGCAGTTCCATGGCCATCTCGTAACTTTCGATCCAGGCTCCGGGTTGTAAATCAGCCGTGTAATTAGGCACCTTCCTAGGGCCTTTGAAGTCCTTGGGTAGACGCTCATTGCGGAGAGCTGGCACTAAACAAGGGACACCTCCACTCCTGGTAGGGATACCCACGTCGACGGAAGTCGTCGGATAAGCCCGGGGAGTCTGGTAAGCCGTCAACTGAGGCACCTGCTCCGCCTCTTGCCGCGCTCTGTCTTGGTCTGCTGCGTGAAAGGCTCCGTTATGAGCCGGGCCATGGCCAGGGGGCGGGTCATGGCGTCGGACATTACTTGAGCCGGTCGCTGAGACCATGTGTCTGCTGTAACTCGGGCTCCGGCCTGGATGAGGGGTCGAGTGGATCCTGTCCCGGCTATAAGAGTACGCCTCTTGCTGCGCCAGCGCTGTCTGAAGGAGCTCCCTGACCCGGCGGGTTTCAATAGCCGTCGGAGAGTCGCCGTCAATTGGGAGGGCCGCCAGCCGTGCTGCTGCGGCGACCATGTTCTCCAACGGGTTAGCATAATGACCCGGTGGTATTGGCACATACTGAGGCGGGGCAGGGTTCACCCGGGGAGGCCCCATCACTTGAGGCTGAACAGGGGTCCCAGACCCGGGCACTATGATCCCTGGCGGGTTACTAGACCCTGCACCTGGCATGTTGAAGAGGTTTCGAGGGTCGTAAACCGGAGGGAGTCGAGATTGGGCCTTTTGATGCCTCCTTCTCATGACCTCATTGGACGCGTTCTGATCCATCGTGAGCCGGAAGGACTGTGCCTGAATCAACTGAGTTTGGGCGTCGAGAGCCGCCCTCTCCGCAGCCATCCTGATCCCTTCCGCTGCCAGATCCTCTTTGGCTTTCACTAGATCTAACTTTAACTGCGCCACCTCCGCGTCATGCTGAACTTGATCCGCCGGGTCAACCGCGGCGGTCAACAGGACCGTCATCTTGTCCGTGAGATCCATCAGCACCTGAGCCGGCGAGGGCACCGGGTTTCCCGCCCCAGCAGCAGGGTTCTGAATAGGCTGCGCACCGGCCATGAAGATTCCAACCCGGCTCGGCGGCTCGAACGGGTTCGGAATACTGTCACCATCGGAACAACCCATTAGCCTGCCATCTTGAAGTTGATACAACGAGTTTGACTCATCTGTGGATGATTCGCCGTCAGAGCCGGCGACCGTCTCATCACCAGATCCAGATCCACCAGAGAGCCCTCCATGGATACATCCCACAAAAGCATGCTTCAAGGCAGGCAGGGCCCGGGCGGGTCGTGCGCGCTGAGCCGTCTCGATGAGATCGGCGCAGAGATCCGGCTCAGGGCCCGGCTCACCAATCTTGCCAATGAAAACATGAATTCCGCCGAAGGGGACCTGGTATCCGTACTCAATTGAGCCGGCGTCGGGGCCCCAGCTTGCATCGTCGATGTAGAGCTTGCCGCGACGACTCTTGGTCATCCGGCCCACAGCGTATCCCTTGAGCCCTTCGAAGCTGCCCTTCAAGAACTCAAATCCACCGTGCGCTGGCCCCACGGTGGGCGCCAACTGTCGTGGAATTGTCACGGCAGATGTCCTCAAGCTAGGACTTAGTCGTGGAGCCATCGCCGCTAGGAAGCTTGAAGGGGTTAAACGGGACAAGGAACACGAGGGTTTATACTGGTTCGGCCCCTTACGGTGAAGGTAAAAGCCTACGTCCAGTTGAGGTGGTATTGATTAGGGTTTCGATAACCAGGGAGCTTAATTGCTATGCCTGGCTCTCAGTGAGATCTTTCTTGTCTTTGAACCGCTGCCGGGTCGTCCCTTTATATAGAGAGGTTGACGCCCAACAGCTCTCAGAGTCCCAGCCGGCTTATAAGAGTGTCCGACTCGGACTCTCAACTATCCTTGCCTTACACTACAAGTCCTACCATAATGATGGTTGTAACTACGGGCCTCAAGCCATCTCCGGGTCTTAGCCCATCCTTGGCCCACCGTCTTCAAGCTTGGCGCCGGGCTTCATGTGATGACCCTTATGAGTAACCCGGCCCCACCGGGCGGGTGACTCTAAGGTTTATATCCTCAACACTCTACCTCCGCGCGCCGGACACGTCCGCCCGGCGCCGGACGTTTCTCCACCGCCGCCCCGCAGCCAGCCCGCGCCTGCCACGTGGCAGCCCGCCGCGGCCCGTACGCCGCGGCCCGGGGAGCCCGCGTCCGGCCCCCGCGGGCCCGTGCCTCGCCCGCGCGCCTGTCGCCTCCATCGCCGCGCGCCGCCGCCTCGCCCACGCCTCGGTCGCCGCACCGCCGCCCGCCCGCCGCCTCGCCATCGTCGCTGGCCGGAGCCCGCACCACCGCCGCCGCGGCTCCTTGTCGCCGTCTGCCGCCGCTGTGCCCGCGCCGCCGCCTCCTCCTCCGACCGCGCCCGTCGCCGCCCCGAGCGCCGCCCCTCCTCCTTGCCGCGCCTCCCTCTCCCGAGCTCGCTCCGGCGAGAGCACCAGCTCCGGCGAGCCGAGAGCGAGCCAGATCCGATCGAGGAAACCCTAGGGTTGACTTCTGTTTTCCACCGTTTTTCTCCAAGTCCTTTACATTTTACAGTACATGCCCCTGTTCATCGCATCATAACTCTCTGCATATAGCTCCGTTTCGTGCGTGTAATATATCGAATTGTTCGTCTCGGGATGCTCTTCATTTTGTTCCATTGCACCATGTTAATTTGAGTCCATCTTGATGCCCAAATCCCTAGTGCAAGAGTGCTAGTTGCTGTTATCTGCTGTTACTTATCAGTACTTGGTGATTTGTTATTTTTGTTGCATTTAATTTGTGCATCTTATGAGTATGAGATCTGCAAGTGTTTTGATATATGCCATGCCATATTTACAGAGGTGTATGCCATGTATTTTTGTGATCTCTGTGGTGACTAGCACAAGCATGCAAACTAGGCTTCCTGATGTTTCTGTTTTCAGTGACTTAGTGATTTCTCTGTCTTTGCCTGCTGTTATTTTGTTGCTATGTATCCATGTGGCTACAGAGAGATCCATGCTCCTTTTGGAGATGTTCAGTAAGGATGTTTTGTAGATATTGTTGTAGTTGATCCATTCATGCCCTTGTTTTCAATTATAGAGTGCCATAGCATGACTCAAGCTTGCTCTAGTTTTGCTATAAAATATTTCTGGCAGATTCTTAACATGATATCCAATTTTGCCAAGCATGTTGTAGTTCTTTCATACATGCTATGTATTTGCTCTTGCCATGGATAGCTTCATAAACATGCCATCTTGCTGTAGGTATGCTTGTTTTGTCATGCATTGCTTTGTGGTGAGTGCATCAAGCTCACCAAGATGCCCTCATAATGTCTGTTTCTGCCATGCTCTGTTTTCTGCCAAGTCTGAAACCTGTTAACGAAACTTGCTATGTTTGCAAGGTTGCCATCATATCTTCTGGTCCTTTTTGGCTTATGGTCAGTAAGAGACTTTTGCCATATGCATTTAGTAGATTACTGCCATGCCTTGTTTTGCCATGTTAATTTCCTGTAGCATGTTGATTTCGTGCTCTGAACATTGCTACCTGATGCTGTTTCAGGCATGTCCAGTAATTTCACCAAGTCTGTGAACCTGATATCTTTTGCACTTTTGCCATGCTTGTTTGAGCCTGTTATGTTGTGATCTAGCCGTAGCTCAGTGTTCATATTTTGTCAAGAATCTCCTGTAGATTGCTGCCATATGCTTTGTTGCTATGTTGGAGTGCTGTAGCATTGTTACTTGTTGCATTCTAAGTGCTATCATGCTGTTAATCGCAGATTCGTGTCATTCTTGTTTTGCTTGCCATTTGCAAACCGTGCATCCGTTTCCGGTGATCTTTATATCGATTTCGACCGAAATCATCTCATCTTTCCAGTGGCATGCTTGGTTTGCCAAGTTACTACCTTGTTCATCATTTTTCTTCCGGAGCACGCATATGCATCGCATATCATATCTTGCATATCATTCAGGTATTGCATCATGTTGCTTGTGCATCTCCCGTGGTTGATTGTGGTTCCGTGCTTGTGTTCTTGTTTTGGGTAGAGCCGGGAGACGAGTTCGTGAACGAGGAACCTGTTGAGTACGCTTACGAGGATCAAGCTTTCAACAACTCTGAGAACCTTGCAGGCAAGATGACCATACCCTCGAAATCACTTCTATCTTTGCTTTGCTAGTTGTTTGTTCTATTGCCATGCTGCGCTACCTACCACTTGCTATATCATGCCTCCCATATTGCCATGTCAAGCCTCTAACCATCTTTTCCTAGCAAACCGTTGTTTGGCTAAGTTACCGCTTTTGCTCAGCCCTTCTTATTGCGTTGCTAGTTGCAGGTGAAGTTGAAGTTGGTTCCATGTTGGAACATGGATATGTTGGGATATCACAATATCTCTTATTATATTAATGCATCTATATATTTGGTAAAGGGTGGAAGGCTCGGCCTTATGCCTGGTGTTTTGTTCCACTCTTGCCGCCCTAGTTTCCGTCATACCGGTATTATGTTCCTTGAGTTTGCGTTCCTTACGCGGTTGGGTGATTTATGGGACCCCCTTGACAGTTCGCCTTGAATAAAACTCCTCCAGCAAGGCCCAACCTTGGTTTTACCATTTGCCACCTAAGCCTTTTCCCCCGGGTTTTCGCGAGCCCGAGGGTCATCTTTATTTTAAACCCCCGGACCAGTGCTCCTTCGAGTGCTGGCCCAAACTGGGTGATGTCCGGCGCCCCTGGGCAACCAGGGCCTATGCCAACCCGACGTCTTGCCCATCCGGTGGGCCCTGAGAACGAGATATGTGCAGCTCCTATCGGGATTTGTCGGCACATTCGGGTGGCTTTGCTGGTCTTGTTTTACCATTGTCGAAATGTCTTGTAAACCGGGATTCCGAGACTGATCTGGTTTTTCCGGGAGAAGGTTTATCCTTCGTTGACCGTGAGAGCTTATAATGGGCTAAGTTGGGACACCCCTGCAGGGTATTATCTTTCGAGAGCCGTGCCCGCGGTTATGAGGCAGATGGGAATTTGTTAATGTCCGGTTGTAGAGAACTTGTCACTTGACTTAATTAAAATACATCAACCGTGTGTGTAGCCGTGATGGTCTCTTCTCGGCGGGGTCCGGGAAGCGAACACGGCTTGGGTTATGCATGAACGTAAGTAGTTTCAGGATCACTTCTTGATCATTTCTAGCTTCGCGACCGTTACGTTGCTTCTCTTCTCGCTCTCGTTTGCGTATGTTAGCCACCATATGTGCTTATTGCCTGCTGCAGCTCCACCTCATTACACCATCCTTCCCTATAAGCTTAAATAGTTTTGATCTCGCGGGTGTGACATTGCTGAGTCCTCGTGACTCACAGATTCTACCAAAACAGTTGCAGGTGCCGACGATGCCAGTGCAGATGATGAGATCGACCTCAAGTGGGAGTTGGATGAGGAACGTGGTCGTTACTATGTGTCTTTTCCTGATGATTAGTAGTGGAGCCCAGTTGGGACGATCGGGGATCTAGCATTTGGGGTTATCTTATTTTCATTTGGATCTTGACCGTAGTCGGTCTATGTGTGGTTTTGGATGATGTATGAATTATATTTATGTATTGTGTGAAGTGGCGATTGTAAGCCAACTCTCGTTATCCCATTCTTGTTCATTACATGGGATTGTGTGAAGATGACCCTTCTTGCGACAAAACCACAATGCGGTTATGCCTCTAAGTCGTGCCTCGACACATGGGAGATATAGCCGCATCGTGGGCATTAGAAGTTGGTAATCAGAGCCATCCCCGACTTAGGAGCCCCCTGCTTGATCGAATCGCTGGCGTTGTTGAGTCTAGAACAAAAATGTTTTGAGTCTTAGGATTATATATATCGGAGAGTAGGATTCTTTTTACTCCTCAGTCCCTTCGTCGGTCTGGTGAGGCCTCCTGACGTAGAAGTTTTTACTCTTCTCTCCTCAAATTTCACTAAAAAAAATTTTAGGATCACGCGGGTATCTTAGAATCGTTCCGATGGTTTTGTGACGAGAACATTGTTCTTGGTGCCTCCTGACATTTAGGGGTTGTGGCAGTGTCCCGGGGAGTTGAGCTCCGAGGTGTTGTCGTCACAATTTTATCGTTGCAGTTCTGGAATACCTGAGTTTCGCCGACATCGAAATCTCTTTTATGCAGTTGTTGGTGAGATCACCTTGACGCCACCCAGTACTGGGGCGGGAGTTCGGGAGTATTGCCATAACTCATATAACGGATGCTTTTCGAAGGTTGAGGTACACGATTTCCAAAGGTTTCTTGGTTATGTGTTGACGGATGGATACAGCTGGATCTAGGGATTGCTAGTTTGGGTGATATATTTTGTGTCCCCTGTATCCCCAACACCAGATTGCATAACCAGAAAGTTTCGGAAGTTTATAAGTGGGAATTCTAGTAGCTCCTAGGATATCTTTCCGACAGACGCATGATATGAGATTGGGGTTCGACGTCTAGTGGTCCGCCTTTCCACGGTTGGTTTTACAGTGGTCTCGTAGTGTCTTAAAGAGTCCTTGGCTATGCCGACTCGGGGACGCTTCGTATGTCATGTGCACAGCCTTGTACATGATGGTGTTGTACGATCGAGCCCGTGTGGGCCCCACCACGAAAACTTCAGACGAAATCTCTATCATATGTGTGTTCCGGCTTATTCGGCAAGCCAATACTTTGTTTTGTTTTCAATTGTGGTATTCGAAGTCAAATGTTGATTCCATACCTTTTTCTAAGTGGCTTCTCAACTTATGGAAGTATGATGATTTACTATGGAATTCATTCGTTCATCGTCGTTCGAATGTTTATTGTGAAGACTATATGTTGCAATTTCTATCCGTTGATTCAATTTGCCTATCTGTCTATCAAGATGCTAACGGATGTCACCCTCTTCAGGATGGCTCCGCCAACGCGTCAGAATCCGGAACGCAATGATGGGAGTCAGGCGAACCCTCCGCCGCCACCTCCGCCTCCGGAGGCATGGCAAGCTATCATGGCAGCCACCAACGCCAATGCTCAGATGATTCTGCAACTCTTGCAAGAACACACCCAAGGGCAAGGCAATCAAGGAAATGAAGGTCAAGGCAACAATCAGCCTCACTTCGCTACCCTCAACCAGTTTCTCGCAAATCAGCCCAAGTCTTTCAGCTTCTGTGCCGAGGCCACGGATGCCGATGATTGGCCCGTGGACATCAACAAGCATTTTGAATGTAGCAATGTCAGGCCTGAGGACTATGTCAAGTTTGCTTCTTTTCAGCTCAAGGACCAAGCTGCTGATTGGTATCAACAATACAAAGATTCCAGAGGAGGTCGTGTGATCACTTGGACTGATTTCTGTCGGGACTTCAAAGCGCACCACATTCCACAAAGTGTTGTTGAGAGCAAGCGTGAGGAGTTCCGCAATCTCAAGCAAGGCAACATGTCTGTGTATCAATTCAACATCTAGTTTCAGAAACTTGCAAGCTTCGCTAAACAAGACGTTCCTGATGAAAAGAGCATGATCTATCACTTTAGAGGTGGCCTTAGAGAGGATCTGCAGTTAGCTCTCGTTCTTGTTGAGCCTACTCAGTTTGACCAATTCTATAACATGGCACTGAAGCAAGAGGCTGCTCAGCTCAAGTGTGAGGCTTCTAAGAAGAGAGTCAGGGACGCAGTTCAGTCTTCTTCTTCCTCACTTGTGGCAGCTAAGCAACAGAAGTTCTGGTTGCCTCCTCCTCCTCCGTTTCGTCAGCCTTACCAGCAGAAGAACAAAGGTGGCCATGGATCTTCCCACTCATCCAACTCTGGATATCAAAACAAGTCTCAGAATCAAGCTCCAAAGTCGAATGCTCCTTATCATCGTCCACTCTCAGAGGTGACTTGCAACAAGTGTCAGCAGAAAGGTCACTATGCTAACAAGTGCTTCAACCAAAGGCGCCTTCCGCCTCCTCCTCCTGTGAGATCTTCCAGCAATGCAGTGGTCAAGCATAATCCCAAGTCTAAGGTGAACATGATGAATGCAGCTCAAGCGGAGGAATCTACTGATGTGATAATGGGTAATCTCTCAGTTAATGATATTCCTGCTAAAGTTCTTTTTGATACTGGTGCATCTATTTCTTTCATATCTAGACCTTTTGCATCCATGAACAATTTGCATACTGTTGATCTGCCTAAGCCGATAGCGGTTTCCTCTCCGGGATTATTCATGAATACCAAAATGATGGCTCCAGATGTTTCTATCAAGATGGGAAACTATAAATTTCTGTCTTCTCCTATGGTTCTTGGTGACTCGGATATTGATCTTATTCTCGGGATGGACTGGCTTTCTAAGCACAAGGCTCAACTTGATTGTGCTGCCAGGGAAATTCAATTGACACATTCTTCTGAGGATGTCATCATCTATGCCGCTCATGATGAAACCATTCGGTTATTTTCTCTCAATGAGAAGGGCGAATTGAATGCCATCTCTCAAATTCCAGTCGTTTGTGAGTACCAAGATGTCTTTCCAGAAGAGCTTCCGGGTATGCCTCCTCACCGGCCAGTTGAGTTCGTTATCGATCTTGAGCCCGGCACTGAACCCGTTTGCAAGCGTCCATACAAGCTTGGACCCAAGGAGCTGAAGGAATTGAAGAAACAACTCGATGAACAAGAGCGTCTGGGTTTGATCAGACCGAGTTCATCTCCATGGGGTTGTGGTGTTCTTTTTGTCCAGAAGAAGGATGGCACGGACCGACTTTGTGTCGACTACCGTCCATTGAACAAGAAGACAATCAAGAACAAGTATCCACTTCCCAACATCAATGAGCTATTCGAGCAACTCAAAGGTGCTAAAGTATTCTCCAAGCTTGACCTTCGTATGGGTTATCATCAGATTCGCATTCGTGAAGAAGATATTCCCAAGACAGCATTCAGAACAAGCTTTGGTTCTTATGAATATACTGTCATGTCTTTCGGCCTTGTCAATGCTCCTCCAACATTCTCTCGGATGATGAATTTCATTTTCAACCCCTATACCAATGAATTCGTCCTGGTGTATCGATGATATCTTGGTCTTCTCCAAGAATAAGAAGGATCATGCCAAACATTTGCGATTGGTGCTCGACAAGCTCAGAGAGTATCAATTCTATGCGAAGTTTTCCAAATGTGAGTTTTGGCTTGATGAAGTTCTTTACCTTGGTCATATCATCTCTGCCAAGGGCATCGCTGTTAATCCCGAGAAGGTGTCTGCAATTGTGAATTGGGAACCTCCTCAGAATGTCAAGCAGCTCCGCAGTTTTCTTGGTCTTGCAAGCTATTGCCGAAGATTCGTTGAGAATTTCTCTAAGATTGCAAAGCCTCTTTCCAACCTCCTCCAGAAGCATGTGAAGTATGTCTGGTCTCCTGAGTGTGACGTTGCTTTCAACACTCTCAAAGAGAAACTCGTCACAGCTCCTGTCTTAACTCCTCTTGACGAATCCAAGCCATTTGAAGTTTTCTGTGATGCTTCTCTCCAAGGTCTCGGTGCTGTGTTAATGCAAGAGAAGAAAGTTGTGGCTTATACATCTCGTCAGTTGAAGCCCAATGAAAAGAACTACCCCACTCACGATCTTGAGTTGGCGGCAGTTGTCCATGCATTAATAACGTGGAGACATCTCTTGTTGGGAAGAAAAGTGGACATTTTCACCGATCACAAGAGTCTCAAGTACATCTTCACTCAGCCCAACCTCAACCTCAGGCAAACTCGATGGGTCGAAATGATTCAAGAGTACAATCCGAGTATTGAATATACTCCAGGCAAAGCCAATGTCATTGCAGATGCTTTGAGCAGGAAGGCTTATTGCAACAGCTTAATTCTCAAGCCATTCCAACCGGATCTTTGTGAAGCTTTCCGCAAGCTGAATCTCCAAGTTGTTCCTCAAGGCTTTCTTGCCAACCTCTTAGTCTCTCCTACTTTGGAAGATCAAATTCGTGAGGCACAACTCCTGGATACCATGGTGAAGAAGGTGAAACGTGGTATCGACAAGGGTCTTTCCAAATACAAGTGCTATTGCATTGATGACAGAGACACTTTATTCTTCGAGGACCGAATTGTGGTTCCTAAAGGTGATCTAAGGAAAGTCATTATGAACGAGGCACACAATTCTCTTTTTTCCATTCATCCTGGAAGTACGAAGATGTACCATGACCTCAAGCAGTCGTATTGGTGGACTCGAATGAAGCGAGAAATCGCTCAATTCGTGAATGAATGTGATGTCTGTCGAAGAGTGAAAGCAGAACACCAACGACCAGCTGGTCTCCTCCAACCTCTTGCTATCCCAGAATGGAAGTTTGATCATATCGAAATGGACTTCGTGACGGGATTTCCCAAGTCCAAGCGCGTAAATGATGCTATCTTCGTTGTCATCGACAAGCTTACTAAAGTGGCTCATTTCCTTCCAATCAAAGAATCTATCACAGCAGCTCAGTTGGCAGAGCTATACACCTCCAGGATTGTCTCCTTGCACGGCATCCCACAATTGATTTCTTCAGATCGTGGAAGCATCTTTACTTTTAAGTTTCGGGACTCCTTCCAGAAGGCCATGGGCACCAACATTCGCTTCAGCACAGCTTTCCATCCTCAAACTAGTGGCCAAGTCGAGCGAGTCAATCAAATTCTTGAAGATATGCTCAGGGCTTGTGTCATTTCCTTTGGCATGAAATGGGAAGATTGTCTTCCATATGCCGAATTCTCCTACAACAACGGCTTCCAAGCGAGTTCGGGCAAGGCCCCATTCGAGATTCTCTATGGCAGAAAGTGCCGTACTCCTCTCAATTGGTCAGAGACTGGTGAACGCCAACTTCTTGGCAATGACTTAATCTCAGAGGCTGAAGAAATGTGTAAAGTCATTCGGGAAAATCTCAAAGCCGCGCAATCGCGCCAGAAGAGTTACTATGATAGTAAGCACCGTGATGTGGCTTTCGAGATCGGAGACCATGTCTACCTCCGCGTCTCTCCAATGAAAGGCACTCGTCGCTTCGGTATCAAAGGGAAGCTTGCCCCTAGATACGTGGGTCCTTTCAAGATCATTGGCAAAAGAGGCGACCTCGCCTATCAACTTGAGCTTCCTTCCAACTTCGCGAACGTGCACGATGTGTTCCACGTGTCACAGCTCCGCAAGTGCTTCAAGACTCCTGAGCGCACCATCAACTTCGAAGAGATTGACCTCCAAGAAGATCTGTCTTATCATGAGCACCCCGTTGCTATTCTTGAAGAAACTGAGCGCAAGACTCGCAACAAGTCAATCAAATTCCTGAAAGTGAAGTGGTCGCACCATTCCGACCGAGAAGCCACCTGGGAACGCGAGGACCACCTCCGTTCCGAATATCCGGAGTTCTTTCAGTCCTAGATCTCGGGACGAGATCCTCTCGTAGTGGTGGAGTGTTGTAACACCCCGGATGTAACTTTCCATATTTGTAACTCCAACTCTTGCCATTTTCGGCTATGTGTTATGATATTCACTTCGTGGTCGGGTTTTGTTTTCCGTTTTTTGCTTTTTGTTCATGTCATGCATCCCATATCATGTCATCATGTGCATTGCATTTGCATACGTGTTCGTCTCATGCATCCGAGCATTTTCCCCGTTGTCCGTTTTGCAATCCGGCACTCCCACCTCCTCCGGTGCACTCCTCTTGTCTTCTTTTCGTGAGCGGGTGTTGAACGTTCTCGGAGTGGACCAAGTCTTGTCAAGTGGCCTTGGTATACCACCGGTAGACCACCTGTCGGGAATATACCCCGCGGTATGACCCGGCCAGACTTGGCGACTCACCAGAGACCTGGCTGGAGCTTGGCGACTCACTGGTGATCCGCCCGAACATGGCGATTCACAGGTAACCCGTCTGGACATTGTGACTCACTGGAGACCCGGCGGGTGGATCAGACGGACGACAAGGCCCAAGGCCCAGCAGGCTGGCTTATACTCTGGTGGGCCGGTTTAAGGAGAAAGGGATGACGAATATTTCCTTTACGAGGAAGCAAGACCCGGACTTGTATTCAACTTGTAAGAAAAGATAGACTAGTCCTAGTCCTACTAGGACTCCGCATGTAACCCGCCCCTCTAACTTATATAAGGAGGGGCAGGGCACCCCAAAGAGGGACAAGGAACAAGAAACAATCTCTAGGGCTAGACACCGAGAGCCGGTTCCCGGCGACTCTCCCGTGATCATAATGAGACCTAGCCTCAAACAGCATGTAGGGTTGTTACCGGATGATGTTTCCCGGGGCCCGAAGCTGTCTAAATCCTTGTCTTGTATTGCGTCTCTCGATTCCGCTCAACCCCTCTCAAGCTACCACATAGATGCGCTGGCCTCGCGACTAAGTCCTCACACTAAGGACATCTGCCGTGACAATTCCACGACAGTTGGCGCCCACCGTGGGGCCTGCGCACGGTGTTGTTGAGTTCTTGGAGGGATCTCTCCTAGGAATCGGGAGTTCACAATTTTCTAGATGAAGAAGAGCCAATTTTAAGATTGGTGAGGTTTAAAGGTAATACAAAAGCTTAGGGCTGCGCCGTGAGCTGCCGCCTTTGCAAGTCGAATCCAGGAGATCAATTTGCACTACTACTACCGCACATTGCCGAAACGGACAGGAGTTCAGAGGACTTTTTCTTTGATTACGCGCTATGCCGTACGCCATGGAATCGGTCCAATGGCAAAGTTTCCACTGAGAAAGCAGATCTCTGCTGCGACCGGGTAAACCAATTTGATTTTTCTGCAGGATGCTTCATGTACTCAAGTTCCACATATTTAAAATACCGAGGGAAGTGATCGTCATTACTGCTGTTGTTTTTTCTGGCGTGAGACCGAGTCAAGTCTAAGGAATCTTCAAGCGCTTCCATTGTTCCCCACTAGTACGTACATGGCAAAGGAAAGAAGACCACAATTTGGAGAAGGACGCGGACGAGAACCAATTGATCCGGACACGGCCCGAAAGCGGACGTCTCCGCGGACCCGGGCTCAACCGTTTGACTTGCCTCTGCCTCTGCCGTGAGCCGCTCGCCGCAACAGCCGCGCCAATCTGGCCTCGGCCTGCGCCTCGCCCGCAAGTCTGCTCACGAGCCACCACCGCCGGCGTGTCAACCTCACCCGCGGCTGTGCCACACTTGAAGTCGCCCCGGACCTGCTGCAGAGCCGCTTCGCCCTGAGTCGTCTCCGCCACATGCGTCGACCGGCTCTCCGCCTCCGCCGTCGTCTCACTGCTGCTTTGAGTCGCTATGCCAGCCGGCCTCGAGCGGCCACTTCCAGGGTTGACCCGCCGTGTCTCGTTCTGAGCCGGAGGCTCGCCTCCGTCGCTGTGTTTGCTCCGCCTTGACACCTCTGAGCCACCAGCCAGCGGTCCCCGTCGCCACGGCTTCTACTTCAACCCGCCGTCGCGCGTTGACCCGGGTTGCTACCACTGCGGCTTCACACCAACCCGCGGTCTCACACTGATGTGGTTACAACCTTGTTAATCATTGAAAAGAAAGAGGAAAAGAGCGAGACAGAATAAACAGCCACGCATGGGACATCCACTAGCGACACCCCCAACAACCATTGATTTTTCAAAGGCATCTCACGTGAAAGACTTTTTTAGTCTGCATATGGATTATCTGTCCAATGGACATCTCACAAACGGTGGCACACAGATCATTTACCGTCCAGATCATTAGTGTTGTTATATACAGCCGTCACCCCTGCGGTCCGGTCTACATCAAGATGCCGGCCGGCTTACAGAACGCCGCGGCCGACTCGCCCGTCCGCCCTCGCGGCCGTTTCACGCGTCCGCGCCGGCCTGCAACATGAAGGACAACTTGCCCGTTCATGCGGTTTGCCACACTTGCGATTGACTCGCCCGTCCACGCCGGGTTATAACGCCGTGACCGACTCATCTACCTAGACCCGCGGCTGACTCGCCCGTGAGTGATTTCAATGTCAACTAATGATCATCAAATTCATGGCGGGTTATTTCCGGCCTGGCACATCAGGTGATATCCATCTAAGATATATTTTATTGGCACATATTATCTTTGTCAAAGAGCAGTTTATCTTTGCCTTGGTCTGCACTATTGTTGATGCAGGACAATTGTTCACTACATCAAAACAAACATGGTTGACTCGCTCGCGCCGGTTTACAGCGCCGCGGCCGATTCATCTGTTTGAGCCGCCTCTGATGCGGCGGTCGTCTTACCGTCCGTCTATTGCGGCCTGGTCTATATCAACATACCGGGGCACACCTGTCTGCGTGAGCTGTTTATTAAATATGAGCGAGTCACTGCTTGGGAAGCCCGGTTTTCTTCCAACAAATTGGAGGCGAATTATCATGTATTATCAGCCGCCGTCTGCACTGGATGGTTCAATGGGCAAGCGCACAAGTCGCCGCCACTACAGTTTGGTTAACTTCAAAACATCCAGTTGGAAGGAACCATTGGCCGAGTTGCTGACACAGCTCATACGGGATCATTTATAACCCGCCGCAGTCACTTCAACCTCTTGTGGATTTACATCGCGCTATCAACACCAATGATATACACCTTATGCTATGGTCAATATGGAGAATCTCAAAGCCAACTCCTCGAGTCGTCCTGAGACTCGGGGGCTACAATGATATGACTCGACAGCATTGGTCGATTTCAATGCATTCAAGAACTCCGGGTCATTGGAGGGAAAAATAATCCGGTCCTGGAGGCTACCGCCATATTGGTGAAAAATTTAAAGGCCGTCAGAAATTTCCGGCTTAAAAAGAAGGATTCCAGTTTAGATCCAGCTCAAGAGACTTGACATCTCCCACAAAGCACTGAAGCTCTTAAATATCCGGTTTAAAATCCGTTTCAAGGGAAATTTATCTGCCACAAAGTTTTGAAGCTCTCAAATCCGGTTCAAGGTAAATTTGTTTATCACAAAACTTTGAAACTTTCAATATCCGGTTTAAGAATTTCCGGTTCAAAAAGAATTTATCTCTCGCAAAGTTTGAATTCTCAGGAAAAATTAAAGGGACCAAAGAGAGTCGGTTACAAAGCACAACTCAAACATAGGTACCCTGCTTTAATGGCCATTGGGAGCTGATCGTATTCGAATTTAGCTTAACCCTTTTGGTGTGACCCTGATCGTATTCGAATCAGAGTCGTTAAATATTCTCATGATCACTAGGGGGCTTCCTGTTCAAACATAGGTCGTATTCGAACCAAAGAGAACATAGCTGTCGGTACCCTTTTGGTTGGCACACTGCCGAGCTCACTTGGGGGCTTCTTGATCGTATTCGAATCATAGCTTAACCCCTTTTTGGGAACCGACGTGGATCGTATTCGAATCAGCGTCGTTAAACAATTCTCAAGGTCATTTGGGGGCTTCCTGTTCAAACATAGGTCGTATTCGAACCAAAGAGAACATAGCTGTCGGTACCCTCTTGATCGGCAACGCCAAAGCCACTGGGGGCTATATGATCGTATTCGAATCTTAGCTTAACCCCTTTTGGGACGGTTTTCTGATCGTATTCGAATCAGAAACCTCAAATTTTTTGAAGTCTCTTTTTGCAAACAATTTTTGGATTTTATTTGAAGCTCTTTTGATCATATCTAAAGTGTATATGAGTGGTTGCTATTTAACCCGGTTTGACTTTGGATGATAAGTCGCCATCATATGACAATCATAACATTTGGAAGTCTTGATTTCTAAAGATTGGGTTATCACCCTTACTGCACAGGTCACATAAACCGGCAGTGGAAATTCAATATCACAGGTATAATATTATTATTATAGTTATGTTTCAAAGTTATGATTCATAACAGGCTTATCTGTGACTCCTTGTTACACATCAATGGTTATATGTGAGATATTATGACCCGCCCTGCGGTAAACCGCCAAGGGATCTTGTGATCTAATTATGTGCAGGATAAGACTACATTTGGGTGATTACCCGCCCTGGTTTTGGACGTTAAGTCGCCAGGGCATATGTTGGTTAAACTCTGCAGGATTTATAGAGCTATGACTTACATAAATGATTAAATTCAAGCCCATCATCAAAGATTGAAATTGGTGTCTCAAAAGAGTTATCAATTCTTGATTTTCTCAAAGGCTATAAGCCGTCGGGTTGTACAAATTCCGGCTTACAATGGAGGCATATTAAATCGCCATCGGCCAAGAGCCGCCGGGTATTTAAACTCCGGATTGACTTATCAACAGAAGAGGTATTCAAAGTCGCTTTGGCGCAATGGCTATTATTTTATCAATGGATATGATTTATTCTACAATGGAAAGAATAGTCCCGAGTCGCCGCAGGCTTACGACCCGGCACTTGGGGGCTAATGCAAAGTCATTTTTTGCTCATCTTATTGAAGACCCGACTCATCACATTATAATGAGCCGGCCCTTGGGGGCTACCAATTGCTCCTGTCAACAATTCAAGGTACACAAGCATTAATCCATTATATTGAACGATCCACTATTCAGTTGGTAGAGTACAAAGCTCTTAACCTTGTGGACGTGGGTTCAAGCCCCATGGTGGAGATTATATTATATGATGTTATTATCAAAGTCCCAGCTCAGTATTATCTTACTAAGCCGGCCCTTGGGGTCTACATTGGTTGAAGTTTTTATGAGCATAAGGCAATTACAAGTCCCAGGTTGCTGCAAGCATGACAACCCGGCACTTGGGGGCTACATATGTGGAATATTCAGTTTATGACTAATGATTGAGATGAATAACCCGGCTTTCTTCAAGGTTGCAACACTTATATTGAAGCAAGTCTTAAGTTATCACTATGTTCTCCTCTTAAGACTTGGGGGCTACAGGTGATATGCATATAAGGGAGAAAAAATCTTCAAATTCTCAGTTTTGAGCAGACCAGATTGACCCGGTGTTTGCAACAATCATGACCCGGTGTCACCAATAATAATGACCCGGCGTCAGCAACAGTTATGACCCGGTGTTATCAATATTTACAAGCCGGTAATTTTGGCAATTATAACTAGCCAGTCTCTACATCTTTAAGCTGGCAGATCACCAGATGAATCTTGAGTCTAAGATGTTTATTAAGCCGGAGTTTTGGAAACCGACTCAAATGGATTATTTCGTATAATATTTCTTTATAAGAGCCAATGTCAGCAAATGGATTATGAAGCTGGCCTATTGACCCGGATATTCCAGGAGAAAATGTCAAGGACTTAAGGATGATCAGGTTCCGGCTTACAAGAATATTTAACCCGGAGCACAACCTGTCAAATTTGTTCTTGAATTATTTTGCAGGATCAGTTTAACATGGATAAATCCAAATTAAACTGGGGGCTAATGTCGGGGATATACCCCGTGGTATGACCCGGCCAGACTTGGCGACTCACCAGAGACCTGGCTGGACCTTGGCGACTCACTGGTGATCCGCCCGAACATGGCGATTCACAGGTAACCCGTCTGGACATTGTGACTCACTAGAGACCCGGTGGGCGGATCAGACGGACGACAAGGCCCAGGGCCCAGCAGGCTGGCTTATACTCTGGTGGGCCGGTTTAAGGAGAACGGGATGACGAATATTTCCTTTACGAGGAAGGAAGACCTGGACTTGTATTCAACTTGTAAGAAAAGATAGACTAGTCCTAGTCCTACTAGGACTCCGCATGTAACCCGCCCCTCGAACTTATATAAGGAGGGGCAGGGCACCCCAAAGAGGGACAAGGAACAAGAAACAATCTCTAGGGCTAGACACCGAGAGCCGGTTCCCGGTGACTCTCCCGTGATCATAATGAGACCTAGCCTCAAACAGCATGTAGGGTTGTTACCGGATGATGTTTTCCGGGGCCCGAAGCTGTCTAAATCCTTGTCTTGTATTGCGTCTCTCGATTCCGCTCAACCCCTCACTTGACTTAATTAAAATACATCAACCGTGTGTGTAGCTGTGATGGTCTCTTCTCGGCGGGGTCCGGGAAGCGAACACGGCTTGGGTTATGCATGAACGTAAGTAGTTTCAGGATCACTTCTTGATCATTTCTAGCTTCGCGACCGTTACGTTGCTTCTCTTCTCGCTCTCATTTGCGTATGTTAGCCACCATATATGCTTATTGCCTGCTGCAGCTCCACCTCATTACACCATCCTTCCCTATAAGCTTAAATAGTTTTGATCTCGCGGGTGTGAGATTGCTAAGTCCTCGTGACTCACAGATTCTACCAAAACAGTTGCAGGTGCCGACGATGCCAGTGCAGATGATGAGATCGACCTCAAGTGGGAGTTGGATGAGGAACGTGGCCGTTACTATGTGTCTTTTCCTGATGATCAGTAGTGGAGCCCAGTTGGGACGATCAGGGATCTAGCATTTGGGGTTATCTTATTTTCATTTGGATCTTGACCGTAGTTGGTCTATGTGTGGTTTTGGATGATGTATGAATTATATTTATGTATTGTGTGAAGTGGCGATTGTAAGCCAACTCTCGTTATCCCATTCTTGTTCATTACATGGGATTGTGTGAAGATGACCCTTCTTGCGACAAAACCACAATGCGGTTATGCCTCTAAGTCGTGCCTCGACACGTGGGAGATATAGCCGCATCGTGGGCGTTACACTTAGTGCACCTGCCTTTGGGTGTATGACAGGTGGGCCCAAAATGTGGCTGGCCCACCTGTCATACAGCCAAAGGCAGGTGCAGTTAAGGCACCGGAGCTCAGTCCGTAATACAGTATATATGTAGTACACTATATAAGCTGGAGCCTCAGCGCCTGTTTGCTAGGGTTTGCACTCTCCACACTCTCGCCGCATTACATATATATATACACGCTGGAGGCTCAGCGTTCCTTTGCTAGGGTTTGCTATATTCACAGTCTCTCACCCTCTCCACCAGATCTAAACAATACTGCGTTGTGGCCTCTGTCTCTCTCCCCCCTCAGAGCTGTCGAAGGAGGCGTCCGGATCCAATCGCACCGGGAAGGGGAGGAGGTGCAGCGTTCACTCTATCGCCTTCGGCGAGGGAGGCAATCCACTGCCGGACGCGTTGTTCTCTTTCACCCAGTGCCTGTGCGGGAGGGCCACCGACCCCATCTTCCTCGCTGTCGTACGTAGTGTGGGTAGATCTGGCCGCCGCACGCCTTGCCACATCCCGACGACCCTAAGGTATAAGTTTCTTTGAAACCGTCATTGCTCTAGCTGCATGCGGATCTTTTTCGATTTTGTAGTCGAATCTAGGTCTTGGTTCAAAGACAAAAGAAGGGTGCGGTGGGGTGGAGCATGAATCTAGGACATGGTTCAATGAGGAAAGGAGGGAGGGAAAGTAGTATAAACTAGCTATCCAGCTGCTTTGTTGGGCGAAAAGGGTAAAAGGGGGTAACCTAGTACACACATCTGTAAGGAACCGATCTCTTTGTTGAAAAGGAAAGGAACTGGGGGGTCGGGTAGTTTGTGCAAGACTAGATTTGCTGCCCTCACATAGGAAAAAGGTTCAAAGAGAACAAATATGGGACCAATGCAGATATGCTGCTTGGCTGCATACTCTGCATCACCCATTTGTACGTGTGGACACACATGGTGCTGGTATGTCCCATGTCCCATGTCCCATACAACTATTTTGCTGTTGTTAATGAGGGAGTCCGGGATATGGGGGTCCTCGGACAGCCGGGCTATATACTTCTGCCGGACTGTTGGACCATGAAGATACAAGACTCAGGACTTCGTCCCGTGTCCGGATGGGACTCTCCTTGGCGTGGAAGGCAAGCTTGGCAATACGGATATGTAGATATCCTCCCTTGTAACCGACTCTGTGTAACCCTAGCCCCCTCCGGTGTCTATATAAACCGGAGGGTTTAGTCCGTAGGACAACAACAATCATACCATAGTCTAGCTTCTAGGGTTTATCCTCTACGATCTCGTGGTAGATCAACTCTTGTAATACTCATATCATCAAGATCAATCAAGCAGGAAGTAGGGTATTACCTCCATCGAGAGGGCCCGAACCTGGGTAAACATCGTGTCCCCCGCCTCCTGTTACCATCCACCTTAGACGCACAGTTCGGGACCCCCTACCCGAGATCCGCCGGTTTTGACACCGACATTGGTGCTTTCATTGAGAGTTCCACTGTGCCGTCACCATAAGGCTTGATGGCTCCTTCTATCATCGGCAACGATGTGATCCAGGGTGAGGTTTTCCTCCCCGGACAAATCTTCATATTCGGCGGCTTCGTACTGCGGGCCAACTCGCTTGGCCATCTGGAGCAGATCGAGAGCTACGCCCCTGGCCATCAGGTTAGGTTTGGAAACTTGAACTATACTGCCGACATCCGCGGAGACTTGATCTTCGACGGATTCGAGCCCATGTCAGGTGCGCCGCACAATCACGATGAGCATGATTTAGCTCCGCCGTCGGACAGTGTTCGGGAGATCACACCTGCAACCACTCCGGCCCTCAATCCGGAACAAATTGCGCCATCTGAGGACGGGTGGATGGACCCCGCCACGGAGGCCGCACACTCAGTGGCGATAGAGCCGAATACTGACTTCACCTCCTACGAGACCCATGTTGCCGAACCGTTGGATTCGTCCCGGGCCATGGACTCCGAGCCGCCTGCGTCCGTGCCTATCGAATCCGATTGGGCACCGATCATGGAGTTTACCTCCGCGGATATCTTTCAGCACTCGCCTTTTGGCGACGTGCTAAACTCGTTGAAGTCTCTCTCCCTGTCAGGAGACCCTTGGCCGAACTATGTCCGGCTAGAATGGGATGCGGACGACGAAGAAATTCGCTCCCCACCCACCACCCACTTAGTAGCCACTGTTGACGATTTAATCGACATGCTCAACTTTGGCTCCGAAGACATCGACGGTATGGACGACGATGCAGGAGACGAACAAGAACCACCGCCCACAGGGCGCTGGACTGCCACCTCATCATATGATATATACATGGTAGACACCCCCAAAGAAGGGGATGGCGACAAGACAACGGAGGATAATCCCTCCAAGAAGCAATCCAAGCACCGACGTCAGCGGCGCCGCTCTAAGTCTCGCCATAGCAAAAGTAGCGATACCGGCACAAGAGACAATAACGCTCCGGATAGTGCCGAAGACGACGATAATCCCCTCCAGCCAGACCTCGAGCGAGAGGATGAACAAGCTAGCCCTCCGGAATAGGCAGCAGACGGAGAATCAGAGGATGACAATTACATGCCTCTCTCCGAAGACGAGGTGAGCCTCGGCGACGAAGAATTTATCGTGCCCGAGGATCCCGTCGAGCAGGAGCGCTTCAAGCGCCGGCTTATAGCCACAACAAACAGCCTGAAGAAAAAGCAACAACAGCTTCGAGCTGATCAAGATCTGCTAGCGGATAGATGGACTGAAGTCCTGGCAGCCGAGGAATACGAACTCGAGCGCCCAACCAAGAGTTACCCAAAGCGCAGGTTGCTACCCCAACTCGAGGAGGAAGCATTGAAACCTACATCACCAGCGTATGATGCGGCTGATCGGCCACCTCGTGGCCAAGACAGAGAGGCATATCAGCCCCGAAGTCCAGCCCGCACCCCGCCGCCATTCAAACAAAAATACCAAGGCCCGGGGCAACACGCGGGACCTGCGAGACGTATTGGAAAACAAAGCAAAACATGCAAGATCGATCTACGGATCACGGGGGCGCGCCCCAACGCGAGACGATGACCTTCACGCCGGGTACACTAAAAGCAAATCCGGCTGGGCCGAACACAGTAGACAAGACTCGTACGAACTGCGTCGTGATATAGCCCGGCACAGAGGTGCCGCACACCCCCTATGCTTCACTGATGAAGTAATGGATCACGAATTCCCAGAGGGTTTTAAACCCGTAAACATTGAATCATACGACGGTACAACAGATCCCGCGGTATGGATCGAGGACTTCCTCCTCCACATCCACATGGCTCGCGGTGATGATCTACATGCCATCAAGTACCTCCCACTAAAACTCAAAGGACCAGCTCGGCATTGGCTGAATAGCTTGCCAGCAGACTCCATTGGCAGTTGGGAGGATTTGGAAGATGCATTCCTTGACAACTTCCAGGGCACTTATGTGCGACCACCGGATGCTGATGACTTGAGCCATATAACTCAGCAGCCAGGGGAATCAGCCAGGAAATTCTGGACCCGGTTCCTAACTAAGAAAAACCAAATTGTCGACTGTCCGGATGCAGAGGCCTTAGCGGCATTTAAGCATAACATCCGTGACGAATGGCTCGCCCGGCACCTCGGCCAGGAGAGGTTGAAGTCTATGGCAGCCCTCACGACATTCATGACCCGCTTTTGCGGGCGAGGATAGCTGGCTGGCTCGCAGCAATAACACATCAAGAAGTCATGGCAATTCAGATGCCAAAGATAGCAACGGCAGACCACGTCGCAACAGACACAAGCACCGCAACAACGGTGACAACGCCGAAGACATGGCAGTTAATGCTGGATTCAGTGGTTCTAAATCCGGCCAGCGGAAGAAGCCATTCAAAAGAAGCAATCCGGGCCCGACCAGTTTGGACCGCATACTCAATCGCTCGTGTCAAATTCATGGCACCCCCGACAAGCTAGCCAATCACACCAACATAGAATGCTGGGTGTTCAAGCAGGCCGGCAAGTTGAATACCGAAAACAAGGAAAAGGGGCTGCATAGCGACGATGAGGATGAGTCCCGGCCGCCGAACACGGGAGGACAGAAGAAATTTCCTCCCCAAGTGAAAACGGTAAACATGATATACGCAACCCATATTCCCAAGAGGGAACGGAAGTGTGCACTAAGGGACATCTACGCGATGGAGCCAGTCGCCCCAAAGTTCAACCCATGGTCTTCCTGTCCGATCACTTTCGATCGTAGGGACCACCCCACTAGTATCGGTCATGGCGGTTCTGCCGCATTGGTCCTTGATCCCATCATTGACGGATTTCACCTCACCCGAGTCCTTATGGACGGTGGCAGCAGCCGGAACCTGCTTCATCAGGATACAATGCGCAAAATGGGTATAGACCCCTCGAGGATCAAACCCACTAAAACCACCTTTAAAGGTGTCATCCCAGGTGTAGAGGCCCGCTGCACGGGCTCAATAACACTAGAAGTGGTCTTCGGATCTCCGTACAACTTCCGAAGCGAGGAGTAATCTTCGACATCGTCCCATTCCGCAGTGGCTATCACGCACTGCTCGGACGAACCGCATTTGCCAGATTCAATGCGGTACCACATTATGCATACCTCAAGCTCAAAATGCCAGGACCTCGTGGGGTTATAACAGTCAATGGAAACACAGAATGCTCGCTCCGCACGGAGGAGCACACTGCAGCCCTCGCACCAGAGGCACAAAGCAGCCTTTTAAGGCAAACCGCCAATTCAGCGATAAAGCCCCCGGACACCTTCAAGCGAGTCCGGATTAATCTGCAACAGGATCGCCTGGCACGTTCAGAGCTCGCCTAGCAATTCGGCCCCCGTCCTAGTCCCGGTAAAGCGACGAAATCTGTGCCGCGTGTACATAATTACGCACTAAAAATACCATGGGCACAGGCGGGGGCACGGCCAGGACATGCCCCACGATGCGGCTCAACCGCCCCAGGGGCTGTATACCTTTACCATTTTCTCTCTTTCAGGACCTTACTCTCCGGAAGACCTTTTCGGCAGTCTGATTGTTGGACGCACTGCGGGAAGGAAACACCAAGGAGGCAAGAAGCTAAGACGTACAAGGGAATCCCCAGGTGGTCTCTGATAACGATCGAAATACCTGTTTTTAATACCCATACGCAGCTTGCCCTTTGATAGGACATGTAAAATAGTCCTATTTTTTGCTTAGTTGCACTACTTGTATCAGTACGCTTCGACGTATTATTTAATGCATAGCGTCAGTCTATTATTGCATTACCCTTTTTTCCTTGTCTGCTTATTTACGACAAATTGCACCCGTACATTCTGGTACGACCAGTGCGCCAGGGGCGTCAGTATACCCCATAATACGGCGTGAGAAGTCCGAACACTTTCGACAGTGCGGCACCCCGAACTTATAGCATTATATGCATCAGCTCCGAATCATGTCTTGGGTCAATAGTTGGGTTTGCCCGGCTCCCATGTTTTGGTACCTTACGTTCTGCAATATTGGCTAAGGTAGTGCTGGGAGAACTACTGCGATTGTGTCCCGATTCTTCCGGACGAGCACCTCAGTAGAGAAAGCCGAAAACTGACTGTCATGATAAGGCGAGAGCTGGTCGCTGTTCGAGAGGTCTCAAGTCCTTAAAGACTTTTTCCGCTTCGGGCGAGGAGTCGGCCTTGCCCGACTTAGGCGTATATAGCACCCCAAATTCGGCCTTCCGAATACTAGGGGCTTCGCCAAAATTTAAAATTGTAGACTTCTATGGCTAAGTGAGAGTTATAAAGCCTTATAGTCCGATTGCCTGGTTCGTGGTGCTGAACACCTCCCTCGAAAGACCCAAAATTGGGATAAAGAGTGCTCAGGTTTATCCCGAACACCCCAGTACTAGTTACATGGGGGCAGAAGCCGACGACTGGCCAACTCTCAGATTTCATAAACGGCCGCACAGAAGGCAATATTTTAAATTAACAAGCGTTGCATAGCGCACATGAACTCGTTTCATATTACAGGATCACATGAGTACATTCATTCGAATATTACATCCTTAGCACATTCCTCCGCCACAAGGCGAGAACCCTTCAGGACACTGTTATAATACATTTCGGGGTGGCGATGCTCCTTGCCTTCCGGCGGCCCCTCCTTCACCAGCTTTTTGGCGTCCAGCTTCGCCCAGTGCACCTTTGCCCGGGCAAAAGCCCGGCGCGCACCCTCGATGCAGACAGACCGCTTTATGACTTCAAGACGTGGGCAGGCATTCACAAGCCGCCTCACCAGACCGAAGTAGCTATCAGGCAGGGGATCGCCCGGCCACATCCGGATTATAAGGCCCTTCATGGCCTGTTCGGCCGCCTTGTGGAGCTCGACCAGTTGCTTCAGCTGGTCGCTCAAGGTCATCGGGTGTTCGGTCCCAGTATACTGAGACCAGAACAACTTCTCTGCCGAGCTCCCCTCCTCAGCCCGGTAGAACTCCGCGGCATCTGACACACTGCGGGGCAGATCTGCGAACGCTCCTGGAGAGCTCCGAACTCGGGTAAGTAAAAAGAAAGTTTCCTTCACATGCTTGCTTTGCATAATGAATGCCTTACCCGCTGCTATCTTCTTAACCGCCTCAATTTCCCGGAGGGCCTTTTGGGCTTCGGCCTTGGCATGCTGTGCGCTTTCGAGGGCCTTCGCAAGCTCGGTCCCTTGCGTCTTAGAGTCATGCTCCAAGGACTCGTGCTTTTCGGCGAGAGCCTGGAGCTCTTGCTACACCTCGCCTACTCGGGCTTCTTGCCTTTCTCGCTCGATGCGCTCCTTGGCCGCTTTGTCTTCGGCCTCGGATAGCGCCTTCTGCAGGGCCGCCACTTTGGTCGTGGCCCCTAGCAAAATTCATGATGATCCTATTATTCCAAAAACAATTTTTTCTTTATCAACATTCAGACAGGGTGTCACTTACCTTTGTTCTCTTCGAGCTGCCTCTTGGCCAGGCCGAGCTCTTCCTTGGACCGCTCAAGGTCCCGCTTCAGTGCGGCAACCTCCGCAGTACGTGCGGCAGCGGCTAGCAGTGAAGCCTGCATATGCACATAGACATATTTCGATTAGACTCCTGCGGTTATTATTTGATCCTGTATTCGGCCTTTCTTCGCGAATGCCAAACAAAGCATCTGGGGCTACTGTCTATGCGGTAACATTCTCTTATAATCTGGTTACTTACCTCAAGCCTGTTAGGAGGCTAACACAGGCTTCAGTCAGTCCGCTCTTGGCGGACTGAACCTCCTTGACCACCGCACTCATGATAGTGCGGTGCTCTTCATCAATGGAAGCACCGCGAAGCGCTTCCAACAAGTTGTCCGATGCCTCTGGTTGGACAGAGGTCATCGGCATAGACGGCTTGCCCCCCTTAGTGAGGGGTCGCCTGACAGAGTCCGGAACCACTGGAGGTTCCGGTACAGTATTCGGCTGGGGGCCAAATTTGCTGCCCTCGCCATTGGAGCCCTTGGGAGTTTTGCTCCCCTTGCGCACAGTGTCCGGAATGTCGCCTTGAGGCGCCTCCAGGACTACCTCCCCTTGGTTCCGTGCCCTTTGAGACAACACCTCGACGTCGTCCGTAGGGTGGGGGGAGGAGGCGGGCGGGGGCGAATCACTGTTCATCTCTGATTGGCCCAAAGACTCCTCCGGAGAGGATACGTCGATGCGAGCTCGGGATGGACTGCATGATCATGTTCGGCATGATGAGAAACAACAAAACGAAACATACCAGAATTATTATGGTATCCAAATACTTACGAATTCGCCAGGGGCTTATCCCTGGGCAGCCACTCGTCGTCGGTGTAGGTGGCGGTTGTGGAGTTGTCCGGAAGGAGGGTCCTTCCCTTCTTGGACCCTTCAGCCGCCCCAGCCGGGGCGACCTTCCTTTTCTTGTCTCCCCCGGCTGGGGGGGGGACTTTCCTCTTCTTCCTCCTCGTTTTCGTGGGAGGAGTGCGCCTCGGTGCTTTCGAACGATGAGTCCGACATAACCTTGCGCCGGAGACCCTTCCTGGTCCCCGTGGCCTTCTTCTTGGCCTTCTTCTCCGGCACCTCATAAGGTGCCGGAATCAGCATCTCCATTAGGAGAGCATCTGCTAGATCTTCGGGCAGGGGAGCCGGACAATCGGTCCGCTCCGCTGTCGCTACCCAGTCCTGTTAAATGGCGTGGAGGCTTAGATCCCGCGCGTGGTTATACTGGGGAAATGAACATCTTATAAGATATAAAAGACTTACCGGATTAGCAGGGCGCTTTGCGCTGAGTCCGCGGTCCTCGGTAAGGGGAGGAGGTACCTCGGCGCCCTTGAACAGCACCTTCCAGACGTCCTTGTGCGTCGTGTCGAAGAGCTCTCGCAGCATCTGGTGCTCAGCCGGGTCGAACTCCCACAAATTGAATGCCCGTCTTTGACACGGGAGGATCTGGCGAAAGAGCATGACTTAGACCACGTTGACGAGCTTGATTTTCTTGCTCATCATGTTTTTGATGTATGTCTGGAGTCCGGTCAGCTCTACCGGGGAACCCCAAGACAGGCCCTTCTCTTTCCAGGAGGTGAGCCGCATGGGGATTCCGTATTGAAATTTGGGGGCCGCCATCCAGTTGGTGTCGCGCGGCTCGGTGATGTAGAACCATCCCGATTGCCGCCCCTTTATGGTCTCCACATAGGAGCCTTCGAGCCAGGTGACGTTGGGCATTTTGCCCACCATGGCGCCTCTGCACTCCGCTTGCTGGCCGACCACCACCTTCGGTTTAACATTGAAGGTCTTTAGCCACAGGCCGAAGTGGGGCTTGATGCGGAGGAAGGCCTCGCACACGGCGATAAACGTCGAGATGTTGAGGATGAAATTGGGGGCCAGATCGTGAAAATCCATCCCATGGTAGAACATGAGCCCGCGGACAAACGGGTGGAGGGGGAATCCCAGTCCGCAGACGAAGTGGGTAAGGAAAACCACCCTCTCATGGGATTCTGGAGTAGGGATGATCTGCCCCGCCTCTGGCAGCCGGTGCGCGATATCCGCGGCCAGATATCCGGCTCCCCGCAGCTTTGTGATGTTCTCCTTCATAACGGAGGAGACCATCCACTTGCCTCCCGCTCCGGACATGCTTGGAGTGGTTTGAGGAGAAAAACGCGAACTTGAGCGCTGGAGCTCGAGTGCGCAAGAATGGATGAGCAAGGAGGAAGAAGGCGTGGGTGAAAAGGGTGAATCCTTGTCCCTTTATAAGGGCGGAAGAGGCTATGTGTCTCCCCACCTACCTGGTAAACTCGCTTATTCCCCAAACGCCGTAGTTAATGGCGTGGTTGGGTTACCCATACCCGTATTGATGAGAATCCCGTGATAAGGGGACACGATCTCTGCTTCGACAAGACATGCCAAGAAAACCGCCTCGCAATATGTGCAGCAGCTGGTTGTGAAAAATGGTTCGAATAATGACCGGGCCGTGGTGTGATGTCATGCTGCAAAATGCGTCGGTAGATTAGATTTGTGGAAATATTATTCTCTCTACGGTGGTATGTGGAATTTGTTTTGCAGAGCCGGACACTATCTTTGTGTTCAAAATCTTCTATGGAGTATTCGGAGGAGGAACCCGCCTTGCAATGCCGAAGACAATCTGCGTGCCGGACCCATCGTCATTGAAGCCTGGTTCAGGGGCTACTGAGGGAGTCCGGGATTAGGGGGTCCTCAGATAGCCGGGCTATATACTTCTGCCGGACTGTTGGACCATGAAGATACAAGACTCAAGACTTCGTCCCGTGTCCGGATGGGACTCTCCTTGGCGTGGAAGAAGCTTGGCAATACGGATATGTAGATCTCCTCCCTTGTAACCGACTCTGTGTAACCCTAGCCCCTCTTGTGTCTATATAAACCGGAGGGTTTAGTCCGTAGGACAACAACAATCATACCATAGGCTAGCTTCTAGGGTTTAGCCTCTACGATCTCGTGGTAGATCAACTCTTGTAATGCTCATATCATCAAGATCAATCAAGCAGGAAGTAGGGTATTACCTCCATCGAGAGGGCCCGAACCTGGGTAAACATCGTGTCCCCCGCCTCCTGTTACCATCCGCCTTAGATGCACAGTTCGGGACCCCCTACCCGAGATCCGCCGGTTTTGACACCGACAATTAATCTAAGAATGCTGCTGGAAAATTGAAGCAATGCCACTGTTAAAAGTAAATTACATTCTTACGAATGTTGTTTTAAGAGAATGTCTCTGTTAATATGAATCAATGCAACCGTTTAGAAATGCTACTGTCCTACTTTGTTTTCCATCAAGATAAGTTAGATGCTTCTTTTTGTCGCCGTTTTTTATCCTCCTTTATTGGCCAGTAATTGTTTCCTTTTTTGCCTCTGTTAAAACAGGGATATCTATTCAACTTGTTGCTATAGCAAACTTAAATGTCACACCGGCGACTTTGCTTGATTTCAGTGCAACTGCACAAAACGAGATTGGATTTCCTATTCGTGTTGGCAGATTCGTAGGTGATCTTGTATGCGTCATGACAGGTTGGTACTTGCCTTCATCCACATGATCGTGCAGTGTGTTTTGAAATGTTGTGCTACTTGTATTGGTACTGTTTTAAATAAATGTTGAATTGAAGCTATTGTATTGCTGTCTTTTCCCATTAAGTAGTGAACAAAAATGGTACCAACCCAGACATGATGCTTGTTGCTTTGTTACAACAAACTCTGCATCACCCCCTTTATAAGTAGATGGAAGCACATGGTGTTGTTACGCCCACTCTCCCTGGAACTATTTATACTTTTTGTTAATCTAATGCCGCTGGTAAAATTAAGCAATGCCACTCTCAGAATTAACTATTGAATCTTAGTTCAAAACTGCAACACTTGTTAGGGATTGGCAGGATTACCATTTTTGTGGCCGCATGTTTCATCCTCCTTTATTGGCCAGTAATTGATTCCTTTTTTGCCTCTCTTAAAACAGGGACATATGTTCAACTTGTTGCTATTGCGACATTTTGCTTCGCTACGCGAAACACTTTTGTTTTAAGAGTGTTTTGTGCAATTCAACTTGAATGTCACACCAGCGACTTTGCTTAATTTTGGTGGAACTGCACAAAAGGAGATCATGGATTTTCATATATGTGTTGGGATTTCTTTCAAGTCCTCCTCGCGTGTTGTTTCAAATCTTGGTCAAGAAAGGTCAGTACCGACTTTCATCCACATGATGCTGCAGTGTGCTTTGAGATGTTGTGTTACTTGTATTGGTACTATTTTGGATAAATGTTGAATTGAAGCTATTGAACTGCTGTCTTTTACCATTAAGTGGGCAAAATTTGTTCCAACCCAGACATGATGCTTGTTTCTTTGTTACAACAAAACTCTGCATCACCCCCTTTATAAGTAGATGGAAGCACATGGTGTTGTTGCGCCCACTCTCCCCTAGAACTGTTTATTCTTTTTGTTAATCTAATGCCGCTGGTAAAATTAAGCAATGCCACTGAAAGTGCAACTATCCCTGGGTGGTTTTGGTAATTCCTAACAACATATAGCTCATTGAGCTAATGCTATTTCAAGATAAATATTTCAGGAAAGCTGAATGATTGGCATGGCATGGATTAGAAAAGTGGACCCCTCGAAATGCCAAGGACAAAAGGATTGGCTCAAGCTCAAAGCACAAGACTCTACATTTTTCATTTTAGTGATCCAAGATCACATTGAGTCCATAGGAAAAGACAATACTATTAAGAGGGGGTGAGGTGCTACTTAATGAGGTTCTTGCTCAAAATGCTTAGTGATATGCTTCAAAGCCCTCAACTACTTTCTCATATCCACATATGTCCCAAACCAAAATTCAAACTCGGCCCCACCGAAACTTTCTATCCGGCACCACCGAGTTCACTTGACATAGCCACTGCCAGAAACCCTAGTCTTTTCGGTCTCACCGATAGGGATCTCGGTCTCACCAAGATGGGATTGTAGTCTCTCTGTTTCACTTCATAACGTTTCGGTCAAACCGAGATGAGCGATCGGTCGCACTGAGATTGCAATGCAAACTCTCATTTCCCTTTGGTAACGTTTCGGTCCAACCGAGATGAGCGAATCGGTCCCACCGATCTGCCTGACCAACTCTCTGTTTGTCTATTACCAAAATCGATCCCACCGAGTTTGTGTAATCGGTCTCACCGAGATTACGTTATGCCCTAACCCTAATGACATCGGTCCTACCGAGTTGATATGTCGGTCCCACCGAAAACCCTAACGGTCACATTATGAACCAAATCGGTCCGACCGAGTTTCATGATTCAGTCCCACCGAGTTTGGTAAATTGTGTGTAACGGCTAGATTTTGTGTGGAGGCTATATATACCCCTCCACCCACTCTTCATTCGTGGAGAGAGCCATCAGAACATGCCTACACTTCCAACATATATTTTCTGAGAGAGAACCACCTACACTTGTGTTGAGGCCAAGATATTCCATTCCAACCATATAAATCTTGATCTCTAGTCTTCCCCAAGTTGCTTTCCACTCAAATCATCTTTCCACCAAATCCAATCCTATGAGAGAGAGTTGAGTGTTGGGGAGACTATCATTTGAAGCACAAGAGCAAGGAGTTCATCATCAACACACCATTTGTTACCTCTTGGAGAGTGGTGTCTCCTAGATTGGCTAGGTGTCACTTGGGAGCCTCCGTCAAGATTGTGGAGTTGAACCAAGGAGTTTGTAAGGGCAAGGAGATCGCCTACTTCGTGAAGATCTACCCGAGTGAGGCAAGTCCTTCATGGGCGACGGCCATGGTGGGATAGACAAGGTTGCTTCTTCATGGACCCTTCGTGGGTGGAGCCCTCCGTGGACTCGCGCAACCGTTACCCTTCGTGGGTTGAAGTCTCCATCAACGTGGATGTACGATAGCACCACCTATCGGAACCACGGATAAAAATCTCTATGTCAACATTGCGTTTGCTCCCTCAAACTCCTCCCTTTACCTACATATGCAATTGTTTTACATTCCGCTGCTACACTCTTAGAATTGCATGTGTAGGTTGATTGCTTGACTTGTGCTAAGTTTCTAAAATCTGCCAATAACTAAAATTGGGAAAAGGCTAGATTTTTATTTGGTCAAGTAGTCCAATCACCCCCCTCTAGACATACTTTTGATTCTACAAGTGGTATCAGAGCTTTGGTCTCCATTTGCTTTGATTTCCATAGCTTTTGGTGGTCATAGCCTTGGTTTCACAACCTAGGAAGTATGGCGTCTAGCGACGGAAATTACCGCCGTAGAGGTCCTTACTTTGATGGTACAAATTTTGCTAGTTGGAAGCATAAGATGAAAATGCATATTCTTGGACATAACCCCACCGTTTGGGTTATTGTGTGTATTGGCTTGCAAGGTGAATTCTTTGATGGGAGAGAACCGAACCGTGAAGCTACCGTGGAAGAGTTGAAGATGCTGCAATACAATGCTCAAGCTTGTGATATTCTCTTCAACGGATTGTGCCCCGAGGAATTCAACAAAATCAGCCGTCTTGAGAATGCAAAGGAAATTTGGGATACTTTAATTGATATGCACGAAGGTACCGACTCCGTCAAGGAATCCAAATTGGATGTGCTTCAAAGTCAACTTGACAAGTTCAAAATGAAGGATGGTGAAGGCGTCATTGAAATGTACTCTAGGCTTGCTCTCATCACAAATGAGATTGCCGGCTTAGGAAGTGAAGAGATGACCGATAGATTCATCATCAAGAAGATCCTACGAGCCTTGGATGGAAAATATGATACCGTGTGCACATTGATCCAAATGATGCCCAAGTACAAAGATCTCAAGCCAATGGAAGTCATTGGAAAAATTGTTGCTCATGAGATGTCACTTAAGGATAAGGAAGAGCTTCACAACAAGTCAAGTGGTGCTTACAAAGCCTCATGTGATGCCCCCACATCATCAAGTGAGAAGCAAGCCTTCAATGAAGAATTGAGCCTAATGGTGAAGAAATTCAACAAGTTCTACAAGAGTAGAAGCAAGGAAAGAAGTTCCAAGTCAAGGTCCTACAATGACAAAAGATCTTCTAGTCGTGAGCATAACTGCTACAATTGTGGAAGACCTGGACACTATTCCAATGAGTGTACGGCTCCCTACAAAAGAAGAGAAGATTCTCCCAAGATAAGGAGTAGGAGAGAAGAATCACCATCAAGAGAGAGGAAGAGTAGAGGTGATCGTTATGAACAAAGACCCTCTCGGAGAAGCAAGGATTCGGAGACGAAGGACAAGTCATCAAGGAGCTACACAAAACGAAGACATCAAGCTCATGTTGGTGAATGGGTATCCGACTCCGACTCCGACCATCACTCCGAAAGAAGTTATCACTCCAACTCCGAATATACTCAAGATGAAGGTGTTGCCGGACTAGCACTTGTGACAACCAACTCCTACGACATATTTGACTCACCAAATGAAGAAATTGGAAGATGCTTCATGGCTAAAGGCCCAAAAGTAACACTCCCCGAGTATGTTGATTTCAATAGTGATGAAGATGATTTGCTAGGAGATGATGATTTACTTGTGGACAACTCTAGTTATGAAAACTATGATGAACTTGCTATTAATCATGCTAATAAAGATAAAATGAATGACGATGATAAGAAGGAGATTGAGCGTCTAACTAAAGAACTAAACACTCTTAAGTTAGCTCATGAAACTACCTTGGAAGATCATCAAGAACTTTTAAAGACTCATGAGAAGCTACGCTTTGAAAAGCTCAACCTTGAGCAAGAGCATGAGTTCTTAAAAGCAATCAATGATGATCTTTTCAAGAAAAGTTCATCTTACATTGCCAAGCGTTTACTCTTGTCTACTTACATGCCACAAGTTAAATCTAGCAACAAGAACAAGAAAGATTCTTCATCTAGTAGTAACAACAATCATGCTAAATCCAATGTTGTTGCTTCTAGTAGTTCTCTTGATTCCACTAATGATTCTCTTAGCCAAGTTACACTTGAGCAAGAAAATAGCTTATTGAAGGGAATTATAGAGAAAGGTGTTTACAAGAGCCTTGCCGGAAGTAAGCAATTTGAGGAAATTGTACGCAAGCAAGGAAGGCACTAGAAGAATCAAGGTGTTGGTTTTGAACGAAAGTTCAATGCCAATGGAGTTGAGTGGGAAGAAGATCAATACCCTAAGACGAAGTTTGTTCCTCAACAAGAGAAGTATGATCCTACTTCTTTCCAAGGAACACAAGCTCAAGATGATCTTCCACCACAAGACCACAAGCAAAAAAGGCAAGGACAAGCTTCAAGAGGAGATTGATGCATTTGAAGAAGCACCTAAGGCCTTGGTCAAGTGTGTTCCCAAGACTACATCAAGTTCCACTTCATCAAGTACGACTAACTCTCCAAGGATTCCCATCAAGATGGTGTGGATCCCTAAGAAGAAGAACTAGAGAGTTCTTGAGGGTGACTCCGCCAACATACTTCACTCTTATCATTTTGGCAAGGACAAGTGCAAACATCTTCCATATCTTGCACTAGTTCATGGAGTCACAGACCCTCTTGTTGGTAAGACAAGGGACAAGGTAACCTAATGCTTTCATGGATATCATCCTGTGTATACATCACTCTATGTCTATGGATATCCTTGCTTGTTCCTTGTTGACTAACCCGTGTAGGTATTGAAAGTGCAACTCACTCCAATAGAATGCTCTGAATGATCTACATCAACATTGAGCATCCACATCTTCATTACCTACATGAAGTCATCATCGACAAAACCCAAGGTTAGTTCATCCCTCTTAGGGGGGATATCACATCTAGGGGGAGCTTTACTCTGAGAATTGAGCTAAAGCAACTCTAATGGTGTGAGCACAACAATGCTTTATGTAAAAGTGGTAACCCCACTTGTGCTTAAACGATGAGTATGACCTATGATCAAATGTTCTTATTTGACTCCTAAGTCAATATACTCATATATAGATGACCTAGTCATCGCCAATTGCTTGATAGATGCTAGAGTGTTTGTGCATGCTTTGTCACAAATTTCTTTTGCCACATTATTGTGTGAGCATGTTGATGCATATTTTTCTCATTCGAGGACATCCATTTGTTGCTTTGATTGTTTGGATTTTTCTCTTTAGCCAAATGGATGGACAAGAATGCCTAAGAACTCCCTCTAGCTATCTATGCTTTCCTCGTCTCAAACTCTATTCATGCTACATCACAAAGTTTTATCAAGTCAGATTCTAACCACTCTATGTGAGGAGCACTGGGAGTCCCCGATTCGTCATAGACTTAAACTTCCAAAACCTCTTTGTGCATTTCGGTCCGACTGATTCATCCTTTTCGGTCCTACCGAGATCACTTAGTTGATCTAGCTTTTCAATCTCGGTGCAACCAATTAGAACCTTTCGGTCACACTGAGTTGTAGTAACTGCCTGCAGTTTTGCATCTCGGTGCCACTGAGTTGTTCCACTCGGTCACACCAACAAGGTCAGGTTATATATATTGACGGGTCAAATTTTGGAAAATTTTCCGAAACCCTTCACCCGCGCGTGACCTGCTTTGCCTCTTCGGGTCTCCGGATCGTCCTCTTGCCGCCAGCGACCTCCCACCGCTGGTCTCCGCCGCCGTCAACAGCAATCTGCCCCGCCGTTGCCGCCGTAGCGAACACTCGTCGCTCTAGGGTAAGTGTTCGACCCCTTGTGCTGTCTTTTTCACTCCGATTCCTAGCACAAGGACAATGCCATGTTTCTTGCCACGATTGAGATTGATCCATCCAGCTAAAACTTCCTTAGGTCTAGATTGATTCGAAAATTTTAGGGTTAGCTCTCCGCAGAACTCATCTCGGACCGACCGAAATGTAGAAATCGGTCTCACCGATTCGGTCTTGGCCATTGCACATGCGCTTTTCGGTCCGACCGAAACGTGCAAATCGGTGTGACCGAGTTCAAGATTCTATGAAACCCTAGCAATCTCGGTGCCAGCGAACTGTGACTCAGCCCAACCGAGTTCACTAGTTTAGGTTCCAAGTGTTGCTTCGGTATCACCGAGTTTGTCAATTCGGTAGCTCCGAGATCACTTCTGTAGAGAACTAAAACTAAGCTTTTTAACTCAATTGTTTTGAAAAACCTTTGTACTTTGTGATGCTCATCTACTCTACCTCATTTACAACCTATTCACAGGGTCTGCTGTCAGTGAGCTTGAAGAGATGGCTGATCAAAGTGACTGTCAGAACAAGTCTAAAGAACAGGTACATTTGAGTGAGGGCACTAGTCCCTCCAGCAGCTATGATGAGGGCAGCAGGAGCACACCTAGTAACTTGCCCAAGGCAGCTGGTGAGGACAAGAAGAAGAAGAGGGCAAGAACCACTACTGCCAGAGTTCTTGGCAAGCCCTCAATGAAGAGAGATTCTGAAGGAGAAGAGGAAGAAGAAGAGGATGCTGCACCAGCACCCAAAGCTCAGAAGCTTATGGGAGATGCAATCAGATCAGGGGCTGCTTCATCTAAGCCCAAGTCTGCTCCCAAAGCTCAAACTCAGAAGCCCCCAAAACCCAAAAGGAACACCAGGAGTATTCCAGCTGAGGAAAAGAACAAGGCCCCAGTGCCTGAAGCAGAAGAAGAAGAAGAAGAAGAAGAAGAAGAAGAAGATGATGATGATGATGATGATGATGATGATTCTCTTGTCTTGAGAAAGTTGAAGCCAAAGATCCCTGACCATAATGATGCACATCCTGTTGCAGAAGATATGAGGATCAGAAAGGATGCAGGACTAAGACTGTGGAGACAGTCTGATCCATATGCTGTCAGGAGGAGAACAGCAGTTGATTACAGGTTCCACACAAAGGAACAACAAGATTTCTATGAGACAATCCTGCTTGACAAGAAGCCCATAGTATGTGACATGAGATGGATAGACTGGGAGTACATCAAGGAAAATGAAGATCACTATCCAGGAGTATATGACAGCTTCAAAGCTTGTGGAGTAGATACATTTGTTGGACAAAAGCTCACCAAGTGGAATGATGAGCTGATCATGCAATTCTATTCTACAGCCCATTTCTATCCAGATGGGAGGATTATATGGATGTCTGAGGGTACTAGGTACCAATCGACAGTAGAAGAATGGGCCAAGCTGATCAATGCCCCTGAAGAACATGAAGATGACTTGGATGTGTATGCCACCAAGAAGAAAGACCACAACTCTATGGCCAACATGTACAAGGAGATCCCAGATAAAGCTTTGGAGACTCACAAGCTTGGATCTGTACACTGCTTGTTGCCTGGTCTACCTACCATCAACTGGATCCTTAGGCACACATTGCTACCCAAGTCTGGAGATCGCAAGATGATCAAAGGACATGCTATCAATTGGCTACACTTATTTGATGTGCCTCACAAGTTCAAAGTGATGAGTCTAATTGTGGAAACAATCAAGAGGACAGATGCTGACCAAAAGAGAAGTTGTGGGTATGCTCCACACATTCAGGAGCTCATCAACTCCAAGATGGGCACAGATACATACTTGTTGGACAAGGAGCACCTTCCTCTGCAGCCTGATTTTGAAGATAACACTGTTGTGATGAATGAGGAAGACCCCACATCTGTGCAAGCACAAGAGAAGAGAGAGAAGGCAAGGGCAGAGAAAGCTGCAAGAATGCCAACTGTTGAAGAGGCATCTCAAGTGTTCTTGAAATCCAAGCAAGATCAGCTTCGATATCTGATCCAATCCACCTTGAGGATTGAGAAGGGCTTGGCCACCCTGACTCAAAACCAGGAGAGCTTGGAGAGGATCATTGAGCAGAAATTATATGATCTTGATGTCAAAGTAACTGAGATTCAGTCAGCAGTTGAGCAACTTCAGGAGGAAGTGGAGGAGAAGAAGGGCAAGTCAACTACAGATGCTTTTGCTAGGGTGCCCTGAAGCCAGAGGTCTGCTGCAGTGCCAGTTACAGATACTAGAGCTACAACATCAGCTCCAGCAGCTACAGCTCCACTGCCACCTCCAGCAGCCACTCCACTAGCTCCAGCTACATCAAAAGAAGCTTTCGTCCTTGGAGTCATCTCTACACCACCTACCGAAGATCTAGCCTGAGAGACGTTCAGTACTATGCTTTTTTTGAACTTTTTGGTAACTTGTTGCCAAAGGGGGAGAAAAATGTATAGATCATAGGCTTCGAGAGAGAGTGTTGCTTTTTATCTCTCTTGTTTTTGGTTGAACTTTTTGATTGTGTGCTTGTGTGAGATACTTTATGTCCTTGTGAGATACTTGTTGATCATGTGTTGGATCATATGCTACCTTTATGCTTGTTGGATGATATTCTCTTATCTCTTATATCCTTATATGATCATTCACTTGCTTGGTGATGAGTGCATGCTTTCAATTTCTATCCTTTTGAGCGCTCCACCAAGATGTATGTGACATGGAAGAGTAACCCATGATCCTAATTGATTGTGCATTTGCATTCAAAAGCAAATTTTAAATAATGCACAAATTTAGGGGGAGCTCTTGCTTATCACATACTTCTCAAAGCGACGATGTTTTTCAACCTTTTTATCATTTGTCGAAGCTTTGATCTATATGTTGTCATCAATTACCAAAAAGGGGGAGATTGAAAGTGCAACTATCCCTGGGTGGTTTTGGTAATTCAAAAGCAAATTGATTGTGCATTTGCATTCAAAAGCAAATTTTAAATAATGCACAAATTTAGGGGGAGCTCTTGCTTATCACATACTTCTCAAAGCGACGATGTTTTTCAATATTTTTACCATTTGTCGAAGCTTTGATCTATATGTTGTCATCAATTACCAAAAAGGGGGAGATTGAAAGTGCAACTATCCCTGGGTGGTTTTGGTAATTCCTAACAACATATAGCTCATTGAGCTAATGCTATTTCAAGATAAATATTTCAGGAAAGATCAATGATTGGCATGGCATGGATTAGAAAAGTGGACCCCTCAAAATGCCAAGGACAAAAGGATTGGCTCAAGCTCAAAGCACAAGACTCTACATTTTTCATTTTAGTGATCCAAGATCACATTGAGTCCATAGGAAAAGCCAATACTATTAAGAGGGGGTGAGGTGCTGCTTAATGAGGTTCTTGCTCAAAATGCTTAGTGATATGCTCCAAAGCCCTCAACTACTTTGTCATATCCACATATGTCCCAAACCAAAAGTCAAACTCGGCCCCATCGAAAATTTCTATCCGGCGCCACCGAGTTCACTTGACATAGCCACTGCCAGAAACCCTAGTCTTTTCGGTCTCACCGAGATGGGATTGTAATCTCTCTGTTTCCCTTTGTAACGTTTCGGTCAAACCGAGATGAGCGATCGGTCCCACCGAGATTGGAATGCAAACTCTCTGTTTCCCTTTCGCAACGTTTGGGTCCAACCGAGATGAGCGAATCGGTCCCACCGAGTCTGCCTGACCAACTCTCTGTTTGTCTATTACCAAAATCGGTCCCACCGAGTTTGTGTAATCGGTCTCACCGAGATTACATTATGCCCTTACCCTAATGACATCGGTCCTACCGAGTTGATATGTCGGTCCCACCGAAAACCCTAACGGTCACATTATGAACCAAATCGGTCCGACCGAGTTTCATGATTCGGTCCCACTGAGTTTGGTAAATTGTGTGTAACGGTTAGATTTTGTGTGGAGGCTATATATACCCCTCCACCCACTCTTTATTCGTGGAGAGAGCCATCAGAACATGCCTACACTTCCAACATATATTTTCTGAGAGAGAACCACCTACACTTGTGTTGAGGCCAAGATATTCCATTCCAACCATATAAATCTTGATCTCTAGTCTTCCCCAAGTTGCTTTCCACTCAAATCATCTTTCCACCAAATCCAATCCTATGAGAGAGAGTTGAGTGTTGGGGAGACTATCATTTGAAGCACAAGAGCAAGGAGTTCATCATCAACACACCATTTGTTACCTCTTGGAGAGTGGTGTCTCCTAGATTGGCTAGGTGTCACCTGGGAGCCTCCGTCAAGATTGTGGAGTTGAACCAAGGAGTTTGTAAGGGCAAGGAGATCGCCTACTTCGTGAAGATCTACCCGAGTGAGGCAAGTCCTTCGTGGGCGACGACCATGGTGGGATAGACAAGGTTGCTTCTTCGTGGACCCTTCGTGGGTGGAGCCCTCCGTGGACTCGCGCAACCGTTACCCTTCGTGGGTTGAAGTCTCCATCAACGTGGATGTACGATAGCACCACCTATCGGAACCACGGATAAAAATCTCCGTGTCAACATTGTGTTTGCTCCCTCAAACTCCTCCCTTTACCTTCATATGCAATTGTTTTACATTCCGCTGCTACACTCTTAGAATTGCATGTGTAGGTTGATTGCTTGACTTGTGCTAAGTTGCTAAAATATGCCAAGAACTAAAATTGGGAAAAGGCTAGATTTTTATTTGGTCAAGTAGTCTAATCACCCCCCCTCTAGACATACTTTCGGTCCTACAGCCACTCTTAGAATTAATTACTGAATCTTAGTTCAAAACTTCAACACTTGTTAGGGATTGGAGGGATTACCATTTTTGTGGCCGCATGTTTCATCCTCCTTTATTGGCCAGTAATTGATTCCTTTTTTGCCTCTGTTAAAACAGGGATATCTATTCAACTTGTTGCTATTGCGACATTTTGCTTCGCTTAATTTTGGTGGAACTACTCAAAAGGAGACCGGATTTCCATATATGTGTTGAGATCTCTTTTAGGTCTTCCTCACGAGTTGTTTCAAATCTTGGTCTTGAAAGGTTAGTCCGACTTTCCTCAGAATTAACTACTGAATCTTAGTTCAAAACTGCAACACTTGTTAGGGATCTCTGTAAAAGATTTCTTGGGATCCACCTCCCTCCATGAAACGTTTCACCTTCCCCTTTCGGTGCAAGCACATGGAGAAGTTCGTGACCTGCAACAAAAAGTGCTACACATCGGTAATCATGAAGATTCTCACACACATGATATGTGGGAATATTGTTGGGGTTCGAAAGACTTCAAAGCTAATAGATATTACAAATTCTACTTTCGGGATGTGAAGGCCCACCAATCCTACCACTGGCTCTGGAAGTCCAAAGTCACGCTAAAAATCAAGATGTTTGGATGGTTGCTACTCTCTGATCGACTAAACACTCGCAATATGCTCAAGAGAAGGCACTACAACATCGGAGATGACCTCAGCTGCCTCTTATGCAATCAACAAGTTGAAGAGGATGTGGAACACATGATCTTCCAATGCCCTTTCAGCAAAAACTGTTGGTCCAAACTAGGGATCATGTGGGAAGAATCTGGCTCCAGGCTGCACTGGATAAGTAAGGCCTCTAACGATTGGAACAAACCCGTATTCATGGAAATCTTCTTACAAGCAGCTTGGAGCATATGGAAAGAAAGGAATAACAAACACTTCAGAGGCATCCCTCCAACATACCACGGCTGGCTTGATAGGTTCAAGCAAGACTTCACCCTCCTCCAACACAGAACAAGAGTGGACTTGAGAGACTTTATTCTCTCTTTTGTAAACAACCTTCCACCCCACTAGTTAGTCCAGGACTTGGTCAGATCACACTCTCCCCCAAAGTGGTGGATGAGATGCTTGTAAATATGTGTTGTACAGTGTACCCTACTTTTTGAGTAATACAAACACAGTGGGAACCTCTCCCACTGTACAAGTTCTCAAAAAAAACACTTGTTAGGGATCGGCGGGAGTACCATTTCTATTAGGGATCGGCCGGAGTACATGTTTAAGAAATGTATTGTTCAGATAATGTCTCTGTTATTATATATCAGTTATAGTGTTTTACAAATGGTACGATCCTGCTTTGTAGTTCTTTCTACATGTTTAACCAAGGTATTGTTAAGATAATGTCTCTGTTAAAATGAATCAGTCGCATTGTTTTAGGAATGGTACTTTTCTGCTTTGTCGGTCTTTATACATGTTGAAACAAGGCATTGTTAAGATAATGTCTCTGTTAATATGAATGAATCACACTGATTGAGAATTGCTACTCTCCTGCTTTCTTTCCCATTAAGATAAGGTAGATCAGTAGATGTTTTTCTTCTGGGAGTACAAGTCATCAAACGTTATTTCTCAGGAATTGTTTCCCTTATACCTATTGTTGCTTACAGGGATATCAAAATTAAAGCTCGGTTTTATTCCGACTTTGATTTTAGTTGAACTACACAAAAGGAGCCAATGTGTCTAAGGGAAACTGCTGCATTAGTGGGTCCAGTTGGTCTTACCACTTTGCAAAAAGAAGCAGTCACTGTTTGCGCTACATTACACAAGGAATGATCGAGAAGCTTTACAGAGTATTAGTAGATGCTGGTGACATGACTAGTCTGCAGAGAGCATAGGAAACTCTACAACACGTGGAGTGCACTGGGAAAAAAGTGCCCAAACAAGTACAAGAAGCCAGGACAAGACTCCAAGTCTGTCAATGTCATTCTAAGCAACAATGATGGGGCATCTGGGTATGGTAATCTGTTTACCATACTTTCAGTTTGTTAGTCCACCGATTGGTGGGTTGACACTGGGGCCAATATTCATGTGTGTGCTGATGTGTCTTTGTTTTCTTGCAGCATATAAATACGAAATCCACAGGGATGCTCAGCTTGATTTTAGTGGAACTGCACAAAATGTTCAGATGGTTTGTGTCCTCCATAATACTTCATCATGCACAATACATCAAATGGTTCTCTAATCATTCGTCGTCACCTTGAGCCACCGGACTATATGTTTGAATGGAGTTGCCAGCGTCGGCCATTAAGAAGGGTAAGAAGAAAGACAAAAAGAGATATGGCTTCTTTACTTGTGGTTCGGAGGAACACTAGGCAAACAAGTGCCCAAACAAGTACCCAAACAAGTACCAAGAAGCCAGGACAGGACTCCAAGTCTGTCAATGTCACTCTAAGCAACAATGATGGGGCATCTGGGTATGGTAATCTGTTTACCGTACTTTCAGTTTGTTAGTCCACCGATTGGTGGGTTGACACTGGGGCCAATATTCATGTGTGTGCTGATGTGTCTTTGTTTTCTGGCAGCATATAAATATGAAATCCACAGGGATGCTCAGCTTGATTTTAGTGGAACTGCACAAAATGTTCAGATGGTTCGTGCCCTCCATAATACTTCATCATGCACAATACATCGAATGGTTCTCTAATCATTCGTCGTCACCTTGAGCCACCGGACTATCATATGACAAACTGATGACAAACCCTGCTCGTTCCACAATCATAGGCATTACATATTTTGAATGGGAAAAGCTTGTCAAAGTTAATCATTGATGTTAGCAAGAAGACATTAGTTTAATATATTGGAATTGGAAAACCTTGTCAATTTTTGCTAATTGATGTTAGCCAGAAGACATGCATTTGATATTTTTGAGTGGGACGCTCTTTGCTGTGAGCAACGTCGATCGTTTTTCCCTATTCCTGTCTTCAGTTCAGAAGTATATTTACTTTGCTGAGATGCATAGTCACATGAATGTTGACTTATGTAAGGTATTTTAAGAGTTTGTTCTGAATGTTTCCTATGTAATGCCAGGCCTTGTGAGTTTGATTGCAAAGTTGAGCTTGGAATGCTGTGGCATGCGGCATCACGAGTTGTTCACCGTGCCTCCTGAGAATAATGCTTCATATTGTTTTGCATGTTGATCTAATGCCTGTGATTTGCATGTTAAGAAGATCATCCTCTTCTGTTGTTTCTGTGCTTAAGAAGTTTATTGTCTTATGTTTCATTCATAGCCTATACGACAACTCGGGTAGGTTAGAGGTGAAACCATATGATCTTTCGACCAACTCATCATCTTAGGCCGTGATTGGATCATCGTTTTGCAACCAAAACCGCTTGTAAAGCTAACACTTGTAAATAAAAGCACATGGTCTCGGGCGAAGCGCTTGGTTGGTCGATTTCGATTAGTAAAATATACACTCGTCTCTCAAATTGCACGCGTAACCCGCTGATACATCTCCGTCGTATCTATAATTTTTGATTGTTCCATGCCAATATTATACAACTTTCATATACTTTTGGCAACTTTTTATACTATTTTTGGGACTAACATATTGATCCAGTGCCCAGTGCCAGTTTCTGTTTGTTGCATGTTTTTGTTTCGCAGAAAATCCATATCAAACAGATTCCAAACGGGATAAAAACTTATTGATATATTTTTTGGATATATATGTGATTTTTGGGAAGAAGAATCAACGCGAGACGATGCCCGAGGGGGCCACGAGGCAGGGGGCGCGCCCCTGACCCTCATGGCCACCCCGTAAGGCGGTTGGTGCCCTTCTTTCGCCGCAAGAAAGCCAATATCCGGATACAAGTCGTGTTAACATTTCAGCCCAGTCGGAGTTACGGATCTCCGATAATATAAGAAACGATGAAAGGCCATAATGTGGAAGGCAGAAACATAGAGAGACAGAGAGACATATCCAATCTCGGAGGAGCTCTCGCCCCTCCGCCGCCATGGAAGCCATGGACCAGGGGGTAAACCCTTCTCCCATCTAGGGGGAAGGTCAAGGAAGAAGAAGAAGGAGGGGGCCCTCTCCCCCTCTCTCCCGGTGGCGCCGGAACACCGCCGGGGCCATCATCGTGTGACGGCGATCTACACCAACACCTCCGTCATCTTCACCAACATCTTCATCACCTTCCCCCATCTATCTACAGCAGTCCACTCTCCCGCAACCCGTTGTACCCTCTACTTGAACATGGTGCTTTATGCTTCATATTATTATCCAATGATGTGTTGCCATCCTATGATGTCTGAGTAGATTTTCGTTGTCCTATCGGTAATTGGTGAATTGCTATGATTGGTTTAATTTGCTTGTGGTTATGTTGCTGTCCTTTGGTGCCGTCTGGCATCTGGGGCGCACCGTTTCGGAGGCTGACCTGTGGGCCTACTAAGTTGACGCGTACGAAGGGCTTTGTGAACTTAGTCAATATAAACGATTCTAGCTGCAGTGACCTTACGATGTCCATCCAACGGCCATTGTGATTCGTCAACCTCTGGTCTTCTTGCTCCAGCCACCCAAAGCAGCGCCGGTCGTGTCACCTGCTCCTGCCTCCCGTGGCCGGCTATGCTGCCGCGGAGGCCTCACCGCCCCTACCACTCCCACCGCTGACTAGGCCCTGCGGCGACGGCATCCTCACACCCCAGCTGAACCAGTGAACCCTCGTACTCCTCTTCGCGTGGGCATCCACTGCCGCGTCTTCCCCGGCTCCGCGTCGTCCCCTTCCTAGGCCTCGCCGTCGTCCACCGCCCTGGTGCTCTCGGCGCGGCGTGGTCAACATGGTCAACGAACGACATCCATACGTGGAGAGGCTGATAGCTGGGTCCATGGCCGCACACAAGGAAATGCCTCCTTATTACGCGCAAAATAATGATTCCTCCACCTGACATCTGGGACCCACTGGAAGGGCCTTTGTATTTCGCGAAAAAAAGTTCCCCCGCTGACAGGTCGGACCCACCAGCTATATCTTCGCACGCAAGGAAGTGCCTCCTTATTATGCACAAAAAATGAATACCCCCTGCTAGCTGGGACCCAGCATAGTGGGAGGCTGACTTGTGGGCCTACTAAGTTGACGGGACGGAGGGCTTTGTCAAGTTAGTCAATATGAACGATTCTAACTCCAGTGACCGTACGATGTCCATCCAACGGCCGTAGTGCTTCTTCAACCTCTGGTCTTCTTGCTCCAGCCGCCCAAAGCAGCGCCGGTCGTGCCGCCTGCTCCTGCCTCCTGTGGCCGGCTATGCTGCCGCGGAGGCTCACCGCCCCCTACTACTCCCACCGCTGGCCAGGCCATCCCTCCACTCATCCACATCCCCTGTTATTCTGCGGCGACGGCAGCCTCACACCGAAGCCGAACCAGTGAACCCTCGTACTCCTCTCTACGTGGGCATCCACTGCCGCGTCTTCCCCGGCTCCGTGTCGTCCCCTTCCTAGGCCTCGCCGTCGTCCACCGCCCTGGTGCCCTCGGCGCGGCATGGTCAATGTGGTCAAGGAACGACTTCCATCGGAAGAGTACTGTACGTGGAGAGGCTGACAGTTGGGTCCACGGCCGCAACAAGGAAGTGCCTCCTTATTATGCGGGAAATAATGATTCCTCTACCTGATTGCAGGGACCCACCGGACGGGCCACCGTATTTCACAAAAAAAAAACTTTTCCCCCTGACTGCTAGGACCCACCAGCTACATCTTCGCACGCAAGGAAGTGCCTGACAGTCGGGACCCACCCGGTTGAAGCATACGTAGCGTTGTCATTCTGGTTGCGAACGTGTACATATATACTGGTCGATGTAGAGGCGCGCACGTGTCGTAGTAGAGGCGCGCATGTAGCATGTACACGTACGTACAGCGGCCAGGGTGCAAGAACGTAAATACGGCCATGTACGTACATACGGGCAGGGTCTTGAACGCCTACTCGCGCATACGTACGGCTAGGGCTCGTGTACATGGCTGGGTCGGAACGGAGAAACTGCATCGTCGTCGTGTTCATGGGGAGGCAACGGAATGCGTCATGTTCATTGGGAGGCAACGGAACGCGTGTTGTTCATCGGGAGGCAACCGGCTTGGACGGAACAGCCGTTGGAAACGAGGCCTAACGTACCGCAGAACGGAGGAAACGGCCTTGTGTTTGACCGGCCACGGTCGAAACGGGATCCTGTTCATCGGGAGGGGTCTGGCGTCCACAAAACGGAGAAAACGAACCTCCTACGGTCGAAACAGGGTCCTGTTGATCGGGAGGGGTGTGGCGTACCGCAAAACGGAGGAAACGGACTTGTGTTGGAGCGCTACGGTCGAAACGGGGGTCCTGTTCATCGGGAGGGGTGTGGCGTACCGCAAAACGGGACTCCACGGGATACTGTTCATCTCCACCGTCGTCTGCCTCAACGGGCTACTGTTCATCCATCGTCGACTGCCTCCACAGGCTCCTGTTCATCCACCGTCGACCTCCTCTAGCCTCCACCTGCGACTGTTCATCCAGCCTCCACCGGCTACTGTTCAACCAGCCCTCTCCACGGGGTCCTGTTCAACCACCCCTCCACGGGCTACTGTTCATCCAGCCCTCCACCGGCTACTGTTCAACCAGCCCTCCACGGGGTCCTGTTCATCCAGCCCTCCATCGGCTCGATCGATCGGGGTACTGTTCATCCAGCGGCAATGGCCTCTACTACCACGGGGTCTTGTTCATCCAAGCCCCTACCGGGAACTATTCATCCAAACCCCCCAACAACGCTCACTGTTCATCAAGGGAAGGAGGCAGCAGTGTTCGATCGGCTTCAGTTAGCAGCAGTAGCGAAGGAATCGCTCGATCGGGTTCAGTTAACAGCCATCGATCGATCGCTCGGGTTCAGTAACGCGTAGCCTGTAGTGCAGTCGCTCGGGTTCAGTTAGAGCCCAACGCCTCGCACCCACGCGCCTACGTGTACGAGAGAAACGAGCATCGCTCGGCCCCCGACCACCCATCGTAACTGGGAAAACTCTGATATTTTCCTCGCCCTCGCTTCTACCACGGTTTTCTCCGTCATGGACGGCCCAAAGAATGTCATGCAGCTGCGTCTCTGGCCCGCCCAGGATGAAAAGCCCATTTTCTGACATGATTTTTTGTCATAGAAGTAGGAGCCCACCACATCTATGATGATACCAGGTTTTGTCACAATTATCGTCATAGAAGTGTCATAAGCATGACAGGAAAAAAATTCGTTCGGCCCAAAATGTCACGGATGTGTCTTTTTTTGTAGTGAGGAAAGGGGGGCGCCGCCCCCTCCCCTAGTCCAATTCGGACTCCTTCCCTGTGGTGGGCACACCACCACTTTGTGGGCTGGTGTGCCTCCCTCCCATGGCCCATATCTTCCCCCGGGGGGTTTCGGTAACCCTCCCGGTACTCCGATATGTACCCGATACACTTCGGAACACTTCCGGTGTCCGAATACTATCATCCAATATATCAATCTTTACCTCTCGACCATTTCGAGACTCCTCGTCATGTCCGTGATCTCATCCGGGACTCCGAACAATATTCGATCACCAAATCACATAACTCATATAATACAAATCGTCATCAAACGTTAAGCGTGCGGACCCTACGGGTTCGAGAACTATGTAGACATGACCGAGACACCTCTCCGGTAAATAACCAATAGCGGAACCTGGATGCTCATATTGGTTCCCACATATTCTATGAAGATCTTTATCGGTCGAACCGTTATGACAACATACGTTATTTCCTTTGTCATCGGTATGTTACTTGCCCGAGATTCGATCATCGGTATCTTCATACCTAGTTCAATCTCGTTACCGGAAAGTCTCTTTACTCATTCCGTAATGCATCACCCCGTAACTAACTCATTAGTCACATTGCTTGCAAGGCTTATTATGATGTGCATTACCGAGAGGGCCCAGAGATACCTCTCTGATACTCGGAGTGACAAATCCTAATCTTGATCTATGATAACCCAACAAACACCTTCAGAGATACCTGTAGAGCATCTTTATAATCACCCAGTTACGTTGTGAGGTTTGATAGCACACAAGGTATTCCTCCGGTATCCGGGAGTTGCATAAACTCATAGTCAAAGGAATATGTATAAGTCATGAAGAAAGCAATAGCAATAAAACTTAACGATCATTATGCTAAGCTGACGAATGGGTCATGTCCATCACATCATTCTCCTAATGATGTGATCCCATTCATCAAATGACAACACATGTCTATGGTTAGGAAACTTAAGCCATCTTTGATTAACGAGCTAGTCTAGTAGAGGCTTACTAGGGACACTGTGTTTTGTCTATGTATCCACACATGTATCAAGTTTACAGTTAATACAATTCTAGCATGAATAATAGATATTTATCATGATATAAGGAAATATAAATAACAACTTTATTATTGCCTCTAGGGCATATTTCCTTCAGTATTATGTTGTAGGCTTACCGTGTCGAAGGAGAGATACGAAGTAGGGTTACGACGTTATACTCAACTCTTGCCTGTCGGTGGATGGACGCCACATAACTAATATTCCTTATCCACTGCATGATTATAATTTAAGCTAGTCCATGAGCCAAGCATGTGTGTACTGTAAAGCACTGGATCTGCGATGTAATAACATGACATGTGGTGTATTCTTGGTATTTCATCATCGACTGTGTGTGTTGGTTATTGATCCAGGAACTGACATAGAAAGCGCACACCTTAGGGGCCCCTCTCGGGACTGGTCAAGATCAGAAGCGGCTACAGTACGACGTGATGAGGCAAACGACAGAGTATGATAAAGGCGAGGGTGTCCCGATCTTTCGATGAGATAGTAACTGTCGATTTGGTGGAGACGACTTTGACGATCTGACTACAAACATGCACAACGTTGCGCCTTAGCAATTGCTAAACCAACTCCAAGAGGTTATTGACCACGCCGGAGCACGATCAACTTGACCACGAAGGTCTATTCCTGCAAGTAATCGAAGAACAAGCAAGAATATGATAATGCAGTCTGAATATGGCGAATATATATGAAATATTGATAAAAGTGGGGATCCGAAAGCGGTCTTGGTCTGGTCGTTGGACACAAACAAAGTACACGAAGTTGCAATGGCTAACTTTTAACTAAACAAATCTCAAGGAAAAAGCTACTAGATTGATCTGCTTATATAGGAGCAAGGGGTGGCGGCTAAGGAGGTGGGAGGACGTCCCAAGGCAGCCTAAAACTAATCCTAGGTCGTCCAAGGCACATGGGCCCAAGTAGAGGTGATGCAACACCTTTGGACTTGTAGTTTGACTCGGATTCTGCTGCAGCATCAGATTGTTTTGTCAATATCTCAACGCTCCGGACAAATTTGAAGGTGAATCTAATTGGGTTGGAAAGTGCATGAAATAAACTTTTCAACAAAAAAAGAATCACCCAATTCGGAGTACGGATGGAAGAGATCTTGGAGTTTTCATCCAGGTATGTCTGTGCAGTCCGAATCTGAGTCCAGAACATGTGGGACTTGAACTCTATTTTCTCTTGGCCCAAAAGTGACGTGAGAGGACTTTTTGAACAACACATAAACTTCTCTTTTTCCCTTATCTTCATATATGGATTGTACAAATGTCCCATACACCTACAATTAGACATGACACAAAAGTCCGTGAAGTATTTTTGTTCTGAATAACATAAATAAATTATTGCATAATTTGCATTAGCAATCACCTCACAAATATGCACGTATGCAATATTTTTGGCCGTATCCGAGGTAGTCATGTCCTCATTAGTGTACCAGGTCGATAGGGAGCAAACCTTGAGCCGAGCGATGGTGTGGACGAGCATGGCTGACCAAATCGAGCAGTACATGTAGACTGGAGATGATAGAGGGATGGAAACATCAGTGAAAGATCGATGCCGACGGAGAAGAGAGATCAACGGTGACCGGGACGGAGACACAACAGGAGGATCGCATCATGAGTTGCATGAACAAAATTGAACTAGGATCTAATACTATGTTAGAAAATATGCAATTTGTATTTCCTAGTGGACAATGGCCAATATATATATATACACATGTATAGATGGTAAGTATGCAGAAAACCCATTATACGGGGGAAATATACAAGTTATACATGGAACATGATATAATCTAGCAAGGAGGACAGGGAACAAAAAGGCACCATGCCCAGTAAGCTACACTAAATTGATTATTTGGCCTCAATGCATATCTCTTTGTACAACATAACACATCATTTCACATGAGATGTCAGAATTGCGTAAACATGAAAAAAAAATGCAAGGGAACTAACAAACACCAAAATATGAAGTACCACAAATTAAACATGATGTAGAACTCTTGTTCAGTCATAAGGTCACATTAGTGAAGAGGTTACCAGAGTTGAGACGGGGGAAGCGATCGTCGGCGAGGTTGAGTCGTAAAAAAAGCCGAGATACTTGAGTCGGGGAGGCGGCCGGGGCGAGGTTGGCGAGGGGAGGCGACGAGGTAGGCAAGGTCGGCGTGGTCGGTGGAGAGCTGTCTGGGATGGGGGGATGGTGGGGCTGGTAGGGTCGGCCGTCAGACCACGGGTTCCCACAGTTATCGGAGAGATGCAATGGTGAAGAAGGTGCGTCGCTGCTCTAAAAGCTCTTGGAGTCGAGACCCCGAACAGGTTGGATGTTGGCTCCCATGGCCGACAGAGGAAAGGCATGGTGGGAGGATATCGTGCTAGCGGAAGAGGTCGGGGGAGAAGGCACTGGCCTTTGTTGTTCTTTCGTCACCGACACGCCGCTGTGCGTCTCCCTACTGGAGAGGGTGGGGGAGAGCGCATCGTTGGCTACCGCTACTCCTGAGGTGCATCGTGGGCGAGATGATATGAGAAGGATTGGAGGGGGGTTCTAGAGAGGAAAGTAACAACGGTGAGTGGTGGGTCCATTTGTAGATTTTTCTAGGGACCAGGGCAACTAACCATGTGAGCCAACATGTTTGATCCACATGCATAACAGAAAGTGCACCTTCATGTAAATCCATGATAGGCAGTAAAAATATTCAAAGAAAACCAAAAAATTCAAAGCTTAGCCGGTTTAGTAAATTCATTTACTAGGGGCGGTCGCGCTCTTTGCCGCACCACTTGGTTGTATCGGCTTATTCCACAATCATGATATTTATGTTTTTTTATGTGTTTAGCAGATTCATCGGTATAAAAAACATTCATGTTCACACACGCGCGCGCAAGCCGAGAAAGCATGAGCAGTAGTCGACGACCATCTAACAACGACGAATCTACAACATTGAAGGATAGAGCATCGGTACACTCGAGAAGGTGGATAGTCATGGTGAGTGATGGCACAGAGGACTAAGGCGTGGGGGCCGAGGCGGGCGTGCCCATGGGGCTGGACCTTTGCCAACACGAGGGAATCGTCTCGGTGCTTTGTTCGCGAACCAGCACGAACACAAGTATGCAACATAATGCCAGCAAAACCCTAACCAAGTGACGACCCCATGGCAAAGCAATGCTTTTCATCAACTGAACTAAAATATAAAATAAAAATACTCCCTCCAATCAATATGAATTATCGCTAATCTAATACAACTTACAGCGATAATTAATATGGATCAGGTGTATGGTCCACGAGGGAAAGAAAACTCAAAACGCTCACGGCTCTCCGCTCCTTGGGAGCCTATCAAATAAACTATTCCCTCTGTCCTGAAATGTAAGATGTTTTATAAGACCGTGATAGTATCAAAAAGCGTCTTAGATTTTGGGACGGAGAAAACGTCTTACATTTTAGGACGAAGGGAGTAATAAAGTTGCTCAGGAGTTCACTAGATTAGCTAGATTTTTCTTAACTTTTGATTGGTTTGAGGAGCCTTAAATGAGATTGTAACGATGCTCGTAAACAATTTATTGGTTATCTCCAATGAATAAAGCTTCTGGTTTATTTAAAAAAGACTAAGAAAAATTACAACAGGGTCCATCAGGGATAAAACTCGAAACACTAACAGCTCCCCATTTTTTGGGAGTCTAGTATTTGTAAGGATATTTAAGGGCGCTGCAAAAGGGTTTTAAAAGCAACTCTGAACTTAGGGAAAAGCAACTCTGAACTTAGGGCAAATTGCTGTGAACAGATATTTCTTTACAGAGGGGGTAGTAGATTAACTAGTAGGCACGCGAAGGTCGACCAAGGCTCAGATCACAAGTCCACTACCTTGCCTACCTACAAAGCGCACAGCACATACGCTACCATTTTAAAGAGGACGGCTCAAGGCTAGGGTCAGACTACACCATGGCGAGGCTTCAGGATGAGCTCGAAGCCTTCATCTCCCCTCGCACCGCAACCATCACAGCGCCTTCACGTTGCATCTCCTGGATGAGTTGCTCAAATCTTGGAGTTAGCTGAGCCACAAAGCCGAACAGTGCGCCTGTGGGGGCACCCAAGCTTGAGTGGGTCTGTCCATGGCTTGCAGACGTTGCAGCCAGCACGGTGGGAGCCGAAGTAGCCCTGGCTACACCTTCAACAGGTGCTGGAGCGTTGGGTTGGACCGACGACTGTTCCTGCTCCATGCCTTGCCCCTCTGCTGGGATGTGTACTTGCTCCATGCCTTGCCCCTCTGCCGGGATGTGTTCCTGCTCCATGCCTTGCCCCTCTGCTGGGATGTGTTCCTGCTCCATGCGTTGCCCCTCTGCTTCTTCAGGAGCTTCAGGCTGTTTTACCATCTCTTCCTCCTGTGCACAATGGCCTTTGCCATGTCGCTGTTCTTCCACTGTACGAAACTTATTTGCTCTTCTGGGCCTGAATGCCGCCCACAGGTAGGGTCGTCCTTGGAAAGCTGCACGCAAGAGAGAGCGAAGTTCGTAACCCATGAGTGACAAAGATTACAATGTAAAGAACGACTTAGATACAGGTTCAAGAGATTTTATGTTATTTATAAAGGATGAATGCGAATATCGCTAGAAATCAACTGCAGCATCATTTTTTTCTTTTACAAATATATGTTCCGAAAAGAGCAGAAGACATACTTTGGTGTTGTTCAGGCAGTAGAATAGAAGGGAAAATCAGCATTTCGGCCTCGCCGACAACAGCTAGTAAGACCATATCATTTTCCACAACTTCCTTAACTAGTTGATCAAGGTCCGTACGTTGCCTAGTAACAGAAACCAGTAATTATTAGATACCGGATGGTGCAAAAAGGTGGACGTTATGCAGATTAGTGTCGAGGGGTAAGCAAGACACCTCATTTTGTGGGGAAAGAAATACAAAGCGATGTCACTATCAGTGGGTCTTGACACCTCAAAGCTCCTAGGCCAAGCCTCCATCCTAGACAGCTTTGTTACTTCAACCACCGGCTGCAATGATCTTGACAATTTACACACAATCTCACAGTATTTGGTTGACAAATGTGCATCTAATGAAACATAGTCCTTGCTGCATGTCTTGATGAGTCCACTGTTGAACAAAAAACAAAAGCATCAGCACATAGGGAGAGTGCCTATTGACACTTGAAAATGGAAAAGGAAAGGATATGTTCTACCTCCAAATAGGTTCATCGATGGGAAGGGAACTATAGTGTTGCAGCTTGAAAGATTCTGAAACGGGTGGATTGGAGACATTGGTCTCCTTCACAACAACTTTTTGTGTTATCATAGCAGTACCACTTTCCACACCGGCAAGATTTTGGCCACCACCGTCGTCATCTTCACCCTCATACCCTATAAGTTTTCTCCTTTTCTTCAACCTATAATTCTCAACTTCATTATCATCGTCATCATGCGAATCAAGCTTCTCTTCCAACAATGATTCTGCCATCTTGCCCTTAGACCTGTCATCATCGCCTCTTCCGTCATTCGTAAGGGTAGTGTTTCGCTTACTACTATCAAGCGGATTGTGATTTGCTTTCTGCTCCACGCAATTGGTCATGAAAGATGCCATGGCTGATTGGCGACTTGCAAGATTTTGATCACCATAATCACTGTCTGCATATTCATCCCCTGTAGGCCTTCTTGCCTTCTTTGGCCTACCATTCTCAACTTCATTATCATCGTCCTCATTTGAATCAAGCTTCTCATCCAACAATGGCTTCATCATCTTGCCCTTAGACTTGTCGTCGTCGCCTCTTCCATCATTTGTAAGGGCAGTGTTCCACTTTCTACTATCAAGTTGATTGTGATTTGCATTCTGCTCCACGTAATTGCAGTCTTCATCCTCATACCCTACAGGTCTTCTCCTTGTCTCCTTTGGCCTACCATTCCCAACATCATTATCATCATCCTCATGTGAATCAAACTTCTCTTCAACCAATGGTTTTGTAATCTTGCTCTTAGACTTGTCATCATCGGCTCTTCCATCATTCATAAGGGCGGTGTTCCGCTTTCTACTAGCAAGTCGACCGTGATTTGTATTTTGCTCCGTGTTATTGCTCATGGGAGATGCCTCAGCTGGTTGGCGACTTGAAAGGTTCTTAACGAATAAAGGACCACAATTGACTCCGAAGTGAGGTTGGAGATTTTGCATGACTTTACCCTTCAACCCTAGGCTAGAAGTCGAAGCTTCCTTCCCCATCGAGAGGTCTCCATTCTTATCTTCACCAATCATTGTTTGTTTGACATTATTTGAGTTAGAAACCACCGACGAGGGGTGTGATATCTTTGAAATATGAAATGGGGAATTTGAGTCATCGTCCAACCCTCTGGAGGCAGGATATACTGAGGAAATTCCATCTCCAAGCCAAGAGGCCCCGGGTGGCGCAGACATAAGTTGCTCGATATCCTTCTGCGAAGGAACAAAGCCATAGTTTGGACTTGAAGACAACGAAGACTTCTCAAATTCCTTCAATGGAGAAACCATGTAAATGTTTGGTATTGAGGAAGGTGACCTAGGCATCCCAATGTTCTTTGGCGGGGAGGCTCTATCATTGTCTTGCCTCAAGGAAGAGAGCTTAGGCTTGCTCTTTGGCGGGGAGGATCTACCATTGTCCTGCCTCAAGGAAGAGCGCTTAGGCTTAGGTCGAGAAATTGGGCTATTCGACCTTGACAAAGACGGTCTAGACTTTTGAACATCCTCCTCACTAGAAATTGGGCATTTGTTAGACCTCGAGTACAACTCGATATTCTTTGGCCTTGAAGAAGACTTTCTATCCTTCTTCGAAGATTTCAAGCCATTGGTTGGCCTTGAGGAAGAGGGCATTTCAATATTGTTCCGTGGACCAACCACGCTATTGTTTGGCCTTGAGCTGGAGGGCCTCATACTATTTTTCATCCTGGAAGAACCATTGTTCAACCTTGAGGACAAGGGGCATGATAAATCTTTTGCATGACACTCAACCTTAGAGTTGCTAGTCGCCTCTGGAGGAATTTGCCTTGCCTTCTGAGTCACAAAAACATCATCACCTCTTCCATTAGCATTGTTATATCTATTTGCCACCGGTACTCTAAAATGTTCTAGAGTTCTCTTTGTTTGAGCCACGCTCTTCTTCCAGATACTACTTTGTTTCTTCTTTGTTGATCGCTTGAAAGAACTTGGACCAAAGCCATGGCCACCGGCATGTCTTCGATTTCCCATTTGCTTCAGATAATTCACGAACTAGCCTCAAAGTTTTTCAGTGGGTGGCAAACAGGATGCCAAAAGACACAGTTGCACCCAAGCAATATCTATAAAGAGAACATCAACCCAATCACCTCTATAGGAAGACAACATGGATAATATACTTGATGTACAAAAATTAAGAACCCAACAAACTTGTCTTCTAACTTTTACCATGAAAGTGTTATTACTTTCTAATTCTATGGTGCCAACCTTAAGGCAAGTTTGCTTCGAGTCCAACTGTGAGGACACTAGAAGACAACCATGGGCCTTGGATCAATATAACAAACTTAAACAATTTGTCACAAACAAAATTAGGACCACAAAGTTTGGTTGAAGCATGTCTTGTTGATGACTGGTATTGCCATCAACTTTGTCCAGAAAGTGAATCTATGGCATAAGAACAATAGGTATGGATAGGTTATAAACCAAACACACCTTTGCTCCAACAACACTCAGGTTACATGAATAATAAAAATTGGAAACTGGCCAAGAAATTGTTACCTAGCAATTGAGGTCGAGAACTCCTGCAACACATGGGCCATATCTATAATGAAATGTGGCAAGCCTCAATATTGGTTACGCACTAAACACATGGTTAAGAAATTGTGACCGTCTGGCCGATGTGAAATTGAGGTCAAGCACCAAATAGCGTGTAGAAAGGAGTGTTCATGGCCGATTTAGCGGTTCCAGATAAACACACAATCCAACACAAATGCTTCGGCCAAGCAGTTTCGAATGGGTATACCGGTTCGCTCCTCAACTTGACAGTAGATCTCAACAGTGGAAGGACTATAAGAGGTCAACACATTTAACAACAACCTTTTGCCATGTCTGCAACTTTCTTGTGTGAATTGGATGGACAGATGTCACATAAAGATGGAGCCTATTATACTGCAATGGTTTGGGAAGACGCTCTTGTATGAAGGTGCTCCGGGTCAGCATGGTCATCTCCATAGGGTTATTGTAGTGTATCGTGGGTGGGCAAGAACTCAAGCAGGTAGGATCATTTGACACACACATGTAAGGATGGCAAGGAACGCCTCAACACGTGATGGTTGTCACACAGTCATCGAGGTTCTTATGTGTGATTGTTCTTTAGCAAGAACTTGCTGGGCATTTGCAGTTGTGGTGCTTTTCAAGGTTTCCAATGTTCAAGATATCAAACGGTTTATCACAACTCGATGGGTCACTGCTAAGATCATGCCATATTGGTTGGGTTAATCGGTTGGCAAATTTATCGGCTTGACAAGCGACTTATTGGACATATACCGATTGTCAAGACCCCTCCAGGCAAAAACCTCAAAATTGGCCCTCGCCCCCAGCTACCTCCCACAAAATATATCACCCCGCGTTTGGGTACTACCCGGTGCATCACCATGCTTCCGATTCACCCCGCCGCCGCCAACATACTAGCCTCTGACAGCTAGAGCTAGCCAGCCTAAGCTCCTCACTCTTTGGATCTCTCCCTCGTCTTCCCCAGGAGTTGACGCACCGACGCCTCTACACCTACCATCTCATCCAAGAGCACGACAGCCGACGCCACCTAGAGAAGATTTTCGTTGCCACCCCTTCCTCTAGCAACACAAGACTTGTTGCCATCCCCTACTCGAGGAGAACCTCCTCCGCGGTATAGTTTCAAGCAACAATGAGCATTGTTTCTCCCTCTCTTCTCTAGTTAAGCAGTGATGAACATGGTTTCTCCCTCTCTTCTCTGTCCAATATTAATTTTGTGTTGAATATAGCACATTTTAGTGTTGGGAACCTAGCAACACAAGACCTGCTGCAATCCCCTACTCAAGGAGAAGTTCCTCCACTGTATAGTTTCAAGCAGCCATGAGCATGGTATCTCATTAATTTTTGTGTTAAATATAGCACATTTTAGACTTTTTGGTGTTGGAAACCTATGATTTGGAAAACAAAAACTGGTCGATCAATAGCCGACAGATAAATCGATTAATTAGTCGGTTTTTGATTAATCTCTAAACCCAAGTCGATCGAGCAGTAAACGGTAAGTGATATCTTGAACATTGAAGATTTCAAATGTTATTCACGTCATATCTATTCTCGCTACTAGTGAATAACATTGCATAATTTATTTCTATAATTTCATATGAATAACTAACGCTAAATTATTTGACACTCCTGAAAATGAAATTAGGTTTCTCCAAATTGTACATATATCATCAGACATCATACCCTCAACTCAAAACACTAAATTTTGGAGACCATATTTGAAGATAGACAAGAGGAAACTAACAAGTCCAGTAAATTATACTACAAATGTACAAAATGTACCATATGGCGAAATACAAATATTTTGTATGACTAATGGTGAACTACATTTTGGGAACACATAAATAAAAAATGTTCTATACACCGTTGTTGAAAACATATTGTTTTTCTCAAAGCACCTAACTCTTGGCTCAAAATGTTGGGTTTTAGTCCCACATTGGTTCTGGATAGCGGCAGAGCCCATGTGCCCTAATACCAAACCTTGCCGGTCAATATTGATGGGTTGGAACACTAAATGCTAGCCAATGTGTGACCAGTCATGGGAGGTGGCAAAGCACGCTTTATAAGGGTGAGGGCGTTCCCTCATATAAGCATATGGTGCTCTATAGTTATACTTAGATGGGTACAGGGGCTAAGCCAGGATTTGATCGAGGCAAGCCTAATGGTGGAGCCAGGATTTCGATATGGAGGGCCAAAAAAATTGTGAATAAAAACATGATTCCATTTCTATAATATTTTGCCACTTAGAACTATTAAAATTTATAGAAAAATAATTATCATATTACTATAATAATTTGTTAGCTAGACCCTACAAAACGGTTGTATTTGTATTATTTTAAATTTGACTCTATGATTGAAATAAGATAAAAAGATATTACTAATTTTGTCACAAGAGAGCTTAGCTACTAATTATCTATCCTTGAATATTTCCATGCAATGCCAAAGGAATGTCTCACCCCATTATACGACACTCAAAATGAATGGTAATGTTAAAATCTGACGTCAGGCTTTTGACCATGGCAAATCGGACATTTTTTATGGCAAATTAGGTTGTGGTGAGGATGTCAATTTCCTTTGCAAGCATGAAAAATCATTGCAACAACATAATTTGCCATAAAAAATGTTTGATTTGCCATGTTAAAAAATCTGATGTTTGATTTGTAGAAAAATCAAAAAGGAATAAATATTGATGGTGTTTAACAATGCTTTTCTCTTCATAACTACTGAACTACAATTTTTGAACTAGATCACATATCACATAACCAAAAGTACTAAATCTAATGTATATAATTTGAGAGAGATAATATAGTACTCCCTCCGTTCCTTTATATAAGGTGTATTTGTTTTTTTTAAGTCAAACAAGTGCAAGTTTGACCGAGTTTTTAGAAAAATATATCAACAATACGAAATTTTTATCATTTGATCCATCATGAAAAGTAGTTTCATATTTTATCTACTAGGTATTGCAGATGTTGTTATTTTATTTTATAATCTTGGTCAAACATTCAAATGGTTGACTTGCACGGAAACCAATACACCTTATATTCTGGAACGAAGGGAATAATCAATAGTGATATTGCTAGCCTTATTATTTCTATGACTAAATCGAAGACTAGAGTAGTGCAGGCAAGAGTTCCCTAGTGCAGACCCTTGTTCTGGTCGCGAGCTAAAGGGCAGACAACAGGGGTGTAGAGGCAGAGGCAATGGCACAACCCTAACTGTTTGCGTTAATCACGATAGACTAATTACGCCAGGCCTTGGAGACTAATGAAAGGATTCCATCAAGAGTGGGCTTCTCATAGCTCCTCCTTTTCCTGATTTTAAGCGAGGGGCTAGTATATGTGCTTCTCATAGTCCCTTTTCCCATGAGACAGGGGGCTAGTACGTGTAAACGGTTGTGTGATTGCTAACCTACTAATTGCCAAATGTCTCGTCGATGGTTGGGGATGCAGGCCCCTACTCGCCCCCTCGTCCCCACCACTAAATGGGTAGGACGATGGTATGGTGGAGGGTAAGCTTTCGGCAACACCTTTTTCGGACCCATGGTGCAATGGAGGTTTGGAAATGCTAAAGCAAGCCAAAGATTATGTAACAATTAAAGCGATATGCATGTTGAAGTGTATATGTGGATGCCTAGCCCTTTCCATTAGTTTGGACTTTTGGTTGCGTTGGCTACTGCATGAAGCTTAACATTGTATCAGGGGCTAAGGTCTTGAGTTCAAGTCCTGGCTTTCGCAATTTATCCAAAAACTGTTGTTGCCCCCCCCCCCCCTTGTGTCCACGTATAGCCTCTTGAGCCCTCTTAGTCTATTCACGTGTTGACTTCCCACGTCACACACGAGAGGGGTGTTGAAGTGTATATGTGGATTGCCTAGCCCTTTCCATTAGTTTGGACTTTTGGTTGCGTTGGCTAGTGCATGAAGCTTAACAATGCAAAGGATCTAGTTGATCATGGGTGCCCGCACATAGAATAGAGATAAAAAGAATATATGAGGACAAGTGATGATCGATGAGAATGGTGTGCAGTTTCAGCGAATCAACTAAAGGATTTGAAGTGGCGACAACACATGCATCCACGACCGAGCCAACTGACGTCATGGTGCCTCCACAAGGCACACATGGTGGGCCAAGATGGAGCAGCAACAACACAACCAAATCGTTGGTCCATGACAAGCACAAACAAGGGCAGCCATAAGAGAAGAGGATAGAAATTCTAAAGATACATAAGATATAGGCGGTCAAAATTTGAAGCAATCGGATGTGCTAAGTCTGATTGGAGCTAATTTTTATCAAACCTATACATGTGCATGAGATCATAATAGGAATTGACACCTACTCCCTTCGTTCCAAAATATTTGAAGTTCGCACTTTGTCCTAAGTCAAACATCTCTAAGTTTGACCAAGACTATTGAATTGAAAAATATACCAACATTTGTAACACCAAATTAGTTTTATTAGATTAGATTCATCCTAAAATATATTTTCATGCTGTAAATATTTGATTTAGTAGATCCTAATATGTTCGATGCTGATTATATTCAACTTCTGTGGCGCTGCAAGATGTCGTGCAAGCCCTAGGTTCGCTGGCAAGAGCTCATTGGCTTCAACACAAATAGGGTGTAGAGTTCATTTAAATAGAGAAGACGGATGTGGGGATATTTGAGACGAGAGTAGATGGGCACAAAGGTCGTGTGATCATCCACCATGGAGTCATGTCAGAGCTGATGAAGGAGACTAGAGGCTACTGCGTAGCATAGGTGAAGTATATGTAGTGGAAAAAGAGAAGCACGTGATGCACCTCAATGCCGGTCGAATTATATAGTGAAATTTCTCTAGTGGTTGAGATTGCAAAGGCTCGACGTGGTTAATGCGTCGCACATGGAACATAATGGACTAAGATAAATAGGTGGTCAAAGAAGTGCGCAAGGGTGCTCAATGGTGTTGGCAAGTACCATGTTCAAGTTAGTGTCTGGATCTATGAAGATTGAGATGATTGACATAAGTTGGCAATGGTAAATCTAAGAAAGTATTAGAAACTTTCAAGTGCCAAAGGCTTGGAGAGCATAAGTCGTAACTCAAGTCGGAATCTATCTGCGTTTTTTTTCCGCACCTCTTATCAAATCTAGGACGACGATAACTACCACACGTGTGGGCGTTAAGGGGTTTGCCCACACGTTTTGTGTGGTGTGGTGTCTAAGAGGACCAGCCCACACGCCTACGTGTGGGCAAAACAAATAATGCCCACACACCTCTTTTTTTCCTTGCGGTCTCTCTCACACGCCTACATGTGGCAAAATAGATAACGCCCATACGCCCGTACGTCAGGCCTCCTACCTCATGGTCCCGCACACCCCGCATGATAGTCACCACGCGCCCCGCAGTTGCCATGCTCCGGACCCTCTCCCATGTTCGTTTAACTGCAGTTGTCATGTCGCTGAACTAGAGTTGCCATGTCGGATGCCATCTCAGGTCGAGTGCCAGATGCCGTTTTTGGACAACTGCAGCTGTTGCCATGTATGGTCTGGCTTACTATAGTTGCCATGATTTGAAAACTTTAGGGGTTGCCACCTACTAACACTAGGCAGTTGCCATGTATGGTCTGGTTTACTACAGTTGCCATGATTTGAAAACTTTAGAAGTTGCCACCTACTAACACTAGGCAGTAGCCGTGTAGTGCTACAAAGAGATATGACAAAATAACATGTTCGGGTAAAAAGAGAGTTGTCATCTGCTTACAAGCACACTAGGGCAGTTGCCATGTATCCTGCAAAACACATGGCAACTGACATGTTCGGGTAAAAGAGAGAGTTGCCATCTGCTTACAAAACACACTAGGGCAGTTGCCATGTACCCTGCAAAACACATGGCAAGTGACAGCTTTGGGTGTGGGAGAGGAGATGGGTGTGTGGGCGAACTGATAAACGCCCACACACCAGCCCCTGTGCGTGAGTGAAAACTGACGTGTGGGCGAACTGCTAAACACCCACACACCGGCCCCTCCGTGTGGTGAAATGGACGTGTGGGCGACCGGGTGAATGCCCACACACCAGCCCAGTCCTACGTGGCACCACAAACATGCCAAGATTCATGCACCTACAAACGGACGCGGATCCACGCGTGTGGGCGAGATGCGTGTGGGCGTTAGTGTTTCCGCAAATCTATTGTTTGCTCGTGCCAACAATAGATCTGCACTAGTGCACCTTCTTTTATCTGTTGCCACAATGCGTTGGTGCTCACCGGGCTACCCCAGGCCAATCCCCACCGGAAATCAACCTATCGCAACTAAATCAACACACAAATCTGTAAGCATACATACATTCGACCCCTACCAAAACAGCGGCACAAGCAAGCAAACAGCACACAAATCTGTAATTTAGCATACATTCAACCCCTACCAAAACGGGGGACAAGCAAGCAAACAGCAAACGTGTCTGTAATCTAGCATGCATTCAACCCCTACCAAAACGGTGCATAAGCAAGCAAACAGCAAGCGCATGTCAGAAGAACAGATGCACGCGGTGGGAGCAAAAAAAATTCTTTTAAAACAGGAGATAAAGTGGAGAAAAGGCGCTAAGGCAGTGGAGAAACTGGATCGGAGTCTCGCGCTCGGAACCGCAGCCTCGCGATCGACCCTTACCCCGAGAATCCCCAACTGAGAGCCACCTCGTACCTCGATAAGATGAACGCACTGGCCGATGAGAACCCAAACTCGCAGTCGCCGAAGTAGGCCCGAACTCGTCCTACGGCGCCGCCAGTCGGAACTTAGCCGATAAATCTGCCCTCGATGTGCACCTCCGGCTGCTGAGGAAACCCTAGCTAAGCCACAGCGAGGAGCAACTGCATCGGAGCAAGATAAGGGGTGGCGAAAAGAAAGAAAAGAAACTCGGAAGGAATAAGGAGAGGAGAAACCCCGATCCCCGACCGTGGTATTTATAGGCGGCAACAGCACGTTGCGCAACCAGAGACCGGAGTCCAAAAGAAAACGGAGCGGCGAGCCACGCGGTCTTTCACTTTTCACTTTGAGGCCAAGCTGAGAAACGTGGCTCTGGAGCACGGTTTGATAAAAAGAATCACCCAGATACTCAATGGTGCAACTGCGCTTAATGGACGTCGCGAGCCCATGCTCATAGACTGAACGATGCAACAACTGCTTTCGGATTTGGTAAACTGTCCATCCACTTATTCTATATATGGAAAGATTCTTTAATTACATGGCGTTGATTTTTCTTCACCTCGTCCGACCAACCGTGTCAACCCAGCGATGACGTAATGTGCATTAATTCTGGTACAAGAAAATTCAAAAAACTATAATTTTCACACCGCGTGTCCGAATGATGATCCGTATTCACCGCTGAATTCCTTGTGACGAGCTCTTCAAAACTAGCTCCCATATGAATATCTTTTGATGATCTTTTCTAAAGAGCAACTTTGATGCTAGATGAGGCAAATTTAGTGCTAAAGATGAGCAACTTCGATGCTAGAAGAATTGCACCATGTGTATAAGTGAATTCGCGTAGTAGCCTCCTACTTAGTTGTGTGCAATAGGTAATAGGTGGTTACATAGTTCGTTGCCTATCATATTGTGAAAGTTGTTCACCGTAAAATGGGAAGTTGTCTAACATGGTTTTGTAGTTGTCTACCTCAGAAACCAAGTTGCCTACATCACTACGAAGCTTCCCACGAGTGATCCGTAATTGCCTAAAATATTATGAAAGTTGTCCATCATGGGATCTAAGTTGTCAACACTACTAAGCGCATGGTCGTTGGCTAGTCAGGTCACGGTGTTAGATGAGAAGTTGCATAGGGGGTTATCAGAAGTTTCATAGCGGAGCGGATCAGACAATTGCCTACAAACCTACGCAAATCCTTAATTTTTGGTCGAGTTGCCTACAAAAATCATTGAAATCTTCAGAAATAATGATGGAAAACACACATGAGTTGGCTAGTCAGGTCGTGACGAGCTTTCCAAAACTAAGCTCAACATGAATATGTTTCTTTAATATTTTTAAGAGCAATTTTGATGCTAGATGAGGCAACTTTAGTACTAAACAGAAGCAACCTCACTCCATTAAAAATAACTAATTAGCAACAATAAGCATCTAACTAATGATACAAAACAACTTCGAAACAGAGGTATATAACATCACAATTTTCCTTCTACCAGAGGCAACTTTAGTGCTAAAAGCAGGCAACTTCACTACATTCTGTGTCCTAGTTAATTTTATCTAATTTTCTCCTAACTTCCTCGCCAGTACCTCTAATTTTCCTATTGTTCACGCTAGTATGTCATCATTTCTAAATTGCCTATAATACTATGAAGTCATCTACCCGTGATGCTTTCGTGTCTACTATTGCTAGTTATGGTAGGCAACATGATGATGAATCTTGGCCACTTTAGAGTGTTTGTAGGCAACCTAGAAAACAATGATAAATAACTTCATTGTATTGTAGGCAACTATTTTGAAAAGTTAGGCAACTGTGCAACAATTGTAGACAACTCATTACCAAAAGCAGGCAACTATACATCAATGATAGGTAATTTATAGCATGTATAGGAAATTGAACATCAAGGGTAGGAACTGACCATCAACAATAGGCAATTGAGCAGTCATGATACTCAAGTTGGGATGATGTTAGCAAAATTCACAGATACACACAGTGCAATGAATTTGTTTTGCATGTAGCACTAAAGTTGCGTTATGTTTTGTGTGATTTTTCTCATTTTTTACGCAAACCAACCTAATAGTCAGTCCTACTAGGGCAAAAAGACCAGTTGCTTCCCTATAACACTATAGTTGCCTCCATTGCACCCAAAGTTGCCCTTGAAAAAAATTGACGAAATGTACTCATATAGGATCTAGTTTTGAAGAACTCGTCGTGAGAAACCTGACGGTGAAAACAGAATTGAATTTCGATACTTGAATCGAAAGTTATGGCTTTTACAATTTTTTGAACCCTAAAATAAATGCACGTGGGATAGGATTTAGGTTGATTGCATCGATAGCCATGTGTGTAGAGGGTGTGGACAAACAATTTCCTTTTCTAGTGTAGACAGTTGAACACAAGGACATGTAATTACTATATACGGCTGTGCGCTCCAGGCAACAAACGAGCGTCGTGGCGCTCTCTAGCCACGTCCAAAGAATCAGGCAATGTCTTTCATCCAAAACCCTAAGAGCAACTCCAATGGGGCGACCCATTTCATCCGCGGCCGTCCGTTTGGATCGGTGCAGACAGAAAAGGCGGCCCAACGCGCCGACCCAAACGGACGCGCGTCCGTTTTTCGTCCGCGGGCAACCCATTCCTGGCCCATTTTTGAGCCTGATTTGCGTCGGCGCGGACACCTGACGGACGCGCGCGCGCTCGCCTACTCCTGTCCCCGGGCCCGCTGGTCTGTGGCACATTTGCCTCCCCTCTCACCCCTCCCCCCGGCCAACAAGCAACCCTCGCCCCGCCTCCTCCGTCACCGACGCCGCCCATTTTTGCCGGCGACTCTTCCAGCTGCCGCCGCCTCCACATCCGCCCAGCAACGCCGCCCTGCCCCCCGTCGCCCGCCGCCGTCGTTTTGCCGCCGGGGAGCAAACTGGTTCCCGCCGCCGCTTCCCCCACCGCACAGCCGCCCGCGACCAAGAAGATGCCTCGCCGCCCCCGCCACATCCGACCGGCACGCTCGTCGGACGCCGGCAGGGCAGCTAGCTGGTCTGTGGGCGCCGCGTCTCTCCTCGCCGGCCGTCTCCTTCTTCGACGCCGGCAAGCTGTTCGACAGTTTGCCAAGGTACGAAAATGGACTCCGCCGACGAGTTCTTTTTCCACAATTTCCTTTGCGACTCCGACGATTTGTCGTCCAACGACGAGGAGGAGATATTGGTTGCCGTGTTGGTCCATCACCACCTCAACAACCAGCAGCCGTTGTTCCGTGGCTTCATTCCGAGCCACCTTCCGGCGTTGAATCGCAACCGAGAGAGCGGGCATTTCCTTCTCTGGAAGGACTACTTTGATACAACAAACCCGTTGTTCAAACATCACAAATTCCGTCGCCGGTTCCGTATGAGTAGGCATGTTTTCAACCGTATTAGAGAGGGAGTGGTCGGCTATGATGACTACTTTGAGTGCAAAGAGGATGCTGTCGGCAAGATTGGTTTCTCCTCTTATCAAAAATGCACTGCCGCCATCTGAATGCTTGCATACGGAGTGCTCGGTGATCTCATTGACGAGTACGTTCGTATGAGCGAGTCTACATGCCTAGAGTCCCTGTATAAGTTCTGCAAGGCTGTGATTGCTGTGTTTGGCCCTGAGTACTTGAGAGAGCCGACAGCTGAAGATACAGCCCGTTTGTTGGCGATGAATGCCAGCAGGGGCTTCCCGATGATGCTTGGCAGCATAGACTGCATGCACTGGGAGTGGAAGAACTGCCTTCTGCTTGGCAAGGGCAGTATAAGGGACATGTCAGGGCTTGCACTGTCATACTAGAGGTCGTGGCGTCTCAAGATCTCTGGATCTGGCACTCTTTCTTTGGCATGGCTGGATCACACAATGATATCAACGTGCTTCAGCGCTCGCCGGTGTTTGCTAGGCTTCCCGAAGGCAACAGCCCACCGGTGAACTTTACTGTCAACGGCCACAACTACGACAAAAGGGACTATTTGGGTGACGGTATCTATCCTCAGTGGACCACTATTGTCAAGACAATACCCAACCCTGTCGGAGAGAAAAGGAAAAGATTTGCCCAAGAGCAAGAGAGTGCTAGGAAGGATGTCGAGCGTGCCTTTGGTGTTTTGCAATCTCGATGGGGCATCGTTCGGTATCCTGCTAATACTTGGAGCACGCAGAAACTATGGGAGGTGATGACTGCTTGTGTGATCATGCACAATATGATCGTAGAAGATGAGCGCCCGGAACGTCTGTACGATCAAGGCTTTCAGTTTCAGGGTGAGAATGTTGTGCCTGAGCATGGAGTAGCGGCAACATTTGAGCAGTTCACTCAGTTTCATGAAGACATGCGTGATTGGGAAACTCACGTGCAACTGCAAAATGATTTGGTTGAACATATGTGGACTCATGTTGGCAATCAATAGATGTATCTTCTTTTATTCGTTTGCAAAACTATGTGAAACATTTTTATTTGTATTTGGCTTGTAAAACTATACTATTTATTTGGGCGGCTAAACTATTTTGCTTGTTAACATTTTCATTTCACAATATGTTTGAATGCAAATCAATGTAAAATTGTGCGGCCAGCCGGCCACGCCTGGACATATGGGTCGACGCGTTGGGCGCGCTGCCGACCCATATGAAAAACAGGGCGGACGCCGGGCGGGCGGCCGACCCAAACGGACAAAAAGCGGACGAAATCGCCGTCCGTTTGGGTCGGCCCGTTGGAGTTGCTCTAATTAACACCTAGGAGTGACATCTTGCTGGTACGCCCCTTCTCCCCCTCTCCTCCCCTCGGCGCCCATCCCCGCCGCCGGCCGCCCCGGCCGCGGCGGCCCCCTTCCCTCGCCGCCAGCCACTCCGACTGCGACGTCCACCCCCCAACGTCGACGGCCACTCCTGAAGGAAATATGCCCTAGAGGCAATAATAAATTTATTATTTATTTCCTTATTTCATGATAAATGTTTATTATTCATGCTAGAATTGTATTAACCGGAAACATAATACATGTGTGAGTACATAGACAAACAGAGTGTCACTAGTATGCCTCTACTTGACTAGCTCGTTGCTCAAAGATGGTTATGTTTCCTAGCCATAGACATGAGTTGTCATTTGATTAACGGGATCAAATCATTAGGAGAATGATGTCATTGACTTGACCCATTCCGTTAGCTTAGCACTTGATCGTTTAGTATGTTGCTATTGCTTTCTTCATGACTTATACATGTTCCTATGACTATGAGATTATGCAACTCCCGTTTACCGGAGGAACACTTTGTGTGCTACCAAACGTCACAATGTAACTGGGTGATTATAAAGGTGCTCTATAGGTGTCTCCGAAGGTACTTGTTGGGTTGGCGTATTTCGAGATTAGGATTTCTCACTCCGATTGTCAGAGAGGTATCTCTGGGCCCACTCAGTAATGCACATCACTATAAGCCTTGCAAGCATTGTAACTAATGAGTTAGTTGCGGGATGATGTATTATGGAACGAGTAAAGAGACTTGCCGGTAACGAGATTGAACTAGGTATTGAGATACCGACAATCGAATATCGGGCAAGTAACATACCGATGACAAAGGGAACAACGTATGTTGTTATGCGGTTTGACCGATAAAGATCTTCGTAGAATATGTGGGAGCCAATATGAGAATCCAGGTTCCGCTATTGGTTATTGACCGGAGACGTGTCTCGGTCATGTCTACATAGTTCTCGAACCCGTAGGGTCCGCACGCTTAACGTTTCGATGACAGTTATATTATGAGTTTATATGTTTTGATGTACCGAAGGTTGTTCGGAGTCCCGGATGTGATCACGGACATGACGAGGAGTCTCGAAATGGTCGAGACATGAAGATTGATATATTGGATGACTATATTCGGACACCGGAATGGTTCCGGGGGTTATCGGATATATACCGGAGTACCGGGGGTTACCGGAACCCCCCCCGGAGGCTATTGGGCCTCATGGGCCCAATTGGTGGAAGAGGAGAGGCGGCCAAGGGGCAGCCGCACGCCCCTCCCCGCCCAAGTCCGAATTGGACAAGGAGGGGGGCGCCCCCCCTTTCCTTTCCCCCTCTCTCCTTCCCTCTCCTCTCCTAGTCCAACAAGGAAGGGAGGGAGTCCTACTCCCGGTGGGAGTAGGAGTCCTCCTGGCGTGCCTCCTCCTGGCCGGCCGCACCTCCCCCCTTGCTCCTTTATATACGGGGGCAGGGGGCACCCCAAAGACACAACAATTGATCGTTTGATCTTTTAGCCGTGTGCGGTGCCCCCCTCCACCATAGTCCACCTCGATAATACTGTAGCGGTGCTTAGGCGAAGCCCTGCGTCGGTAGAACATCAACATCGTCACCACGCCGTCGTGCTGACGAAACTCTCCCTCCACACTCGGCTGGATCGGAGTTCGAGGGACGTCATCGGGCTGAACGTGTGCTGAACTCGGAGATGCCGTGCGTTCGGTACTTGATCGGTCGGATCGTGAAGACGTACGACTACATCAACCGCGTTGTGCTAACGCTTTCGCTTTCGGTCTACGAGGGTACGTGGACAACACTCTCCCCTCTCGTTGCTATGCATCACCATGATCTTGCGTGTGCGTAGGAATTTTTTTGAAATTACTACGTTCCCCAACAGTGGCATCCGAGCCAGGTTTTATGCGTTGATGTTATATGCACGAGTAGAACACAAGTGAGTTGTGGGCGATATAAGTCATACTGCTTACCAGCATGTCATACTTTGGTTCGGCGATATTGTTGGATGAAGCGGCTCGGACCGACATTACGCGTACGCTTATGCGAGACTGGTTCTACCGACGTGCTTTGCACACAGGTGGCTGGCGGGTGTCAGTTTCTCCAACTTTAGTTGAACCGAGTGTGGCTACGCCCGGTCCTTGCGAAGGTTAAAACAGCACCAACTTGACAAACTATCGTTGTGGTTTTGATGCGTAGGTAAGAACGGTTCTTGCTAAGCCCGTAGCAGCCACGTAAAATTTGCAACAACAAAGTAGAGGACGTCTAACTTGTTTTTGCAGGGCATGTTGTGATGTGATATGGTCAAGACATGATGCTAAATTTTATTGTATGAGATGATCATGTTTTGTAACCGAGTTATCGGCAACTGGCAGGAGCCATATGGTTGTCGCTTTATTGTATGCAATGCAATCGCCCTGTAATGCTTTACTTTATCACTAAGCGGTAGCGATAGTCGTAGAAGCATAAGATTGGCGAGACGACAACGATGCTACGATGAAGATCAAGGTGTCGCGCCGGTGGCGATGGTGATCATGATGGTGCTTCGGAGATGGAGATCACAAGCACAAGATGATGATGGCCATATCATATCACTTATATTGATTGCATGTGATGTTTATCTTTTATGCATCTTATCTTGCTTTGATTGACGGTAGCATTATAAGATGATCCCTCACTAAATTATCAAAGTATAAGTGTTCTCCCTGAGTATGCACCGTTGCGAAAGTTCTTTGTGCTGAGACACCACGTGATGATCGGGTGTGATAGGCTCTACGTTCAAATACAACGGGTGCAAAACAGTTGCACACGCGGAATACTCAGGTTAAGCTTGACGAGCCTAGCATATAACAGATATGGCCTCGGAACACGGAGACCGAAAGGTCGAGCGTGAATCATATAGTAGATATGATCAACATAATGATGTTCACCATTGAAACTACTCCATCTCACGTGATGATTGGACATGGTTTAGTTGATATGGATCACGTGATCACTTAGAGGATTAGAGGGATGTCTATCTAAGTGGGAGTTCTTAAGTAATATGATTAATTGAACTTAAATTTATCATGAACTTAGTCCTGATAGTATTTTGCAAATTATGTTGTAGATCAATAGCTCGTGTTGTTGCTTCCCTATGTTTATTTTGATATGTTCCTAGAGAAAAATTATGTTGAAAGATGTTAGTAGCAATGATGCGGATTTGATCCGTGATCTGAGGATTATCCTCATTGCTTCACAGAAGAATTATGTCCTTGATACACCTATTTGCAGGAGCAGATGCAGACGTTATGAACGTTTGACAAAAGCTCGGTATGATGACTACTTGATAGTTTAGTGCACCATGCTTTACGGCTTAGAACCGGGACTTCAAAAATGTTTTGAATGCCACAGAGCATATAAGATGTTCTAAGAGTTGAAACTGGTATTTCATACTCATGCCCGTATCGAGAGGTATGAGACCTCTGACAGTACTTTGCCTACAAGATGGAGGAGAATTGCTCAGCTAGTGAGCATGTGCTCAGAATGTTTGAGTACTACAATCGCTTGAATCAAGTGGGAGTTAATCTTCCAGATAAAATAGTGATTGACATAATTCTCTAGTCACCATCACCAAGTTAGTAGAACTTCGTGATGAACTATAATACGCAAGGGATGACGAAAACAATTCCCAAGCTCTTCGCGATGCTGAAATCGGCGAAGGTAGAAATCAAGAAAAACATCAAGTGTTGATGGTTGACAAGACCACTAGTTTCAAGAGAAAGGACAAAGGGAAGAAGGGGAACTTCAAGAAGAACGGCAAGCAAGTTGCTGCTCAAGTGAAGAAGCCCAAGTCTGGACCTAAGCCTGAGACTAAGTGCTTCTACTGCAAAGGGACTTTTCACTAGAAGCGGAACCACCCCAAGTATTTGGCGGATAAGAAGGATGGCAAAGTCAACAAGCTATATTTGATATACATGTTATTGATGTGTACCTTACTAGTGTTTATAGTAGCCCCTGGGTATTTGATACTTGTTCAGTTGCTAAAAATTAGTAACTCGAAACAGGAGTTACAGAATGAACAAAGACTAGTTAAGGGTGAAGTGACGATGTGTGTTGGAAGTGGTTCCAAGATTGATATGATCATCATCGCACACTCCCTATAATTTCGGGATTAGTGTTGAACCTAAATAAGTGTTATTTGATGTTTGCGTTGAGCATAAATATGATTTGATCATGCTTATTGCAATACGGTTATTCATTTAAGTTAGAGAACAATTGTTGTTCTGTTGACATGAATAGAACCTTCTATGGTCATACACACCAACGAAAATGGTTTGTTGGATCTCGATCGTAGTGATACACATATTCATAATATTGAAGCCAAAAAGATGCAAAGTTAATAATGATAGTGCAACTTATTTGTGGCACTGCCGTTTAGGTCATATTGGTGTAAAACGCATGGAGAAACTCCATGCTGATGGGCTTTTGGAATCACTTGATACTTGCGAACCGTGCCTCATGGGCAAGATGACTAAAACGCCATTCTCCGGAACTATGAAGAGAGCAACAGATTTGTTGGAAATCATACATACAGATGTATGTGGTCCGATGAATATTGAGGCTCGTGGCGGATATCGTTATTTTCTCACCTTCACAGATGATTTGAGCAGATATGGGTATATCTACTTAATGAAACATAAGTCTCAAACATTTGAAAAGTTCAAAGAATTTCAGAGTGAAGTTGAAAATCATCGTAACAAGAAAATAAAGTTTCTACGATCTGATCATGGAGGAGAATATTTGAGTTATGAGTTTGGTCTTCATTTGAAACAATGCGGAATAGTTTCGCAACTCACGCCACCCGGAACACCACATCGTAATGGTGTGTCCGAACGTCGTAATCGTACTCTACTAGATATGGTGCGATCTATGATGTCTCTTACTGATTTACCGCTATCGTTTTGGGGTTATGCATTAGAGACAGCTGCATTCACGTTAAAAAGGGCACCATCTAAATCCGTTGAGATGACACCGTATGAACTGTGGTTTGGCAGGAAACCAAAGTTGTCGTTTCTTAAAGTTTGGGGTTGTGATGCTTATATGAAAAGGTTTCATCCTGATAAGCTCAAACCCAATTCGGACAAATATGTCTTCATAGGATACCCAAACGAGACTGTTGGGTACACCTTCTATCACAGATCCGAAGGCAAGACATTCGTTGCTAAGAATGGATCCTTTCTAGAGAAGGAGTTTCTCTCGAAAGAAGTGAGTGGGAGGAAAGTAGAACTTGATGAGGTAACTCTACCTGCTCCCTTATTGGAAAGTAGTTCATCACAGAAATCTGTTCATGTGACTCCTACACCAATTAGTGAGGAAGCTAATGATGATGATCATGTAACTTCAGATCAAGTTACTACCGAACCTCGTAGGTCAACCAGAATGAAATCCGCACCAGAGTGGTACGGTAATCCAGTTCTGGAGGTCATGTTACTTGACCATGATGAACCTACGAACTATGAGGAAGCGATGATGAGCCCAGATTCCGCAAAATGGCTTGTGGCCATGAAATCTGAGATGGGATCCATGTATGAGAACAAAGTGTGGACTTTGGTTGACTTGCCGGTGATCGGCAAGCCATAGAAAATAAATGGATCTTCAAGAGGAAGACGGACGCTGATAGTAGTGTTACTATCTACAAAGCTAGAATTGTCGCAAAAGGTTTTCGACAAGTTCAAGGTGTTGACTACGATGAGAGTTTCTCACTCGTATCTATGCTTAAGTCTGTCCGAATCATGTTAGCAATTGCCGCATTTTATGAAATCTGGAAAATGGATAAACAAAGCTGCATTCCTTAATGGATTTATTAAAGAAGAGTTGTATATGATGCAACCAGAAGATTTTGTCGATCCTAAAGGTGTTGACAAAATGTGCAAGCTCCAGCGATCCATCTATGGACTGGTGCAAGCATCTCGAAGTTGGAATATACGCTTTGATGAGTTGATCAAAGCATATAGTTTTATACAGACTTGCGGTGAAGCCTGTATTCACAAGAAAGTGAGTGGGAGCACTACAACATTTCTGATAAGTATATGTGAATGACATATTGTTGATCGGAAATAATGTAAAATTATTCTGCAAAGCATAAAGGAGTGTTTGAAAGGAGTTTTTCAAAGAAAGACCTCGGTGAAGCTGCTTACATATTAAGCATCAAGATCTATAGAAATAGATCAAAACGCTTGATAAGTTTTTTCAATGAGTACATACCTTGACAAGATTTTGAAGTAGTTCAAAATGGAACAGTCAAAGAAAGAGTTCTTGCCTGTGTTACAAAGTGTGAAATTGAGTAAGACTCAAAACCCGACCACGGCAGAAGATAGAAAGAGAATGAAAGTCATTCCCTATGCCTCAGCCATAGGTTCTATAAAGTATGCCATGCTATGTACCAGATCTATTGTATACCCTACGCTGATTTTGGCAAGGGAGTACAATAGTGATCTAGGAGTAGATCACTGGACAGCGGTCGAAATTATCCTTAGTGGAATAAGGATATGTTTCTTGATTATGGAGGTGACAAAAAGGTTCGTCGTAAAGGGTTACGTCAATACAAGTTTTGGCACTGACCCAGATGACTCTAAGTCTTAATCTGGATACATATTGAAAGTGGGAGCAATTAGCTAAAGTAGCTCCGAGTAGAGCATTGTAGACATAGAAATTTGCAAAATACATACGGATCTGAATATGGCAGACCCGTTGACTAAACTTCTCTCACAAGCAAAACATGATCACACCTTAGTACTCTTTGGGTGTTAATCACATAGCGATGTGAACTAGATTATTGAGTCTAGTAAACCCTTTGGGTGTTGGTCACATGACGATGTGAACTATGGGTGTTAATCACATGGTGATGTGAACTATTGATGTTAAATCACATGGCGATGTGATCTAGATTATTGACTCTAGTGCAAGTGGAAGACTGAAGGAAATATGCCCTAGAGGCAATAATAAAGTTATTATTTATTTCCTTATTTCATGATAAATGTTTATTATTCATGCTAGAATTGTATTAACCGGAAACGTAATACATGTGTGAGTACATAGACAAACAGAGTGTCACTAGTATGCCTCTACTTGACTAGCTCGTTGATCAAAGATGGTTATGTTTCCTAGCCATAGACATGAGTTGTCATTTGATTAACGGGATCACATCATTAGGAGAATGATGTGATTGACTTAACCCATTCCGTTAGGTTAGCACTTGATCGTTTAGTATGTTGCTATTGCTTTCTTCATGACTTATACATGTTCCTATGACTATGAGATTATGCAACTCCCGTTTACCGGAGGAACACTTTGTGTGCTACCAAACGTCACAACGTAACTGGGTGATTATAAAGGTGCTCTACAGGTGTCTCCAAAGGTACTTGTTGGGTTGGCGTATTTCGAGATTAGGATTTGTCACTCCGATTGTCGGAGAGGTACCTCTGGGCCCACTCAGTAATGCACATCACTATAAGCCTTGCAAGCATTTTAACTAATGAGTTAGTTGAGGGATGATGTATTATGGAACGAGTAAAGAGACTTGCCGGTAACGAGATTGAACTAGGTATTGAGATACCGACGATCGAATCTCGGGCAAGTAACATACCGATGACAAAGGGAACAACGTATGTTGTTATGCGGTTTGACCGATAAAGATCTTCGTAGAATATGTGGGAGCCAATATGAGCATCCAGGTTCCGCTATTGGTTATTGACCGGAGACGTGTCTCGGCCATGTCTACATAGTTCTCGAACCCGTAGGGTCCGCACGCTTAACGTTTCGATGACAGTTATATTATGAGTTTATATGTTTTGATGTACCGAAGGTTGTTCGGAGTCCCGGATGTGATCACGGACATGACGAGGAGTCTCGAAATGGTCGAGACATGAAGATTGATATATTGGATGACTATATTCGGACACCGGAATGGTTCCGGGGGTTATCGGATATATACCGGAGTACCGGGGGGTTACCGGAACCCCCCGGAGGCTATTGGGCCTCATGGGCCCAATTGGTGGAAGAGGAGAGGCGGCCAAGGGGCAGCCGCGCGCCCCTCCCCCCCAAGTCCGAATTGGACAAGGAGGGGGGCGGCGCCCCCCTTTCCTTTCCCCCTCTCTCCTTCCCTCTCCTCTCCTAGTCCAACAAGGAAGGGAGGGAGTCCTACTCCCGGTGGGAGTAGGACTCCTCCTGGCGCGCCTCCTCCTGGCCGGCCACACCTCCCCCCTTGCTCCTTTATATACGGGGGCAGGGGGGCACCCCAAAGACACAACAATTGATCGTTTGATCTTTTAGCCGTGTGTGGCGCCCCCCTCCACCATAGTCCACCTCGATAATACTGTAGCGGTGCTTAGGCGAAGCCCTGCGTCGGTAGAACATCATCATCGTCACCACGCCGTCGTGCTGACGAAACTCTCCCTCAACACTCGGCTGGATCGGAGTTCGGGGGACGTCATCGGGCTGAACGTGTGCTGAACTCGGAGGTGCCGTGCGTTCGGTACTTGATCGGTCGGATCATGAAGACGTACGACTACATCAACCGCGTTGTGCTAACGCTTCCGCTTTCGGTCTACGAGGGTACGTGGACAACACTCTCCTCTCTCGTTGCTATGCATCACCATGATCTTGCGTGTGCGTAGGAATTTTTTTGAAATTACTACGTTCCCCAACAACTTCGGCCCCGGCGTCCACTCCCCCTCTCTCGCGATGGGCTCGCATCAGAACAGCCCGCCTTCGGTGTCCCCGGTCCGGCGTCTAGAGCAGCCGGTGGTCTCAGGGTTGGGGCTCTCAGGCTCCCCGTGCTCCGCTCGCTCCTCGTCGGTGGAGGTGGAGCGGCCGGCCCTGGCAAGGCACGCACTCGGGCCGGCTTGGCGCAAGTCGGCGCCTTCCCGCAAGGCCATGTGGCGCCGGCGCCGTGCCTTGCGTCGCCAGCAGGAGGCTGGTGCCCAGGGTGGTCGAGACTCGCCTACCTCGTCGGAGCGGCGGCTCATCCCTCCTGACCTCTATGGACTCTGCTTTCGCTGCTTCAAGGAGGGTCACCGTCGGCAGGACTGCACCAGCAAACCGATGTGCATCAGGTGCGGGCTCTCGGGGCATGTGTCCTCGCAGTGCAAGCGGCCTCGGAGCCCCATCTCGGAGGACGAACTGTGGGGTGCGGTGATTGCCAAGGTGTCCAATTCCATGCCGGGACGGGCGGCTGGGATGGTGGGTATGGGGGGATCGTTGTTGGAGCCTGGACAGAGCGCGCCCAGGGCGCTGCCTCTGTCAGTTGCGCCCAACTTTCCTCCCATGGTCACCGTGCCCTCCCCCAACCCCATGGTGGCAGCGCCTCTGCTTGAGTTGTGCCTGCCGGAGGTGTGCGTGATGTCGCGCGCGGCGGACATGAATGGCCTGGAGTGCCGGCTTCAGTTGGCTGTGGTGATGTACGTGGGAGGTGCCAGGCCGCCGGTGACTTGTGAGGAGGCGATTGCGGCGCAGCTACACTTGCCACGACACTAGTTCTCGGTTCACAAGTACCATCCGGAGGATTTCTTGGTGGTGTTCTCGTCCCATGAAGCTCGGAACAGGGCGCTCAGCTCGCCGGTCATTCACCACCTTGGCATCCAGCTCCATTCCAAGCCATGGTTGCGGCAAGCTCAGGCGACCTCAAGGCTGATGCGATGTCAGGTGGACGTCCTGATCGAGGGGGTGCCATCGCACGCATGGTCTTGGAGCGTGGAGGCGGAGCTGCTGGGGAAGGCATGTCTGATTGAGAGCTTGGCCCCTGAGACGGAGAGCCGCAAAGACCTGTCGCTGTTCAAGCTGCGGGCATGGTGTGTGGATCCGGAGGATGTGCCGGTGAGTCGCCGGCTATGGATTCCCGAGCCACCGGAGTTGGCGCCAAACGCTGCGGCACGACGGCCGTCCTTCCGCCAGCTGCTGGTGTACCTCCACTATCATTCACATAGGCAGGATGCGAGACTTCTCGGAGCCACAACTTTGGCGCAGATCGGGCAGCTCGAGTGGTGATAGCGGCCAGACTGGGATTCCGGATAGCTCCTTGGATTCCTTCGCTGGAGGTGATTGCGTGGTTCCGCCATGGACGAGAGGGGTGTGTGATGACCGCAGTGGTGGCTGGAGGTTCCCCCTTCAGGGCAGGGTGGGCCCCTCTGTTTGGCGCCTCTCACCAATGACAGAGGTGGCCATGCCTACTTTTGAGGTCAGCAGGTTGGACCACGGCCACCAGGACAAGGAGATTCAAACTGAGGGTGAGGTGCGGACCGTCTCGAATGTGCTGGTAGCCAATGCGGTGCTGCCAGCGAGTGGGGTTGGCACATCGACTGCTGGAGATAGCATTGGAGGGAGCGCAGGCCCAGCGAATAAAGTGGGGATCGAGCAAACGGCTCCAAGACTGGTCACCGCTACCGAGACAGATGGGAGGCAAGTCAGGACTGAGGGACCCGCTCTGATCAATGACCAGGACAAGAGATTGGATCCCCAGGTGGGTGGACAGCCGAGCGAGACAGCGACAGGGGGGTTTTGGATCTATTGCGGCCGGATCCTGTGGCCAGGCCGGATTCAGCCCCCAGGACGGAGGAGAGGGTGCCACAATCAATCCAGCTGGAGGAGGGGCGGGTTGCCCCGAGATCTGATCATGTTGGGGCTGCCTTGGCGGATGGATGGGACTTGGTGGCAGACACGATCGCTGCGGCCAATTGATCGGTTACGCAGGTGGGACCCAAGATCGCGATAGAATCAACTTTGGATGCTGCGCGGAGTGGGGAGGTGGTTCCAGCGCGTAAGCCAGTGCTAGAAGCTCCGATTTTGGAGCCTAGTGCTACTGCACCAGCGGGTGCATGTGCATGCGACATGACTACGTCCGGCGGCATGCAACTGGTGGGTGCATCTGCATGCGACATGACTATGTCCGGTGACATGCAACTGGTGGTTCACGGGGCTGATAGCACGGTGCAGCCCTTGGAGGCGGGTCTCTCGGCCAAAGAGCAGCTGGCTTTGGGCAACATCAAATCCTTTTAGGCCGGTATGCTCAAGAAACTAGCCCCGCCTTTATTGAAAGAGATTGAGACGATACGAGGAGTGCACACGAGCCAGGACCCATTCACTCCACGATGCAACACTCGGTCAGTGGGTGTGGGTAACCACTCCAAATCCAAGGCCACGGCGGCAGAAACAATTCTACTCAAGACACTAGGCATTACAGAAGATGATCTTGCGGTGTCTGAGGGGGCGTTGGAGCAGTTGCGAGTGGTCTTTGACTCGCCTCTCCGCGAGCCGCAACTCAAGGCTATTGCGGCAATCTTCGGGAAGGCACTGCCAATTAGCTTTGGCGGAGAGATGGAGAGCATGATAGCCGTGTAGGTAGTTAGCGTTTGTTACGGACATTGGAGCTTATTGCTTCCAAATGTCGTACACAGTTGTGGAGTTAGTATGTTGGAATGTGAGGGGGCTGAACAGCCCGGCTAAGCGGAATGCCCCTACGTGAGCTAGCTGATTCCATGAAAGTAGCTATCTAGTGTATCTTAGAGACTAAGTTGGAGAGGGTAGACCATTATGTAATCTTGCAATGCCTAGGGCCAACATATGATGGGTTTGCATACTTGCCGGCGTCGTCTACCCGGGGTGGTATTTTCATTGCTTGGGACTCGTCAAGGGCATCGATTTCGAACACGGTGACCGATACTAACTTCATCACGGGCTACGTGACACAGACGGAGGGCGATCCCTGGTGGATGTCAGTGGTTTATGGGCCTCAAGAGGATGCACAAAAGGTCGCAATGCTGGAGGAGCTATCAGCTAGGGAGCTGCTTTTCCCGGGACCGTGGATGGCAATTGGAGACTTCAACATGATTCTAAATGTTGCCGACAAGAATAATTCCCTGCTAGACAGAAGGATAATGGGTAAATTCAAGAGATTTGTCGACGATAACACACTCAAGGAATTGTTCTTGCATGGAAGGAGGTTCACATGGAGCAACGAGAGGGAGAGGCCCACGCTGACGAAAATTGATCGTGTTCTGGTCTCTGTGGACTGGGAGCTGGCCTACCCGGAGTGCCTGCTGCAGGCACTGTCAACCAATGCCTCAGACCATTGCCCGCTATTTCTTTCATTGGAGGATCAAGTGCAACCGCGTAAAAGATTCTGTTTTGAACTCTTCTGGGTGAAGTTGGAAGGGTTTTTGGAGGCGGTGCAGGAAGGATGGATATGTGATGAGTCCATCTCAGACCCGTTCGTGAGGCTTGATGTCCTGTTGAGAAGTTGTGCTAATAAGCACTTAACGGCGTGGGGTCAGAGGAGAGTAGGCCACATTGATATGCAGATTGCAATTGCAAATCTTGTGATCCTGAGGTTTGACTGTGCGCGGGAGACTCGTGTGCTCACGGGAGAGGAGAGATGGTTGCGTAGAACTCTGAAGCACCTGGTTCTTGGGTTATCTTCTTTGGAACGAGCGATTGCGAGACAACGGTCGAGGATGATATGGCTGCAGGAGGGAGATGCCAATACCAAACTTTTTCACCTGGTGGCCAATGGACGGAAGCTGAAAAGCTTTATTCCTGCGATCTCTGTGGCAGGAACCACCATCACGGACCAAGCAGCGAAAGAGGAGGCTTTTTTCGAGGCTTATAGTGATCTGTTGGGGAGTTGTGGATCTAGGGAGCACACCTTAGACCTGGATTATCTGGGTATTGAGCCAATCGACCTGGATGACCAAGATTTGGTCTTCCAAGAAGAGGAGACTTGGAAAGTAGTGAGGGATATGCCCTCGGATCGCGCGCCGGGGCCAGATGGGTTCATTGGTGTCTTATTTCAGTGTGCTTGGGCGATTGTGAAAGGTGATGTGATGGCAGCATTGAACAAGCTTTTCCTCAACAATGGGAGAGGGTTTGGAAGGTTAAATCAAGCCCTTATCACCTTGATCCCCAAAAAGCCGGAGGCCTGCCATATCAACGACTTTAGGACGATATGCCTGGTCCATAGCATTCCGAAGTTAGCGTCCAAACTTCTGGCCTCCAGGATTTGCCCGTGCATGGGAGAGCTGGTACATGCAAACCAAACGGCGTTCATTAGGGGCTGGAATATCCATGACAACTTCTTGCTAGTTAGGCAACTTGCAAGGAAACTTCACAAAAGGAAGATGAAGAGTGTGATGCTAAAGCTAGATATCTCGCGTGCCTTCGACTCATTGTCCTGGCCGTTCTTATTCGAAGTGCTGCGAGCCAAGGGTTTCTCGAGCACTTGGAGATCATGGATTGCTACGCTGCTCAGGACGGCAAGTTCGAAAGTGGTAGTTAACGGATGTGCTGGCAGGAAGTTTATGCATGCGTGTGGACTGAGGTAGGGGGACTCCATCTCACCCTTGCTCTTTGTCATTACGATGGACGTCCTCACTGCTATGATTTTGAAGGCGCATGAGATGAACGCAATCAACAATATCCCCGGTTGCGCTCCGATACAGAGGCTCTCTCTGTATGCTGATGATGTCGTAATGTTCATAAGGCTGTGGAGATCGGATTTGTGGTTTGTTCAGGAGGCGCTAAGACTATTCGGCGAGGCATCGGGTCTCAAGGTTAACTTCGCCAAATCCTTGGCAGTTATGATCAGATCGGAGGAGGTCGAGGAGGAGCTGGTGCGGCAGGCCTTGCCATGGAAGCTGGAGACTTTTCCCATCAGATACCTAGGGCTACAGTTGGGGATCAAACAACTCACGCGATCGGAATGGCAGCCTATTGTGCATAACGTACTTAAGATGATGCCAGGCTGGCAGAGAGGCCTTGTCACCAGGCCCGGACGCCTCATTCTTGTGAACCAGGTTGTGCGGGCCAGGCCCACTCATCACCTGATCATGGTGAAAGCCCCGAAGTGGGCGCTGGAGAGAGTGGATAAAGGATGTCGTGCATTCTTTTGGGCAGGATCGGAAGAGATTCAGGGCGGCAAGTGCGCGGTAGCGTGGTGTCGAGTATGCCGGCCAAAACAGCTAGGAGGTCTTGGTCTGGTGGATCTTTACAAACAAGGGATAGCTCTCAGGTTAAGGTGGGAGTGGCTGAAGCGTACTGACAGCTCGCGGCCCTGGCAAGGGCTCAACTATTGCACAGACAAGCAAGTTATGATGGCTTTTGACAGCTTGGTCAAATGGGAAGTTGGGGAAGGATCTAGGGTGCTATTCTGGAGAGATCGTTGGATCAACGGCGCTTGCGTGAAGGAGATCGCCCCGTTGCTTGTCAAGAAAGTTCGGCAGCAGGTGGTTAACAGGAGGAAAGTGAAGGAGGTCATGCACCTTCATGCATGGACACAAGATATCGTGGGAGAGATGAATACAAAGGATCTTCTGCAGTTCATCCAGCTATGGGAAGTTCTGGTACATATGGAGCTTGTCCCTGACACAAAGGATACCCCGATCTGGCAATGGGATGCAAGCGACATGTACTCGGCAAAATCTGCTTACAAAATGATGTGTGAAGGGGGAGTCAGATTCCAATGTGCCTCAGCTATCTAGCATAGTTGGGCAACGCTTACTTGCAAACTTTTCCTGTGACTTGCCCTTCAGTGCAGAGTTTGGACATCGGATCGCCGACAGAGACATGGATTGCAAGACCACAGCTCGGCTTGTTTCCTTTGCGACCAAAAGGAAGACAAGGTGGATCATATACTCTTGCAATGCGTTTATGCGAGACAAGTGTGGTTTCTGTGCTTCAGGAAGTTTGGCATCGATGTAGCTTTGCTACCGACCACGGAAGACACATTAGGGGACTAGTGGGTTTCCGCCAGGAAACGCATTGACAAGAGATACCGGAGAGGATTCGATACAATTTGCACATCAGTCTGTTGGAACCTCTGGAAACAGAGAAATGGCAGGGTATTTCGCAACAGCAACATCGTCAACGAATGGGGAGCGGCCGATATAATCCATCAGGAAATCATGCTATGGGCATCGGCGAGAGGAAGAGGAGATCAATATGGTATAGAGTAGTAGCATAGCGTGTGGAGTGGTGGGGTGGATGTGCCTGCCGTGTGTGGCGGTGCATATCGTTTGTATCTCTTGTATATAAACCTCTCTCGTCTATAAAGCTAAGACATCTCCAGCCGTTGGCCCCCAAAGCGGCGGTTTTAAGCGCCCCCTGGAGGCGAGCCGTCGCTAAAATCGGCGCGGGGGCGAGCGGGTTTCCAGCCGCTCGCCCCAGGGTCGCCCCCAGGCACGGGTTTTTATTTTGAAAAAAAACAAAATTCGGCAAAGTTCGGCTAAATTCGGCAAACTCAACATAAATATTGGACATGTTCGGCATTTACATAAGTTATTTAAAAGAACAACTACGGGGCGAAGAAGTCGCTGAGCGCGGCGTAGTCTCCTACGTCGCCGCCGTCCTCGTCGTCGTCGTCGGCCTCCTCCTTCTTGATGGTGCGGCCGCCCCTGCTGGACCCCTGCCCGGCGCCTCCATGGCGGACCGGGGGCGGCGGCACGTCGTCGTCGCCGCTGTCATCAAGGACGTCCACGCCACCCTCGTCCTGACCCCGACACCGAGCTTCAAAGGCCTCGAAGGCGAGGCGCTGGCGCTGCAGCTCCGTCTACGCCCAGTTGTCGCGCGCCCACTTCAGGGTCGCCGCATCGTCAAGCTCCTCCTCCTAGACGCCACCAGCGAGTCCGGGCTCCGTCTTCACGACGGGGAGCCCCGGCTCCGTCTTGACGACGGTGAGCCCCGGCTCCGTCTTTGGCTTGACGGAGCGCGAAGGAGCCGAGGAGGGGGCGCGCCTACCACCCTCGTTGATGACGATGCCGGCGTTGCTGGTACGCAGGCCGAGCGGCGTCTCCGCGGCGGGTGAGGGAGTCCTGGACTAAGGGGTCCTCGGGCGTCCGACCTGTTAGCCATGGGCCGGACTGATGGGCTGTGAAGATACGAAGACCGAAGACTCTACCCGTGTCCAGAGGGGACTCTCCTTGGCATGGAAGGCAAGCTTGGCGATTGAATATAAAGATTCCTTTCTCTATAACTGACCTTATGTAACCCTAGATCCCTCCGGTGTCTATATAAACCGGAGGACTAGGTCCGTAGACATCGATCATCATAATCATAGTCATACAGGCTAGACTTCTAGGGTTTTAGCCATTACGATCCGTGGTAGATCAACTCTTGTAATACTCATATTCATCAAGATCAATCAAGCAGGAAGTAGGGTATTACCTCCATAGAGAGGGCCCAAACCTGGGTAAACATTGTGTCCCCCGTCTCCTGTTACCATCGACCTTAGACGCACAGTTCGGGACCCCCTACCCGAGATCCGCCGGTTTTGACACCGACATTGGTGCTTTCATTGAGAGTTCCACCGTGACATCGAAGATAGGATCGATGGCTCACCTTGTTCTCAAGGACAATATCACCTCTGTACGAGCACTGGCCCCAGCTCCGGCTGGGCGGCTTTATCATGACCGCCCGTTCGGCCGTTAAGCCGACGATGACCTCTCGGGTCATCGAAAATCCCCTTCGCATTGACCCCGAACACTCCAAGCAGATGGATCCGGCGGAGCTTTTGTCCTTAAACGAGCTCTTAGATCACATCGCCGCCCTGGGGGTCGCTACAGACTATGATCGAATTGGGCTTAAACCCGATCAGAGAGAAATCAAAGCTCCACCGATCACCCACCAGATAGCGGTAGTCGAGGAGCGAGACAACAACTCTTCCTCCGTACTGAGGACGGACTATGTCCGGATCTCCGACCTCGAAGAGCCGGACACCCACCTGCGAAGACATGCATCTTGTCCTCCGAACATAGAATCGGACAACAAGCCTAAAAAATCAGTTGATATCTCGGAGCCTGGACTGTTGAGTCCGGAAGATCTTCAAACTCCGGATCCAAAATTGGGTCAAGGTTCAGATTTAAATCCACCCACCCACCCGGACATAAGCGCTCTCATGAGCATACAACAACAGTCTCAGGAAACGGTCCATCACTTCTGGGCCAGATTCCTTCTTGTCAAAGACTAGATTAAAGATTGTCGCGACGAAGACGTGATCTCAGCGTTCCGCACCAATTGCATGGACGAAGGAATCCTCAATGCCATCAACCGCCGTATATTACACTTCGCTGTCTTGGCAACTATCGTACAGAAGTACAGCGCAATGGAAAGCGCCTGGAAAACTCAGGCAGCCCGTTGGGAACCATCGGTCCCCACTCAACCCCTCGTTCACGCGAAAAGGGCACACCCTCATGGCACGCCCGGTCCAATAGCAAAGAAATACAAGCCCATTACGGGGCGCGGAACCGTTCTGGAAGGATGGCTCGATGGGCCATGCAAAATACACACAACACCGGATAACATACCAACCCATATCCTTAGAGCATGTTGGATACTCCGGCAAGTGGCCAAGAGCGGCGAGGATATCCTCACCAAGAATACCCCAGAACAACACCCCCGGAAGACGACAACCTCAAAGTATTGACGGTCTTCGAGACATTCGCTTCAAACAATAGGCGCAAAAGGGCACTCCGCGAACTCGCCGAAGTCTGCCAAATCGCAGCAATAAACCCTTGGAATGACACGACTATAACTTTTAATGCCAGTGACGAACCAAAATATAGGACAGTCCGAGCACCAGCCGCCTTGGTCCTCAGTCCAATCGTGGACGGCTTTCGGCTCACCAAGGTTCTCATGGACGGCGGCAGCGGACTAAACCTCATCTACGAGGATACACTCCACAAAATGGAAATAGACAGGAACCGCATCGAGCAAAGCAGCACGACCTTCCGAGGAATCATTCCCAGTCGGGAGGCGCGGTGTGCGGGAAAAATCACACTTGACGTGGTATTCGGCACGCCGGAGAATTATCGGTCCGAAGAGATAACGTTCCAAGTGGCCCCTTTCAATAGCGGATATCACGCCCTCTTGGGGCGAGATGCATTTACACGCTTTCAAGCTATACCTCATTACGGGTACATGAAGCTTAAGATGCCCGAGCCCAACGGCACAATCACTCTTGCCAGTGATCCGGACATAGCACTCCGCGCCGAAAATAAAACCGCATCCCTCGCCCTTGAGGCATTATCTGAAGCCCTCGTGGCTGGAAAATTAACTGCACTGCGCTCCATGATGGACAGGGATGGTGTGATCCTAGACAAACGACCCAAATCTACCTCCTTCAAGCCGGCAGAAGAAATGGTCAAATTCCAAGTCCATCCAACAGACCCCAACAAGACAGCATCTATCGGGGCACAACTCGACCCAACGGTCGATGCCGCGCTACAAGAGTTCCTGCGTGAAAATTGGGACATATTCGCCTGGCACCCTTCTGACATGCCAGGAATCCCACGCAGGCTAGCCGAACACAGCCTCAATATCTTAAAGGGAAATAAACCGGTCAAACAAACACTGCGGCGTTTTTCCGAACCTAAACGACAAGCTATGGGAGAAGAGCTAGCCAAGTTACTCGAAGCCGGATTCATCAGAGAAATAAAACACCCGGACTGGCTAGCAAACCTGGTGATGGTACCAAAGAAGGATAAATCCTGGCGCCTATGCGTCGATTTCAAAGACCTCAACAAGGCTTGCCCTAAGGATCCCTTCCCCCTCCCTCGCATCGATCAGATCATTGATGCAACCGCAGGACACGACTCACTGTGTTTCCTCGATGCGTACTCCGGATACCATCAGATCAAGATGAAGGAGTCCGATAAAGCCGCAACGGCATTCATTACCCCATATGGGCCTTTCTGCTTCAACACTATGCCTTTTGGGCTCAAAAACACTGGCGCCACCTACCAACACATGATTCAAACATGCCTGGAGAAGCAGATCGGTAAGACAGTTGAAGCATATGTGGATGACGTCGTCATCAAAACCAGGCACGTCGAGGCACTGATAGATGATTTACGTCTCACATTCGACAACCTCCGTGCATATGACATCAAGCTCAATCCGGAAAAGTGTGTTTTCGGCGTCCCTGCTGGAAAACTACTGGGCTTCATTGTTTCCAATAGAGGAATCGAAGCAAATCCAGCCAAAATCCAAGCTTTGTCACAGTTGGCTATACCAACAGACCTTAAGTAGGTCCAAAAACTCGCCGGATGTGTGGCAGCTTTAATCCGCTTTATCCCCAGATTGGGAGAAAAGGCATTGCCACTATATCGCCTACTCCGGCGCACCGATCACTTCGAGTGGACGGACGCGGCAATGGCCGGACTGGAGGAAATAAAAGCCCTTCTAGCGAGCAACCCAATCCTGGCCGCGCCAAACGTCGGCGAACCCATGCTATTATACATATCGGCAACACACCAGGTGGTGAGCGCCGTGCTCGTCGTTGAGCGAGAGCAAGACGGACACAAATTCCCGCTTCAGAAGCCGGTATATTACGTATCCACTGTCCTCACACCATGCAAATCCCGGTACCTCCATTATCGAAAAATAGCATACACGGTCTTCATGGCATCCCGGAAGCTACGACACTACTTCCAAGAGTGTTCAATCATGGTGGCCTCCGAAGTACCTCTCAATGATATAATAAACAACCGCGACGCTATGGGCCGGATTGCCAAATGGGCCATTGAGCTCCTTCCATTCGACATAACATACAAACCACGTCGAGCCATTAAATCCCAAGTATTGGCGGACTTCGTCGCCAAATAGACAGAGGCCGAACTCCCTAAAGAGTACGGCACATATTCCAACTGGGTTATGTATTTCGATGGCTCCAAAATGCTGGCAGGATTAGGAGCGGGCATCGTTTTAACGTCCCCCACTGGAGACGTAGTCCAGTATGTACTCCAAATATTATACACATACTCCAACAACGCAGCCGAATACGAGGACTTATTGCATGGTCTTTGGATGGCCGTCTCCATGGGCATACAACGCCTGGAAGTGCGCGGGGACTCAAACTCGCAATATCTCAAATAAAATGGAGATTTCGATGCCAAAGATCCGAAGATGGCGGCTTATCGCAATGCCGTCCTGAAAATGTCGGCCCGGTTCGAGGGGCTCGAGTTTCATCATGTGGCTCGAGAAAGTAATCAAGTGGTGGACGTACTTGCTCACATCGGCGCCAAGCGCGACCCCGTCCCACCTAACATCTCAAGGGGAGAGCAGCAACACCAGTCCGGATCCGAACACAACCCATATTCCGAGCACACCGATATCATCGGGGGCTCAGCCACCGAAATAACACCGTCGGCCCATCTCATTATGGCAGTCATTGCCCCATGGACTGAACCCTTCTTGGCCTACCTTAATAGGAAGGAACTCCCTGAGGATCGGAATGAGGCCCGCCGCATTGTCCGGCGTTCGAAGGCCTACAAGGTTCACGACGGAGAGCTCTACAAGAAAAGCGCTACCAGAGTCCTTCAAAGATGTATCACCGAGGAGGAGGGGCGGCAGCTCTTGGCTGAAATTCATGCCGGTCTCAGCGGTCACCACGCCGCAGCTCGGACCCTTGTTAGCAAGGCCTTCCGTACAGGTTTTTATTGGCCGACGGCCCGAGCAGACGCACATGACCTTGTTCAACATTGCGTCGGATGCCAGCTTTTCGCCAACCAGAGCCATATGCCACCCAGTGCTCTGCAAACAATCCCCATCACTTGGCCTTTCACGGTCTGGGGGCTTGATATGGCCGGACCCCTTAAAGGAGGAAGCCATAAGAAAAAATATCTGCTGGTCATGGTGGATAAATTCACTAAGTGGATAGAGGCCAAACCAGTTAAAACGGCTGAAGCCGGACCAGTGATAGACTTTATATCCGGCGTTGTACACCGTTATGGTGTTCCACACAGCATCATCACCGATAATGGCTCCAACTTTACAGCCAATGAGGTAAAACATTGGTGCGCCAATCTGGGCATTAATCTCGATTACGCCTCCGTCTATCACCCGCAAACAAACGGTCAAGTCGAACGGGCCAATGGTCTTATTATGAGCGGCATCAAACCTAGGCTGGTGCGGTCTTTGAAGGAATCAGACAAGCACTGGGTTGAGGAGCTCGACTCCGTACTCTAGGGACTGCGGACCACGCCCAATCGCACTACCGGATACACACCTTTCTTCATGGTGTACGGTGCAGAGGCTATGTTACCCTGCGACATTATTCATGACTCACCTCGAGTGCGCATGTACGAAGAGAGAGAGAGAGAGAGGCCGAGCTCGATCGGTAGGACGGCCTAGAAGCCTTGGAGGAGGAGCGCGACGTCGCAAAAGCCCGTTCCGCATTTTATCAACATCAGGCCCGCAGATATCAAAGCAGAGAAGTATGGGCCAAGACTTATAATGCTGGCGAACTCGTTCTACGCTTGTTAGAGAAGAAAAAGGACAAACTCAAGCCCAAATGGGAGGGTCCCTTCATCATTGACGAAGTTCTGACTGGAGGAGCGTACCACCTGCGTGATGCGTCAGATAATCGCCTAGAGCCGAACCCTTGGAATGCGGCCAGACTCCGAAGATTCCATGCCTAGCGCCGAACTCTTTGTTCGTCTCCTTCTCCCTATTTGTTCCCATTGTTTTTTCCTCTCTTTTTGCTTTTTCCCTTTTATAGCCTTAAAGCTTTTCGTGCGGCTCAACGGTGCACCCGTGACATACATGAAGGAAATATGCCCTAGAGGCAATAATAAAGTTCTTATTTATTTCCTCATATCATGATAAATGTTTATTATTCATGCTAGAATTGTATTAACCGGAAACATAATAGTTGTGTGAATACATAGACAAACAGAGTGTCACTAGTATGCCTCTACTTGACTAGCTTGTTGATCAAAGATGGTTATGTTTCCTAGCCATAGACATGAGTTGTCATTTGATTAACGGGATCACATCATTAGGAGAATAATGTGATTGACTTGACCCATTCCGTTAGCTTAGCACTTGATCGTTTTGTATTCTGCTATTGCTTTCTTCATGACTTATACATGTTCCTATGACTATAAGATTATGCAACTCCCGTTTACCGGAGGAACACTTTGTGTGCTACCAAATGTCACAACATAACTGGGTGATTATAAAGGTGCTCTACAGGTGTCTCCAAAGGTACTTGTTGGGTTGGCGTATTTCGAGATTAGGATTTGTCACTCCGGTTGTCGGAGAGGTATCTCTGGGCCCACTCGATAATGCACATCACTATAAGCCTTGCAAGCATTGTAACTAATGAGTTAGTTGTGGGATGATGTATTACGAAATGAGTAAAGAGACTTGCCGGTAACGAGATTGAACTAGGTATTGAGATACTCACGATCGAATCTCGGGCAAGTAATATACCGATGACAAAGGGAACAATGTATGTTGTTATGCGGTTTAACCGATAAAGATCTTCGTAGAATATGTAGGAGCCAATATGAGCATCCAGGTTTCGCTATTGGTTATTGACCGGAAACATGTCTCGGTCATGTCTACATAGTTCTCGAACCCGTAGGGTCCGCACGCTTAAAGTTAGATGACCATCAGTATTATGAGTTTTGTGTTTTGATGTACCGAAGGTAGTTCGGAGTCCCGGATATGATCACGGACATGATGAGGAGTCTCAAAATGGTCGAGACATAAAGATTGATATATTGGAGGCCTATATTTGGATATCGGAAGTGTTCCGGGTGAAATCCGTATTTTACCGGAGTACCGGGGGTTACCGGAACCCCCCGGGGAAGTAATGGGCCTATTGCGCCATAGTGGAGAAGAGAGAGGGCAGCCAGGAGGTGGCGCGTGGCCCCCCTTGCCCCAGTCCGAATTGGACAAGGGAAGGGGGCGGCGGCCCCCCTCTCCTTCCTTCTGTCCACCTCCTCCTTCCCCCCTTCTCCTACTCCTACTAGGAAAGGAGGAGTCCTACTCCCGGTGCGAGTAGGACTCCCCCCTTGGCGCACCCTCCCTGGTTGGCCGCCTCTCCCCCCTTGCTCCTTTATATACGGGGGCAGGGGGCACCTCTAGACACACAAGTTGATCTGTTGATCTATTCCATCCATGTGCGGTGCCCCCCTCAACCATATTCCACCTCGGTCATATCGTAGCGGTGCTTAGGCGAAGCCCTGCGTTGGTAGCAACATCATCACCGTCACCACGCCGTCATGCTGACAGAACTCTCCCGTGAAGCTCTGCTGGATCGAAGTTCACGGGATGTCATCGAGCTGAACGTGTGCTGAACTCGGAGGTGCCGTACGTTCGGTACTTGGATCGGTCGGATCGTGAAGACGTACGACTACATCAACCGCGTTGTGCTAACGCTTCCGCTTTCGGTCTACGAGGGTATGTGGACAACACTCTCCCCTCTCGTTGCTATGCATCACCATGATCCTGTGTGTGCGTAGGAATTTTTTTGAAATTACTACGTTCCCCAACAGTGGCATCCGAGCCTGGTTTTATGCGTAGATGTTATATGCACGAGTAGAACACAAGTGAGTTGTGGGCGATACAAGTCATACTGCTGACCAGCATGTCATACTTTGGTTCGGCGGTATTGTTGGATGAAGCGGCCCGGACCGACATTACGCGTACGCTTACGCGAGACTGGTTCTACCGACGTGCTTTGCACATAGGTGGCTGGCGGGTGTCAGTTTCTCCAACTTTAGTTGAACCGAGTGTGGCTACGCCCGGTCCTTGAGAAGGTTAAAACAACACTAACTTGACGAACTATCGTTGTGGTTTTGATGCGTAGGTAAGAACGGTTCTTGCTCATCCCGTAGCAGCCACGTAAAACTTGCAACAACAAAGTAGAGGACATCTAACTTGTTTTTGCAGGGCATGTTGTGATGTGATATGGTCAAGGCATGATGCTATGTTTAATAGTATGAGATGATCATGTTTTGTAACTGAGTTATCGGCAACTGGCAGGAGCCATATGGTTTTCGCTTTATTGTATGCAATGCAATCGCCCTGTAATTGCTTTACTTTATCACTAAGCGGTAGCGATAGTCGTAGAAGCAATAGTTGGCGAGACGACAACGATGCTATGATGGATATCAAGGTGTCGCACCAGTGACGATGGTGATCATGACGGTGCTTCGGAGATGGAGATCACAAGCACAAGATGATGATGGCCATATCATATCACTTATATTGATTGCATGTGATGTTTATCTTTTATGCATCTTATTTTGCTTAGATCGACGGTAGCATTATAAGATGATCTCTTACTAAATTTCAAGGTATAAGTGTTCTCCCTGAGTATGCACCATTGCGAAAGTTCTTCGTGCTGAGACACCACATGATGATCGGGTGTGATAAGCTCTACGTTCAAATACAACGGGTGCAAAATAGTTGCACACGCGGAATACTCAGGTTAAACTTGACGAGCCTAGCATATGCAGATATGGCCTCGGAACACTGAGACCGAAAGGTCGAGCGTGAATCATATAGTAGATATGATCAACATAGTGATGCTCACCATTGAAACTACTCCATCTCACGTGATGATCGTGATCGGACATGGTTTAGTTGACTTGGAGCACTTGATCACTTAGATGATTAGAGGGATGTCTATCTAAGTGGGAGTTCTTAAGTAATATGATTAAATTGAACTTAAATTTATCATGAACTTAGTACCTGATAGTATCTTGCTTGTCTATGTTGTTGTAGATAGATGGCCCGTGCTGTTGTTCCGTTAAATTTTAATGCGTTCCTTGAGAAAGCAAAGTTGAAAGATGATGGTAGCAATTACACGGACTGGGTCGGTAACTTGAGGATTATCCTCATTGCTGCACAGAAGAATTACGTCCTAGAAGCACCGCTAGGTGCCAGACCTACTGCAAGAGCAACACCAGATGTTATGAACGTCTGGCAGAGCAAAGCTGATGACTACTCGATAGTTCAGTGTGCCATGCTTTACGGCTTAGAACCGGGACTTCAACGACGTTTTGAACGTTATGGAGCATATGAGATGTTCCAGGAGTTGAAGTTAATATTTCAAGCAAATGCCCGGATTGAGGGATATGAAGTCTCCAATAAGTTCTACAGCTGCAAGATGGAGGAGAATAGTTCTGTCAGTGAACATATACTCAAAATGTTTGGGTATAACAATCACTTAATTCAACTGGGAGTTAATCTTCCGGATGATAGTGTCATTGACAGAATTCTTCAATCACTGCCACCAAGCTACAAGAGCTTCGTGATTGTAACATCCCAAATTTTCAATTTGGAATGTTATACATTAGATCATCATGCATAAAATATTTTATTGCATTTTGTTTTGCGATCCTAGAAATTCTACGCAACTCAAGGACCCACGGAGAGAGTTGGGGATTTCATTAGTTTCATATTTGGGTTTTTCTCAAATTTTGAAAATAGGATCATTTGTTTTAATTATTTTCTCTCCGAAAATATTTCATATCAAATATATGAGAGGGGATAAAATGACTTCTCCACAAATAATGAAATATTGGAGGAAAAATATTAAAAACAAATATTTGATTTTATTTGGGTTTTATTTGGTTTTATTTGAATTAGGAAAAATACGTGTTTTTCAAAATTGCATTTTAGGCCCAAATAAATGTTCATCTTGTCCAGCTTATTTTTAGAGGACGGGGAAAATTTATTTCGGGATTTTTGGAGTCCGTTTAGTATTTCTTTTCTTTCTTTTTCTGCACGTCCAATTTAAAAAAAAGAAAAAGAAAACGAACCGACCTACCGGGCCGTGTCCGGCTAGGACTCTGGCCCGGCCGGCCTTTATAAGCCGGGAGGCCGAGCCCCGCAGCCCAGCCCGAGCCGCTCGCCCGCCCTGCGAAACCCTAGCCGCCGCCCCGCCGCCGCCGCCGCCGGAGCCGCCGCCCGTAGCCGCCGTCGCCGGAGCTCCGCTGCCCCTCGCCGGACCTCGCCGCCGCCGGAGGTAGCCACCCGCGCCGCCGCCGGTTTTCTTCGGAAAACCGTGGTTTTTTTGGAAACCGCGGTTTTTTTATAGATCGGTTTAGTTTTTTTCCGGTTTATTTAGTTTGCGGACATTCGTCCGTACATTCGTTTTAACGAACGATTTCGTTCGTTTAACCGCAGACAGCGAACGTTCGTTCGTTAGCCTGTTCGTCAGTTTTTCTTTTTCTTGGATTTTTCGCGATTATTTTCGATCGCGATTTCCGATCTGTTTTTCGTTTTAGTATAACTTTTCGCTCGTTTATCGGAATCAGGCGATTCAAGCGCCTAGAGTTTTGTCTCGAAACCCTCTTTCTGATTAACCAACTCAAACAAGTTTTTGCTACTGTAAAATTTGACTTAGGTCCAGATTAGTAAACGAAGCTTGTTTCTTTCTCCGTTTGAGTTTCGTTGCTTCGTTCGATTTGATTCTTTTTGCAAACCGGAGTTCTTAAGTTGAGCTTTCTGGTTAGAACTCTTATTTTGAGTTTTATCCGTGCACCCTTGCTTGGTTGCTTATTTATGTATTGTTTGTTTGCGATAGAGTACCCGGAGTGCGAAGCGTGCTACTACGAGTCTCTAGGTTCCACGGATCATCAGCAAGGCAAGTAACACTTTGATCATACCTCTCTACCACCCTGTTTTATTGCATTAGATCAATCCTCAAACTATTGCATGATTAGGATCTGATTAAAACATGGGTTTTGGGAAGTAGATGAGGTAGTACCTATTGCCCTGTTTATATCAAACCATTGGGAGTTACTTCTACGTTTGCTTATATTGCTATGCTATGCTCGTAGACGTGGATTGGGTTTGAGTGAATTTTACCATGACAGATGTGAGATTGTTAATTAATGGTTCAACTTAAGCTGGCTACTTTAATCAACATCTGGGTGGATTGAGGCACCTGGAGAACCCAGTGTTGCCTGTATTTTTGGATATCCCGGAGTACCCGTGTGATCATCCTATGGACCGCCACCCAGACTCAAAGGGGTCACGAGATTTTTCATGCTAGAAACTTCCGTGTGCAGCCAAAAGCTATTATGGGCTCTAGCATAGTTGAGTAGGTTACATGACCTCTTGAAGAGGTGGGCTAGCAGATGTAGGGGAAAGTAGGTGTAACTGTCCACCCGGACTAAAGAGTATTGTTTCTGAAAGACTGTGTCTCGGTCATCCGTTTCTCAAACACCATGTAGTGCGAGAAATCAAGCGGAGGCGATCGAGTCTTGTGGGGTAAAGTGCGCAAACCTCTGCAGAGTGTACAATCTAATCATGGTTAGCCTTGTCCCCGGTTATGGACATCTTGAGTATCTAGTTCTTGGATTATCATGTGAATCTCACCATCATGTTACTTAATTTAATTTGATTGGGTTAATCACGTTCTTAATTGGGATTGAGTTGGAGGTACCTTCTCAATGTTTAACAACCACCATGATAGTTAAATAAAATTTATTCCTTTGTGGTAGGGAAAAATTGGCTTTTCGCAAAACTGTAACCATAGAGCTTTCCACCAGCCAAACATGCATGTAGTGATAGCATTATTCTGTTCATTACTCTCTATGCGTTACATTGCCAGCATATTCCATGTGCTGACCCGTTTTCGGGCTGCAACGTATCATGTTGCAGACTTTTCAAATGACGAGTAAGGTGCCATAGGTCGTGGTCTTATACTCAGTGATGCCGTTGGAGTTGATGGACTCACTTTATCTTCCAAGCCTTCCGCTGTTATCGTTTTTAGATGGCCTTAAGCCGTATTTATTGTATTAAGTTCTCTTTTGAGACATTCGATGTAATAAGTGTGTGATTGCTACTCTGTTATAAATCCTTCAAGTACTGTGCGTGTCAGCATTACCGATCCAGGGATGACACTGATGCACAGAGACTAGACTGTTTGAGGTCTAGTCGCTACAGTGATGAACTATAATATGCAAGGGATGAATAAGACAATTCCCGAGCTCTTCGCAATGCTAAAGGCTGCGGAGGTAGAAATCAAGAAGGAGCATCAAGTGTTGATGGTCAACAAGACCACCAGTTTCTAGAAAAAGGGCAAAGGGAAGAAAAAGGGTAACTTCAAAAAGAATAGCAAACAAGTTGCTGCTCAAGAGAAGAAACCCAAGTCTGGACCTAAGCCTAAGACTGAGTGCTTCTACTGCAAGCAGACTGGTCACTGGAAGCGGAACTGCCCCAAGTATTTGGCGGATAATAAGGATGGCAAGGTGAACAAAGGTATATGTGATATACATGTTATTGATGTGTACCTTACTAATGCTCGCAGTAGTACCTGGATATTTGATACTGGTTCTGTTGCTAATATTTGCAACTCGAAACAGGGGCTACGGATTAAGAGAAGATTGGCTAAGGACGAGGTGACGATGCGCGTGGGAAATGGTTCCAAAGTCGATGTGATCGCGGTCGGCACACTACCTCTACATCTACCTTCGGGATTAGTTTTAGACCTAAATAATTGTTCTTTGGTGCCAGCGTTGAGCATGAACATTATATCTGGATCTTGTTTGATGCAAGATGGTTATTCATTTAAATCAGAGAATGATGGTTGTTCTATTTATATGAGTAATATCTTTTATGGTCATGCACCCTTGAAGAGTGGTCTATTTTTTGAATCTCGATAGTAGTGATACACATATTCATAATATTGAAGCCAAAAGATGCAGAGTTGATAATGATAGTGCAACTTATTTGTGGCACTGCCGTTTAGGTCATATTGGTGTAAAGCGCATGAAGAAACTCCATACTGATGGACTTTTGGAATCACTTGGTACTTGCGAACCATGCCTCATGGGCAAGATGACTAAAACGCCGTTCTCCGGAACAATGGAGCGAGCAACAGATTTGTTGGAGATCACACATACTGATGTATGTGGTCCAATGAATGTTGAGGCTCGCGGCGGGTATCGTTATTTTCTCACCTTCACAGATGATTTGAGCAGATATGGGTATATCTAATTAATGAAACATAAGTCTGAAACATTTGAAAAGTTCAAAGAATTTCAGAGTGAAGTGGAAAATCGTCGTAACAAGAAAATAAAGTTTCTACGATCTGATCGTGGAGGAGAATATTTGAGTTACGAGTTTGGTCTACATTTGAAACAATGCGTAATAGTTTCGCAACTCACGCCACCCGAAACACCACAGCGTAATGGTGTGTCCGAATGTCGTAATCGTACTTTACTAGATATGGTGCGATCTATGATGTCTCTTACTGATTTACCGCTATCATTTTGGTGTTATGCTTTAGAGACAGCTGCATTCAAGTTAAATAGGGCACCATCGAAATCCTTTGAGATGACGCCTTATGAACTATGGTTTGGCAAGAAACCAAAGTTGTCATTTCTTAAAGTTTGGGGCTGCGATGCTTATGTGAAAAAGCTTCAACCTGATAAGCTCGAACCCAAATCGGAGAAATGTTTCTTCATAGGATACCCAAAGGAAACTGTTGGGTACACCTTCTATCACAGATCTGAAGGCAAGACTTTTGTTGCTGAATTTGGATCCTTTCCACAGAAGGAGTTTCTCTCAAAAGAAGTGAGTGGGAGGAAAGTAGAACTTGATGAGGTAATTGTACCTGCTCCCTTATTGGAAAGTAGTTCATCACAGAAACCGGTTCCTGTGACATCTACACCAATTAGTGAGGAAGTTAATGATATTGATCATGAAACTTCAGATCAATTTTCTACTAAACCTCGTAGGTCAACCAGAGTAAGATCCACACCAGAGTGGTACGGTAATCCTGTTCTGGAGGTCATGTTACTAGACCATGACGAACCTACGAACTATGAGGAAGCGATGATGAGCCAGGTTCCGCAAAATGGCTTGAGGCCATGAAATCTGAGATGGGATCCATGTATGAGAACAAAGTGTTGACTTTGGTTGACTTGCCCGATGATAGGCAAGCCATTGAGAATAAATGGATCTTCAAGAAGAAGACTGACGCTGACGGTAATGTTACTGTCTATAAAGCTCGACTTGTTGCGAAAGGTTTTCGACAAGTTCAAGGGATTGACTACGATGAGACTTTCTCACCCGTAGCGATGCTTAAGTCTGTCCGAATCATGTTAGCAATTGCCGCCTTTTATGATTATGAAATTTGGCAAATGGATGTCAAAACTGCATTCCTGAATGGATTTTTGGAAGAAGAGTTGTATATGATGCAACCGGAAGGTTTTGTCGATCCAAAGGGAGCTAACAAAGTGTGCAAGCTCCAGCGATCCATTTATGGACTGGTGCAAGCCTCTCGGAGTTGGAATAAACGTTTTGATAGTGTGATCAAAGCATATGGTTTTATACAGACTTTTGGAGAAGCCTGTATTTACAAAAAAGTGAGTGGGAGCTCTGTAGCATTTCTGATATTATATGTGGATGACATATTGCTGATTGGAAATGATATATAATTTCTGGATAGCATAAAGGGATACTTGAATAAGAGTTTTTCAATGAAAGACCTCGGTGAAGCTGCTTACATATTGGGCATCAAGATCTATAGAGATAGATCAAGATGCTTAATTGGACTTTCACCAAGGACATACCTTGACAAAGTTTTGAAGAAGTTCAAAATGGATCAAGCAAAGAAAGGGTTCTTGCCTGTGTTACAAGGTGTGAAGTTGAGTCAGACTCAATGCCCGACCACTGCAGAAGATAGAGAGAAAATGAAAGATGTTCCCTATGCTTCAGCCATAGGCTCTATCATGTATGCAATGTTGTGTACCAGACCTGATGTGTGCCTTGCTATAAGTTTAGCAGGGAGGTACCAAAGTAATCCAGGAGTGGATCACTGGACAACGGTCAAGAACATCCTGAAATACCTGAAAAGGACTAAGGATATGTTTCTCGTTTATGGAGGTGACAAAGAGCTAGTCGTAAAAGGTTACGTCGATGCAAGCTTTGACACTGATCCGGACGATTCTAAATCGCAAACCGGATACGTGTTTACATTGAATGGTGGAGCTGTCAGTTGGTGCAGCTCTAAACAAAGCATTGTGGCGGGATCTACGTGTGAAGCGGAGTACATAGCTGCTTCAGAAGCAGCGAATGAAGGAGTCTGGATGAAGGAGTTCATATCCGATCTAGGTGTCATACCTAGTGCATCGGGTCCAATGAAAATCTTTTGTGACAATACTGGTGCAATTGCCTTGGCAAAGGAATCCAGATTTCACAAGAGAACCAAGCACATCAAGAGACGCTTCAACTCCATCTGGGATCAAGTCCAGGTGGGAGACATAGAAATTTGCAAGATACATATGGATCTGAATGTTGCAGACCCGTTGACTAAGCCTCTTCCACGAGCAAAACATGATCAGCACCAAGGCTACATGGGTGTTAGAATCATTACTGTGTAATCTAGATTATTGACTCTAGTGCAAGTGGGAGACTGAAGGAAATATGCCCTAGAGGCAATAATAAAGTTATTATTTATTTCCTCATATCATGATAAATGTTTATTATTCATGCTAGAATTGTATTAACCGGAAACATAATACTTGTGTGAATACATAGACAAACAGAGTGTCACTAGTATGCCTCTACTTGACTAGCTCGTTGATCAAAGATGGTTATGTTTCCTAGCCATAGACATCAGTTGTCATTTGATTAACGGGATCACATCATTAGGATAATAATGTGATTGACTTGACCCATTCCGTTAGCTTAGTACTTGATCGTTTAGTATTCTGCTATTGCTTTCTTCATGACTTATACATGTTCCTATGACTATGATATTATGCAACTCCCGTTTACCGGAGGAACACTTTGTGTGCTACCAAACGTCACAATGTAACTGGGTGATTATAAAGGTGCTCTACAGGTGTCTCCAAAGGTACTTGTTGGGTTGGCGTATTTCGAGATTAGGATTTGTCACTCCGATTGTCGGAGAGGTATCTCTGGGCCCACTCGGTAATGCACATCACTAGAAGCCTTGCAAGCATTGTAACTAATGAGTTAGTTGCGGGATGATGTATTACGGAACGAGTAAAGAGACTTGCCAGTAATGAGATTGAACTAGGTATTGAGATACCGACGATCGAATCTCAGGCAAGTAACATACCGATGACAAAGGGAACAACGTATGTTGTTATGCGGTTTGACCGATAAAGATCTTCGTAGAATATGTAGGAGCCAATATGAGCATCCAGGTTCCGCTATTGGTTATTGACCGGAAACGTGTCTCGGTCATGTCTACATAGTTCTCGAACCCGTAGGGTCCGCACGCTTAAAGTTAGATGACGATCGGTATTATGAGTTTTGTGTTTTGATGTACAGAAGGTAGTTCGGAGTCCCGGATATGATCACGGACATGACGAGGAGTCTCGAAATGGTCGAGACATAAAGATTGATATAGTGGAAGCCTATATTTGGATATCAGAAGTGTTCCGGGTGAAATCGGGATTTTACGGGAGTACGGGGGGTTACCGGAACCCCCCCGGGGAAGTAATGGGCCTATTGGGCCTTAGTGGAGAAGAGAGAGGGCAGCCAGGAGGTGGCGCGCGGCCCCCCTTGCCCCAGTCCGAATTGGATAAGGGAAGGGGGCGGCGGGCCCCCTCTCCTTCCTTCTCTCCACCTCCTCCTTCCCCCCTTCTCCTACTCCTACTGGGAGTAGGACTCCCCCCTTGGCGCGCCCTCCCTGGACGGCCGCCTCTCCCCCCTTGCTCCTTTATATACGGGGGCAGGGGGGCACCTCTAGACACACAAGTTGATCTGTTGATCTATTCCAGCCGTGTGCGGTGCCCCCCTCCACCATATTCCACCTCGGTCATATCGTAGCGGTGCTTAGGCGAAGCCCTGCATCGGTAGCAACATCATCACCGTCACCACGCCGTCGTGCTGACAGAACTCTCCCGTGAAGCTCTGCTAGATCGGAGTTCGCGGGATGTCATCGAGCTGAACATGTGCTGAACTCGGAGGTGCCATACGTTCCGTACTTGGATCGGTCGGATCGTGAAGACGTACGACTACATCAACCGCGTTGTGCTAACGCTTCCGCTTTCGGTCTACGAGGGTACGTGGACAACACTCTCCCCTCTCGTTGCTATGCATCACCATGATCCTGTGTGTGCGTAGGATTTTTTTTGAAATTACTATGTTCCCCAACAATACACATACTCAAATATGTAGGTCCACTATACCTGGGGGCTTCTTTGATAGAAGCTTGTTAATGTTATTTTTCGAGCATCAAGCTCATCACATATGCGCGTTTTCCCCATATGTACCTTTTCCTCACCATTATATGCATCGATATGACTTAAGTTTTGGCCAAGCTGGGTTGCCTGGCTCCTGTGCTTATGCCCTACGTTTCCGTTAGTTCGGCTAGGGCATAAAGGGAGCACCTCTGCGATTGTTACTGCCGGGTCATCCGGATGTGTACCTCAGACTGGGTGAAGCCGAAAGCTAGCGTTCTTAAGGGAATATTCGGTCGGTGGATTAAAGATGTTTTTGCATTCACCCCATTGTGAACCCCCAGATGTTACTTATACTGCGATTGTTCCAATCACAGTTCGGACACGCATTTTTACGCATGTGCACCCAGGGAAAGGAACCCTTAACGGAACTATTCTCTCTGGAAGATGTTTCTTACAATCATAATGTAATATAACATAACTAGCCGGATACAACTTGTGTGTTCAAGCAACTATGACCCCTACGCCTGGTTTCCACGCGTACCGCGGTCTATTTTACCGATCAGGTATTCGGAAACACTCTACACCTTCAGGTCCAGAGGTCGAAGCGAAAAGGTCTGCCATGACAATCGTTTTACAATTCAGCTAGAAGGATAGTACATAGTCACTTGGACTCAAAAATTTCCTCCTCTATACCGTCCAACAGGTTGTCTAACTTGCAATCCTGCTGGGAATACTTGGCGGCTACTTTTACTTGGTCATATACCAAATTAACGGGAACTTCTTTCCCATCTGACCCTAGAGGTCCGACCCGAGCCATATGATTCGGATCAAGCTTCGTGTACCGTGTTTTCACCATGGCCCAGGCTTCCCGTGCACCTTCCCGGCAGGCCGATATCTTCCACAATCTAAAGCGCCGCCGCGCTCCCTTGAATATCTCTATGAGCTCCTCCATCTTTCCTGGAGGGGAGGCAGATGGCCACAAGGCCTTGGCAACACTTCGCATCGGCTGCCGAGCCTGCTCGTGCATGTGCGACAGCTCTTGTAGTAGATCGCCCGAGAATCCGGACATCTCCTCTTCGGGATGACCGGTCAGCATACGTGCAGACATAACTCTGTCAGTCCCTTTTATCTCCGAATTATTCGAAGGTAAGTTCGACCACATACTGAATATGCTGCCTCGCAGCCTCTTATTTGTTTTCAAGGAATCAGCTTGCTGGGCCCGTACATCTTTAAGTTCTTCGCCCAGCTGGGTCTGGGCATCCTGCAGCTTGTTTTTCTCTTCTCTGACTCGTGTCAGCACACGTTCGCCCACGACCAATAGTCTTTTGGCTTCCTGTTCTTCCGTTTGGGCGGATTTCAGTTGCTCCTTCAGTTGATCTGACGATCCTGCCATAAGTTGAGCAGCAGTTTAGCATTGCCAGTATCCAGTTATGTTTTCTCGATGGAGGGAAACATTACCAGGTGAGGCTTTCTTGTTTTTTTCCAGTTCGGCGGTAACAACAGTTAGCTGTGTCCGACACTTTTCTAGCTCTTGGGCTAGCAGGTCGTTCTTCTCCGGAAGAACCTGGTTATACAACGATCCTTAAATCATTTGTACCAACTGCTTCAAGTCTCGGGGGCTACTGGTATATGGTTATCATATTCGGACAAAATAAACTTACCTGCACATCTTTTAAATGTTGATTCGTGGCTTTGTTAAGCCCATCTAGAGCAGCTCGGATGTATGCATCAGCCGAGCGGAAGGCATTAAACACCTCTTCTGAAAAGCTGGGGTCTCGTAAAACGGCCCTTCGGCGTTGATGATTCATGGAGCTCTCCACTTCCGAGTTGGTGACGGATACATCATCCGAATCCTCGGCTGGAGGACAATCTGGTGTCACCCCCGTTTTAGCCCCCGTCTTTACGGCAGGATTTGAATCCCGGCTGGGGGGAGTATGACCGGCCAGACCCCCGGACATAGTCCGGCACACTCTTTTCCTGATACAAGACAAACATAGAAGTCACAATTGGATGCGACTGCTGAGGAACATATTTGCAAATCCATACCTCTTCGATGAAGTCTCGGCCGTATCTTCGTTTGCCTTCCTCTTCGAAGGCTTGCCCGGTGCGGGGGGCGCTCTCTTTGGAGATGCCCCTGGGGCAGCATGGTGCGCCGAACACCTCCTCTTTTGAGCACAGGATGGTGCGGTGGGTGAGGCAGAATGAGAGAACTCTTTCAGATGAGATGTCTCCTGATTACTTACGTGTGAAGCAGGGAGAAGACCGGGATAATCGGCGATGATGGCCACTTCTGTGCCGTTGAGCTCGCCTGGTAAAACACCCCATCCTCGAGCACCACGAATATATCCGGATCCTCTTCGAATCTGGGGTCAAGGTCCCGATTGTGGCCCTCGGGCTGCGGGGCGGGGCTGTGAAGCCCTTCGGAAATCTTTCGCCAGTGCTGTTATAAATAGATGGATTAATATTCATTCAAAATAGCTCAGGGAGTGGAGTAACTAGAGCAGAGGAGTTGGGACTTACCCAGCTAGGAGGACTGTACATGGAAAATCCATCTCTGTGCTTGATTCGTAGAAATTCCTCTTCCTCCCCTTTGAACAGTCCGGCCAATATTTTGGCCAGAGCGGCGGGGGTGTCCGGACCCTTCCCGCCGCAGCGGGAGGCGTCATCCTCCCCATTGTAGTGCCACATGCGAAGCCCTCTATATTGGAGTGGCTGAACCCCCCGTACCATGGAAGTCGCCATTACTTTGACTATTGATAATCCGGACTAAGTGAGCGTCCTTATCTTGCTCATGAGTTGACGAACATCCGCACTATCTTCCTCCTCGAGACTCCGAGGGTGCCAGCTGTGGCGTTTCTTCAAAGGAACGCTTGTGAACTTGGGAAGACCCCTCCGAACTGGGTCTGGAAGTGCGATGTCCTCAATATAGAACCATTCGGAAGGCCACTCTTCGGATGCCTTCTTTGGTGTGCCGGATAGGTATCCGGTCTCGGCGATGCGCCATATTTTGGCTCCGCCCACTTCAAATATTGATCCCTCGTGGTTGCACGGGACGAGACAGAATAGCTTTCCCCAGAATTCAAAATGGGCCTCACAACCCAAGAATAGCTCACAAAGGGCAACGTAACCCGCGATATGCAGGATGGAGGCCGGGGTAAAGTTGTGCAGTTGGAGGCCATAGTACTCCAGAAGCCCTCGGAGGAATGGATGAATTGGAAATCCGACACCTCTTAGCAGATAAGGGACGAAGCACACTCGTTCCCCCTGGATGGATTGGGGAAATTTTCAGCCTGAGCCCCACCATTGAAGAAGGTCAATCCTGCTCGAATAGGGACCAAATCCGCAGGGGAAGAAATCCCTGTGTTTGCAGCTTCTCCAGCTGACCATGGGATACAGAGCACCTCTCCCACTCGCCTTTTTCTGGGCCGCAGGGACGGGAGGAGGAGCTGGGAGCACTAGCCATGTTGGAGTGGTCTTTCCTAGCAATCTCTGAGGATTTTTCTGCGGGGTGCCGAATGGATCTGAGATCCAATCTCTTTAAATAGACGCTCTTCCTTGCATGGCCGGGGTGTTATGTGCAAAAATACCCTAACCTCTCGCATTCGCTTGACACGTGGAGGCTGAAGTTGTTGATACACAGAAGCCGAGGGGTACGACATTAAATGGAAGGCCGAATACATCACTTTGAAGTCATCGGACGAGGAACCCGCCTTGCAATGCCGAAGTCAATCTGCGTGCCGAACACCTCATCATTGAAGTCTGGTTCGGGGGCTACTGAGGGAGTCCTGGACTAAGGGGTCCTCGGGCGTCCGGCCTGTTAGCCATGGGCCGGACTGATGGGCTATGAAGATACGAAGACCGAAGACTCTACCCGTGTCCGGAGGGGACTCTCCTTGGCGTGGAAGTCAAGCTTGGCGATTGAATATAAAGATTCCTTTCTCTGTAACCGACCTTATGTAACCCTAGATCCCTCCGGTGTCTATATAAACCGAAGGACTAGGTCTGTAGACATCGATCATCATAATCATAGTCATACAGGCTAGACTTCTAGGGTTTTAGCCATTACAATCTTGTGGTAGATCAACACTTGTAATACTCATATTCATCAAGATCAATCAAGCTGGAAGTAGGGTATTACCTCCATAGAGAGGGCCCGAACCTGGGTAAACATTGTGTCCCCCGTCTCCTGTTACCATCGACCTTAGACGCACAGTTTGGGACCCCCTACCCGAGATCCACCGGTTTTGACACCGACAGCGGGCTCGGCCTTGATGCGGAACAGCGCCGGCGAGCCAGAAGAGTGGGAGGAGGAGCGGGAGGACAAGGAGGAAGAGGAGGAGGCGCCGAACCTCCCAGGCGGCCATGGCCCGGCGCCCCAGCGGGGGGCGGGGTGCCCGCGGCCGCGGTGGTAGGGTATGCGAGCGGTGGGTCGTTGCCGCCCTCGAGGTACGCCAGCACCTCGTGGAGTGTGCGGCCGGGGACGCCCCACCAGACGCGGCGGCCGTCACTGTTCCTGAGGCCGCCCAGCACCAGTGCCCCGTTGGTGGACGCCAGCCATTGCGCCTGTCGGCGCTGGAAGTAGTCAGCCCACGCCGCGCGGTTGTCGGCGGCGTACTGGGGGAGGGCGCGCTGCTCATTTGTCAGGGACGAACGCACGCGGTCGACCTCGGCAACGAAGATGCCGGGGCGCACGTCGGCGTGGGGCAACGGGGGGATTGGGACGCCCCCGTTGCTGAGCTTCCACCCCGTCGGCCCGGCGCGCATGTCCGGCGGCGCCAGGATGTTGGCCTCGAACAGCAGCCACGCCTCCCACTCATGGAGCGAGCGGCGGCCGAAGCCGTTGGCCGCCGCGGCGTGGCCGGGGAAGCGTTCTGCCATGGAGAGGAGGAAAGGGGAAGGGAAGGGAAGGGGAGACGGCAGAGCTCGGCGGCGGACGGGTGGGACGACGGCTGGTTTGGGCTCGGCGGCTCGGGCTCGTGTGGCCAGCGGCGAGGGGAAGCCTCGGGTTTTATAGCCCCAGGCCGTGTGAAGGCGTGGCGGAAGGGGAGGCGTCGCCACGCCCGCCCGCCCGTGAGGAATCAATGGCAAGGCTGACCGGCAGCAGCCTTACCATTGATTCCCCGCGGGAAACCGAGGCGTTCCGGGGAAGATGAGGCGCGTGCCGCTGACTCGGCGGGCCCGCGGCGCTTTCGCGCCAAAACCGCTTGCCCCGCCGCCCCCGGGCGCCCCCCAGCGACCCGGGTTCGGCCTAGGGCTGCCGGCGCCGATTTCGGCCCAAGCCGGCGAAAAACGGGCTCCTGGGGGCGCGACTGGGCCGATTTTTGGGCGCCGGTGCGGAAAGAACTCCTGGGGAGGGCCTGTTGGGGGCGCGGCTGGAGATGCTCTAAGGTACGCAATTTGCGTAATCTCGAAAAAAAGAATCAGAACGATGTCGGACATCTGACACCGGACTCGGGACAACTTGTCTTTTTTTTAACACAGTACCATCGTATTTAACACAGTGCAATTGAAGTCACTCAAATACACGAGCATACACTCACCTCTATAAACGCACGCATGCACATCTTGCCCCTACGAGCACCTCAGAGAGACTTAGCAGGCATAGCATCTTAAGATTCATGAAGTCATCACAAACACCTCGCAGTCGACGAAAACGTCTTCTTTCACTGAACGAACATCGCCCGAAGCCTGAAATAAATCCAGGAATAATGCGAACGCCAATGTCAAAGTCTAGGACTTGAACACTGGTCGCTGAGATATCACTGTCCTCTTAATCATCCAACCATAGTACAATCACATATACATACACACAGATTCATTTATCCCTTATTTATGAACACATGCATGTATATCTTATCCCTACAAGCACCTCCGAGATACCGAGTCGATGCTATATCATTTTCTCACGAGAAATGGAGTTTTATTTGAAAATGGTAGAGTTACAATCTAGATGCAAGAAATCCTCAATACATGGGGGCCTCTCGTAGCCGATGGAAACATCTTCTCCCGCTAAATGAACATCACCGAAGATCCTAATATAAATTCAGGAAAATACAAGCACCACTGTTAGGTCTAGGACTTGAACCCCGGTGGACAAGTTCAACCAAAACGAACCTAACCATGTCGATCTTGATAAGAACCGGCAATTAAGGGCAAGTAAAAAAAGATCACCAAATGAACATCTTTTTACGCCTGGGATGTCTTTCCTCCTCAAGAAAAGTCTCCTTCCACCTCCCGCCGCCGCCGCTGCTAATCTACCGCCTCTTCGATGGCCTTTGGGTCATAGAGGTGCAGAGGATCACGCCTCCCGCTGACGGGAGGGACCCCGTTCTTATTTTTGTTTGGTTCAACGTCTTGATTGGGGCTGTGCGGCGGTGGAGGTGTCCTTCAGTAGGAATAATGTTCCCACATCCGATCCCCGTTCCTATGGTGCAAATAGCGTTCGTCGGAGGACGTGTGGAGGTGTGTCTCCATCGGATCTCGCGGGATTCGGTCGGTGCTAGTCTTTGATGGATATATCTGAATCCAGTTTTTGTTCGTCTACATTCGCGTGGTTACAGGTTTAATCTTTCTGATCTACAACTCTATTCATCAGCGATGCTTGCTGCTCTGGTGCGCTGCTCCCTTGGGGCCTTAGCACGATGACTTTCTAACTGTCTACTACAACAAGGTTTGCCCGGCTCCCATGAGGAAGGAGCAATGATGTCGACACGCCTTCGGCTCGCTACAGAGCATGTAGGCGTCGCTAGGTGGTCCATGTACCTGGTTGTAATTTTTATTACCTCTAGTGTTCTCTGTACTGCCATGATTGATGAATAGATTGAAAATTTCTCAAAAAAAGGATCACCAAATGAACATCATCAAATGTCCGCGGACAATGAATGAGTAGCCGGCCATCCAACCGGAGTCTCAAAAGACCGCAAACACCGTGTTTTGCATTATTGTTTGGAACCTTTTACATAGCAAGAGGCCCTAAAAACACGTAATAAGACATCTAAAAGAACCTAAATCTACTCCTCATCATCAGTTTTTGTCGTCGCCATCGCCGTTGAAGGTGAGATCGACGACCCCCGTGCCTGATGGCCCGGTCTCGTCGTAATTGCCGGCCGACGCAAACGAGGCGAAGCTATCGACGTGTGCCTGGTTGGCATCGTCGTCGTGTTTGTCATCGTCCTTCGACTCCAACCCCTCAAAGAGGCGGTCGCTCTCTGCCTCGTTAACCTGGAGCATCCAGCGCTCGCAGCGGATTGTGCATGCATTGTGCATGGAGTCTAGCATGACCCGATTGACATCGACAACTCTCGGGTCCGCCGCAGGCATCTTTAGATGCGCGCTCGGCCCAGTTGGTCCTTTATCAGCAGTGCTCCTCGAGGAGATGGATGTTTTACTGTTGCTCCACCTTCACCTTCTTGAATGCGCACATCCGTGCCTCCTCCACCAGTGCGGGCGCTAGTGCCTCCTCCACTAATGCCAACACCCAGTTGTAGTGCCGCCTCACCTGTAGCATGCTAAACCCATACTGGTGGCTCCTCCACCGGTGCGGGTGCAATCTCCTCCTCCATGGTGATGTCTGCCATGTCCATGGGGTCACCCTCCTCCTTGTCCATGGGGTCACCCTCCTCCTCTGAGCACTCCGAAGAGATCGGAGGTAGGCCTGCATCCATGGAACGTTCGTTGTGATTTGTGTGTGTCATGGCAACAGATGACGAACAAGGATGCTAAGGGTTGGCTGGACGATGGGTCAAATGGTGGAGAAGGGCTTGGAAGGGTAGGGTTTTGGAGCGTGGCCGGCTGGCTTAAATAGTGAAGGCAGAGTAGGGCGTTGAATGCAGAGCGCTAGAGTAGGCTCCTCATATGTCGCGCAGTGTGAATGCTCAGTAGGCACATGACTGGTCAGTCGGCATGATGCGGGTAGGCTGTGGTCTCGTCCGATCATGTCCGCTCCGACCGATATGAATGTGGCATGGAGAAAGAGCGAGCATTGTGGAAGATGGATTTTTGGGTGGTTTGTGTTGTCGGAATCTAACATGGTAGATGTTTGGACTTCCCAAACATCCCACATGTTGCTGTTGGTTTGCGGGATTTCGGACTTTCGGGTTTGTCAGGACAAATTTGTTGATCATCGTTGGATGGCCAAAAGTGTTTGAATCATCCGATTCGAACATTTGGAGTTGCCCTAAGGGCATCTTTGTGACACCCCGGCTCAGAGAAACCGGAACGCCCCGTATTCTAGCCCAAAGATCAAGGTGAAGTCTTCTGGAATACGGCACTGCTTAGCATAGAACAAACCAGCTCTCTATTACAACACGAATATGAATACAAGGTCTCCGATATTACAATGAATAACACCAGCACAACTACACTACGCCAACCACAGTTGCTCTATGCAAGCAGCATAACAACTCGAGGCAGCGAAACCTCTACAGCGGAACAACGAACGACGATGATGGACTCCAATCCGCAGGGACTCTGGCTGGAATGTTTTTCCTAGCTCGCGAACACAGGAACCACACCAAACAAGCAAGCAAACCAGGCACGACCTGCAAACTGGCATGACACGTCAGGTCAGTACATTGAATGTACTTGCAAGCTCACAATAACCAAAAGCAGTCAGGACAAACAACAACATGGCATTAGCAGGTTAAATTAATGATGAGCATGATACTAACAAAACAACATGGCATGCACAAACTGAACATGATACAATTTTTAGCCTGGCATGAGCATATGAACATGATAATACTACATGCAACAGGTTAACATAACATGCACCAATTTACTCTTGTTCGGCGGTTACCTCGTAACCATCTCATGCATCAACTTACCAACATCGGTATCCATGATACCTCCGTGATCATCTCGTGATCACAAAAATATCAACCAACTTCGGTATCCACGATACCTCCGTGATCCTCTCAAGATCACAACCAATCTCTTACTCATCACCGAACCGGGGTTATTATTTATCAGGTTATTATTATTGTTGGCTCATAGTGTGACCGACTATGAACTGGGCCCATATCCGTGGGCGCGGTTATCGATAGATTTAACACACACTTTGCAGAGGTTAGTACACTGTACCCACACCACAGAACCCATGGCCTCATGTGTTGGGGAACGTAGTAATTTCAAAAAAAATCCTACGCACATGCAAGATCATGGTGATGCATAGCAACGCGAGGGGAGAGTGTCGTCCACGTACCCTCGTAGACCGTAAGCGGAAGCGTTATGACAACGCGGTTGATGTAGTTGTACGTCGTCACGATCCGACCGATCCAAGTACCGAACACACGGACCTCCGAGTTCAGCACACGTTCAGCTCGGTGACGTCCCACGAACTCACGATCCAGTAGAGCTTCGAGGGAGAGTTCCGTCAGCATGACGGTGTGATGACGATGATGATGAAGCTACCGACGCAGGGCTTCGCCTAAGCACTGCTACGATATGACCGAGGTGGATTATGGTGGAGGGGGGCACCGCACACGGCTAAATGATCAATGATCAACTTGTGTGTCTCTGGGTGCGCCCCTCCCCCATATATAAAGGAGTGGAGGAGGGGGAGGGCCGGCCCTCTACTATGGCGCGCCCTGGGGAGTCCTACTCCCACCGGGAGTAGGATTCCCCCCCTTCCAAGTAGTAGGAGCAGGAGAGAAGGAAGGGGAAGAGAGAAGAGAAGGAAGGAGGGGGCGTCGCCCCTACCCCTAGTCCAATTCGGACTAGGCCTTGGGGGGCACGCGGCCTACCCTAGGCAGCCCCTCTATCTCTCCCCTAAAGCCCAATAAGGCCCATATACTCCCCGGTGAATTCCCGTAACTCTTCGGTACTCTGATAAATACCCGAACCACTCAGAACCTTTCCGATGTCCGAATATAGCCTTCCAATATATCGATATTTACGTCTCGAACATTTCGAGACTCCTCGTCATGTCCCTGATCTCATCCGAGACTCTGAACAACCTTCGGTACATCAAAACACATAAACTCATAATACCGATCGTCACCGAACGTTAAGCGTGCGGACCCTACGGGTTCGAGAACTATGTAGACATGACCGAGACTCATCTCCGGTCAATAACCAATAGCGGAACCTGGATGCTCATATTGGTTCCTACATATTCTACGGAGATCTTTATCGGTTAAACCGTATAACAACATACGTTGTTCCCTTTGTCATCGGTATGTTACTTGCCCAAGATTCGATCGTCGGTATCTCAATACCGAGTTCAATCTCGTTACCGGCAAGTCTCTTTACTCGTTCCGTAATACATCATCCCGCAACTAACACATTAGTTGCATTGCTTGCAAGGCTTATAGTGATGTGCATTACCGAGAGGGCCCAGAGATACCTCTCCGACAATCGGAGTGACAAATCCTAATCTTGATCTATGCCAACTCAACAAATACCATCGGAGACATCTGTAGAGCACCTTTATAATCACCCAGTTACGTTGTGACATTTGGTAGCACACAAAGTGTTCCTCCGGTATTCGGGAGTTGCATAATCTCATAGTCATAGGAACATGTATAAGTCATGAAGAAAGCAATAGCAATATACTGAACGATCAAATGCTAAGCTAACGGAATGGGTCAAGTCAATCACATCATTCTCTAATGATGTGATCCAGTTAATCAAATGACAACTCATGTCTATGGCTAGGAAACTTAACCATCTTTGATTCAACGAGCTAGTCAAGTAGAGGCATACTAGTGATACTTAGTTTGTCTATGTATTCACACATGTACTAAGTTTCCGGTTAATACAATTCTAGCATGAATAATAAACATTTATCATGATATAAGGAAATATAAATAACAACTTTATTATTGCCTCTAGGGCATATTTCCTTCATCACGCTCCCATTCGGGTGGACCAACGACATTCCGATAAACCGATCTACTGCCCATGACACTCTCCCGGCCACTCCGACCAACTCCCCTTTGGGCTAAGTCATGGGTGGCCCCGTGCCTACTAAAGGCATCAACGACCACCGTCGTGGCAAAACATAAACGGTCCCAATCGGGGACAAGGTACCATAACAACAACAACGGGCACACAAGGCTTATGTCCGCCTACCTGATCAGGGTAGCACGCCCCCATAACCTTCCCTCGTTGGAGGCACCAGCGGGAGGCATGACAATAGACCCAGTTAGGTCCTTCCCATAAAGGCAAGTGTGGTTGCACTGGTCAGCTCGATTCGGTGGCACCATGACTCAGCCAACAGTTGTTCAAGTTCATTTTTATCCGATTAACTTGAATGCAATAAGCTGAGCCATAATACAAAAACATGATGCAACTACAATGCATGAACATGATATCAACATAAGCATGGAGGTGCAACATAATCATCGAGCGTAACCACAATGAAGCATTTAACCAAATGAGCATGGCATACCGACGAGCATGATCATAACACTACACAGGAGCATAGCATGACTACTGGCATCATGAATAAATACCATGCAAGAACACAACAAGAACACTACCAAGTAAGCATGTAACCAACTAGATGCAAAGGAACATACATATCAACGGTACTGAATAACACACGGTAAACATGCATAAGAAAGAACACCACTGCTACCAGCATGTACTACTACTATCAAGCATAACATGTGACAATAATACTGGCAAGTAGTACAAGATAACAAGATGCATCGGAACGTAGCATGAAGGTGAACATGCAACCACGAGCATAACCGAAACAACGACAACAGTAGCGACAAGCAAGCAGACAGATAACAGGCAAACTTTTATTAAATATTCAAGTAGAAACCATGGCTACTACATGGCTATCATGCAAGTGGCTGTTGTGGCTTGCCTGGGGATGACGGAGACTTCGGGAAGAAGTGCGGTGAAGCCGCGGAATGAAACGCCGGACAGTTCTCTCTCGGAGGGGCTGATTAGAGGCAAGGGCAAAATGGTCATTTTCACTGTGGGACCACCTAGTGAAAATGTTACCAATAGAAATATCTCGACGAGACAAAGAAGTGGGCGTTGGTTTCACCTCAATCGGAGTTACGGTCGCGAAGTTATGAGCTGTAGAAGATCACGGACTAATCTATAATAAAAACTACTACAAACAAGTCCCTGGGGGAAAAACTGAAAGCGCTGATGAACCACAAGTATAGGGGGTCAATTGTAGCTCTTTTCGATGAGTAAGAGTGTCAAACCCACCAAGGAGCAGAAGGAAATGACAAGTAGTTTTCAGTAAGGTAATGTCTGCAAGTGCTGAAACGGTAAGTAGCGAGTAGTTTGATAGCAAGATAATTTGTAACGAGCAAGTAACGATAATAGTAACAAGTATGCAGCAAGGTAGCCCAATCCTTTTGAGGCAAAGTACAAGCCAAAACGGTCTCTTATGATAAGCAAAGCGTTCTTGAGGGTACACATGAATTTCATCTAGTCACTTTCATCATGTTGGTTTAATTCATGTTCGCTACTTTGATAATTTGATATGTGGGTGGACCGGTGCTTAGGTGATGTTCTTACTTGAACAAACCTCTTACTTATGATTAACCCTTATGGAAAATTATTAAGAATAAATTCTAACCATAGCATTAAACTTTTGGGTCCAATCGGTCCCTTACGGAATAGTGCATAAACTGGGGTTTAAGCTTTTGTCACTCTCGCAACCCACCATCTATTTACTACTCCACAATGCATTCCCTTAGGCCCAAATATGGTGAAGTTTCATGTAGTCGACGTTCACATGACACCACTAAGGGAATCACAACATACATACTATCAAAATATCGAACACATATCAAATTCACGTGATTACTTGCAACATGATTTATCCCGTGACCTCAAGAACAAAAGTGACTACTCACAAATAATGAACATGCTCATGATCAGAGGGGTATTAAATAGCATCATGGATCTTAACATATAATCTTCCACCAAATAAACCATATAGTAATCAACTACAAGATGTAATCAACACTACTAGTCACCCCCTAGCAACAATCTATAGTTCTGGTAACAAGATTGAATACAAGAGATGAAATAGGGTTTGAGATGAGATGGTGCTGATGAAGATGTTGATGGAGATTGCCCTCCCCAAGATGGGAGGGTTGTTGGTGATGAGGATGACGATGATTTCCCCCTCCGGGAGGGAAGTTCCCCCGGCAGAATCGCTCCGCTGGAGGGCAAAAGTGCTCCTGCCCAAGTTCCGCCTCGAGACGGCGGTGCTCCACCCCGAAAGTCTTCTCCTTATTTTTTCTAGGTCAAAATGACTTATATACCAGAAGATGGGCACGAGAGGTGGGCCGAGGAGGCCACAACCCACCAGGGCGCGCCTGGGGGGCCTGGGGTGCCCAGGTGGGTTGTGCCCACCTGGTGCCCCCTCTGGTTTTTATTGGCTCCAATATTTCTTAAATAATCCATAAAATATCTCCGTGAAGTTTCAGCTCATTTGGAGTTGTGCAAAATAGGTGGCCTGATGTAGCTTTTTCAGGTCCAGATTTCCAACTGCCGGAATTCTCCCTCTTGGTGTGTACCTTGCAAATTATGAGAGAAAAGGCATTAGAATTACTCCAAAAAGCATTATTATGGATAAAAACATTATAAATAACAGTAAGAAAACATGTTGCAAAATGGACATATCAACTCCCCGAAGCTTAGACCTCGCTTGTCCTCAAGCGAAAACCGAAATCGAAAAACATGTCCACATGCTTTGAGAGAGAGGTGTCGATAAAAACAAAATACAGACATAGAAGCATCATGTTGATTACTATAATAGCAACAAGTTTAAACATAATACTTTTATCATAGAACTTTTATCATACACTTCTTGTCGTGGTTTTGTCACGACAGATGTCCTAGAGAAATGACTTAGTCGTGGAGCCATCGCTGCGGGTTAGCCTAAAGGGGTTAAAGCGGACAAGGGACGCAAGAGAGTTTTATACTAGTTCGTCCCCTTATGATGAAGGTAAAGGCCTACGTCTAGTTGTGATGGAATTGATGGGGTTTCGATGACCAGGGAGAGAATACGCTTTGCCTGAGTCTCGAGTTGTTGTCTGTTGTCCTTGAACCGCCGCCGGGTCGTCCCCTTATATACATGGGTTGACGCCCGTCGGTTTACAGAATCCCGAGGCCGGTTCATGATCGTGTCCGGCTCGGTCTCTGCTACTTCTATCTTACAATACAAGTTACATATCAATACCGGTTTATGTCTACAGGCCTTAAACCGGCTTTGGGCCCTGGGCCTTCATGAAGCGTCACCGTCTGTCTTCATGGACTTCAGATACAGATGAACTACTTATGGGCTTAACCCAACCTCTCCTGGCCGGTTTACGCCCAGTGGTAATATCCCCAACATTAGGCCCCAGATTGATTTGAACTGGTTCATGTCAATCTTCAATACTTAAGAAAATTTCTTCTTCAACATCTTCACATAATCTTGTAAATCGCCGTGACATCATCTTCTAGGTTCATGGTAAACCGCCATGACATTACCTATCATTAATGAGCCTCCGACAATCGAGGCGACAGCTCCGCCTCATATCCAAAATTTGGGCTCCTCGATTTTCGCACCTGACGCTTATCTTTCTGCCCTTATAAATAGGGCCAGGGGGTCTTTCCATTTTCCCCCTCGTGCCTCTTCACCTCGTCCTCTTCCTTGCGCTGCCCAACCTTTGGAGCTCCGCCGTCACCGTCGACTTTTGCTTCTGCCTCAACTCCGGCCGCTGCATCACCCTAAACGCACCAGAGAATCGCGGCGCCTCTCCGCTCTTCCATCAGCATCGGTAAGCCTTCTTTCCTTCCGCCATAGATCTGTCATTAGGGTTTCAGTGTTCATCGGTGTTCGTCGTTTGTGCAATAGCTCTTTGATTCAAACCTTGATATTTATCCTGTACGGCGATAGCCGTAGCCCTTCTTTTCCATCCATGCATCTCGTTTAAGTAGAAAATCCCATCTGAACCTTCATCAACTGCTTCGGTACCAATATTTAGGTCTGAATATATTTTCATTTTCTAACATGCGGTAGATCCAAAATTATAACGCCAACTTGTGAAACCTGTTTTTCCCTTCGCTTATACATCTTTAATACCAGATTGGGCAGTTTAACTTCATACACAAAACGATGACCCAGTAGATACCATTAGTCCCCTGTTGAACCGCCAATGCTTTCATCATTGTACTGTTTTCATTGTCAGACTCCGGTTTACGAATAACCAAATCTGGTTTATCAATATGCTTGTATCCTCATACCACTGTATAGTTGTCCACTGTTAATCTTAAACCGACAATAATCATGTTTCAGATTTCCATTGCCATGGCCAAGCAAGTCTATGAATGCAATTGGGCTCCCTCTCGAGTAACCGAGGAGCAGTTAAACAACCTTGTTAAAACAGGCGCTTTAGCCAAAAAAGATGTCATCCACTGGAGGGTCCCTGGCCCGGAAAATCCTCCTACACCCAAGGACGGAGAGGTGGTTGTGTTTTCTGATCATCTCGGACGAGGTTTTAGCCCTCCCGGTTCAAAAAAATTTCGGGATGTACTGGCCAGCTTTCAACTGCGCCCTCAAGACATCAGTCCCAATTCCGTGACCAATATCTGCCACTTCCAAGTCTTCTGTGAGGTTTATCTGCAAGAGGAACCTTCAGTCAAACTGTTTAGGGATTTGTTTCACTTAAACCGTCGCACAGAGTTCTCGGATGGACCCAATACGGAACTAGGCAGAATGGCGGTTCAGAAAAGGAAAGAAGTCACCTTCCCTCATCCCATACTCCACAGTCACCCCAAAGAGTGGAACCAGACTTGGTTTTATTGCATGGATCTCTCCATCTGATGAAAACCCCCTACCGGGTTACCGCCCTGAACGCCTGAGCAACACACATCCTTTTCCTCAGAGGTTGACTGCAAGGGAAAGGGCCAAGTATGCTCCTCAATTATCAAAGCTTGGAGCCTTCATGGCAAATGGTTTGACCGGAGTTGACCTTGCTCGTTGTTGGATAAGCTGGAGTATTCTGCCTTTAAGCCGGCGCTCCGGTTTGATGTGTGAGTATACTGGGAGTTTGAAGGATGCTCAGCGGCACATTGACATTCAACTTACAGATGCAGAAATCACTGAGGCTGTAAAAAAGATACTGAACGAACCGGAGGCTGTCTGTGCCCAAACCGGACTACTCCCTTTCTGCACCTTCAACAAACCACCAGCTGTAAGAATCATATAATCTTTTATCTGAAGTTGCTTCTGTCCAAGTATTCTCTGAAAGTGTGATTATTTCCTGACAGGGTGATGATCCGTTCTGGAACAAGAAACCATCACAAGACAAACCGGCGAAGCCGCAAGACAAACCGGTCAAGCCAGTTCGTCCAAAGACCAAGGTTGTTAAAAAACCTGCCAAGAGAAGGACCACTGCATCCTCCGATCTACCAGCTGATGACGATGTGGGTAATCTGGAACCAGAGGTAGAACTTGACTCTCTTGGTTCATTTTTCGTACACCTCATTGACAATGATTATTATCAGGACGATGCTGAAGGCAGCCATGCTGATGACGTAGAGGTAACCATTCTTTCCTCCGATTCAGATCCTCTTCCAACATCAAAAATCCGTCAAGCAAACCGGAAAGTAAAATTTTCTCACCCCCTTGCTTACTTGGACCCAAACTTTCTTTTGAAGACGTAGCAGCACGAGGCTCGCCGCACAACCCGACACAGCGGCCAGGTAGTTACCTCCGCCGGTTTACCGAACAGCCCGGTTCGGAAACGCCTATCAGAGGTCTCTTATCCCATTGATACTTCATACCCCAAAGAAGGTTGTTTCCGCCAACCTCTTAACCCGTTTGATTCAAATTATCAGGGTACTTCTCACTCATCTTCTGGCGAGTCATCGGCCACACAGCTTCCACCCCTCAAAACAGTTCCTGGGTGAGCTATGCACGTGTCTTTATTCTTGATGTGTTATCTTTACATACTGTACTGATCCTCATGTCTATCTTTTCTCAGCGCCAAGCCGAGACCCAGCAAGAAGGCTCGGTTAAGCAAACCGGCCGATGATAATGTAGCTGTTGAACCGGAAAAAACTCTAGATCCGGAAGAAACCGACGCTGATGACATGCTTAACGATCCGCCGCCTCAAGACCATGACTTTCTTGCCGAACAAGTGCAAGTTGACACTACAAGACATGCAGACCGGCCAACCAGCCCTGTCCGAACTGATGACAAACAGGTCAGTCCAGTTAAGGATACTGACAAACCGCCAACTCCAGTGAAGGCTGCTGATGACCAAGATGATGACATTATGATTACTGGCACTGGCCACACCACTCCTGGCAATCCTGTCGCTTTGTCAAAGCATACTGCCAAGGACGATCTCTCTGCTATCGGCAAAGGCAAATGGAATGCCGATTTATCAAGCTACGCCCATCTCAATGCTCAAGATATTCACTCTGGCTTCGTGAACCATCTGTATACCAGCCGTGACTATGAAGCTAGTTTGGTAAACTTGATGAAGGAGCGATATGAGGTAACTACCATTTTTCTCTTTTGTCCAATTGCATTTTATCAACTCCTAGTAGCCCCCAAGTGACGGTTTATGATACCAATCTAAACCTGGACTTTTGTCATAACATAACTTTGAATATTTATCCTCCAGGGACCGGATTACTTCTTTAATATGAACCGGTTCCTTAAAACTTGCCATACTGCTCTTTCACCGGTATAGCCCCCAAGGGCCGGTTTAACTTTATAAAGATGAACCGGGACTGTATAAGAATTCCCATACCAACAATTTTTGAACAAACACACATTAGCCCCCAAGTGCCAAGATTAATACTTGTATTGTGCTTGGGACTTGTATAAATTTCTGATAAGGACCAAATATGCATTAGCCCCCAAGTATCAAGGGCATAACTTGTTATGTGCTTGGTACTTCAAATATGTACCGTTAACTCATTATGTATCTGTCTCTTTATAGGCTGAACTGAGCAAGAAGGAAAGCCAAACCGCTGATCTGCAAGAGAACATCAAGTCCCAACAGGCCAAAACTTCCAAAGCAAAAGATGAGCTGACGAGCGCCTTAGCCGCTATGTAAAAGCTAAAGGAGAGCTTCGCCAAGGAGCGGGCGGATTGGAACACAGAGAAATCCGCTTTGTGGAAAAGAGCTGAAGACGCAGAAGCTGCTCTCAAACCGGTGGTAGACGAGCTGACTGGTGTAAAGCGGCAAGTACATGCTATGACCGCTGCTGTGTTTGGTAAGCATCCTTGCTTTATACTTTCAACATATCTTCCCATGCATTGCCAGTTTACTGATGTTTGTAATGATGCAAGAACTCGCATTAGTCATCTGGGCTTTGATGTTCAGAAGAAGCTGAAGGCTGCCTACACGCTGATAGAGCAACTGTATACCGGCGCACAACGAATTATCTGCACCGCTTCTCACAATAAGCTGTCCCCGATGTTAATCAAGGATACCTTAGACAGGCTATCTATGCTGCCTGCCCGGGTAGAAGAGCTAAAGAGGTCTGCTGCAAGGGCTGGCGCTCCCGCACTAACCCGAGCAAAAGCATGGGTGCCTGACCTTGATCCGACGGACGTGGCCAAAGGCTACCCAAGCTTAAAAGAAGACGGATCAGAATTTGGCACTGAAGATCTCCGCGCCATAAACCGGGAAGTACGTCCACTGGCTTGTCAACTTGCTGAAGAGGCTGATCTTTCATTTTATCAGGCGAGTTATGATACCAATAACAAACGGGTTGCTGCACCAACACCTGAGGCTGAAAACCTGATCCCTCCAATCCGTAAGCACACTTATGCCCCTGATATTGAACCGTCAACCCTTATAAGTGATGAAGCTGTGTTCCAAGCATTAACTGGGATCGACTGGACAACTGTTGACTTCCAGCCGCTGGGTAGAGACAAAGAAGATGAACCGGTGCAAGCTGATCCGCAGCCGTCAGGTCAAGCTGATAAGCAATCATAATCTGGGGGCCGGTTTATTCTTCCACATGCTACAATACTTATTGAGAAACAATTATCCCTTTGGGCACTAAAATGCCTTGTAATAGGCTAGTTAAAATAGTTGGCCTGTTATGCCTTCATGCATATTTATCTGCAACTGATGCGTGTTAATCCGCCATGCTTTAAGATATGACATTCATAATCCATAGCTATTGATTCAAGTTATTCATGCAGATAAGAAGCTTAAAGCGCCCTGGCGGTTTACCACTGGGCGGGTCATGATACCCAAATATATACATGACCACGGTTTACAACCAAGGTTGTAAAAGATAATCAAATATGGAAATATATGATACCTGGGACCTTTAGGCATGATGTTGGCTGACCAACTTTGTAGTGAGGGCCATAACCCTACTCTGGAGGATAAGTAACTCCTGTTATATGATACCGGTTTACAATAAAACCATTCCGGGTTGTGATAAACACTGACTTATTCCACACTGGTGACTTTAAGTCAAAACCAGACAGGGCTGATAGTCTCTGGTTTATAATTTGATCGTGTACTGACAACGTGTAGTTGACAGCCTAACCGGGTTGATAAACACCGGTTTAAAAACATCACAAACCTTATGAAAACAAAGAAAACTTAGCAAAAGGCAAATGAAAACCGTTGTAGCCGAGTCTTTTCACGGGCTGCCAGGCCCTAAATTCGACAGCAAAGAATCCCCAAGCAACATTGTGGGCTGTGCTCAATGGGTGCCTATGTTTGAGTTGTTGTTTTACAACACTCTCTTTGGCCCCGGATTGATGTGGCTTTGAGCCGATCAAGAGGTGAGTTCGGATACGACCAAGCCCCCAAATGATGCTGTGGCATTGCGCCGATCAAGAGGTGTAGCTATGGTTCGGGTTTGACCAAGCCCCCAAGTGATGCTGTGGCATTACGCCGATCAAGAGGTGTAGCTATGGTTCGGGTTCGACCAAGCCCCCAAGTGATGTTGTGGCATTGCACCGATCAAGAGGTGTAGCTATGGTTCGGATACGACCAAGCCCCCAAGTGATCTAATATGAAGCTTTGAGAAGCTAAATCAAGGGGTAAACCGGACGCCGCTTTGTAAGCTCCATGTAACCACACATGATGTAAGAAAAACAACAGATACCCCGCTTTAGCTGAGGTTCTGGTTTATTATATTGATCATAATATATACATTGTCATAATATGTACATAAGCAGAGCCTATAGCTCAAGTATAGTAAGGCCGAAGATGAGCAATATTCCACGCCCGGTTGGTCTCCTCCTCTGATTTACGTGAGTCTTTGCGCTCTCGAACATCGATTAGGTAGTACGACCCGTTGTGTAGATTCTTGCTGACCACAAAGGGCCCTTCCCAAGGGGGGGATAGCTTGTGCATATCCGTCTGATCCTGGATGAGCCAAAGCACCAAATCACCTTCTTGAAAGGTTCTGGTTCTAACCCGGCGGCTATGATAACGACGCAGATCTTGCTGATAAATCGCCGAACGGGCTGCCGCCATGTCGCATTCTTCATCTAACAGGTCAAGAGCTTCTTGCCATGCCTTCTCGTTGTCAGCTTCAATATATGCCACTACACGAGGCGAGTCATGACGGATGTCACTAGGAAGAACGGCTTCGCTCCATAAACCATAAAAAAATGGTGTGTATCCTGTCGATCTGTTGGGTGTGGTATTGATGCTCCACAACACAGAAGGTAACTCCTCAACCCAACAACCCGGCGTCCATTGCAAAGGAACCATAAGCCGGGGTTTGATGCCTCTCAAGATCTCTTGATTGGCCCTCTCTGCTTGACCATTGGACTGGGGGTGAGCCACTGATGACACATCAATCCGGATGTGCTCACGTTGACAGAACTCCTTCATGGCACCCTTTGATAGATTGGTACCATTGTTTGTTATAATGCTGTGTGGAAAGCCAAACCGGAAGATCACCTTTTTGATGAATTGAACCGCCGTGGCTGCGTCACACTTACTAACTGGCTCTGCCTCCACCCACTTCGTGAACTTATCAACCGCCACCAAAAGGTGGGTCTTCTTGTCTAGGACCTCTTGAAAGGCCCAACCATATCCAGCCCCCAAGTTGCAAACGGCCAGGTGATTGGAATCATCCTCAATTCTTGAGCCGGTACATGAGCGCGTCTTGAAAATTTCTGACAACCATCACATCTTTTGACCAAGTCCTCAGCATCAGCATGAGCTGTCAACCAATAAAACCGTGACGAAAAGCCTTGGCCACCAAAGATTTTGAACCGGCGTGGTGACCACAATCTCCTTCGTGGATCTCACGCAAAATTTCACGGCCTTCCTCAGGAGACACACAACGCTGAAACGTCCCTGTCACACTGCAATGATGTAACTCTCCATTGGTAATAGTCATGGACTTGGACCGCCGGGTTATCTGCCTGGCCAAAGTTTCATCCTCTGGTAACTCGCCCCGGTTCATATACGCCAGATATGGAACCGTCCAATCCGGGATAACATGAAGAGCTGCCACCAACTGAGCTTCCGGATCAGGAACGGCCAAATCCTCTTCACCAGGGAGCTTGACGGACGGATTATGCAGAACATCCAGGAAGACATTAGGTGGAACCGGTTTACGTTGGGAACCCAGGCGGCTTAAAGCGTCCGCCGCTTCATTCTTCCGCCTGTCCAGATGATCCACCTGATAACCTTTAAAGTGACCTGCAACAATATCCACCTCACGACGATATGCTGCCATGAGTGGGTCCTTGGAATCCCAAGTGCCGGACACTTGTTGAGCCACTAGATCCGAGTCACCGAAGCACTTAACTCGGCTTAGGTTCATCTCCTTAGCCATCCGAAGACCATGGAGTAAAGCCTCATATTCAGCTGCATTGTTAGTGCAAGGGAACATTAAACGAAGAACATAACAAAACTTATCACCTCGTGGGGAAGTTAATACGACTCCAGCCCCCGAGCCCTCCAATTGCCTGGACCCATCAAAATGAATAGTCCAATAAGTATGATCCGGCTTCTCCTCTGGCGCTTGTAATTCTGTCCAATCATTGATGAAATCCACAAGTGCCTGAGATTTGATCGACGTTCGGGGTATGTATTTCAACCCGTAAGGCCCGAGCTCGATAGCCCACTTAGCAATCCGGCCAATTGCTTCCCTGTTCTGGATTATATCCCCCAAAGGAGCAGAGCTGACCACCGTGATGGGATGACCTTGGAAATACTGCTTAAGCTTCCGGCTCGCCATGAAAACCCCATACACCAATTTTTTCCAATGCGGGTACCTCTGCTTGGACTCAATAAGTACCTCACTGATATAGTAAACCGGTCGCTGAACCAGATATTCCTTTCCTGCCTCCTTGCGCTCCACCACAATAGCCACACGAACAGCCCGAGCGTTAGTTGCCACATATAGCAACAATGGTTCTTTGTCAACCGGAGCAACGAGAATCAGCGGATTAGCTAGCTGCCGCTTTAAGTATTCAAATGCACAAGTAGTATCTCTACTTAGTGCGGAATTTTTGGCTAGCAAAGATAGGGGGCAAGCACCACATGTTAAAGGATCTATGACAATATGACTTCTATGTGAGTATAAACAAACATAAACCATTACGTTGTCTTCCTTGTCCAACGTCAACAATTTTGGCATATAATATTTTGATGAGGGCTCACAATCACAAAAGATTTCTAGGATGGTATATTTATATGTGAATCTTCCCTTCCCTTATTAATTCTTTCATGAGTTGCATCACTGACTAATGCTATGTTTGTCAATCTCTAATAAAATTTTCTTACTTACACTTTTCCTTATTTGGTGCTATCACCTACCATAGGATTAGTATATGATATTATTGATTTATTTCCTTTATTTTATTTTCTTTCTTTCCCTTTTTCTTTTCTTTATTTGCAACATGAAAATAAAGAAAGTAAAAACTCAAACTAAACTTTATTATATAACTTGCACATGATTACAATGATAGATCACTAAGAAAACTCTCAAAGAAGAAAAGGATCAAACTGAACTTTATTTTATCTAAAGCAAAAAGATCGAACTAAGATAAGTAAAAGCAAAAGATAGTGGGATGATACGATACCGGGGCACCTCCCCCAAGCTTGGCGGAAGCCAAGGGGAGTGCCCATACCCGATACTCAGTTCTCCTTTGGTGGTGAAGAAGGTGGCGGTGGTGAAGAAGCGATCCTAACCTTAAGGATCAAGAGATCCTCCAGCCAACGGATGACGCACCGGAGATGGATAATATGCTCTTGATGCAGAATATTTTCGCGAGTGAGATACTTATTCTGTATGCGAATTATTTCAATAACGCGAAAAGCTTCAATCTCAGCAGGGGTAAGATGAGTAAGGTAGGGCTTAAGGATATCTTCGTCCTCCTCCTCGGCCAGCAGTGCTTGTGCTGCTATCGGGGACGGATCTACGGTGGCTTCCTTGCCCTTGCCTCCCTTGACGGCGTCCGTAGGCTCCTCCCTCTTTGTCTCGATCTTCATCAGCCAAGCATCTTCTTCCATGTTGTTGGAGGAGCAGGAAGACATGATGCCTGGCTTGATAAATTTGACCAAAAACAGCAAGAAAAGAGAACAGTGGATTTTTTCGCGATACGGTGATTAACAGGTTCGAGAAGTATATACAGATTTTTTTCTTGGAGGACAAGTATATGGAAGAAAAACGGAGTACGGGAGGTGTCCCAGGTGGGCACAACCCACCTGGGCGCGCCAGGCATGCCTGGCGTGCCTTGGTGTCTTGTGCCCACCAGGGGACGCTTCCTGGAAGTTTCATTATTTCCAAAATTCTAAAATATTCCAAAACTGGCAAAAATATTTTTGTGGATTTTGCGGAGTCAGTTTACTTACCATATCACGTACCTCCTTATTTTGGCGATTCTGGAGTGTTCCGGAAGGACTCTTTTATGTGCTCTTCCGGTGTCAAAGTTTGGATAATATTGCTTTCAACATTAATGGGCGTACCTGAGATATAATGCTTTATTTGTTGCCCATTGACAACCTTCGGGTTAGTACCTTCGAAATTATTTATTTTGATGGCTTCAGACCGGTAAACCTCCTCGATGACATGTGGGCATTCCCATTTCGAGAGGAGCTTCCCTGCAAAAAATCTAAAAGGAGAGTTGTACAAAAGAACATACTCTCCGACTTTAAACTCACGCTTTTGGATTCTTTTTTATGCCATCTTTTAACTTTTTTTTTTGGAATAATTTTGCATTTTCATAAGCTTGGGTTCTCCATTCATCTAATGAGCTTACATCAAATAACCTCTTTTCACCAGCAAGTTTGAAATCATAGCCGAGTTCTTTAACTGCCCAGTATGCTTTATGTTCTAACTCAAGAGGCAAATGACAAGCTTTTCCATAAACCATTTTATAAGGAGACATACCCATAGGATTTTTATATGCTGTTCTATAAGCCCAAAGTGCATCATCTAATTTCTTAGACCAATTCTTCCTGGACCTATTGACAGTCTTTTGCAAAATTAATTTTATTTCTCTATTACTAAGTTCAACTTGACCACTAGACTGAGGATGATAGGGTGATGCAATTCTATGGTTAACATCATACTTAGCAAGCATCTTACGGAAATCACCATGAATAAAGTGTGAACCACCATCAGTCATTAAATATCTAGGGACTCCAAACCTTGGGAAAATAACTTCCATAAGCATTTTAATAGAGGTGTTGTGATCAGCACTACTGGTGGGAATAGCTTCTACCCATTTAGTAACATAATCAACAGCAACCAAAATATGTGTATACCCATTAGAGGAAGGGAAAGGTCCCATGTAATAAAATCCCCAAACATCAAATGGTTCAACAACAAGTGAATAATTCATAGGCATTTCTTGACGCTTACCGATATTACCTATTCTTTGGCATTCATCACAAGATGAGACATACTTACGAGCATCCTTGAAGAGAGTAGGACAATAAAATCCAGACTGCAATACCTTGTGAGCAGTTCTATCTCCAGCATGATGCCCTCCATAAGGTTCGGAGTGACATTTCCATAGGATTTGTCCCTGTTCATACTCAGGTACACAACGTCTAATAATACCATCTACTCCTTCTTTATAAAGATGTGGGTCATCCCAAAAGTAATGTCTTAAATCATAGAAGAATTTTTTCTTTTGTTGGTATGTAAAGCTAGGTGGTAAATATTTAGCAACAATGTAATTAGCATAGTCAACATACCAAGGAGTACTATTATCAACATTTATTGCAGCTAACTGCTCATCAGGAAAACTATCATCAATAGGTGGTGGGTCATCAAGCACATTTTCAAGCCTAGACAAGTTATCAGCTATGGGGTTCTCAGCTCCTTTTCTATCAATAATATGCAAATCAAATTCTTGTAACAAGAGAACCCAACGAATAAGTCTAGGTTTAGCATCTTTCTTTTCCATAAGATATTTAATAGCAGCGTGGTCTGTGTGAACAATTACTTTAGAATCAACAATATAAGGTCTAAACTTATCACAAGCAAACACCACTTCTAAGAATTCTTTTTCAGTTGTAGCATAATTTCTTTGAGCACTGTCTAGAGTTTTACTAGCATAATGAATAACATTCAATTTCTTATCAACTCTTTGTCCTAGAACAACACCAACATCATAATCACTAGCATCACACATAATTTCAAAAGGCAAGTTCCAATCAGGTGGTTGAACAATAGGTGCAGAGATCAAAGCTTTCATGAGTGTTTCAAAGGCTTCAAGACAATCATCATAAAAAACAAAAGGAATATCCTTTTGCAAAAGATTAGTAAGAGGCCTAGAAATTTTAGAAAAGACTTTAATAAATCTCCTATAGAAACTAGCATGACCTAGGAAACTACGGATACCTTTGATGTCCTTAGGACATAGCATTTTCTCAATTGCATCAACCTTAGCTTGGTCCACTTCAATACCTCTTTCAGAAATTTTATGACCCAAGACAATGCCTTCATTAACCATAAAGTGGCACTTCTCCCAATTCAAGACAAGATTTGTTTGTTCACACCTCTGCAAAACTCGCTCGAGATTGCTTAAACAATCATCAAAAGACTTCCCATAAACAGAAAAGTCATCCATGAAAACCTCAATAATCTTTTCACAAAAGTCAGAGAATATAGCCATCATACATATTTGAAAGGTAGCAGGTGCATTACATAAACCAAAAGGCATATGTCTATAAGCATAGGTTCCAAAAGGACAAGTAAAAGTGGCATTTTCTTTATCAAGTTGAGATATAGGTATTTGTGAAAAGCCAGAGTATCCATCAAGGAAGCAAAAGTGTGTGTGCTTAGATAATATTTCAAGCATTTTATCAATAAAAGGCAGAGGGTAATGATCTTTTCTAGTAGCTTTATTTAATTTTCTGAAATCAATTACCATTCTATAGCCTGTAACAATTCTTTGTGGAAGAAGTTCATTCTTATCATTAGGAACAACAGTAATACCTCCTTTATTAGGGACACAATGAACAGGACTTACCCATCTACTATCAGCTATAGGATAGATTATACCTGCTTCCATAAGTTTTAATATTTCTGTTCTTACCACCTCTTTGATCTTCGGATTTAACTGATGTTGGTGATCACCAACTGGTTTAGCATCAGGTTCCATATTAATTTCGTGCTGACATAGAGTGGGACTAATGCCCTTTAAATCATCAAGAGTATATCCAATAGCAGCTCGGTGCTTCCTTAGAACTTTCAATAATCTTTCTTCTTCATGTTCTGAAAGGTTAGCACTGATAATAACAGGATATATTTTATTTTCATCAAGATAAGCATATTTCAAAGTGTCTAGCAATTGTTTTAATTCAAACACAGGATCACCTTTAGGTGGAGGAGGACCTCCAAGAGTTTCAATAGGCAAATTTTGTTTAAGCAGAGGACGTTGTTCAAAGAAAATCTTATCTATTTCATTTCTTTCATGCATATGTAAATCATTTTCATGCTCTAGCAAGTATTGTTCTAAAGGATCAGTAGGTTGCACAACAATAGAAGCAAGACCAATAAATTCATGCTTACTAGGCAATTCTTTTTCATGATGATTTCTACTAAACTTGGAAAAATTAAACTCATGAGACTCATCACCAAAGCTAACACCGATAGTTTGTTTCTTGCAATCTATCTTAGCGTTAACTGTGTTCAAGAAAGGTCTACCAAAGATAATGGGATAGAAGTCATCTTGTGGGGAACCAAGAACAAGAAAATCAGTGGGGTATTTTATTTTCCCACACAAGACTTCAACATCTCTAATAATCCCACAAGGTGATATGGTGTCTCTATTAGCAAGTTTAATAGTAACATCTATGTCTTTTATCTCTGTAGGTGCTATGTCTTTCTTAATTTCTTGATATAAAGTGTAATGAATGGCACTCACACTAGCACCGATGTCACATAAACCATGATAATAGTGATCTCCTATTTTAACTGAAATGACAAGCATGCCAACAACTGGTCTATGTTTATCCTTTTTATCAGGTTTAGCAATTCTAGCAGCTTCTACACAGAAGTAAATAACATGCCCATCTATATCTTATTCCAAGAGATCTTTAACCATAGCAACATTAGGTTCTACTCTAATTTGTTCATCTGGTTTAGGTGTTCTAACATAGCTTTTGTTAACCACAGTTGAAACTTTAGCAAGTTCCTTTATCCTAACAGGAAAAGGTGGTTTCTCAATATAAGCAGTAGGAACAACTGGATCAACATTATAGAGTATAGCTTCTTCTTTAACTGGTACCAGTTATTTAATTTCTTCTTTAATAGGTGGGTGATATTTAAACCACTTCTGTTTAGGGAGTTCAACATGAGTAGCAAATGATTCACAAAAGGAGGCTACTATCTCAGAGTCAAGTCCATATTTAGTGCTAAACTTTTGAAAAGCATCGGTATCCATAAAAGATTTAACACAATCATACTTAAGCTTTCTACCTAACTCTTTACCTTCGTCAAGTTCCCAATATTCAGAGTTGCGTTTAATTCATTCCAAAAGATCCCACTGGAATTCAATAGTTTTCTTCATAAAAGAACCAACACAAGAAGTATCCAGCATGGTTTGATCATTACGAGAAAGCCGAGCATAAAAGTTCTGAATATTAATTTCTCCTGAGAGCTCATTATTGGGGCATGAAGATAACATTGACTTAAGCCTCCCCCAAGCTAGAGCGATACTTTCTCCTTCACGAGGCCAAAAATTATATATATATATAATTCTGATCACGATGAACTAGATGCATAGGATAAATTTTTTGGTCCAATTTTAAGCGATTCCAATTCCATGATCCAATATCATCGCATAGCCTATACCATGCCCATGCTTTTCCCTTCAAAGATAAAGGGAAAACCTTTTTCATCACCTCATCTCCGGGTACACCTGCAAGCTTAAACAATCCACAAATTTGTTCTACATATATCAAGTGCATATCAGGATGTTCTGTTCCATATCCTGCATAAGGATTAGCTAGCAGTTGTTCAATCATACCAAAAGGAATTTCATATTCAATATTTTCAGTAGGTGTAGTAGGTTGAGGGGTGACTAATTGTTGTTCCGGACTAGGTGAAGATACCCCGAACAAACCCCTCAAAGGATTGTTTTCCATAGTAGCAAGTGACAATAAATTTTAGCACACTATATAAATGTTTCCTTACCGAATTCCACTTACCAAAGGCGCTTCACTCCCCGGCAACGGCGCCAGAAAATAGCCTTGATGACCCACAAGTATAGGGGATCAATTGTAGCTCTTTTCGATAAGTAAGAGTGTTGAACCCAACGAGGAGCAGAAGGAAATGACAAGTAGTTTTCAATAAGGTATTGTCTGCAAGTGCTGAAACGGTAAGTAGCGAGTAGTTTGATAGCAAGATAATTTGTAACGAGCAAGTAACGATAATAGTAACAAGTATGCAAGAAGGTATCCCAATCCTTTTGAGGCAAAGGACAGGCCGAAACGGCCTCTTGTGATAAGCAAAGCATTCTTGAGGGTACACGGGAATTTCATCTAGTCACTTTCATCATGTTGGTTTAATTCGTGTTCGCTACTTTGATAACTTGATATGTGGGTGGACTGGTGCTTAGGTGATGTTCTTACTTGAACAAACCTCTTACTTATGATTAACCCTAACAGAAAAGTATTAAGAATAAATTCTAACCATATCATTAAACTTTTGGGTCCAATCGGTCCCTTACGGAATAGTGCATAAACTGGGGTTTAAGCTTCTGTCACTCTCGCAACCCAGCATCTATTTACTACTCCACAATGCATTCCCTTAGGCCCAAATATGGTGAAGTGTCATGTAGTCAACGTTCACATGACACCACTAAGGGAATCACACCATACATACTATCAAAACATCGAACACATATCAAATTCACATGATTACTTGCAACATGATTTATCCCGTGACCTCAAGAACAAAAGTGACTACTCAAAAATAATGAACATGCTCATGTTCAGAGGGGTATTAAATAGCATCATGGATAACATATAATCTTCCACCAAATAAACCATATAGTAATCAACTACAAGATGTAATCAACACTACTAGTCACCCCTAGCAACAATCTATAGTTCCGGTAACAAGATTGAATACAAGAGATGAAATAGGGTTTGAGATGAGATGGTGCTGGTGAATATGGTGATGGAGATTGCCCTCCCCAAGATGGGAGAGTTGTTGGTGATGATGATGACGATGATTTCCCCCTTCGGGAGGGAAGTTCCCCCGGCAGAATCGCTTGCCGGAGGGCAAAAGTGCTCCTGCCCAAGTTCCGCCTCGAGACGGCGGCGCTCTGCCCCGAAAGTCTTCTCCTTATTTTTTCTAGGTCAAAATGACTTATATACCAGAAGATGGGCACCGAAGGTGGGCCGAGGAGGCCACAACCCACTAGGGCGCGCCTAGGTGGGTTGTGCCCACCTGGTGGCCCAACTCTGGTGTTTATTGGCTCCAATATTTCTTAAAAAATCCATGAAAAATCTCTGTGAAGTTTCAGCTCATTTGGAGTTGTGCAGAATAGGTGGCCTGACGTAGCTTTTTCAGGTCCAGATTTCCAGCTGCCGGAATTCTCCCTCTTGGTGTGTCCCTTGCAAATTATGAGAGAAAAGACATTAGAATTGCCTGTAGAAACCACTATAATGGCCAGAATTAGAGATTTGGATGATGCACTCACATGAAGATGCAAGTTGAGCTGAAATTGGGCATGGCCCAATGATTTGAAGATGTGAAGATGCCCAAAAAAGTTTCAGACCATTTGGATGAACCAAACTAGCACTTGCTTCACAAAGCATCTCTCTGGACAGAATTTTGGAAAAATTGCACAGGGCAAATGGAGTAATGGATTGAGCCAAAAATTGGGGAGGAGAGTTGATATGGATAGGAGAATTCCCTGGAAAAAATTTCAGCTTAAATTAAGCAATATAAAATATAGTTGCTTCACAAACTAGAAATCTGATCATAAACTAAGATTTGGAGCTGGGCTCACATAGATGAGTTACATGAGCTCATAGTTGGGGGTAGAGTCATGATTTGATCATATGAAGTACCTTGCTAAATTTCAACTCAATTGGATATGCCTAGCTAGTACTTCCTTCACACTGACTTCCCTCAGGCAGGAACTTTGAAAATTTGCTCAGGAATATTTACTAGGCAAGTTGAGTTGAATTTTGGCATGGGGCAATTATATGGACATGAAAAGATGTCCAAAAAGTTTGGGGTTAATCAAGCAAAGATAAATGACACTTCCTTCTCAAACCACCACTTAGGGCAGAATCATAAAAGGAATATTTGTGAATTATCTTTGATGATACCAAGGAAGGATTTTGACATATTTGAGGAAGATATGACCCAAAAAATTTATGAGAATTATTTGGGAATTTTGGGAGTGACATAAATATAGGTTGCTTCACAACCTAGGGCAAAAAGGATTATTCCTTTAATAGAAAAGGAATATTCCCTAGAAAAAGAATATTGGGTTAGGTCAAGGATGAAAAATGACATGACCTAGGGATGATGATGAGGATGACAAGCCACTATAAAACCTAGGAAGACATGATCTTCCCAAGTTACAAAACCACATAGCCACGGAAAAACAAATCAGATCCAGAAATCCAAGTAAATCATCAGAAAAAGGAAAGGTCAAAATCCAGGCTGTTACAAACCTTCACCCCTTAAAGAAATATCGTCCTTGAAATTTGGTTGCTCAGGGATAAATACATTTTTTGACTTGAAGAAACCGTTTCCAACTCAGGTTTCTCCTATTTTCTCTCATATAATGTTCCCACTGAATTGGATCTGACTGACTGCCTTGATCTGGGGTGGTTTGCTTTACCGTATCTGACATTCTGACAGGACTTACCTCATATGTTTCTATTCGTACTGACTCAAAATTTTCCTTTATATCTGCTGGCTTAGCTGAGGTCCAAAAGATTATCATTACTAACATATGTGTCCTTCCTGATATCAATCCTTGTTGGAGATGTTATTCTCATATCGAGTACCGAGAATATTCCACGGGGTTGGAAATACACCTTCCTGTGGGACAAGGAATCTCTTCTATCTAGGCATCGGGTTCCACGAATATATGCATGCCTTCTGGGTTCAAAACAGTGAGGTGAATCATACCTGTTCTTCTAATGGATTCTGACATCTTGCAGGAGTTTTTGACTTATCTTGGCTGGCTTCACAGTCTTGAGTATCCAATCTGTACCAAAAGTTTGACTGTCGCTTGATGTGACTGATAGAAAATGCACCATCTCCTGGTGATAACATTTGTAGACTTGACTGGCGGTGACATTGGCAAAGAATCCCGCTTACGGCATGCTATTCTTTAATCTATTCCCATATGTGAGAGATAACAATCCTCAAAGTATGTGCTCTCACACTGATTCTTCATTTTGCCGGTATATCCATGGGGATAACAGTCCGTGCGATGCTCCAGCGTGGTTGCTGAGGTCAATATATTGAGTTGTCCTGGGTTCGGAGTTGACAGACTCGGGCATTCAATGCTGACAGTTCTGAGCATACTGTGGACTGAGCTGGTTGCCTTGCTATGAGGTCCTTACCACAATGGAGTAGACCTCTTAGGCGTATCTTCACTTGGTAATTGGTATGAAATATCAGACTGTCTTGGGCATCCATACCACATTTTTTCACACAATAACCGGCGTACCTGTATTGTCGGTCTTGCTCCTTTAGTATTATGTTCTTCACCTAGATCTTTAACTGAAAGAGTGGGGCCTTATATATCCTTGATTATTTTCGCGGCCATGAGTACTGTCATGTGCAATATTTTGCAATTCATACTCTGGTCTTATTCATGTCTCCAGTATTGGTATATTTATCCGTCTCACGTGTGTTTATACATATCTCAATACTGGTGTTTGATTATGCCAGACAGTGACCGGATTTATAACATCACCTTGTCGGATGTGCCGGGTTGATCCTGATAATTACTGTCAAGATTGTTGCCTCAATGTTGTCTTTCTTCAAGACTTGTTGATTCTTGCATCACCCACTGGTTTGCCTTCACATGCATATCCAGTGAGGTTGTCGGATGCATACCATGAATTCTTCCTTGTGCGAGGGACTTGCATGAACTTGGCAGCATACTCACTGTATGAAGAAATATATGATTCTCGAGGCATACCTTTGTTCTGACTGATTCTTGTTTCTAACCCATCCGTTGTAGATCTAACACTTGGAAAACACTGCCATATGCTGACAACCCATTGTTTATTTTCTTGTACCAGTGTCGTACTGACGAAGACTGGGCAACTTGCATTTGGAAGCTACTGCGATATCGTGTTGAGGAAGACTGGATGGCTTGTGCTCGAAGCTTTCGGCAGATATCTTGTTGAGGAAGACCAGGTACCGTACCTCATAAGCTTCCCCCTCAGAGACTTGCTAGGGAAGACTCGGTACCTTATGCCAGAAGCTTTTGCAGTATCTTACTGAAGAAGGCTGAATATCTTGCACGGGACATCATTCATACCTTACTGATGCAGACTGAGATATCTTGCTTTGTACGCTTTGCTGATAAATTGTGGAGAAGGACTGGACTATTTTTCTTTTTGAACCAAATAATATATATATATATTCTTGTCATTTCGGCTGCTGATTACTTGTATGACAAGAATTGTCTGACCATCCTTGCTGAATTCATTACATATCCACACTGATTTCTGGGTGTCGCATATTCAAATCTGACTCATGGTAGAATCAATCTTTGTGTACGGACCATACCTCTGACTTGAAATGCATGTTGGACTTGGATCCAATTTTGTTCTCCTGCTGGTTTAATCATTGCTGAAATAAAGATGTATCTCTGACGGGTACTTGTTACTGAAAGTCTGATCAAAATATAACTTGTATCCAGACCAGATGTCTGCAATACACTGCTGTCAGCTGAAAATCTCATTGCTTTTAACCGAGTTCCTTGGTGTATGTCTTTACTTCTCATGGCTTCTTCTGATCTGGTGTCGGTTGATGAGCAATTTTCCATAAGGGGGTAACATTGAAGATTCAAAACAAAGAAGCACGAGAAAATGATCGATTGCAACAAAGCACACATCAAACAAGCTACAAAACTACTCCACACAACCACACACAAGCATGATACTACAGCAGATGCACATGCACTACACGTAGGACTACACCCTACGCTTGAGCAAACGCTTGGGAGCTGACGAAGAAGCTAAGGGAGTAGCGAGTGGAACTGCTGACTCTGAAACTCTGGATGGACGAGGCGGAGGGGTTGGAGAAGCTGGCGGAGACTGGGGTAGGGTGGCACCAATCGATCTCCTGGCTTGAATGGCGTCTCGGACTAACTCGGAAATAAGAAGACACTCGGCCGTCATGTAACGAGACATGACGAGGATAGCCGGGCCATCTTGAGGGTTGACAAAGGGGAACTTGATCTGCTTAGGGTTCTCGACGATGGTGGAATAGTATTGATGGGCACGGTTCTCTTGGACCATGCTCTCTTGATGACGAAGACCAGTGATTCCTGCCATTGCGGCAAGCTGAACGGCACGCTCGGGAGTAGCGTCGTAACCACCGTGGAAACTGTAGGTGCGCTTGCCAACAGGAATCGGGGCTGACAGATGGACATGAGCAACATACTCCAGGATTCTTCCTCCGGTAGAAAACTGGAATACTTGATAATGGGGTGGATCTCCGCGGGGACAAATGCTACGCCACATGTCGCCAAGGAGGGTGGCAAAGCTGAGTGGTGCAGGAGTGGGACTGAACGCGATAGGAACAACACCGAGAGCTCTGGGGAGGGCATTGAACTCATGGAAGCTGACCGCCATCTACGCATGAAACAGGGGTTAGGGGTAACCGAATAAGACTATATGCAGCAAACAAATGCAACAACCAAATGCAGCAAGCAAAGGCAACCACCAGACCCTATACTGCCATTTTCCAACGTTCCAGTGGACTAGGACGCTCTACAGCCAGACCTGCTCTAATACCAAGCGATGTGGCACCCTGGCTCAGAGAAACCGGAATGCCCCATATTCCAGCCTAGAGATCGAGGTGAAGTCTTCTGGAATATGACACTGCTTAGCATAGAACAAACCAGCTCTCTATTACAACACGAATATGAATACAAGGTCTCCGATATTACAATGAATAACACCGCCACGACTACACTATGCCAACCACAGTTGCTCCATGCAAGCAGCATAACAACTCGAGGCAGCGGAACCTCTACTGGCAGTGGAACAATGAACAACGATGATGGACTCCAATCCCCTGGGACTCTAGCTGGAACGTTTTTCCTAGCTTGCAAACACAGGAACCACACCAAACAAACAAGCAAACCAGGCACGACCTGGAAACTGGCATGACACGCCAGGTCAGTACATTGAATGTACTTGCAAGCTCACAATAACCAAAAGCAGTTAAGACAAACAACAGCATGGCATTAGCAGGTTAAATTAATCATGAGCATGATACTAACAGAACAACATGGCATGCACAAACTGAGCATGATACAACTTTAGCCTGGCATGAGCATATGAACATGATAATACTACATGCAACAGGTTAACATAACATGCACCAACTTACTCTTGTTCGGCGGTTACCTCGTAACCATCTCATGCATCAACTTACCAACATCGGTATCCACGATACCTCCGTGATCATCTCGTGATCACATAAATATCAACCAACTTCAGTATCCATGATACCTCCATGATCCTCTCAAGATCACAACCAATCTCTTACTCATCATCGAACTGGGGTTATTATTTATCAGGTTATTATTATTGTTGGCTCATAGTGTGACCGACTACGAACTGGGCCCGTATCGATAGATTTAACACACACTCGACATTCCGATAAACCGATCTACTACCCATGACACTCTCCCGACCACTTTGACCAACTCCCCTTTGGGCTAAGTCATGGGTGGCCCCGTGCCTACTAAAGGCATCAACGACCACCGTCGTGGCAAAACATAAACGGTCCCAATCAGGGACAAGGTACCATAACAACAACAACGGGCACACAAGGCTTATGTCCGCCTACCTGATCAGGGTAGCACGCACCCATAACCTTCCCTCGTTGGAGGCACTGGCGGGAGGCATGACAATAGACCCAGTTAGGTCCTTCCCATAAAGGCAAGTGTGGTTGCACTGGTCAGCTCGATTCGGTGGCACCATGACTCAGCCAACAGTTGTTCAAGTTCATTTTTATCCGATTAACTTGAATGCAATAAGCTGAGCCATAATACAAAAACATGATGCAACTACAATGCATGAACATGATATCAACATAAGCATGGAGGTGCAACATAATCATCGAGTGTAACCACAATGAAGCATTTAACCAAATGAGCATGGCATACCGACGAGCATGATCATAACACTACACAGGAGCATAGCATGACTACTGGCATCATGAATAAATACCATGCAAGAACACAGCAAGAACACTACCAAGTAAGCATGTAACCAACTAGATGCAAAGGAACATACATATCAACGGTACTGAATAACACACGGTAAACATGCATAAGAAAGAACACCACTGCTACCAGCATGTACTACTACTATCAAGCATAACATGTGACAATAATACTGGCAAGTAGTACAAGATAACAAGATGCCTCGGAACGTAGCATGAAGGTGAACATGAAACCACGAGCATAACCGAAACAACGACAACAGTAGCGACAAGCAAGCAGACAGATAACATGCAAACTTTTATTAAATATTCAAGTAGAAACCATGGCTACTACATGGCTATCATGCAAGTGGCTATTGTGGCTTGCCTGGGGCTGACGGATACTCCGGGAAGAAGTGCGGTGAAGCCGCGGAACGAAACGCCGGACAGTTCTCTCTCGGAGGGGCTGATTAGAGGCAAGGGCAAAATAGTCATTTTCACTATGGGACCACCTAGTGAAAATGTTACCAATAGAAATATCTCGATGAGACGAAGAAGTGGGCGTTGGTTTCACCTCAATCGGAGTTACGGTCGCGAAGTTATGAGGTGTAGAAGATCAGGGACTAATCTGTAATAAAAACAACTACAAACAAGTCCCTGGGTGGAAAAACTGAAAGATCTTTCGTGCTGAATATGTTTCCCGCACGGGAAAGCGTATTTTGTGCTGCAGAAGAGAGGAATATGCTTTCTCTCCGAATAAACGCATTTTGTCCAAAAGAGGTGGGAACACGCTTTCCCAAAAATGAAAACGCATTCTTGCAAATGCGCTTCCACTTAACAGAGCTGGGCCCGGGGCTTAGGTTCACTTATTACGGGCGGGGTCCATGGGCAGGGGGGCGTCTTCTTCCTCGCTCGTCCCTCTCGTGAAACAGAGCAGGGATGCGAACGAAACTTCATGGAAAAGTATTCCTGTTGATACTCGATGCCCTCTCTGTTATAGAATGGATGAGGATGGTGGCCACCTTTTCTTTAAATGCAAAAAAGTTAAAAGTCTGTGGAGAGCATCCCTACTTGAACACATCAGGCTAAAGTTAGTTCAATGCCCTGAACCAAAGAGAGTTTTAGAAGATGTTTTCATCTTAAGTGAAAATGAATGTTTAAAAGTCTGCTTGCTATTATGGTTATGGTGGCATGAAAGAAACAAAGCTAATAATGGTGAACCCATAAGAAGTATATATGAAATTTCATCTTCAATTGATTATCATTTGAATATGTGCATGAAGGGCAAGCCAAAAAAGGAAGGGATGGGCAAGCAAGAACCACATAAATGGAAGCCACCTCCAAAAGAAATTCTCAAGATAAACACAGACGAAGCTTTTACAGAGAAATCACACTCTGGAGGTTGGGGTTTCACCATTAGAAATGATCAAGGAACTTTACTGGCAGCAGTGGCAGGAAACCTGTACCATGTCTCTAGTCCTCTACATGCTGAAGCTTTGGCCCTACAACAAGCAACCATCATTGCTACACAAATGGGCTGCCAACAGGTGATTTTTGAAACAGATTCTACAATCCTGAAGGAAGCAATCACAAGTAAAAAGCTTTATGAACTTTGTTTAAAGATGTAAAGGTTCAGATGTGTGTGGGCTTAAATGTTGTATGTGTGGAATACTGTAACCGTGTTTGTAATAAAGCAGCACACATGTTAGCTGCCAGGGGAGCCTGTTTGGATAGTGGCTGTTATGAGACCTGGATTGGCCACTTTCCAAGTTTGTATTAGATGTTGTTGCTGGCGATATAGCCAGTGAGGTATAGTAATGGAATACTATGTTTTCCTTTCAAAAAAAAGAAACAGAGCAGGGACAGGGCGGGGCAGAGGCCGCAGGTGGCGAGGGGGCCGGCCGGCTTCGGTGGCCTCCCGCCGGGCCAAGGGCACCGGCGGGACCGGCGAGGCCTGCAGCACCCGTCTCCACCAAGAAGAGGCGCGGGGGAGCCCAGAAACGGCGGCAAAGGGCAGCGCCAAGAGGAGGACCGAGAGGCACGGGCGGTGGTGGTTGCTGGCGATGCGGGTCGTCCCCGACGAGGGAGAGGGGTGGAGCGGTCCTCGGGGAGGAGGGGAGGCTCGTGGTGGCGACGGAAGAGAGGGAGGAGCTCCGGATGGCCGGGACGACGAGGTGGCCGAGAGCAATGGCGATGGCTGGACTTGGGGCCGCGGCTACGGAGGACTCTGGGGCAAAACGAAGAGATGGGGGAGGTGCACCGGAGCGAGTAGAATATGATGGTGGTGATGGAACGGAGAGAAGATGGCTAGGCTCGTCGGAACCGAGGAGGGACCACGGCGGCCATGGCGGACAGAGGCGATGCAAGGCGAGGTGTGGCGACTCCGGTGACCAAATGAGGCGAGGGAGGGATGAGTGAGGAGCGGGGGACCTCGGGCATGCTTAAATAGGCCGCGGGGAAGCCTCTAGAGCTCACGAGCGAGCTAGAGCCAAGCTCTAATGGAGGACAGCAACTCGTAGTGGCACGGGCGCGGCGATGGCGACCACACCACATCGACACAGGGCGGTGTAGTTGATCACGGGGAAGCTGCAGGACAAGGTTTGAGGTCGAGACGACGAGGGAGACGACGGGAACAGCGGCGACAACGTGCCAGAGCACGAGTTTTGGCTGGTTCACCCTATGGTCACCGCGCGAACTGGCGCACACGGTGCACTCCGAGAGGAGAAATCATGTCTGTTAGATAGACCCTGCTGCCCTTAGTCCAAATGAAGAAATAAATCGGTCCAGGGGCAAAGAAGAGATTAGCAGGTGGAACCAAAACTTATGAACATAATGGTGTTTGTGCTGCGGGGAGACAAACAAAGAATGGGATAGACTCAAAGCTTTCGCATGGTGTGATCACACACTAAGATGATCACCTCTGCAAATTTGCAGGTCATTTGGATGAAGATAAATGGTACTTGCTGTAGAAACCACTATAATGGCCAGAATTAGAGATTTGGATGATGCACTCACATTAATATGCGAGATGAGCTGAAATTGGGCATGGACCAATGATTTGAAGATATGAAGATGCCAAAAAAGTTTCAGGCCATTTGGATGAACCAAACTAGCACTTGCTTCGCAAAGCATCTCTCTGGACAAAATTTTGGAAAAATTGCACAGGGCAAATGGAGTAATGGATTGAGCCAAAAATTGGGGAGGAGAGTTGATATGGATAGGAGAATGCCTGAAAATATTCAGCTTAAATGAAGCAATATAAAATATAGTTGCTTCACAAACTGGAAATCTGACCAGAAACTAAGATTTGGAACTGGGCTCACATAGATGAGTTACATGAGCTCATAGTTGGGGGTAGAGTCGTGTTTGATCATATGAAGTACCTTGCTAAATTTCAACTCAATTGGATATGCCTAGCTAGTACTTCCTTCACAATGACTTCCCTCAGGCAGGAACTTTGAAAATTTGCTCAGGAATATTTACTTGGCAAGTTGAGTTGAATTTTGGCATGGGGCAATTATATGGACAGGAAAAGATGTCCAAAAAGTTTGGGGTCAATCAAGCAAAGATAAATGTCACTTCCTTCTCAAACCACCACTTAGGGCAGAATCGGAAAAGGAATATTTGTGAATTATCTTTGACGATACCAAGGAAGGATTTTGACATATTTGTGGAAGATATGACCCAAACAATTTATGAGAATTATTTGGGAATTTTGGGAGTGACAGGAATATAGGTTGCTTCACAACCTAGGGCAAAAAGGATTATTCCTTTAATAGAAAAAGGAATATTCCCTAGAAAAAGAATATTGGGTTAGGTCAAGGATGAAAATGACATGACCTAGGGATGATGATGAGGATGACAAGCCACTATAAAACCTAGGAAGACATGATCTTCCCAAGTTACAGAACCACATAGCCACGGAAAAACAAATCAAATCCAGAAATCCAAGTAAATGAAAAGTGCAAAATCCAGGCTGTTACAATCTTCAACGCGGATTACCAAATGGACGTCACGATGTCCATGAACATGTCCCAATGTGTTCATGGAAATCTTGTCGGGTGGAGGACATCCAATGCTACATCCCGAAAGTCCTTTATTTGTCTGCCCAATGTTCAAGGGAGAGAGGATGGAAAAGGAGGGAGAGGAAAGAGTGGGTTTATGTTGGGGTTCGAGGCTGAGCTGGCAGTGTCCACACACTCACCAAAATGTGTGCAATTTTGTGACGAAAATCCTTGTGATGAAAAAATGTCACCTTACATCATTTTTTGTGGCGGAAACCATCACGAGCGGATTTCCTCCCGGTGGCAGCTCCCTCGATAACTTTAGTGATGTTCTAGCCTGATTTTAGATGACGAATTTGGTCGTCACTATACACGTGCATATTATGCGATGATTTTTAGTATCACAGAAAAATTTCACCCGGGTAGAGAAAGGATATAAAAAACGGTTATCGAACAATCAAAATTTTCACTAGGGTTCTGCTACTTGTGAGCTGCATTGGGATTTTCCCCGAAGAGGAAGGGTGAAGCAATATAGTAGTAGATAGTATTTCCCTCAGTAGAGAACCAAGGTTATCGAACCAATTGGAGAAGCACACAAACACCCGTCAACAGTACTTATACACACAAGAGGAAATACTTGCACCCAACGCGAGCAAGAGGGTTGTCAATCCCCTTTTACTCGTTAATTGCAAGGATCAAATCTGGTAATGGGTGATAGATAAACTACAAAGTAAAATAAAATATATAAAATTGCAACAAGGTATTTTTGGTTTTTGTAATATGATTAAAATAGACCCAGGGGTCATAATTTTCACTAGAGGCGTCTCTCTCGTAAAAATAGCATAAGGTGGGTACACAAATTACTATTGGGCAATTGATAGAAAAGTGCATAGTTATGACATTATTCATGGCATGATCATGTACATAGGCATTACTTCCGTGACAAGTAGACCGACTCCTGCCTGCATCTACTACTATTACTCCACTTTGAGAGCGCTTCTATGCTTGCCTCTCCTCATATTAAGTTCATGACAAACAGAGTAATGCATGAAGTATGGTGACATGGTGTAGACAGGATAAAACCAAACAGTATGATTAAACCCCGTCATTTTATCCTTAGTAGCAATAATACAAATACGTGCCTCGCTACCCCTGCTGTCACTGGGTGAGGACACTACAAGATTGAACCTACTACTATGCACCACTTCCCCTGAAGATCCACAAATCAACTTTGCTAAAGAAAACCATAGATCGAAAAGCATTACATAGCTATAACAATCACACACAATAAAGTTCAGAAAAGACTCAATTACTTTCGATGAATAATGTGATCATAAACCCATAATTCATCGGAACCCAACAAACACACCACAAAAGAAGATTAGATCGAATAGAACCCAAGGAGCACATTGTATTAAAGATCAGAGAGAGAGAGAGAGAGATCTAATCACTATGGACCTGTAGGTCTGTGGTAAACTACCCACACATCATCGGAGGTGCAACAAGGTTGATATAGAAGCCCTCCGTGATTGATTCCCCCTCCAGGAGAGTACCGGAAAAGGCCTCCAGATGGGATTGCGGAAGAACAGAGACTTGGGGCGGTGGAAAATTGTTTCGGTGGATGCTCTAGGGGTTTTCCAATATTTAGGAATTTATAGCGCTGGAATTAGATCATACGGAGCCATGAGGGGCCCACAAGGCATCAGGGCATGCCTACCCCCAAGGCGCGCCTTGTTGCCTTGCCATCTCCTCATAGGTCTTCTGGTGCCTCCCTGAAGCTTCTAGGGTCTCTTATGTCCACACAAAAATCGTCAAAAAGTTTTGTCATGTTTGGACTCTGTTTGGTATAGATTTTCTGTAAAACCAAAAAATAAGCAGAAAACAACAACTGGCACTAAGGACTGAGTTAATAGGTTAGTTCACAGAAATGATATAAAATTGCATATAAAGTATCTAAGATTAATACTATAGTAGCATGAAAGAATCAAAAATATAGATACGTTGAAGATGTATCAGCATCCCCAAGCTTAATTCATGCTCGTCCCCGAGTAGGTAAATTGTAAAATCGAAATTTTTTGATGTTGAATGCTACCTAGTGCTACTTGTGAACTGTGTTGGGATTTCCCCGAAGAGGAGGGGATGATGCAGTATAGTAGAGATAAGTATTTCCCTCAGTTAAGAACCAATGTTATCAATCCAGTAGGAGAACCAAGCAACAACTCATTAGCATCACCTACACACAGCAAATCCTTGCAACCCAATGCGAACAAGGGGTTGTAAATCCCTTGACGGTCACGAGCAATATTAAATTGTATGGTGTTTGATAGATAGATCGGACAAAAATACAAAATGAAATAAATAAAAGAAAAACGCAGGAAGGTACTTTTTGTTTTAATATATGATAAAAGATATACCCGGGGGCCATAGTTTTCACTTGAGGCTTCTCTCTTGAAAATAGCATACGGTGGGTAAACAAATTACCGTTGGGCAATTGATAGAAAAGCAAATAATTATGACGATATCCAAGGCAATGATCATATATAGGCATCACGTCTGAGACAAGTAGACCGAAACAATTCTGCATCTACTACTATTACTCCACACATCGACCGCTATCCAGCATGCATTTAGTGTATTAAGTTCATTTAAAACAGAGTAATGCCTTAAGCAAGATGACATGATGTAGACAAGATAAACTCACGTATCAATAAAACCCATCTTTTTACCCTTAATAGCAACGATACATACGTGGCATGTCCCCTTATGTCACTGGGATTGAGCACCGCAAGAGCAAACCCATTACAAAGCACCTCTCCCATTGCAAGAAAAGTCAATATAGTTGGCCAAACCAAATCAGTAGATCGGCGAGAAATATGAAGCTATATTAATCATGCATAAAAGAGTTCATAAAAAATATTCATGGATAGATCTGATCATAAACTCACAATTCATCAGATCCCAACAAACACACCGCAAAAAGTGATTACATCGAATAGATCTCCAAGAACATCGAGAAGAACATTGTATTGAAGATCAAATAGAGAGAAGAAGCCATCTAGCTACGAACTACGGACCCGATGGTCTGTGGTAAACTACTCACGCATCATCGGAAGGGCTGCATGGATGATGTAGAGCCCCTCCATTATCGAATCCCCCTACAACAGAGTACCGTAAAAGGCCCCCAGATGGGATCTGTCAAGAATAGGAACTTGCTGCTACTTGTGAGCTGCGTTGGGATTCGAAGAGGAGGGGATGATGTTGTGCAGTAGAGGTAAGTATTTCCCTCAGTTATGAAACCAAGGTTATCAATCAAGTAGGTGAACCAAGCAACACTATGTAAACAACACCTGCACACAAACAACAAATACTTGCAACCCAACGCGTAGAGGGGTTGTCAATCCCTCAACAATATTGAGGTAGATTAAATTGTATAGGATTTGATAAACAAATCTAAATAATATACAAAATAAAATAAATAAAAGAAAATTGTAGCAAGGTATTTGTAGGATTTTTATATGATAGAAGATAGACCCGGGGGCCATAGTTTCACTAGAGGCTTCTCTCGAGAAAATAACATACAGTGGGTAAACAAATTACTGTTTGGCAATTGATAGAAAAGCAAATAGTTATGACGATATCCAAGACAATGATCATGTATATAGGCATCACGTCCAAGATTAGTAGACCGACTCCTGACTGCATCTACTACTATTACTCCACACATCGACCGCTATCTAGCATGCATCTAGTGTATTAAGTTCATGGAAAAATGGAGTAATGCATTAAGAAAGATGACATGATGTAGACAAGATAAACTCACGTATGAATAAACCCCATCTTGTTACCCTTAATAGCAATGATACATACGTGTCATGTCTCTTTCTATCACTGAGATTGAGCACCGCAAGATGGAACCCATCACAAAGCACCTCTTCCCATGGCAAGATAAATCAATCTAGTTGGCCAAACCAAACCAATAAATCGGAGAAGAAATATGAGGCTATAACAATCATGCATAAAAGAGTTCAGAGAAAACTCAAATAATATTCATGGATAGATCTGATCATAAACTCACAATTCATCGAATCCCAACAAACACACCGCAAAAAGTCATTACATCAAATAGATCTCCAAGAACATCGAGGAGAACATTGTATTGAATATCAAAAAGAGAGAAGAAGCCATCTAGCTACTAACTACAACCCCGTAGGTCTGTAGTAAACTACTCATGCATCATCAAAGGGGCAACAAGGATCATGAAGAACCCCTCCGTGATCGTTGCCCCCTCCGGCAGAGTGACAGAAAAGGCCTCTAGATTGGATCTCGTGGTTCTGGAACTTGCGGTGGCGGAAAAAGTATTTCGTCGACTCCCCTAGGGTTTTTGGGATTTTAGAGTATTTATAGAGGCGGAGGTAGGTCAAGACGGTGACCGTGGGCCCCACTACCCACTAGGGCGCGTCGGAGGCCCCTGGCGTGCCCTGGTGCCTAGTGGGCCCCACAAGCCTCTTCTCGTGTCCCCTAGAAGCTTATAGGGTCTCTTCTTGTCAGGAAAAAATCTCCAAAAAGTTTCGTGGCATTTGGAGTTCGTTTGGTATTGATATTCTGCAAAGTAAAAAAAAGCAAAAAACAACAATTGGCATCAGGCACTAAGTTAATAGGTTAGTCCCAAAAATGATATAAAGTTGCTAGTAAATGTATATAAAACATCCAAGATTGATAATATAATAGCATGGAACAATAAAAATTATAGATACATTGGGGACGTATCACTTGCGGTGGCGAAAAAAGTATTTTGTGGACTCCTCTGTTGGTTTCATGATTTTAGAGAATTTATAGAGGCGGAGTTAGGTAAAATGGAGCCATGTGGGCCCCACAAGCCACTAGGGCGCGCCCCACCCCCTGGGCACGACCTGGTGCCTTGTGGGCCACTGCTCCATCTTCTCGTCCCCTCCCGAAGCTTCCAGGGTCTCTTATTGCCAGAAAAAAATCTTCAAAAAGTTTCATGGCATTTGGACTTCGTTTGGTACTGATATTCTGCAAAACCAAAAACAGGCAAAAAATAGCAACTGGCGTTGGGCACTAAGTTAATTGGTTAGTCCCAAAAAATGATATATAATTACTTGAAAGTGTATATAAAACATCCAAGATTGACAATATAATAGCATGGAACAATCGAAACTTATAGATACGTTGGAGACGTATCAAACATCCCCAAGCTTAATTCCTACTCATCCTCAAGTAGGTAAATGATAAGAACAAATTTTTTGATGTGGAATGCTACCTATCATATTCATCATATATTCTTTCTTTTGTAGAATGGCCATTTGGACTTTAAGCGATTCAAAGCAATAGTCTATAATTTGACATGAAGACATCAATACTCAAGCATATCAACAAGCAACCATGTCTTTCAAAATATCAATGCTAAAGCAAGTTATCCCTAGCCCATTATGCTCAATCATTGATCCATTCATGAAACACACTCAAATATTAGCTACATCCAATGCACATGTACGACAATAGTGTTCCCTAGTTGGTGCTTTATAAGAGAAGATGGAGACTCAATAAAAATAAAAATTGCATAAAATTAAATAGATAGGCCCTTCAAAGAGGGAAGCAGAGATTTGTAGAGGTGCCAGAGATCATAGCTTAAATTGAGAGATAATTTTTTTTGAGAGGCATGCTTTTCCTGTCAACGAAAACGACCGAGAATTCCCAATATCTTCCATGCGAGATAAATCATAGGGGTTCCCAAACAGAAAATAAAGTTTATTTCCTTTCCACCATTCTTTCACAATCCATGGCTAGTCGTATCCATGGGTGCCTTCCATACCAACACTTTCCAAGGAATTTATTATGAACAACATATATAAAGTTTTTTTATTTCGGGACTGGGCATCCCTATTACCTACCACACTTTCGTGCAATGACACGTGAATAAACACTCATATTGAGAATAACATACCTAGCATGGAAAATATTGGCCACCCCCTGCCGCTTCATGAGCGGTACGGACACACAAAAGGAAATTTATTTTGAACATTAGAGTTGGCACATACAAATTTACTTGGAACGGTATGAAAATATTGCATATAGGTAGGTATGGTGGACTCATTTAACACAACTTTGGTTTAGGATTTGGATGCACAAGCAGCATTCCCGCTTAGTAAAAATGAAGGCTAGTAAATAGATTGAGAAGCAACCAACTAAAAACCAAAACGGTCATAAACGAGCATTGAACATAACTAACACTGAATAATGCACCACCATTGGATGTAACTTCGTTGCATAACTATTGACTTTCGTGCTTGCATAGGGAATCACAAACCTTGACACCAATATTCTTACTAAAGCGTAATTACTCACCAACATGACTCACATATCACTATCTCTATATCGCAAAACTATTGCAATGAATCAAGTTTTAATATCCAATGATCTTCACGAAAGTTTTTATTATATCCCTCTTGGATATCTTTCACCTTGGGACCAAATTCATATCTTGTGCAAATTATCATTACTATTATTAACTCTGAGAAAGGTCTAAATGAATCATGAGAGCATAAATATTTCTTCAAAATTTTCAACTCTCAAAATAATATAAGTGAAGCTTGAGAGCATATCTCTTTAAAATTTACTAACTCTCAAAATGATATAAGTGAAGCATGAGAGCATATTTTTTTAAAATTTACTAACTCTCAAAATGATATAAGTGAAGCATGTGAGCATATTTCTTTAAAATAACCACCACTGTGCTCAAAAGGATATAAGTGAAGTACTAGAGCAATTCCCTAGCTCAAAAAATTTAAGTGAAGCACACAGAGCAATTCTAACAAATCAAGATATCAGTATGGCTCTCTCAAACAAGTGTGTTCAGCAAGGATGATTGTGACAAAATAAAAAGCAAAACAAGCAAAGACTCATATGATACAAGACCCTCCAAGCAAAACTCATGATATGTGATGAATAAAAATATAGCTCCAAGTAAAATTATCGATGGTCGTTAGAAGAAAGAGGGGATGCCTTCTGGGGCATCCCCAAGCTTAGTTGCTTGGGAGTCCTTGAATATTACCTTGGGGTACCATGGGCATCCCCAAGCTTAGATTCTTGCCATTCCTTATTCCTTCTTCCATCGTTATCTCACCTAAAACTTGAAAACTTCAATCACACAAAACTTAACAAAACCTTCGTGAGATTCATTAGTATAATAAAGCAAATCACCACTTTAAGTAGTGTTGTAAACCCAATCATATTTTGTTATTGCATTATACCTACTGTATTCTAACTTTACTATGGCTTATACCCCCCGATACAATCGATAGATTCATCAAAATAAGCACATAATGCAACAAAAACAGAATCTATCAAAAACAGAACAGTCTGTAGTAATTTGAACTTCGACCATACTTCTGTAACTAAAAAAATTCTGAACATTTAGGACAACTTAGGCAATTTGTATATAAATCATGTGTAAAAAATTCAGAATTCGCTCAAGCGAATTTTAACAATTCTGCTACAGGACGCAAAAGTTTCTGTTAATGCACAGAATCAAATCAACTATCACCCAAACCATCCTAAAGGCTTTACTTGGCATGAACACTAATTAAAAAAAGCACAATCATAACAGTAGCATAATTGTGTATTTATTAAAAAACAAAATAATTTTTTTAAAGATAGACTATTGGGTTGCCTCCCAACAAGCGCTATTGTTTTACACCCCTAGCTAGGCATAATGCATAGTTTCAAGTATTGTCACCTTTGGTTTCAAATTCCTCAATTACACAACCATATTTCCCAGGAGTTCTAGCATATATATTTTTAATAATCACACTCGTAGGAACAAAATCAAGAGACTTATTTTTATATATTGGTTCCTTTATCAGATCAACTAAATTGGGGTGAACACTAATCATTTTAAGACCTTCGTTATTGTTGCTAGTCGCGGCACCCTTGTATTTAGTAACATAAATGAACTTGCACTTCTTGCTAGAAGTTTTTTCAATAGTTTTAACGAAAGAAAAATCAGCACCCAAATTATTAATAATTTCTTCCAACTTATCGATCCTAGTGGGACTTTGTTCTACTCTTTCATTAATTATTAGTTCTTTATCCTTTAGCATCTTTAGAGTAATTCCTACCTTTGATCCAAATTGAGTGACATGGTTATGAATCTTTTTATCCAAATTATCAATATGTTCTATGGTAGGCATCTTCTTTTCAATAGCATCCAACCTTTGCATAACATGCTCCAAAGTTAAAACCGTTTCATTAACAATGATAGGTGGTGATCCCACTAAATTTCCCATAGCATTGAAAGCATTCGTAGTAGGACAACTCAAGAAATTCCCTCCGGTAATAGTATCAAGAACAAATCTATACCAAGTAGTAACGCCCATGTAAAAATTGTGAAGGAAATCTGTAGTGGATTGCTTGCGAGTTGATCTATTATGAGCATCACAAATCCTATACCAAGCATCTTTTAAATTTTCTCCGCCCCTTTGCTTAAAATTACGAACTTCATTTCAGGGGTACACGAAAGAAGAAAGGAACTGATACGTCCATTTTGCATCATGCTTTTATATTGATATTTATTGCATTATGGGCTGTTATTACACATTATGTCACAATACTTATGCCTATTCTCTCTTACTTTACAAGGTTTACATGAAGAGGGAGAATGCCGGCAGCTGGAATTCCAGGCTGGAAAAGGAGCAAATATTAGAGACCTATTATGCACAACTTCAAAAGTCCCGAAACTCCACGAAAGTCATTTTGGGAATTAATAAAAAATATTGAGCGGAAGAAATACCAGAGGGGGCCCACACCCTGTCCACGAGGGTGGGGGGCGCGCCCTACCCCCTGGGCGCGCCCCCTGCCTCGTGGGCCCCCTGGCAGGCCTCCGGTGTCCATCTTCTGCTATATGAAGTCTTTTACCCTGGAAAAAAATCATAAGCAAGCTTTCGAGACGAGACTCCGCCGCCACGAGGCGGAACCTTGGCGGAACCAATCTAGGGCTCTGGCAGAGCTGTTCTGCCGGGGACACTTCCCTCCGGGAGGGGGAAATCATCGCCATCGTCATCACCAACGATCCTCTCATCGGGAGGGGGTCAATCTTCATCAACATCTTCACCAGCACCATCTCCTCCCAAACCCTAGTTCATCTCTTGTATCCAATCTTTGTCCCAAAGCCTCAGATTGGTACCTTTAGGTTGCTAGTAGTGTTGATTACTCCTTGTAGTTGATGCTAGTTGGTTTACTTGGGGGAAGATCATATGTTCAGATCCATTATGCATATTAATACTGCTCTGATTATGAACATGAATATGCTTTGTGAGTAGTTACGTTTGTTCCTGAGTACATGGGAGAAGTCTTGCTATTAGTAGTCATGTGAATTTGGTATTCGTTCGATATTTTGATGAGATGTATGTTGTCTTTCCTCTCTTGGTGTTATGTGAACGTCGACTACATGACACTTCACCATTGTTTGGGCCTAGAGGAAGGCATTGGGAAGTAATAAGTAGATGATGGGTTTCTAGAGTGACAGAAGCTTAAACCCTAGTTTATGCGTTGCTTCGTAAGGGGCTGATTTGGATCCATATGTTTCATGCTATGGTTAGGTTTACCTTAATACTTCTTTTGTAGTTGCGGATGCTTGCAATAGGAGTTAATCATAAGTGGGATGCTTGTCCAAGTAAGGACAGCACCCAAGCACCGGTCCACCTACATATCAAATTATCAAAGTACCGAACGTGAATCATATGAACGTGATGAAAACTAGCTTGACGATAATTCCCATGTGTCCTCGGGAGCGCTTTTCTCTATATAAGAGTTTGTCCAGGCTTGTCCTTTACTACAAAACGGATCGGGCCATCTTGCTGCACTTTATTTACACTTGTTACCCGTTACAATTTATCTTATCACAAAACTATCTGTTACCTATTATTTCAGTGCTTGCAGAGAATACCTTGCTGAAAACCGCTTATCATTTCCTTCTGCTCCTCGTTGGGTTCGACACTCTTACTTATCGAAAGGACTGTGATAGATCCCCTATACTTGTGGGTCATCAAGACTCTTTTCTAGCGCCGTTGCCGGGGAGTGAAGCGCCTTTGGTAGGTGGAATTTGGCAAGGAAAAATTTATATAATGTGCTGAAATTTACTGTCACTTGTTACTATGGAAAGTAATCCTTTGAGGGGCTTGTTCGGGGTATCTTCACCCCGACCAGTTGAGCAAATAGTTGGTCCTCAACCTACTGAAAATGTTTACTTTGAAATTCCTTCGGGTATGATAGAGAAACTGCTGGCTAATCCTTTTACAGGAGATGGAACATTGCATCCCGATTTACACTTAATCTATGTGGATGAAGTTTGTGGATTATTTAAGCTTGCAGGTATGCCCGATGATGTTATCAAGAAGAAGGTCTTCCCTTTATCTTTGAAGGGAGATTCATTGACATGGTATAGGTTATGTGATGATATGGGATCATGGAACTACAAACGATTGAAATTGGAATTTCATCAGAAGTTTTATCCTATGCATCTTGTTCATCGTGATCGTAATTATATATATAATTTTTGGCCTCGCGAAGGAGAAAGCATCGCTCAAGCTTGGGGGAGGCTTAAGTCAATGTTATATTCATGCCCCAATCATGAGATCTCAAGAGAAATGATTATTCAAAAATTTTATGCTCGGCTTTCTCACAATAATCGCTCCATGCTCGATACTTCTTGTACTGGCTCTTTTATGATGAAGACTATTGAATTCAAATGGGATTTATTGGAAAGAATTAAATGCAACTCTGAAGATTGGGACCTCAACGAAGGTAAGGAGTCAGGTATAACACCTAAGTTTGATTGTGTTAAATCTTTTATGGATACCGATGCTTTCCGTGAATTTAGCACTAAATATGGACTTGACTCTGAGATAGTAGCTTCTTCCCGTGAATCATTTGCTACCCATGTTGATCTCCCTTAGGAGAAGTGGTTCAAATATAATCCTCCCGTTGAAGTAAAAGTAGTTGCACCTATTAAAGTTGAAGAAAAGACTATCACTTATAATGATCCCGCTGTTCCTACTGCTTATGTTGAGAAACCACCTTTCCCTGTTAGATTAAAGGATCATGCTAAAGCTTCAACTGTGGTCAACAAAAGTAATATTAGGACACACGAACCTCCTGAGCAAGTTAAAGTTGAACCTAATATTGCTATGGTTAAAGATCTCTTGGCTGATAATATCGATAGGCATGTTATTTACTTCTGTGATGAAGCTGCTAGAATTGCTAAACCTGGTACTAAAGATAAACATAGACCTGTTGTTGGCATGTCTGTTGTTTCTGTTAAAATAGGAGATCATTGTTATCATGTCTTATGTGATATGGGTGCTAGTGCAAGTGCAATACCTATTTCCTTATACAAAGAAATTATGCATGATATTGCACCAGCTGAGATAGAAGATATCGATGTTACCATTAAGCTTGCTAATAGAGGTACTATTTCACCGATTGGGATTGTTAGAGATGTTGAGGTCTTGTGTGGGAAAGCTAAATATCCTGCTGATTTTCTTGTTCTTGGTTCCCCTCAAGATAGCTTTTGTCCCATTATATTTGGTAGACCCTTCTTGAATATTGTTAATGCTAAGATAGACTACAAGAAGGATGTTGTTACTATTGGTTTGGGTGATTTGTCTCATGAGTATAATTTTTCTAAATTTCGTAGACAACCCCGTGATGAGGAATTGCCCAGTAAAGATGAAATTATTGGTCTTGCTTCTATTGCTGTACCCCCTAATGATCCTTTAGAACAATATTTGCTAGACCATGAAAATGATATGTTTATGAATGAAAGGAGGGAGATAGATGAAGTATTCTTTAAACAGGGACCCATTCTAAAACACAACTTGCCTGTTGAAATCCTAGGGGATCCTCCTCCACCCAAGGGTGATCTCGTGTTCGAGCTTAAACCATTACCTGATACTCTTAAATATGCTTATCTTGATGAAAAGAAGATATATCCTGTTATTATTAGTGCTAACCTTTCAGAGAAAGAGGAAGAGAAATTATTGAAAACTCTGAAGAAGCACCATGCTGCTATTGGATATACTCTTGATGATCTTAAGGGCATTAGTCACACTCTATGCCAACACAAAATAAATTTGGAAAAAGAGGCCAAACCAGTTATTGATCATCAACGATGGTTGAATCCTCAGATGAAAGAAGTGGTAAGAAAGGAAATATTAAAGCTCCTTGAGGCAGGTATTATTTATCCCGTTGCTGATAGTTAGTGGGTAAGTCCTGTCCATTGTGTCCCTAAGAAGGGAGGTATTACTGTCGTTCCTAATGATAAAGATGAATTGATCCCGCAAAGAATTATTACAGGTTATAGGATGGTAATTGATTTCCGCAAATTAAATAAGGCTACTAAAAAGGATCATTACCCCTTACCTTTTATTGATCAAATGCTAGAAAGATTATCCAAACATACACATTTTTGCTTTCTAGATGGTTACTCTGGTTTCTCTCAAATACCTGTGTCAGCTGATGATCAAGCAAAGACCACTTTTACTTGCCCTTTCGGTACTTTTGCTTATAGACGTATGCCTTTTGGTTTATGTAATGCACCCGCTACCTTTCAAAGATGCATGATGGCTATATTCCCTGATTTTTGTGAAAAGATATGTGAGGTTTTCATGGACGATTTCTCCGTTTATGGATCCTCTTTTGATGATTGCTTGAGCAACCTTGATCGAGTTTTGCAGAGATGTGAAGAAACTAATATTGTCTTGAACTGGGAGAAGTGCCACTTTATGGTTAATGAAGGCATTGTCTTGGGGCATAAAATTTCTGAAAGAGGTATTGAAGTTGATAAAGCTAAAGTTGATGCTATTGAAAAGATGCCGTGTCCTAAGGACATCAAAGGTATAAGAAGTTTCCTTGGTCATGCCGGTTTTTATAGGAGGTTCATTAAGGACTTCTCAAAAATTTCTCGGCCTCTGACTAATCTCTTACAAAAAGATATACCTTTTGTCTTTGATGATGATTGTGTAGAAGCATTTGAAATACTTAAGAAAGCATTAATTTCTGCACCTATCGTTCAACCACCTGATTGGAATTTACCCTTTGAAATCATGTGTGATGCTAGTGATTATGTTGTAGGTGCTGTTCTAGGGCAAAGAGTTGATAAGAAATTAAATGTCATTCAATATGCTAGTAAAACTCTAGATAATGCCCAGAGAAACTATGCCACTACTGAAAAAGAATTCTTAGCAATTGTATTTGCTTGTGATAAGTTCAGAACTTATATTGTTGATTCTAAAGTAACTATTCACACTGATCATGCTGCTATTAAATATCTTATGGAAAAGAAAGATGCTAAACCTAGACTTATTAGATGGGTTCTCTTGCTACAAGAATTTGATTTGCATAGTATTGATAGAAAGGGAGCTGAGAACCCCGTTGCAGATAACTTGTCTAGGTTAGAAAATGTTCTTGATGACCCACTACCTATTGATGATGGCTTTCCTGATGAACAACTAAATGTCATAAATGCTTCTCGCACTGCTCCATGGTATGCTGATTATGCTAACTACATTGTTGCTAAATTTATACCACCTAGTTTCACATACCAGCAAAAGAAAAAGTTTTTCTATGATTTAAGACATTACTTTTGGGATGACCCACATCTTTATAAAGAAGGAGTAGATGGTCTTATTAGACGTTGTGTACCTGAGCATGAACAGGAACAGATCCTACGCAAGTGTCACTCCGAAGCTTATGGAGGGCACCACGCTGGAGATAGAACTGCACATAAGGTATTGCCATCTGGTTTTTATTGGCCTACTCTCTTCAAAGATGCCCGTAAGTTTGTCTTATCTTGTGATGAATGTCAAAGAATTGGTAATATTAGTAGACGTCAAGAAATGCCTATGAATTATTCACTTGTTATTGAACCATTTGATGTTTGGGGCTTTGATTATATGGGACCGTTTCCTTCCTCTAATGGGTATACACATATCTTAGTTGTTGTTGATTACGTTACTAAGTGGGTAGAAGCTATTCCAACTAGTAGTGCTGATCATAACACCTCTATTAAGATGCTTAAAGAAGTTATTTTTCCGAAGTTTGGAGTCCCTAGATATTTAGTGACTGATGGTGGTTCACATTTCATTCTTGGTGCTTTTCGTAAAATGCTTGCTAAGTATGACGTTAATCATAGAATTGCATCTCCATATCACCCACAGTCTACTGGTCAAGTAGAATTGAGTAATAGAGAGCTCAAATTAATTTTGCAAAAGACTGTTAATAGGTCTAGAAAGAATTGGTCCAAGAAACTTGATGATGCATTATGGGCCTATAGAACTGCATATAAAAATCCTATGGGTATGTCTCCATATAAAATGGTTTATGGAAAAGCATGTCACTTACCTCTTGAACTAGAACATAAGGCATATTGGGCTCTTAAAGAGCTCAATTATGATTTTAAACTTGCCGGTGAGAAGAGGTTATTTGACATTAGCTCACTTGATGAATGGAAAACCCAAGCCTATGAAAATGCCAAACTGTTTAAGGAGAAAGTTAAAAGATGGCATGACAAAAGGATACAAAAGCGTAAGTTTAATGTAGGTGACTATGTGTTGCTATTCAACTCTCGTTTAAGATTTTTTGCAGGAAAACTTCTCTCTAAATGGGAAGGTCCTTACGTTATCGAGGAGGTCTATCGTTCCGGTGCCATAAAAATCAACAATTTCGAAGGCACAAATCCGAAGGTGGTGAACGGTCAAAGAATCAAACATTATATCTCAGGTAATCCCATAAATGTTGAAACTAATATTATTGAAACCGTAACCCCGGAGGAATACATAAGGGACACTTTCCAGAATGTTTCAGACTCCGAAAAGGAATAGGTACGTGGTACGGTAAGTAAACCGACTCCAAAACAGTTCTAATGACAATTTTTCTCCGTTTTAGAATATTTAGAAAAATAGGAAAATAAGAAGCAGTCCGGGAAGGACACGAGGCTTCCACGAGGGTGGGAGGCGCGCCCTACCCCGCTGGGCACACCCCTCCTTGTGGGCACCTCGTGCGCTCTCCGGACTCTGTTTTCTTGCACGATACGTATTTTGGTCGGTAAAAAATCATTATATAATGTCCCGAAGGTTTTGACATCCGTATCACGCAAATATCCTTTGTCTTGTTTCGAGCTGTTTTTCTGACAGATCTAGATCACCATGACGTCTCCAAGCGCTCCCAAGGACAAGTTCTTCAAGAGGGTCATCAACCCCTACCTCACGGAGGTGCTGCAACACCCTCAAACCATTGAGATGCGTGATGGGTTGCTGCACATCCGCGATGCTTAGGGACCAAGAAGGACTAGAAGCATGGAGACAAGGCTCGAGGCAATGGAGCAACAAGTTTTCAAGTGTCAGGAGATGGTGGAGCGTGGACTCAACTCCAACCACATGATGATCGCGGAGCTCACCAACAACCACAAGCTGGATGCCGAGAACATTGGGGAGACCATCTTTAAGCTTCACGAGAAGATCGAGCACCTCCAAGCCCAAATCTATGACCTACAAAACCAAAACTGTTAGTATGAATACAAATTCAAAAGGATGAGTTTGGCTGCAGATTTGAGGATCCCGGAGACTCGATCATCCTTCTATGATGGTGAGCCTATGCCTTGGAAGACGGACGATAAGCCTACATCATCAACAACTCCACCATCCTCTTCACCAGCAAAAGAAATATAATCACATGGGTATGGGCACTCCCCTTGGCAACTGCCAAGCTTGGGGGAGGTGCCCCGGTATCGTATCACCATCACACTCCTATATTTACCGTTTCTCTTAGTTCGATCCTTTTTGTATTATGTTGATCTAGTAGAATAAAGTTTTAGTATGATCTAGTCGTGAGTTTTGCTTTATGATCCCTCTATGTAATCGAGTCCGTGAGCTATATAATAAAGATTAGCATTGAGTCAAGAGCTTGATTATCTTGCTATGATCTTGAGTGAATAAAAGAAAAAGAAAGAATAAAAAGAAATAAAGAGATCATATTGATCTTATGAAGAGTAATGACTTCACATAGAGAGAGTATGATGATTAAAAGTTGTTGAGAGTTGACAAACATAGTTTTGGTCATCATTGCAATTAATAGGAAGTAATAAAGAAAGAGAGGTTTCACATATAAATATACTATCTTGGACATCTTTTATGATTGCGAGCACTCATTAAAATATGACATGCTAAAGAGTTGAGGTTGGATAAGGAAGACAACGTAATGGGTTATGTTATCTTATATCTGAAATAAAGTATATTGTCATGGATCATCCAACATGTTGAGCTTGCCTTTCTCCCTTATGCTAGCCAATTCTTTGCACCAAGTAGAGATACTACTTGTGCTTCCAAATACCCTTAAAACCAGTTTTGCCATGAGAGTCCACCATATTTACCTATGGATGGAGTAAGATCCTTCAAGTAAGTTGTCATCGGTGCAAGCAAAAAAAATTGCTCTCTAAATATGTATCACTTATTAGTGTGGGAGAAAATAAGCTTTATACGAGCTTGTGATGTGGAAGAAATAAAAGCGACAGAATGCATAATAAAGGTCCATATCACAAGTGGCAACATAAAGTGACGTTCTTTCGCATTAAGATTTTGTGCATCCAACCCTGAAAGCGCATGACAACCTCTGCTTCCCTCTGCGAAGGGCCTATCTTTTACTTTTACCTTCTACTTTATGCAAGAGTCATGGTGATCTTCACCTTTCCTTTTTACATTTTATCCTTTGGTAAGAACATTGTGTTGGAAAGATCCTGATATATATATATCCAATTGGATGTAAGTTAGCATGGACTATTATTGTTGACATTACCCTTGAGGTAAAAGGTTGGGAGGCAACACTATAAGCCCCTATCTTTCTCTGTGTCCGATTAAAACTCCGTAACTACAAGTATTGCGTGAGTGTTAGCAATTGTGAAAGACTAAATGATAGTTGAGTATGTGGACTTGCTGAAAAGCTCTTACATAGACTCTTTCCGATGTTATGATAAATTGCAATTGCTTCAATGACTGAGATTATAGTTTGTTGGTTTTCAATGAAGTTTCTGATTCATACTTGACGTTGTGAATAGATTATTACTTGAGTGTAAGAAATCATATGACAATATCCATATATGTTGCTGTTATAAGAATGATCATGATGCCCTCATGTCCGTATTTTATTTTATCGACACCTCTATCTCTAAACATGTGGACATATTTATCGTTATCGGCTTCCGCTTGAGGACAAGCGAGGTCTAAGCTTGGGGGAGTTGATACGTCCATTTTGCATCATGCTTTTATATCGATATTTATTGCATTATAAGATGTTATTACACATTATGTCACAATACTTATGCCTATTCTCTCTTACTTTACAAGGTTTACATGAAGAGGGAGAATGCCGGCAGCTGGAATTCTGGGCTGGAAAAGGAGCAAATATTAGAGACCCATTCTGCACAACTCCAAAAGTCCCGAAACTCCACGAAAGTCATTTTGGGAATTAATAAAAAATATTGAGCGGAAGAAATACCAGAGGGGGCCCACCCCCTCGCCACGAGGGTGGGGGGCGCCCTACCCCCTGGGCGCGCCCCCCTGCCTCGTGGGCCCCTTGGCAGGCCTCCGGTGTCCATCTTCTGCTATATGAAGTCTTTTACCCTGGAAAAAAATCATAAGCAAGCTTTCTGGACGAGACTCCGCCGCCACGAGGCGGAACCTTGGCGGAACCAATCTAGGGCTCTGGCAGAGCTGTTCTGCCGGGGACACTTCCCTCCGGGAGGGGGAAATCATCGCCATCGTCATCACCAACGATCCTCTCATCGGGAGGGGGTCAATCTTCATCAACATCTTCACCAGCACCATCTCCTCCCAAACCCTACTCATCTCTTGTATCCAATCTTTGTCCCAAAGCCTCAGATTGGTACCTGTAGGTTGCTAGTAGTGTTGATTACTCCTTGTAGTTGATGCTAGTTGGTTTACTTGGTGGAAGATCATATGTTCAAATCCATTATGCATATTAATACTCCTCTGATTATGAACATGAATATGCTTTGTGACTAGTTACGTTTGTTCCTGAGGACATGGGAGAAGTCTTGCTATTAGTAGTCATGTGAATTTGGTATTCGTTCGATATTTTGATGAGATGTATGTTGTCTTTCCTCTAGTGGTGTTATGTGAACGTCGACTACATGACACTTCACCATTGTTTGGGCCTAGAGGAAGGCATTGGGAAGTAATAAGTAGATGATGGGTTGCTAAAGTGACAGAAGCTTAAACCCTAGTTTATGCGTTGCTTCGTAAGGGGCTGATTTGGATCCATATGTTTCATGCTATGGTTAGGTTTACCTTAATACTTTTTGTAGTTGCGGATGCTTGCAATAGGAGTTAATCATAAGTGGGATGCTTGTCCAAGTAAGGACAGCACCCAAGCACCGGTCCACCCACATATCAAATTATCATAGTACTGAGCGCGAATCATATGAACGTGATGAAAACTAGCTTGACGATAATTCCCATGTGTCCTCGGGAGCGCTTTTCTCTACATAAGAGTTTGTCCAGGCTTGTCCTTTGCTACGAAAAGGATTGGGCCATCTTGCTGCACTTTATTTACACTTGTTACTTGTTACCCGTTACAATTTATCTTATCACAAAACTATCTGTTACCTATAATTTCAGTGCTTGCAGAGAATACCTTGCTGAAAACCGCTTATCATTTCCTTCTGCTCCTCGTTGGGTTCGACACTCTTACTTATCGAAAGGACTACGATAGATCCCCTATATTTGTGGGTCATCAGGAACTAGCCATAGCAATAAAGCGATCAAGCGGAGAAAAAAACAAACGAAAAATATTTTTTATTTTTGTAAAACCCTTTTTTTAGAAGTGGGGGAGATGAAAGCGAGAGGCAAATCGCAAATAAAGTAATTGCAGGGAGATAAGAATTTACGTGTAGGTACTTGATAGATGTTGATGATGTCTCCCCGGCAATGGCGCTAGAAATTCTTCTTGCTACTTGTGAGCTGCGTTGGGATTTCCCTGAAGAGGAGGGGGTGATGCAGTACAGTAGATATAAGTATTTCCCTCAATTATGAAAGCAAGGTTATCAATCCAGTAGGAGAATCAAGCAACTGTATGTAAATAACACCTGCACACAAACAACAAATACTTGCAGCCCAACACGTAGAGGGGTTGTCAATCCCTCAACGGTATTGAGATAGATTAAATTGTATAGGATTTGATAAATATATCTAACTAAAATACAAAAGAAAATAAATAAAGGAAAATTTCAGCAATGTATTTTCAGGATTTTTATATGATAAAAGATAGACCTAGGGCCAAAGTTTTCACTAGAGGCTTCTCTTGAGAAAATAGCATACGGTGGGTAAATAAATTACTGTTGCGCGATTGATGGAAAAGCAAATAATTATGATGATATACAAGGCAATGATCATGTATATAGGCATCACGTCAAAGATTAGTAGCCGACTCCTGCCTGCATTTACTACTATTACTCCACACATCGACCGCTATCCTGCATGCATCTAGTGTATTAAGTTCACGGAAAAATGGAGTAATGCATTAAGAAAGATGACATCGAGGAGAACATTGTATTGAAGATCAAAAAGAGAGAAGAAGCCATCTAGCTACTAACTACGGACTCGTAGGTCTGTGGTAAACTACTCACGCATCATCGAAGGGGCTGCAAGGATGATGAAGAACCCCTCCATGTTTGTCGCCCCCTTCGGCAGAGTGCCGGAAAAGGCCTCTAGATTGGATCTCATGGTTTTGGAACTTGCGGTGGCAGAAAAAGTATTTCGTCGACTCCCCTAGGGTTTTGGGGATTTTAGAGTATTTATAGAAGCAGAGGTAGGTCAAGACGGTGCTCGTGGGCCCCACTACCCACCAGGGGGCGCTAGAGGCCCCTGGCATGCCGTGGTGCCTAGTGGGCCCCATGAGCCTCTTCTCATGGCCTCCAGAAGCTTCCAGGGTCTCTTCTTGTGAGAAAAAATCTCCAAAAAGTTTCATGGCATTTGGACTTCGTTTGGTATTGTTATTCTGCAAAGTAAAAACACAAGCAAAAAACAACAACTGGCACTGGGCACTAAGTTAATAGGTTAGTCCCAAAAAATGATATAAAGTTGCGAGTAAATGTATATAAAACATCCAAGATTGATAATATAATAGCATGGAACAATCAAACATTATAAACACATTGGAGACGTATCACTTGCGGCGGCAGAAAAAGTATTTCGTGGACTCCTCTATCGGTTTCATGATTTTAGAGGATTTATAGAGGCGGAGTTAGGTCAAACGGAGCCACATGGGCCCCACAAGCCACCAGGGCGCGCCCCACCCCCTGGGGGCGCCCTGGTGCCTTGTGGGCCACTAAGTTCATCGACAAGAGAAATTCTGCAATGCTTGTGAGAATGCCCGAGTGTTAGAAAGGCGAGATTCGCTAAACCTTATACATGTTAATGATCTGGGTGCGGAATGGATTGATTACCATACCAACTTACTCTTATCACTCGCTCTTGCTATTTGGGATGGTAAATCTAGAGTGACTTACCCATAGTAGAGAGACGATGATATCGAAAATTTATTTAAACCATAGAATTGTAGAATGATGGATCCCTGTACAGGCAACCGTTGCCAATCGTAGGTTATACGGTAAGATTCAACCCAAACCCTTTTCCTGCGGGGGAAACCTGTAATGGTTGACCACCATGAGATCTCAATAATTTTTTAGTATTGGCGACAGACCCGTCAGATAAGAAGACCCAGTCTCGGAAGAACCTTACCATGATGAAAGGACACATGATATTGCGGAAGAGGTTATGCCCTAACCGGAAGGACACCAACGAAGGAGTTATTCCAGAGATATGAAAAGACTGACACCACCAACCAAGAGGAATGGAGTACATGAGTTCTGTTGAAACCGTAAGCATGCTTCTAAGGGTGGTAGCACCCCTCGCCTTTGTGACGAACAATGGATTTTCAAGAAGACCCCCCAAACCTAACCTTCTTTCTAGCCTCTTCGAATCTCTAGGACGAGATTCATTTTAAGGGTGGTAGTTTGTAACATCCCAAAATTGTGAATTTTGGAATTTTATATTAATAAATAGTTTTGATTATTTGTTTGATTTTTGAGTGATTGCTTGTGTGAAACTGAGTGAAATTTGATTTTTTTTGAAAGTTGAATGAGAGGGAATCAAATGACTTTCCCAAACTTTCACCCTTGCATTTTGATCTCAATGAATTCAAACTCAATTCAAACATAGAAGCCTAGAGTGAAGACAACATGACTTCTTCCATTTGAAATGAAAAGTGGTTTTGGAGAGATTTGAATTCCTTTTTGAAAACACTTCAAAGTCATAAACTTTATGCAACTCAATGATCCTCATGAGAGAAGATAAAATGACTTCTTCAAAGATTAGTTGGAAGTTTAAAGGAATCAAAATGAAAGTCCCATTGAAGGTATTTTGAAACCTACTATCAATTTGGAGTTATTTGGCTTTTAATCAAATTACTTTCTCCAAATAAATAAATAAATGGAAATAAGGGTAAAATGATTCCCTTCAATGGAATATAATGGAGAAAAATAAATTTGAAATCATTTTGATATTTTAAAAATATTTTATTTGAATTTTAAATGCAACACTAGCACTGTTTGCTTTATTTGAATTTTTGTGTATTTCATTTGACTTTGATAAAATGTTCATAATTTAGGATTTCGTTTTCTGAACATTTTGATATATTGTATGTCTATGTATAATTTTTATTTATTCGCTTTTTGCTTTAGATTTTTTCTCTATTTATATAAAAAACTGGCCGAAGCCGCCGAGGCCCCACCTCTCGTTCTCTCTCTCTCTCTCTCCCCTCTCTCTCTGTCTCTGTCTCTCTCTTCCCCTCGGCCCACCTACGTGCTAGGCTGGCCGAGCAGCCTCCCCTCGCCCGAACCGCTATTGCCTCGGGCGCCCGATCTCTCTGCCTCTCCCTCGTAGTCACCGACACGCGGGACCCGCACCCATCTTCCTCCTCCCGCAAGAATCGAGCAGAGCACTGCCGAACGCCACCGCCGCCGGAATCCCAGAGATCTCGGGATCCTCTCCCCGATCTGCCCCCTCCTCCAAGTCGACCCCCCTATAAATACCTCTCCCCTCGACTCGTTCTGCCTTTTCCCGCACCTCGAGACCCCTGCCATCGCCTCCATTGCTCGCCGGAGCCAAGCACCGTCGCCGCACCATTGCCACCCACCCGAGCTCCACACACCTCCCCGACGCCTCTCGAGCACACCCACGTCCTCCCCTCGCTCTCCTACACCCCTGAGCCGCTCCACCGTCACCAAGGACCTCGGAGCCATTGCTCCCTTCATCCACCGAACCCCTGCCGCGGTCAAGCTCGCCCTGCTCGACTCCGTCGTCCCCGACCCTCATCAACTCCACCCACGTGGCCGCTGCTGTCGTCCGCATCTCGTGGAGCCGCCACCGTTGCCAGAGGACTACAGGAGCAGCTGGACGCGTCGACCCGAGCCGCCGGAACCTCGTCGGAGTCACCCCGTCGCCGCGGTGAGCTCTCTCCCCCTCCTCGTCTGTCCGATCTATTTTATATGGCCCTGATTAGATTAGATCGAATAGGTAAGTTTTTTTAGATTGGTTTAGTTACGGTTAAGTCCGGTTTAGATCGAACCGGTTCGCCAGTTTCTTTTCATTAAACGTGCATGCACGGTTTTGTTAAGTTACGGCCGAGCGTCGTTTAATTCAGATCGCCCACTGCTTAGGCCCAATAGCAGCCCAACGCGTAGTACCTGCCCGTTTTTTTTTTCGTTTGTGTTTTAAAAAACAGAAATAGTTTCAAATTTAGATTGCTTATAACTTTGATGTTTTAGATCCAAATTTAGTGATTCTTTTTGCATTAGTTTTATAATTTCTCGAAGTTTCTGATGTTTCACTTAGTTTTCAAATTTGATTAGTTTAAATTTGAATTGTTTCAAATTTGTTTCCAACACTATTTTGGCTCTAGTTTGAATTCTAGAATAGATTTTTGATTATTCCTTTTGCTACTGTTTTGTCTATCCGGTAGCATATAGTGGTTTATTTTTAGTTTATTTTAAATTAGGGTTTTAGGCAAAATAGTACTGTTTTAGTTGTTGTTTTGTTTTAGTCTTTTTAATTGTTTTTAATTTATTACTTTTTGTCACTTTTGACACTTTTAGTTTTGTTTCTGCTTTTGAACAGTAGACAAATTTATTCTTATTTTAAAAATTTATTTTCTTTAGTTTTGTATGAAAACTTGTATAGGTCATAGTTAGAGTTTTATAAAATCTTTTTATTTGTTTCTTTTTGCTACTAAAATTTTATGAAAAAAAATACTTTTTGTTAACTTAGTTGTTTTACTATTTATTTTCTGTTAATTTATTAGTTTAGTATTCTATTTGCTATTAAGTTTTATGTAGGAAAAAAACTATTTTATTGGTTGTAGTGAAGTCTTAGACTTTTTCTTAGTAGTTTTCCTTGAAGTTCTCTGGATTTTATTTAGGTTTTATTATTTGATTTATTTGTTGTTTATTGATAATAATGATTGTTAGAATTTGCTTGCTAGAATGATTGCTTATGTGAATGCAATATCTGTTAATATAGATTTTCAACGAAGTGACGAATAGTTCTACCAAGTCATTATCCTGAGAGCGTATTTATCTCCATCAAGTAATACCAGGCAAGTTCACTTTGACCATGCTTTTCATACCTATGTTTTTATTGCATTTAGTGTCACCATTCATAATCCCTCCAGTAGTTATATTGACCTCTTGTAGTTGAGTAGAATGCATGGGATAGGAACCCATCCCCCTATTACCAAGACTGGGACGTTATTTATTTTAATGCTATGCTATAGTAGACGGGGATGGTATGAGTGCTCGGGAGTGGTGTGAAGAAGGAGGACTCTACGTCAATGACGACAACTCCATGATGGCATCTGCAAGGACTGCATCTTCAAGGCCTCAAGACTTCAGGACTCGAGACAAGAATTCAATACACACTACTGGGTGAAGGATGGTTTAGATGGGCACCCTGGAGCAACCAGTGGATGACCCGGGATGCATGGAGAAGCACCATGACATCTTGCGGAAAGCATCACCCAGACTCAAAGAGACGGATGAATACTTCATGCCCGGAAGCTTACCTGTGCAACCGCAAGTCATTATGGGCTCTAGCTTGGTTGACCTTAGTTGTGACTTTGGCTAGGACGGTGCTAGCAGATGTAGAACTACGGTAGGATTGGATGAGCACCGGACAATGGTTAGGGGAACTCTTCGGAAGACCATGTTTCGGTCGTCTTGTTCTCAAACACCCTGAAGTGTGAGAATGTAAAAAGAGGGATCGAATCTTGCGGGTAAAGTGTACAAACCTCTGTAGAGGGTTAAAACCTAATCGATTAGCCGTGTCCCCGGTTACGGACAATTTGAGTCTCTGGACTTGGATCTATCTCGGAACTCTCAACACTGGACTGATAACATAATTGTGGGCAACTTATGATGATTTTGGGCTATGAGACATCGGTTGGCAGAACCATGTCATGATAGAAAACTCCATAGTACAGACTTCTGATATTCCTTTGATGTAGGGAAAATAAAACTAGCTTTTACACAAACAAAACTCAGATACAGAGCCACAAAGCCATATTGCATATAGAATAGTTTATCATCTGTTTTCTTACAGTGATCTTGCCGGTACATTCAATGTACTGACCTACACGGCTGCAACGTATCATGTTGCAGATATTTCTTCAACGAGTAAGAGTTATGATACAGGGTTACGGTCTACACTCAACTTGCCGATGGCGTTGATGGGACTCCAACCCGATTTACTGTTTCCGCTGAGAGTTATAAGGTATATATATATCAGTTTTACGTTATTTCACATGTGATTGCACTTTGATATATACATTGATGTACTGTGTGTGTCAGCATACTGATCCAGGGATGGCACAGATAGACAGAGGCTTGACCATTTGAGGTCGGGTCACTACAGATATGGTATCAAAGCACATGTTGACTGTAGGACGTGACCCTAGAAATCGGAAAGCCCTAGAACAGGATATCTCTAAAATTTTATTTTCAAAAAGACCCTTACTTCTCATCTTTTTTGATTTTATCAAATATTCCGTCTTATCTCAAATAGTTAGAATACACCCCTTTCCCTTTTGACCACACGGAGGATCAACTGAAGCCGCTCCAAGAAGGACAGGATATCGGATAATGGATGGCCACTTTAGAGTAAAGATGATTTCACCATGCATTAGAAGAACTGAAGCTACAACAGTTGAAAACTCCGAAGACTTGAAGAATTTGAAGACTCTAATGATTTATTTGACCTTTAGAAGACCAAACCCCTGTTATATAATTACGTTAGATGCGACGATTTGTGAGCTGTCATTTGTTTTATGTTTTTCCGATAGCCACAAAATAAAACCCGTTTCTTCAAAACTATTGTTTGTATTATGTGTATATCCCTCCATTCTTCTCTCATATATCATCCCAAAACCTTTGGACCACATAGATGATGAATGAAGTTGGATTGGTATTCTCTGGACCGATGACTCAGTTTGAGGCAGAGCTATGGATTCAAAACATGGAGAATCACTTTAGGAAGAATTTGATTGCAAGGAAGTATGAGGTTCAATATGCTCTTCGGTATTTTACCGAGAGTGCTGGAACCTGGTGGAAAATGCATCAAGCCATACAAGGATGCAACGGAGCAAAAACTTGGGAGGAATTCAAGAAGACTGTTGAGATCCCGTCTTATCCAGAAGCACTATGATAACCCAAAGAAGAAACTTGTGCCTGCAAGATTTGTGGAGAAATAGGACACACCTATGAAGAACACAAGGATGGATGCCCTCATTGTGAAGGAAATCACCCACCTGAAGAATGCCCGACTAGGCATGTGACTTTTTTCCTGTGAGAAGGAACTACACACAACCCTACTCAGTGTCACTTTTACCCCAAAGTACAAGAAATTACCAAGCAGTAGAAAGAAGCCCTCAGGGAAAGTTTGGAAGGATCCGTGATGGAGGAAGTTATTGAAGAACCTGATGGAGAAGGCCTAAACAAATTTTACGCTCATGCCTGCTATTCATGTGGAGAAGGACATTTCTCACAGTATTGCATGAAGGAAAGCCAAGAGTATCCCGGAGACTTCCCGATAGCAGAAGTGAAGTTTGACCCTCAGGAAATAGAAACCTTGATCATTACGGAGAAGCCCATGAAGAGAAAACAAAGGCATCCCCAGAACAACCCAATTTCTGCAGATAAGGACCTGAGTCATATCACTTGTTACAGGTGCAAGGATTTAGGTCATTACGCTGGTAAATGCCCAAAGAAGAAGCCAAGAACCCAAAGAGCAGACACCATCCCCAAGAAGCCCAAAGACTTGTCGGAAGTTACTTTTTTTGTTGCAGGGAAGCGGGACATTATGCTACTAAATGTCCCGACAAGATAAAAGCTGGAGCCGAGTAGTCGGAATTTTGTTATTGGTAATTAGTGTAGTAGGAAGCAAATTTATTTTTCATGAGTACAATGAGTTGAGTTATGTAATGGGTGCTCAAAGATTGTAATGGTTCATGAATAAATAAAGTTAAAGTGTCCTAATTTGATATGTTGAATTATATGAGTTATTACTTTATGAACACAGATGTTGACCAGTTTCGAGGATATGAGAAATATGGTTTATGGATGAATTTGTGAATTTCACTTTAAGGGTGGTAGTACCCTGTGAGAACACCTGACCAATAAAAAGGAAAACGTATTCCGTGGAGTGAAGTTTGGACAAAATAAGTATGAGTTTTATTTTAGTATCTTGGGTACCCCAAGAGTATGAAGGAATGAAGTACCATTGGATTTAAAGAAGGTATAATGTTGGAATATGGAACAATTGTAACTCCAATGATGAGTTAAAGCTATGCAAGTATTCAAGTGGGCCCACAAGCCACAGGCCCAGGAATTAATAAGGATCAAGTACTCCCTGCAGGAAGAAATTTTGGAAGAAGCTGCGATTTGATGAGCAGACGTTCCTTAGGAGGTTACGAAACCCCGAGAGTTGTGAAGTAACGACAGATGTTTCATTCAGCTTGCAGAATCAATGGAATTATCCGAACTATGTTCGTCGACAAGAGAAATTCTGCAATGCTTATGAGAATGCCCGAGTTTTAGGAAGGCGAGATTCGCTAAACCTTATACAGGTTAATGATCTGGGTGCGGAATGGATTGATCACCATACCGACTTACTCTTATCACTCGCTCTTGCTATTTGGGATGGTAAATCTAGAGTGACTTACCCATAGTAGAGAGACGACGATATGGAAACCTTATTTAAACCATAGAATGGTAGAACGATGGATCCCTGTACAGGCAACCGTTGTCAATCGTAGGTTATACTGTAAGATTCAACCTAGGCCCTTTTCCTGCGGGAGAAACCTGTAATGGTTGACCACCATGAGATCTTGATAATTGTTTAGTATTGGCGACAGACCCGTCAGATAAGAAGACCCAGTCTCGGAAGAACCTTACCATGATGAAAGGACACATGATATTGCGGAAGAGGTTATGCCCATACCGCAAGGACACCAACGAAGGAGTTATTCTAGAGATATGAAAAGACCAACACCGCCAACCCAGAGGAATGGAGTACATGAGTTTTATTGAAACCGTAAGCATGCTTCTAAGGGTGGTAGCACCACTGACCTTTGTGATGAACAATGGATTTTCAAGAAGACCCCCCCCCAAACCTAACCTTCTTTCTAGCCTCTTCGAATCTCGAGGACGAGATTCATTTTAAGGGTGGTAGTTTGTAACATCCCAAAATTCTAAATTTTGGAATGTTATATTAAATAAATAGTTTTGATTGTTTGTTTGATTGTTGAGTGATTGCATGTGTGAAACTGAGTGAAATTTGAAACTTCTTGAAAGTTGAATGAGAGGGAATGAAATGACTTTCCCAAACTTTCACCCTTGCATTTTGATCTCAATGAATTCAAACTCAATTCAAACATAAAACCCTAGAGTGAAGACAACATGACTTCTTCCATTTGAAATGAAAAGTGGTTTCTGGAGAGATTTGAATTCCTTTTTGAAAACACTTCAAAGTCATAAACTTTATGCAACTCAGTGATCCTCATGAGAGAAGATAAATGACTTCTTCAAAGATGAGTTGGAAGTTTAAAGGAATCAAAATGAAAGTCCCATTGAAGGTATTTTGAAACCTACTATCAATTTGGAGTTATTTGGCTTTTAATCAAATTATTTTCTCCAAATAAATAAATAAATGGAAATAAGGGTAAACGATACCCTTCAATGGAAAATAATGGAGAAAATAAATTTGAAATCATTTTGATATTTTAAAAATATTTTATTTGAATTTTAAATGCAACAGTAGCACTGTTTGCTTTATTTGAATTTTTGTGTATTTTATTTGACTTCGATAAAATGTTCATAATTTAGGATTTCGTATTCTGAACATTTTGATATATTGTATGTCTATGTATAATTTTTATTTATTCTCTTTATGTATTAGATTTTTTTCTCTATTTATATAAAAAAACTGGCCGAAGCCACCGAGGCCCCACCTCTCCTTCTCTCTCTCTCTCTCTCTCTCTCTCTCTCTCTATATATATATATATATATATATATATATATATATATATATATATATATATATATATATATATATATATATATATATATATATATCTTCCCCTCGGCCCACCTATGCGCTAGGCTGGCCCAGCAGCCTCCCCTCGCCCGAACCGCTATCGCCTCGGGCGCCCGATCTCTGTGCCTCTTCCTCGCAGTCATCGACACGCGGGACCCGCACCCATCTTTCTCCTCCTGCAAGAATCGGGCAGAGCACTGCCGAACGCCACCGCCGCCAGAATCCCGGAGATCTCGGGATCCTCTCCCCGATCTGCCCCCTCCTCCAAGTCGACCCCCCTATAAATACCTCTCCCCTCGACTCGTTCTGCCTTTCCCGCACCTCGAGACCCCCTGCCATCGCCGCCATTGCTCGCCGGAGCTGAGCGCCGCCGCCGCACCATTGCCACCCACCCGAGCTCCACACACCTCCCTGATGCCTCCCGAGCACACCCACGTCCTCCCCTCGTTCTCCTACACCCCCGAGCAGCTCCACCGTCGCCAAGGACCCCGGAGCCGTCGCTCCCTTCATCCATCGACCCCCCCCCCCCGCCGCTGTCAAGCTCGCCCTGCTCAACTCCGTCGTCCCTGACCCTCGTTGACTACACCCACGTGGCCGCTGCTGTCGTTCGCATCTCCTGGAGCCGCCACCGTTGCCGGAGGACTATCGGAGCAGCTGGACACGTCGACCCGAGCCACCGGAACCTCGCCAGAGTCACCCCGCCATCGCGGTGAGGTCTCTCTCGCTCCTCGTCCGTTCGATCTATTTTATATGGCCCTGATTAGATTAGAACGAATAGGTAAGTTTTTTTAGATCGGTTTAGTTATGGTTAAGTCCGGTTTAGATCAAACTGGTTCGCCGGTTTCTTTTCATTAAACGTGCATGCACAGTTTTGTTAAGTTACGGCCGAGCGGCGTTTAATTCAGATCGCCCACTTCTTACGCCCAATAGCAGCCCGATGCGTAGTACCTGCCCGTTTGTTTTTTTGTTGTTTTTCGTTTCTGTTTTAAAAAACAGAAATAGTTTCAATTTTAGATTGCTTATAACTTTTATGTTTTAGATCCAAATTTAGTGATTCTTTTTGCATTAGTTTTACAATTTCTCGAAGTTTCTGATGTTTCACTTAGTTTTCAAATTTGATTAGTTCAAATTTGAATTGTTTCAAACACTATTTTGGCTCTAGTTTGAATTCGAATAGATTTTTGATTCATTCCTTTTGCTACTAATTTGTTACTGTTTTGTCTATCCCGTAGCATATATTGATTTATTTTTATTTTATTTTAAATTAGGGTTTTAGGCAAAGCAACACTATTTTAGTTCTTATTTTGTTTTAGTCTTTTTTAATTGTTTTAAATTTATTTATTTCTGTCACTTTTGACGCTTTTAGTTTTGTTTCTTTATTTGAACAGTAGACAATTTTATTCTTAGTTGAAAAATTTATTTTCTTTAGTTTTGTATGAAAACTTGTATAGGTCATAGTTAGAGTTTTACAAAAGCTTTTTATTTGTTTCTTTTTGCTACTAAAATTTTATGGAAAAAATACTTTTTGTTAACTTAGTTGTTTTACTATTTATTTTTTGTTAATTTATTAGTTTATATATTATTTTGCTGTTAAGTTTTATGTAGGAAAAAAAACTATTTTGTTGGTTGTAGTAAAGTCTTAAACTTTTTCTTAGTAGTTTTCTCGTAGTTTTCCTTGAGGTTCTCTGGATTTTATTTAGGTTTTATTATTTGATTTATTTGTTGTTTATTGATAATAATGATTGTTAGAATTTTCTTGCTAGAATGATTGCTTATGTGAATGCAATGTCTGTTAATATAGATTTTCAACGAAGTGATGAATAGTTCTACGAAGTCATTATTCTGAGAGCGTATTTATCTCCATCAAGTAATGCCAGACAAGTTCACTTTGACCATGCTTTTCATACCTATGTTTTTATTGCATTTAGTGTCACCATTCATAATCCCTCCAGTAGTTATATTGACTTCTTGTAGTTGAGTAGAATCCATGAGGTAGGAACCCATCCCCCTGTTACCAAGCCCGGGATGTTATTTATTTTAATGCTACGCTATAGTAGACGGGGTTGGTATGAGTGCTCGGGAGTGGTGGTGAAAGGGCTAGTTATCGACTAGAGGGGGGTGCATAGGCGATTTTTATGAAAGTCTTCAAAACACGAGGTCTTTGAAGACAAACAGTTGGAATGAGCCTATATGATATGTAGCGGAAGATGAACTACACTAGACAAGCCATAGTCAAGAAAACAGTATAATGAAAGTACGAAGACTAACAACAGCTAGGTAGTATGGATCAGAATGGAAGACATTATGAAGCCAAGCAGCTAATAGTCTTCAGACAGTGAAGTCAAACAGATCAGGCAAACAAGTAGTGACTTCACGAAGACAAACTGAAAGGTAAAGGAAGTAAGGGATAGAACCAGTAGCTTGGTGAAGACAAGGATTTGGTAGACCAGTTCCAGTTGATGTGACAACTGTACGTCTGGTTAGGGAGGCTGAGATTGAACTCAGAAGACCGTGTCTTCACCTTACTCCCCTTGAGCTAAGGACACCCAGTCCTCGCCCATTCACTCTAGTAAGTCTTCAAGGTAGAGTTCCAAACCTTCATAGACTTCGTTCACCAACAATCCACAATGACTCTTGGATGCTCAGAACACGACGCCTAACCGGCTGGAGGATTCACAATCCTCAAGTGTAAAAAGTCTTCGGGTCACGCGGATAGAAAGACTTCAGTGATGCCTAACACTCTTTGGCTCTGGGTGTTTTGGGCTTTGTCCTCGCAAGGATCTCTCTCTCTCAAAGGCTTCGGAGGTGGGTTGCTCTCAAACGACAAAAGCCGTGCACTAACTCTGAGCAGCCACCAAATTATGGGGTAGGGGGTGGGCTATTTATAGCCTGGAGACAACCCGACATGATATGTCCAAAATGACCCTGGGTCACTAAGGAACCGACATGTGTCCAACGGTCGGATTTCAAACACACGCGGCAGCTTGGCTTGGGCTACAAGCAAAGCTGACTCATCCAACTTTGGATAAGATTTGCTCTCATTGTCTTCGCTCGAAGACATAGGATTTTGGTTGAGCATCACATCAGTCATCTGACTTTGTTCACTTGGACCCCACTTAATAGTACGGTGGTTCCTATGACTCAAGAAAGAAGAAAAGGAACTACGAAAGAAACTACTTCTTCGCACTCCATAGTCTTGAAGTGAATGTCTTCACAAGTCATTATCTTCAACGTGAATGTATTCATGAACCACCATTGTCTTCAATGTCTTCATACATTTTTAGGGGTCATCTCTGGTAGAGGTAAACCGAACCAATGAGGGAATACTACGTGTGTTATCCTGCAATTCTCACAAACACATTGGTCCCTCAACCATGTTTGTCGTCAATACTCCAAAACCAACTAGGGGTGGCACTAGATGCACTTACAATCTCCCCCTTTTTGGTGATTGATGACAAACTGGTTGAAGTTTTCAACGGGGATAAAAGTGTGTGAAATTTAAAGATCATATGCATTGTTTTCATAGGTTGGAAAAGGCTCCCCCTGAAGATGTGCATATAAGTAGTTTGCGTTTGAATGCAAATGCACATGGCAGGTTTTACTTTGTGGAGATCCTCTTCAACACATGAAGACAATTCATCATGCATACATAAGAATAATAAAGATAATGAAATGCATAATGAGAAATGGGCGTCTGCAGAATGACTTCATGTGGAATTTATCATCGCATCACAGAGTAGCAGAAAAAAGTGGCAGATGACCATCAAGTTTAAGTGTTACAACTCAAAAGCCAAAAGTTTCAAGAACAAGAGTTGTAAGACTTAGCAAAAATAAGCAAGCGACCCATATGGACCCGCTTGAAGACTATCAACTCATATGCTTCTCCCCCTTTTGTCAGTAAGGACTAAAAAGGTTTGAAGACATAGAGTGTCTACTCACTCTCAGGTGATGAAGATGTTGGAGCAGCAGGGTCGATGTTGGTGTTGGGCGGTGAAGACAGGCCTGGTGCAGCATCGTGATGCAGTGAAGCCATCGCTGGTGAGGTGGCGTCGTCCTCTTCATCAATGACTCTGGCAACAACAGTTGCAGCCGAAGATGAATACTCAGAATCTTCAATGGAAGGATTTGGACGCCAACTTGCTAATTATGGAGGCCTGGAATCAAACTTGAAATGTTCCGTGAAGCCATCTTCGCGAAGATCTTCTTCAGAATAGAGCAGTGTGAGGATCTTCCAGGACCGCCGACAGGCTTCATGCACAACGAATGAATTCTTGGTAGCCAGATTGTGAATGCGATTGACATCAATAAGAAGACTCTGCATCTGGCGCTTCAGCCAATCATGATGCCTATCCTGCTTCTGGTGTAGTGATACAAGAAGCTCTCAGTCATTTAGGACACGAGCACGCTTCTGAGGCCTTTGAGCGATTGTGCTGGCTGTGGCATCTGTGTTCGCACGATGCGGTAGGCGAAGCTGACCAACAAGAGGACCAGCAGGAGCAGGAGGATTGGGCACATGAATACATTCCATAGGCTGAGTCAAGCTTCGGTGTTCAACATTGTACTCATGGAGTGGCTTCTTGGCAGGCTCAGGGTAGAGGGCTTCATATGACATATCAACATCAGGCAAGAATACAACATGATTGTGCGCTGAAGGTTGATAGTTGACAGTTGAGTGAAGCTTGATCAAAGGCATGACCCATGGTGCATAGAATTTGAGGCCAAATAGATCAATTCTAGCGGCTGCAAGTTGACGGATGAAGAAATCTTGAGTATCGAGCCTGATGCCACTGATGATGTTGAAGACCAATGTCTTCATGGTGCCTTCGAGTTTGGCGTCAGGAGAGTTGCCTTTGATAGGCCATAGAGTACGCCTCAGGATATGATATACTGTGCGGGGCAGGTACTCGAGGTCCTTGAGAAAGAACTCCTTGGGATATTCAACGTCATGGGGCAAAGGCTTCATCATACTGAGGATCTGACTCATATTTGGCTCAGGCTTCTAAAAAATGTTGCGCAGTTCGTTAGCATGAAGCTGACAACCTGGTTCATAGAGATCTCCAGGAGTGGGCAGGGAAGTTAGCTCGATGATATCCTGAGCTTTGGCTTCATGATGGACATCTCCTGTCATCCACTCAAGGATCCATGTCTCCGGATCCCTGTTGTAGCCTCGGATGTGTAGCGTAGCATAGAACTGCAGCAGAAGCTCTTCATTCCAATGCTCTTTGTTAGTGACAAACGGAATCAGTCCTACTTCTCGAAAGCAGTCAAGAGCCTCTTCAAGGCATGGAGCCTAGCAATGGCTTCGCAATCAAGACGCTGGTGAGGAAAAATCCTGTCTTTTTTGTACAGTATGCAGGAGCAGTAGCTGCGTTGTTGATGGCTCTAGAACCTATCGGAGGAGATTTTTGGCTTAGAGTAGGGGTTCTTGGCGCTGTCGAAGAAGGTATTGTGCTCTCTGAAGCTTAGCACATTGAAAGATCCTTGAGTTGTTACTACACTGGGAAGCCTTGGCAGCCTGGGCTTCGGCTTCTGCGTTTGAGGCCTTTGCTCCACGTGATAGTCATATTGTGGATCTGGAGCAGTGGGTGCAATCAGAATGGGCCACCTAACAGTAACAAGCTCACCACCACGGTTGTAGGCACGTTCCATACTATGAGGCACTGGGGGAGGAACGGCTACATCAGAAGTGGTTGGCTGCGCAATCTCTTCTGTGGCAGCATTGACTTCAGGCTCCACAATACATCCAGCCATGACCTCGTCATTGGCTTCAGTAGTGATAGTGGCGGCAGCTGTATTAGCTTCAACTTCAGTAGCTTCATGAGCAAGGGGGTCTGGCACAATCGCATCCTCTTCTTGGATAACAGGATCACTTGTAGGCGGAATAACTTCACGCTCTTCTTGTCTTTCTTCATCGGCTGATGCAGCCGGAATGTCATCAGCCTCTTTGGCTTCAGTTTCTTGAGCAGTCACTGAGGGGATGGCTTCAGGGAACACTTGACATGCTACTAAGATGGTGTTTTGCACATCCTCTTCAGGAATGCTTGACATGGAAACCTAGGGCCTAGGGCCTCTGCGAAGCCTTCGGAATGATGGCGATGCCGTTGGTGAAGGTGTGGTCTTTTCCATGTCATCGGGTGTTGCTTGGGGGTCTCAAGCACCGGAGTGGTGACATGAGCTGGTGGTGTGCGCGGAATCACTTCATGCAGAGGGGAGTTGGGGTGGTGCTCTTCCCAGAACACATCTTGTGTGATTGGCGTCGTGGGACTGCCAATGCTGATCAATTCACTCCTCGTTGGAGCAGGCAATGATACCGGTTTGGGCTCGAGCTGAGGAAGGACTTCATCATCTTCTACATGGTCTTCATGACCAATGTCTTCAGCTGCAGTGGAGTCGCCAACTAGAATCTTTTCAGACACATGAGCCTCTGTGGAAGCAGGCTCATGCACAACGAGACGACGCTCGCGATTGGAGGAGGCAGGAAGTGCAACAGGAATGGGTTGAACATTCAATGGTTCTTGGGCAGCAACACGCTCTTTGCGTGAAGACTTTGTCTTCATTTTCTTCTGGGAGGGAGCAGCATCAGTGGTGTCTTGGTGCTTCCTCTTCCTGGCTTCAGTCTCAGCTTGCAGTGTCTTTTTCTTCTCTGAAGCAGCTGAAGGGACCTTTGGCTTCGAGCCAGTCATACTGGCAGGGAAGACAATGCTTGGCCTTTCCTGCCTTGTTGCTCCGGGTTTAGCTTCAGTAGGCTACTGTTTCTTCTTGGCAGCAAGCTTGGGGTCAATGCCTGGACGCCCAAGTGCCTTTATCTTCACGGCTTCATTGTGAGCCTGGACGCATTTCTCTGCATAATATTTCATGCGCTCATCAGAGCCTTTGGCTTCCTCGTGCTTCTGCTTGAACTGAGCTTTGAGGTCGATCATCATTTGCTTGAACTTTTGAACATCATCAACACTGAGCTTGGCCGTATGCTTCTTGAACTCGGCCTTCTCATAGTCAATCTTGTTCTTCAGACCAACAATTTTCTGAGCAATAGAAAGCTCGTTGGCTATGCCTCCTTGGAATGTGACGCTGATGTCCACAGGCAGCTGCAGATCATCAATGGTGAGAGTGGGATCCTCAAACCATTCATCAATGAAGTTATTGAGTATATCAGCATCAAACAGAGGCAGATCCTTGAAGATTTCGGCCTCCTGTTTGCTTTTGATGAGCATCTCCAGAGCATCATCAGCAAGATCTTCATCACTTGATAGATCAATTACATTCTCTTCATTTCGCAGAATGCTAGCTAGAGTAAGGTCATGCCCAGATATCTTCGAATCCATTGGATTCTGGATTTGCGCTGTGTATAAGTTTCTTCTGGATCAAACTTGTATAGTTCAAACAGATCTGGAGGCAGATCCAGAGCAGTATTGCCACGGTGTTACCTGCCACCTTTCTTGCCAGATTTATCAGATGCCATTGAATTCAGACTGAATGGCTTCACAACTGTGATTGGCTTCAGACGACTGGTCAGGCATGAACTAGCTTCAGGAGATTAGATATGATGCTGTAAGAATTCTGCAAATGAATGCAGACTATGAGAACCAAGGGATTCTCCCACGGACATGTACCTGTGACAGCATTAGAGATGCGAGGGAAGGGGAAGAGGTCATATGCATTCTAAGAAGATTTTGAAGATAAATCAGTTTGAAGACATTGACCTCATAGTGCGAAGACATTCACTTATTTGAAGTGAGTTGGTTCCAGATTTGTACGAATCCATGAATAAGTACAAGTGAGGAATATAACTAGTTGTGAGGCATAAGTGAATATACTTTCAAGTTATGAGATGCAGAAACAGAAAGAAGTAGATCTGGAAGTGTATAAACCACTTTTGGAAGATGTTGACAGATTCAACGGATCAAACAGGTGGTAAAAAGTGAGTTTTATTTACCACACAAAGAACTGCTAGACAAGGCGAAGAGGATGCCGAGCAGTCCAATATCTCGCGCCCTAACTTGGCGGTGGAAGACACCTACGACGGCGGCGGAGACGGCGATGTCCGCGGCCGGCGTGAAGACAGCGTCGAAGAGGTCGCGGCAGCTAAGCGCTTCGTCTCCGGCGTCGACTGGGGCTAGCGGTGGCGCTAGGGTTTGAGCGAGATGGCGAGGTGGGATAAGAGATAATGAGCGCGCGGGGTGGAGTATTTATAAGGTGACGGGGCTGCGCAGTGCAATTACGTAGGTGCCCCTGGCAGTTCACATCTGGTGGACACGTGGCATGTATGCAACTCATTGAGAGTTGAGCCATGTTCCCACGCGCGCCTGGTTTGTCCGGTGGTCATTCCGGCTTCTTCGGTATTCCGGCAAAAATGATAAGTGCATTAAAAGCATTTTAAATGTGTGCCTCTGTATCTTCAGCTGACAAGGACACAGTGAAGACATTCGACACGTGTCAACATAATGCATATGAAGAGACAAAGAGAATTTGAGGGATAAGCATAGAAGAGGTTAGGGTCCGATCACATTCACTTAGTTCAGAAAATAACAAATTTGAAGACATAGCTATAAGTAAATGTTGTAGAGGACAGAACATATGTGTGTGTGTGTGTGTGTGTGTGTGTGTATCAGTGAAGACCAAATCAACATTGTGAAGATAAACTTTGAAGTCAAATCAATATTGAAGACAAACCAAATATGAAACTAATGCAATCATGACGCCAAATGAAAATTTTCAAGAAAGAGTGGTGGTGGCGTTACCCACCGTATAGGAAGTAGTAGACCCAGACACGACGCACAATTATCATGGCGCTCTGAAGTCAAATTCCACATTAATGTATTCACACTCAGAGGGTAAGTCTTCATGAACTGAAGATATATGTTACTTCGTGTGTTGCCCATCTAAGTCATCAACATGCATAAGCGTCAGGATGTGTGTCCATTCACAGGACATTCGAGGATTCTAAGATATTTAGCTCACACCTCAGCTTGCAAAAAATTTCTCATCCAAAGGCTTCGTGAAGATATCTGCCAATTGCTCTTTAGTGTTGACGTGAATGATATCAATGTCTTCCTTCAACACATGATCCCTGAGAAAATGATGACGTATTTGATTGTGCTTTGTCTTCGAGTGCTGAACTGGATTGTGAGCAATCTTGATGGCGCTTCCATTGTCGCAGTAAAGTGGCACATGCTTCATGTTGATGCCATAGTCGTTGAGAGTTTGCTTCATCCAGAGAAGCTGAGCGCAGCAAGATCCAGCAGCAATGTATTCAGATTTAGCAGTGGAGAGTGATACACAGTTCTGCTTCTTTGAAGACCAACAGACAAGAGATCGTCCAAGAAAGTGACATGTGCCAGATGTGGACTTGCGATCAACCTTGTCACTAGCATAATCAGCATATGAGAATCCAACTAGATCAAACTCTGAGCCCTTTGGATACCATACTCCGAGTGTTGGGGTGTGAGCCAAATATCGAAGAATTCGCTTCATATCGAGGTGATGCGATTCCTTTGGTGCCGCTTGGAATTGGGCACACATGCAAACACTAAGCATTATATCAGGCCTAGATGCACATAAGTACAATAAAGGACCAATCATGGAGCGCTATACCTTTTGATCGAACTCTTTACCATTGTCGTCAGGGCCTAATTGGCCTTTGGTTGACATTGGTGTTGTGTACCCTTTGCAGTCTTGCATTCCAAACTTCTTCAGGCAATCTTTGAGGTATTTCTCTTGTGATATGAAGATGCCATTTCTTTGTTGATGGATTGAAGACCAAGGAAGAATTTCATCTCTCCCATCATGGACATCTGATATTGCTCTTGCATCATATGCCCAAACTCATCACTGTATCTCTTATCAGTGCAGCTGAAGATAATGTCATCCACATAGATTTGTCATACAAACAGTTCACCATCATATGTCTTCGTGAAGAGAGTGGGATCTAGAGAACCAGGTTTGAAGCCTTTGCTCTTCAGGAAGTCTTTGAGCGTGTCATACAAAGCGCGAGGTGTTTGTTTGAGGCCATACAGTGCCTTGTTGAGCTTGTACACCATATCAGGACGCTTTGGATCTTCGAAACCAGGTGGTTGTGCGACATACACTTCTTCTTCAATTTTGCTGTTGAGGAAGGCACTCTTCACATCCATTTGGTATAGAAGAATATTGTTGTGGTTGGCATAGGCTAACAATATGCGAATGGCTTCAAGCCTAGCCATAGGAGCAAAGGTTTCATCAAAGTCAATTCCTTCCACTTGTGTGTAACCCTGGGCAATGAGACGAGCCTTGTTTCTGACAACTTGACCATGCTCATCTTGTTTGTTGCAATAGATCCATTTGGTGCCGATGATATTGTGCTTGCAAGGATCAGGACGCTTGACTAGCTCCCATACATTATTCAGCTAAAACTGTTGAAGCTCTTCTTGCATAGCTTGAATCCATCCAGGTTCCATGAAGGCTTCATCAACTTTCTTGGGTTCAGATATAGAGACAAATGCAAAATGCCTACAGAAGTTTGCTAGCTGTGTTGCTCTTGAACGAGTGAGTGGACCAGGTGCATTGATACTAGCAATTATCTTCTCAATCTGGACTTCATTTGCAACCCGAGGATGAACTGGATGAAGATTTTGCCCTCGCTGATCATTGTCTTCATATTCAGCATTGGCTTCAGGCTGAGCATTGGCTTCATGCTGATTAGGTGCAGAAATGATGATTTCCTCTTCAGCCTGTTCCTCGGTGGGTATGATTTCTCCAGTACCCATTAGCTTGATAGATTCACTTGGTGTAGCTTCATCTAGCACATTTGGCAGGTGCTCTCTCTGTGAGCCATTAGTCTCATCGAACCGCACATCCACAGTTTCAACCACTTTATAGTGAAAGAGATTGAAGACTCTGTAGGTGCGAATCCTTTCCATAACCAAGCATAAAACCTTCATGTGCTTTCGGTGCAAATTTTGACGTGTGATGTGGATCCTTGATCCAGCACCTAGCACCAATGACCTTGAAATAACTGACATTTGGCTTCTTACCAGTCAAGAGCTCATAAGATGTCTTCTTGAAAAACTTATGAAGATAAACTCTGTTGATGATGTGGCAACCAGTATCAATGGCTTCAGGCCAGAACTTCCTTGGAGTCTTGTACTCATCAAACATCGTACGTGCCATCTCAATGAGGGTTATGTTCTTGCGGTCCACGATGCCATTCTGCTGAGGTGTGTATGGAGCAGAGAACTCATGTGTGATGCCCAATGTATGAAGATAAGTGTCGAGGCCGGTGTTCTTGAATTCCGTGCCATTGTCACTTATGATGTGCTTGATCTTGATGCCATAGTTGGTCATGGCTCGATTGGCGAAGCGTCTGAAGACATCCTCCACTTCAGTCTTGTAGAGAATTATGTGCACCCAGGTATATCTTGAATAATCATCAACAATAATGAAGCCATAAAGATGTGAAGTGGTAGTAAGGGTAGAGTAGTGAGTAGGGCTGAATAAGTCCATGTGTAGCAGTTCGAAGGGGCATGATGTAGTCATGATTGTCTTCGAGGGACGCTTGGCCCTAGTCATCTTCCCGGCTTCACAAGCAACACGTAGATGATCCTTCTTGAACTTGACGCCCTTGAGGCCAATGATATGCTTCGTCTTCACGAGAGTGTGCAAGTTCCTCATGCCCGCATGCCCTAGCCTCCGATGCCAGAGCCAACACTCTAAAGCTTTTGCTAGAAGACATACGGCAAGCTGTGGTCCCACGGAGAAATCTACCATATACAGATCGTCTCTTCGATACCCTTCGAAGACTAGAGATTTGTCAGATTCCATAAGCACAAGGCAATGATATTTTCCAAATATCACAATCATGTTCAGATCACAAAGCATTGAGACATACATTAAGTTGAATCCAAGGGATTCAACAAGCATCATTTATCCATGTGCTGATCCTTTGAGATTGCAACTCTACCTAGGCCCACTACCTTGCTTTTACCAGTGTTAGAGAACGTGATGTGCTTTTAGTAGATGGACGTAGGGTTGAATCCATAAGAAGACTTCGATCACCAATCATGTGGTTGGTGCATCCACTATCCACAATCCACTCAGTAGCTTTCGGTGTGCAGTTAGCGGGATAGGCTTCACCAAGAGTATTGTGAAGCACAAACATATAGCGAACAAGCATGCTATCAAAGTTAAGATTCTTGTTCGGTAAGATAGGATGCTTGTCAAGAAACCCTGGGACGAAATACATGGTAAGACCATTTTAGCATTTTATCTTGTGTCCCACAAGATGTTTTAGGTCCCGAGCATTGGCGTTAGAAGACTTTGATTTTTGGCTAGAGACCTTTCCCTGTAAGAGAAAATTAATTCTTCTTAACCACCCACGTCTTCAGGGGTGGCTTAGAGGCAATGAGTCTAAGTGCAGCATCTGAGAACTTTGGCTTTGGAGCCCTAGCAAATAGCCTTGCAGGAGGTAAATAGTACTCATAAGAATATGCAGAAAAGTTCTTTGTTTTATGAACATAGCGATTTGAAGAAACACACTCATATTCATAAGTCTGAGTATGGTTTCCCTGCAAAACATTGGCGTTAGGGTGACCTTGTGAGGTCCTCAGTCTGTATGAAGCCTTTGGACCATATGAAGCCTTTGGTCTGGGGTTTGTCTTCTTCCCAGGTGGTGTCATGATGACATTCACGGGAACCTTCTCAAGACAACTTTTGGGCACCCAGATCTTGTTCAAAGGTGTCCCATTCCTGTAGTTAGTACCAATAAACCTGGCAAACACTTCACCATTCTGATTCTTAAACAACTTATAATTGGCGTCAAAGGATTCATCAATGATAATAAAATTAGCACAAGTGAAGCCAGATAAGGTGGATGAGTCCACTGAAGGGCCCTTCGCAGCAACCCATGAGGTTTTGGGGTACTGCTCAGGCTCCCAGTAAGAACCATCAACATTCATTGTCCTCTCGAACCCAACACCCTCTTTCCTAGGGTTTCGGTTCAGAATCTGTTTCTTGAGGACATCACACAGTGTCTGATGCCCTTTGAGGCTTTTGTACATGCCTGTTTCAAGCAATGTCTTCAACCTAGCATTCTCATCAGCAATAGTAGTGGTACCCTCAGAAGAGGGGTTTGTTACCACATCAGCAGTTGAAGATATTGCAACATCAGAGGCAGTAGAACATTCAACAATAGAGACAGCGTTATCACGCTCAAGACATTTTAAACATGGTGGCACAAAATCTTCCTGAGCGAAACTGATCTGTTGAGCAAGAAGTGAATCGTTCTCTTTTTGAAGATCTTCATGAGAGACTCTTAGTTTCTCTAGATCTTGCTTCCTTCGAAGATAATCATAGGAAAGCTTCTCATGAGTCACTGATAGTGTTTCATGACAACTTTCAAGCTCCTCGTACTTAACACGAAGATTTTTAATGTCTTCGATTAAGGACTGAGTTCGATTCATTTCCGCATATCGCTTTTGTCTAGCAACTTTTGAATATGTTCCACAACTGTTTGTTGCTCAGTTGCAATTTTAGCAAGAGTCTTATAGCTGGGTTTGGATTCACACTCAGAGTCATCTTCACTGGAGGTTTGAAAGTAAGCATCACGTGAGTTTACCTTGGCACCTTGTGCCATGAAGCAGTAGGTCGGAGTAGAGTCGTCCTCATCATCGGCTTCAGCGTCGGCGACGTGACCATTGTCTTCAGTGTTGAAGATGGGCTTGGCGACGAATGCCGAAGCTAGAGCCAGGCTTTCCACGCCTGAATCAGACCCCTCCCAGACACCACCTCCGCCTCCTCAGAAGCAGACTCCTCCTCTGAATCCATCTCCTTGCCAACGAACGCACGAGCCTTGCCAGATGAGCTCTTCTTGTGAGACGAAGACTTTGATGAAGACTTTGAAGACGACTTTGAGGATTTCTTCTTCTTCTTGTCATCAGAATCATATTCCTTGCTCTTCTTCTTCTTCTTCTTAGATTCCTTATCCCATTGAGGACACTAAGAGATGTAGTGGCCCGGCTTCTTGCATTTGTGGCATGTTCTCTTCTTGTGGTCACGAGAGGAAGCCTCATCATTTCATGAGCTGGATCTTGAAGACTTTCCGAAGCGATTCTTTTTGGAGAACTTCTGGAACTTTTTCATGAGTAGTGCTAGCTCTATTCCAATGTCTTCAGGATCATCAGAACTGCAGTCAGATTCTTCTTTAGAAGAGGAAACGACCTTTGACTTCAAAGCACGAGTTCGGCCATAGTTGGGGCCATAGATGTCTCTCTTCTCAGATAGCTGGAACTCATGTGTGTTGAGCCTCTCAAGTATGTCAGACGGATCGAGATCTCTGAAGTCAGGACGTTCTTCTATCATTAGGGCCAAGGTGTCAAATGAGCTGTCAAGTGATCTCAGAAGCTTCTTCGCGATTTCGTGCTTGGTGATCTCAGTGGCGCCAAGAGCGCGAAGCTCATTTGTGATATCAGTGAGGCGATCTAACGTGAGCTGGACATTCTCATTGTCATTTCTCTTGAAGCAGTTAAAGAGGTTGCGAAGAACATCAATTCTTGAGTCTCTCTGTGTTGAGACGCCTTCGTTGACCTTGGACAGCCAGTCCCAGACTAGCTTCACAGTTTCCAGTGCACTCACACGACCATACTGTCATTTGGTCAGATGACCACAGATGATGTTCTTGGCGGTCGAGTCCAATTGCGCGAACCTCTTGACATCAGCAGCGGTGGCACCTTCACCAACCTTGGGAACACCTGTCTTGACGACATACCAGAGGTCAATGTCAATGGCTTCAAGATGCATGCACATCTTATTCTTCCAGTAGGGGTAATCAGTGCCATCGAAGACTCGGCACGCAGCGGAGACTTTGATTATCCCTGCAGTCGACATAGCTAAAACTCCAGGTGGTTAAATCGAATCACACAAAACAAGGGAGCACCTTGCTCTGATACCAGTTGAAAGTGCTAGTTATCGACTAGAGGGGGGGTTGAATAGGTGATTTTTATGAAAGTCTTCAAAGGACGAGGTCTTTGAAGACAAACAGTTGATATGAGCCTATATGATATGCAGCGGAAGATAAACTACACTAGACAAGCCATAGTCAAGTAAGCAATATAGTGAAAGTACGAAGACTAACAGCAGCTAGATAGTATGGATCAGAATGGAAGACAGAATGAAGCCAAACTGGTTATAGTCTTCAAGCAGTGAAGTCAATCAGATTAGACAAGCAAGCATGACTTCACGGAGACAAACTGAAATGTGAAGGAAGTAGGGGATAGAACCAGTTGCTTGGTGAAGACAAGGATTTGGTAGACCAGTTCCAGTTGATGTGACAACTGTACATCTGGTTAGGGAGGCTGAGATTGAACTCAGAAGACCGTGTCTTTACTTATTCCCCTTGAGCTAAGGACACCCAGTCCTCGCCCAATCACTCTGATAAGTTTCTACCTCTTGAGCATGCGTTGGTTTTCCCTTGAGGAGGAAAGGGTGATGCAGCAAAGTAGCGTAAGTATCTCCCTCAGTTTTTGAGAACCAAGGTATCAATCCAGTAGGAGATAACACGCAAGTCACCTAGTACCTGCATAAACAATCAAGAACCTTGCAACCAACGCGATAAAGGGGTTGTCAATCCCTTCACGGTCACTCGCAAAAGTGAGATCTAATAAAGATAGTAAAATAAATATTTTTGGTATTTTTGTTGTATAGATTGGTAAGTAAAGATTGCAAAATAAAATAAATAGGAAATTAGAATTGTAGATCGGAAACTTATATGATGTAAAATAGACCCGGGGGCCATAGGTTTCACTAGTGGTTTCTCTCAAGATAGCATGTATTACGGTGGGTGAACAAATTACTGCCGAGCAATTGATAGAAAAGCGCATAATTATGAGATTATCTAGGCAATGATCATGAATATAGGCATCACGTCCGTGTCAAGTAGACCGAAACGATTCTGCATTTACTACTATTACTCCACACATCGACCGCTATCCAGCATGCATCTAGTATTAAGTTCATAAGAACAGAGTAACGCATTAAGCAAGATGACATGATGTAGAGGGATAAACTCAAGCAATATGATATAAACCCCATCTTTTTATCCTCGATGGCAACAATACAATACGTGCCTTGCTGCCCCTACTATCACTGGGAAAGGACACCGCAAGATTGAACCCAAAGCTAAGCACTTCTCCCATTGCAAGAATGATCAATCTAGTAGGCCAAACTAAACCGATAATTCGAAGAGACTTGCAAAGATATCAAATCATGCATATAAGAATTCAGAGAAGAACCAAATATTATTCATAGATAAACTTGATCATAAATCCACAATTCATCGGATCTCGGCAAACACACCGCAAAAGAGTATTACATCGAATAGATCTCCAAGAACATCGAGGAGAACTTTGTATTGAGAACCAAAGAGAGAGAAGAAGCCATCTAGCTAATAACTATGGACCTGAAGGTCTATGGTAAACTAGTCACACATCATCGGAGAGGCTATGGTGTTGATGTAGAAGCCCTCCGTGATTGATTCCCCTTCCGGCAGATCGCCGAAAAAGGCCCCAAGATGTGATATCACGGGTACAGAAGGTTGCGAAGGTGGAAAAGTGGTTTCATGGCTCCCCCTGATTTTTTAGGGTATAAGAGTATATATAGGCGAAAGAAGTACGTTGGTGGAAATCCGTGGGGCCCACGAGGGTGGGGGGACGCGCCTACCCCCCTGGGCGCGCCCTCCTGCCTCGTGGCCGCCTCGCGGAGTTCCAGACTTCAACTCCAAGTCTTCTGGATTGCTTTTGTTCCAAGAAAGATCATCGCGAAGGTTTCATTCCGTTTGGATTCCGTTTGGTATTCCTTTTTTGCAAAACACTGAAATAGGCAAAAAACAGAAACTGGCACTGGGCCTTCGGTTAATAGGTTAGTCCCAAAAATAATATAAAAGAGCATAATAAAGCCCATTAAACATCCAAAACAGATAATATAATAGTATGGGACAATAAAAAATTATAGATACGTTGGATACGTATCAAGCATCCCCAAGCTTAATTCCTGCTCGTCCTCGAGTAGGTAAATGATAAAAACAGAATTTTTGATGTGGAATGCTACCTAACGTAATTTTCAATGTAATTTTCTTTATTGTGGCATGAATGTTCATATCCGAAAGATTCAAGACAAAAGTTTAATATTGACATAAAAATAATAATACTTCAAGCATACTAACAAAGTAATCATGTCTTCTCAAAATAACATGGCCAAAGAAAGTTCATCCCTACAAAATCATATAGTTTGGCTATGCTCCATCTTCGTCACACAAAATGCTCAAATCATGCACAACCCCGATGACAAGCCAAGCAATTGTTTCATACTTTAGTATTCTCAAACTTTCAACTTTCACGCAATAGATGAGCGTGAGCCATGGACATAGCACTATAGGTGGAATAGAATGGAGGTTGTGGAGAAGACAAAAAAGAGGAAGATGGTCTCACATCAACTAGGCATATTAATGGGCTATGGAGATGCCCACCAATAGATATCAATGTGAGTGAGTAGGGATAACCATGCAACGGATGCACTAGAGCTATAAATGTATGAAAGCTCAACAAAAGAAACTAAGTGGGTGTGTGTCAGGACCGGTTTTCGGGATATTAATTTCCCAGAAAATGGCCCTTGTGCTCACCAGCCCCAGGATTACTGTTAGCTGATGAGGCACCAACTTGATACAGAAATTCCAAGCAAAGTACCAAATATGTAGTACAAGACCATTGTGGCCTATGAGTACAACAATTGGTTTCTAGTGGTTGAAGGCGGAAGCGGTTTGTGGTTCATCTGCGTCTATGGGACTCCATTTCCCACAGGAACAGCTGACCAGGATAACTCCTATCTTCGCGAGGCTGCTATCTCCATTGCGTAGGTTCAGGGGCTGTCATCGCAACGTTCCTCTCCACGCAAGAAATCTGGCCAAGACAATAGCCAGGGACAAGCCAGTGAGTACTTCTGAATGTACTCGGAAACATTATGAACACGGGTATAATATGACAAGGGATAATCATGCTCCGAAATATTTTATGATCATAACGTTCATTACGGAATGAACACAATCCGTGATGCATGCATGCAGGTTGTTCATATAAAATATGAATATGCAATACGGGAGTAGAATTAGAATGCACCGATCGAGTGTCCGAAATGACGCCTCGAAAGGATAATAAGATAAATCATGCCTCAGTCGGGCGTCTGTGCGACACCACATAAAGGGCTTATAAAGAATTTAATTAACAAGCATGCCACAGTCGGGCGTCTAAGCGACACCACATAAAGGGCTTATAAAGAATTTAAATAACAAGCATGCCACAGTCGGGCGTCTGAGCGACACCACATAAAGGGCTTATAAAGAAAATAATCGCAGTGAGTATCCAGGAGGTAGAACCGTCCCAGGGATACTCAATAATTCAAATAATGTAAATGGTTAGTCCACAATAATAATAATCATAATCCTCATATGTCACAGGCCATAATCAATGTTCTGGTTTAGTAGTTTCTCCTCCGAAGACCGACACTATGACCGACACTAAACCCATCTCAGACTGTAGTCCTTACCCATGGACAAGGCTATTCGAATAGATTTAACCTCTGTAGAGGGTGTACTCTTTACCCACGAGTAACGGATTTCTTTAGTCCATCGGGACTAATTCTGCCGACGGTCTTTCAATTGAAAACACACCTGTCCGCACACACCAGCCTAACTTATCGGTGTCTGGAATCACCCACGACACCTGTCAAGCAAAACTCTAAGTGGGGAGGCTACAACCTCGATTAGCATGGGACCACGCGCACAAACTAGGGAAGCCACTCCCCTCAGCTACAACCGGAAACACCCATGCCCCCGGACCAGGTGGCATGCCTACCGGATGCCTCCGGTATCTTCCACCATGGCCTCTCTGTACAGTGTGTGCTTGGAGGGGTTGACAACTTACTGAACCGTACCCTTCCTGTGGCAGGGACAAGTGGTAGCACGAAACAAGTATGGGGGGGTTACTGGAACGAGACTCGATCTACGGTCGACTCAGTAGGTTCAAGTATTCCCTGTATGATTAGCATAACAATTATATTCCAACTAATAGACAGAATCACCGCTGATCATACCTCATCATGCTATACCGGACACACTTGTCTCGACGAGGAACTAGGGACAAGCTCGTGTCTACCCAAGACAGCGACTTTCCCGGCTTCCTTCCGGTATGCATGAAAAGCGCACGAGGATGATCACTATCACCAGCATATCCATTTCTAACAGCAAAGAATCTCATTACGCACTCACGCGTATGATCGTATCATCACATAAAATAACGAATGCTCCATGTCAAGGTGGTGTTGTAACCGTACCAAACAACACACAAAAATATTATGCCAGGGTTCAGAATGCTTGCCTTCAAGAGTATGCAAGGGGGTGCACTTTTTGAAAGTTGCTTTCCTTCTTCAAAAATCCTATTTTGAGGAAATTTAAATTAACACATAATTTTAAAACAGTACAAAAAAGTTGTTTGGAAAATTTTCAAATAAATACTAAAATAAACTAGACAGAAATTGAGAAAGGTAGGAAAAAGAATCAACTCATTTGGAGTTATATTTAAAACGTTATAGCCAGTCAAAGTTTAGTCAAATTCTGTTTTTAAAATAAAACAGAAAAAGGAAAACGCTTCGATACAGAATACGCTTTCGGGGTAGGGGATACGTACTCGAGACTTTACGCTTTCACTTTAGCGAAAACGTAATTTGCGAAATACGCCTCCACTTAAAACACACGTCGGCGGGGCTGGGTCGCTGACAGTGGGTCCAGCGGGCCCACTGGTCGGGTTTGACCAGCCCCCCGCCTTCTTCCTTCTCTGTCCGAGCCGAGGCGGGGGCTCCGGCGATCCTCGCCGGCGAACGGTGCTCCTCGATGGCATCCGAGGGCGGGGATGGATCCGCCAGTCCAGGGCGGTCCTCCCGGTGGTCGAGAGGGTGGCGGGGACGAAGGGAGTCGCCGGCGGCGACCTTTGCGGCGGACGGCGTCTCGGGAGGATTTGGGGTTTCGAGCTATGGTGGTTCTTGGTCGCGTTTGAGAGGCTGGGCGGCTCCGTGAGGTCGAGGGGAGGAGGATGGTGGCACTAGATGGGCGGGGAAGGCTATGACTGCGACGAATTGAATCGGAGCGTGGCGGTGGCCGAACTGGCCGGAGACGGGGAAGAAAGCTTCCCACCGTCGCTTGCTGGCCGTGGGGGCACTGCTGGGGTGCAAGGAGGTTGCCTGAGTGCAGGGACGGGCTCGGGGGCTCCTATTTATAGGGGTCAAGGTCGGTTCCCGCGGCGGCCGTGGATAAGAACGCCGGCGACCGCCATTCTGTAGCTGCAGGACGACGTGGCGGCGACGAGCGCGTGCCGACGAGCTTGTGGATGAGCTCGGGCTGTTCCAGGGGCAGCTGGCGCGCGCGGGTGGCTTGGGCGGCGCCGTCCATGGCAGAGGCGCACTGTGGCCGTTGGCGGCATGCGTCGGTGGCGCTGTGGGGTGCCAGGGGTGGTCTGGGCGGCTCTGCGATTTGGGAGGAGATGGGGTGCGCTGGCTGCGGGTGGCCAAGGGCCAGAACGGGCGCGGGGAGGGCGGCAGTGCGACGCGGCGGCTCGGTGCGTGCGCGTGCAAAACATGCGCTCTGGGCGCGCCCAGAGCACGCACGCTAGCTGCTCGACGAAATGCCAATGCATGCCATAGGGCTTGGGTGAGGCTGGCAAGTAGCAGGTTTAGGTTAGAGTCTTCCAGGAGCTTAGTGGACATGCTATATTGTCCAGAGGTGCAAGGTCACAGTGCAAGGGCAAAAATCATGTCAAAACTGACCATGCACACAAGGTGCTCGACAGATTGCTAAGCGCATCTAGGCAACTCTTGGAGTGGCCAAAAACTCCAGATCCTAGTCTCTTTAGGTGCTAAAGAAGGTGGTAAGGTTAGTTTGGCAAAAACAGAAACTTGTTAGTGTAGGTTTTTGAGAAAGCCAATTTTGGGTAGAAACTAAAGGCTATAATTGCATGAACCAAAAATACTCCAATGGGTCCACTCTCCTGGACTTAAGGGTTTTGTAGGGAGGACTACAAGCAGGAAAAAGCTCATGGGCACTAGAGCAAAAATAAATTAGGGTTGCAGTACAAATCACCAAACTGGACCAGAATGAAGATGAGGATGATTTTCTCAACTTTTTCAAAGAACACCAATGGGTTTTTGCATAAAGTTGAATTATGTGCATCTATTGACATCTCCAAACACTTGGAAGAATTTTTAAAGGAATATTTAAATAGGTTGTAGTGTAAAAATACCTACTGGGCCAGATTTGAAAAGTTGATGTAGAGCTCAAAGTCTCCAATAACCAAAAAATATTTTTGCATAAAAGTGATGTGGAAACATCACATGACATCCCCAAATTTTGGTGAAAATTTTCAAGAATTTTCTGAAAGGGTTGTAGTGCAAATAGAGCTCTGAGACTCATGACAAATCCCTTTTAAGGAAATAAAGCTCAGAAGAAATAATTATGCAAACAACTCCACTGATAACAGAAATGTTTTCATGAGAGGGTATATAAGTCCAATAATATTTTTGGAAAGTTTCCACTAGAGGTAAAAACCCACAATATTAAAGAGAAGAGGGGTTCTGAAATCAAAAGATAACCCAGAAAACAAAAATTTTATTTCCTGGCAAAATTTTAATTAATAAAACAAAGGTCAAAATTTTGGGGTGTTACAGTGTGCATCCAACTTGCTTGCTCACGAAGACCTAGGGCATTTGAGGAAGCCCATTGTTGGAATATACAAGCCAAGTTCTATAACAAAAATTCCCACTAGTATATGAAAGTGACAAAATAAGAGACTCTATATCATGAAGATCATGGTGCTACTTTGAAGCACAAGTGTGGAAAAAGGATAGTAACATTGCCCCTTCTCTCTTTCTCTCTCATTTTTTGGGCCTTCTCTTTTTTATTTGGCCTTTCTCTCTCTTTTTATTTCCTCACACGGGACAATGCTCTAATAATGATGATCATCACACTTCTATTTATTTACAACTCAAGGATTACAACTCGATACTAGAACAAAATATGACTCTATATGAGTGCCTCCTGCGGTGTACCGGGATGGGCAATGAATCAAGAGTGACATGTATGAAAAATTGTGAATGGTGGCCTTGCCACAAATACGATGTCAACTACATGATCATCCAATGCAATATGACAATGATGAAGCGTGTCATAATAAACGGAACGGTGGAAAGTTGCATGGAAATATATCTCGGAATGCCTATGGAAATGCCATAATAGGTAGGTATGGTGGCTGTTTTGAGGAAGGTATATGGTGGGTTTATGGTACCGGCGAGAGTTGCGCGGTACTAGAGAGGCTAGCAATGGTGGAAGGATGAGAGTGCGTATAATCCATGGACTCAACATTACTCATAAAGAACTCACATACTTATTGCAAAAATCTACAAGTCATCAAAACCAAGCACTACACGCATGCTCCTAGGGGATAGATTGGTAGGAAAAGACCATCGCTCGTCCCCGACCGCTACTCATAAGGAGGACAATCAAAGAAACACCTCATGCTACAAATTTGTTACAAACGGTTACCATACGTGCATGCTACGGGACTTGCAAACCTCAACACAAGTATTTCTCAAATTCACAGATACTCAACTATCATGACTCTAATATCACCATCTTCATATCTCAAAACAATAATCAAGTATCAAACTTCTCATAGTATTCAATGCACTTCATATGAAAGTTATTATTATACCCATCTTGAATGCCCATCATATTAGGACTAATTTTATAGCCAAAGCAAATTACCATGCTGTTCTAAAAGACTCTCAAAATAATATAAGTGAAGCATGAGAGATCAATAATTTCTATAAAATAAAACCACCACCATGCCCTAAAAAAATATAAGTGAAGCACTAGAGCAAAATTATCTAGCTCAAAAGGTATAAGTGAAGCACATAGAGTATTCTGATAAATTCTGATTCATGTGTGTCTCTCCCAAAAGGTGTGTACAGCAAGGATGATTGTGGTAAACTAAAAAGCAAAGAATCATATCATACAAGACGCTCCAAGCAAAACACATATCATGTGGTGAATAAAAATATAGCCTCAAGTAAAGTTACCGATAGACGAAGACGAAAGAGGGGATGCCTTCCGTGGCATCCCCAATCTTAGGCTTTTGGTTGTCCTTGAATTTTACCTTGGTGTGCCTTGGGCATCCCCAAGCTTCGGCTTTTGCCACTCCTTATTCCAAAATCCATCAAATCTTTACCCAAAAACTTGAAAACTTCACAACACAAAACTTAACAGAAAATCTCATGAGCTCCGTTAGTATAAGAAAACAAACCACCACTTTAAGGTACTGTAATGAAGTTATTCTTTATTTATATTGGTGTTAAACCTACTGTATTCCAACTTCTCTATGGTTCATACCCCCCGATACTACCCATAGATTCATTAAAATAAGCAAACAACACACAAAAAACAGAATCTGTCAAAACAGAACAGTCTGTAGAAATCTGATTCATACGAATACTTCTATAACTCCAAAAATTCTGAAACAAATAGGATAACCTAGGTAATTTTTTTATTGATCTACTTCAGTTGGAATCAGTATTTTATCACTCTCCAATGATTTTTAACAATTGTTTTCATGAGCCGAAAGTTTCTGTCTTTTTCAGCAAGATCAAATAATTATCACCCAAGAAGCCCCTATAGGTTTTACTTGGCACAAACACTAATTAAAGCATAAAACCACATCTAACCAGAGGCTAGATGAATTATTTATTACTAAACAGGAACAAAAAGCAAAAAAAAATTGGGTTGCCTCCCAACAAGCGATATCTTTTAACGCCTCTAGCTAGGCATAAAGCATGAATAGATCTAAATATTATCATCTTTGGTATGAAATCCATAAGTAGCTCTCGTAATTGATTCATAAGGCAATTTAATTTTCTTTCTAGGAAAGTGTTCCATGCCTTTCCTTAATGGAAATTGGAATATAATATTTCCTTCTTTCATGTCAATAATTGCACCAATCGTTCTAAGGAAAGGTCTACCAAGAATAATAGGACATGTAGGATTGCAATCTATATCAAGAACAATGAAATCTACGGGCACAAATTCCTATTTGCAACAATAAGAACATCATTAATCTATGGCACCCCGTCTCAGAGTGACCGGTTTACCCTGCATTGCCAACCCAGAGATCATGTCTTCTGGCAACACACAACATATTGGTACAGAAAACAACCGCTTTATTGATGCTAGCGGAACAGAGTTCATATTACAACAGTGGTCGAGGCCAAGCGGCACACTCGGTGCGGCGGAACAATATGTACATTATTTAGTGAACATAAAGGGGCCTCGACTCGAACAACTACGTGGCAGCGGAATAACGTCGTAGCGGAAGCTCCATATCACAGGGACACTGATGTGGACACGATCTAGACTCGAACAGCGCTCCTTTCCAACAAGACTTTCCTGAAATCTGGCATGACACGCCAGGTCAGTACATTGAATGTACTTGCAAGCTCACAACAAGCATAATCATAATGACAAACAATACCATGATATTTAACCAATTATTAATAATGCAACATTATATGTCAACATGCTGTGATCAAGCCCGAACGTCCCTCAGGACAGCTTACCAACTGTGATCATCTCTGGACCACATACACACCACCATAGTGGTCTTTCTCAAGAACAACTCGTGATCCTTACGGCGATCACAACCACGACCATCATTTGGTCCCAAATACCTCGATGGCCTTTCTGCCATGCATTGACAATGCAAAGTTCATAGCTTAGTGTGCAATTTTTATTAAACGTTGACTCATGGTGGGACCTAGTACGAGGTGTCCGTGATCGTGGACTCGGCTATCGATAGATTATACACTCTGTAGAGGTAGCACACTGTACCCACACCATGGAACCCATGGCCTCGCATTCCCATTCGGGTGGACCAACGGCATTCCGACAAAACCCCTCCATTGCCACAACACTCTCCCGGCCACTCCGACCCAAATCCCCAACGGGCTGGTCCTGGGTGGCCCCGTGTCTACCAAAGACACCCCGACCACCGTCATGGTCAAAACACTCCCACTCGGGGACTCGGTACCATAATCTCATCAACGAGCACACAAGATTATGTGTGCTTACCGGGCCAGGGCAAACACGACATAATCTTCCCTAGATGGAGGCACCGACCAGAGGCCGTGTCAATGGACCGAATCAAGGCCTTCGCACAAGGCAAATGTGGTTGCACTGGAAAGAAACTCGATTCAGCGGCACCATGACCCAGTCAACGGTATATTCAAGTTGAGTTATATTCAGGATTAACTTTTAACTAAAAATGACCGGTGTCATAGCATGCCATGAAATGCAAAACAACACATGCATCACATATTGATAAAAATGACCGACGTCATCCATATGCACACCAAGCATAAACGTCAACAACTCATATTACTCTACTTGCTCAAAATGACTCACAACTTAACCAAAATATTTTGCAACAAGTTTTATTAATTTCCTACGCAAGAAAGTAACTCCGATAAATTTTTCATATGCGTGACCAAAAGATATCATTATCAACAACTCTTAATTTCTTTATCATTAAGTTGGGTTCAAACATTCTGTAAGACAAGTAATATGATTAAACAAGTATTTGACAGAATATTTTCTAACAAATTTTTATCAATTTAAGAATGCAAACACAAAGCTTTAATAATTACTCACATGCATAACAAAATTATTTCTAACATCACCTCAAATAAATTTTAACTTGCTTTACCCACTTAAACTAGTTTCAACTATTCTGTAAATCAAGCATAACAACTGACCAATACTTAACAGAATACAAATAATTCAATAATTATTTAAATGCATGGGTTAATCATTTCATTTAAGTGAGAAAATCACAAATATTGAAATGGCATCATAAAAATGTTGCTGTGGCTTGCCTTAGTGCAGATGAGGTTCACAAGCCTCCTGGTGATCCTCAAGACAAGCCTCACCTTCTGAAAATAATTTTAAACACAAAAAGATAATATCAAGAACACTTCTGAAATTAACCAGAAATTCTAAACAGCTAAGAAAAATCTCATCTTTGGTGAGCTGTTAGATTTCCTTTCAAAGAACACAATGCAAAAAGAATCATCTCATTTGGACTTATGGTTAAAAAGTTAAAATTGTTTGAAGCTCTCTGGAATATAAATGAATTTGAATAAAAAGAAACAGCTGGGGGGGTGACGTCGAAGGCGTAAAGCCCAGGGGCGCCACCACTCGTACCGCTTCACGCGTGTACTGAGTGGCTGACTAGCGGGCCCCGCTAGTCAGGTGGGGGAAGAGGGAGAGAGAAACAGAGAGGGCCGCGGCTTCGCCGGAGCTCTCGCCGGCGACGAGGGCTCCTTGGCCCAAACGAGAGGGAGGGATTGAGAGAGGGGACGATGGCGCACCTGCCCGTACCCGTAGTATGGCTAGGGGTGGTCGGACAGCGTCGGAAACTAGCTCGCAAGCGGAGGCAGAACATGGAGGTCGCCGGAGTTGAGGAAGACGGCGAGCAGAGGTCACTCCAGAGGCTCCAAGTGGGCGAGATGGCCTCACCGGAGAGAGGCGGAGGCCTTGGTGGGGTCGCCCAGGCCTGGGAGGGGCTGGAGCTACCGCAGCGACCAGAGGGGATCGCCGGTGAGCTCGAGCTCGGGGACGGCGGCCCGAGGCCTGCCCGGCCGGGCTACGGCTTCCTACTCGATCGTGGGGTGCGTGTGAGTGCTGGATGGTGCTCGAGGAGGCTGGGGGTGGCTCTAGTTATAGGCGAGCGGCGGGGGTGCTTCGGGCTCCGCCGATGGACACCTGTCCACGGCGCCCGGCGACGAGCAGCGTCAGTGAGAGGGGGAGAAGGCGACAGAGGTCACGCGGCCACTATGGGTGAGCGGAGACGAGCACAGGATCAAGGGGATGGCGATGAGCACAGTGCGCTCCGCACTGTTGGACTGGCCGGACCTTGCTCGTGCTCGCTGCGGCGAGCTCCGGCGTCGGCGAGTGCCAGGGAGGAGTTAAGGACGTCGAGACGATGATGGTGGCGGGGTTTGGCATGGTTGGGCAGGCGGGGGAAGCGAGCACGCTCGAACAGAGCACTCGGCGTCACCCAGAGCGCGTCGACACGCATGCCTGGCATCGTGGACACAACGTGGTCACCGCGCGAACTCTCTCCTCAGGCCAGCCTTCGTCCAAAAATCATGTCTGGCATGTTGTTCGTGGTAGTTTTGAAGTTTACCACGGTTTGGTTTGGATCCAGGTGCAGTAGAGAAGATTTTACAAGCCAGGTAAGTTTCTGGTCAGTAACTTTGTGATGTTACTGTGGTCAAATGGCTGGGAGTTTGGGGCTGTGCTTTGGAGGCTAGTTATAAGTTACTAAGGTAAAGATGCACAAGAAAGTTTAGGTCAAATGGAGCAAGTAAAATGGTAGTTGCTGTAGAAACCACCATTTCTGTCCACAACAGAAAAGATTTTCTGTAGCAAAAATATTCCAAAAAGTGATGAGATATTTTTGCTCAGGGAGGTGCCCTAGGGTCCCTAGAATATTTGTGAATTATCTTAGAATTTTCTGAGCCATAAAAATTAGGGTTGCCTTGAAGCAAACAGATCTGGCTTAGGGTTTTTGAGAGAAAATGAATATTTTTCATTTAAGAAAAATATTCCAAAGGTTATTTTGTGGTGGATCAGAAGTGAAGTGATGGTTTGGGAGAGAAGTGAACACTTGGGTGAAAGCCAAGGATGCCCAAGTGTTTAAGTGCAAATGAAAAGATTCAGAAACTCCAAGTTTCAAAAACTTTCAAATGAAATTTCAAGCAAATAAGAAAAGGGCAAAAACCAGGCTGTCACAAACTCCTTCCCATAGGTTTCTTAATGGTGGAATCCGCAAGATGCAAATTTAAAGAACAATCATCAAATTCACGGAAACCTAGCACATCACACAAAGTTTTTGGAATCGTGGAAACACTAGCACCCAAATCACACAAATCATAGCATTCATAATATTTAATATTAATTTTAATAGTAGGTTCCCACTCATCATAAAGTTTTCTAGGAATAGAAACTTCTAGTTCAAGCTTTTCTTCATAAGATTGCATTAAAGCATCAACAATATGTTTAGTAAAAGCTTTATTTTGATTATAAGCATGAGGATAATTCAACACGGATTGCAACAAGGAAATACAATCTATCAAAGAGCAATTATCATAATCAAATTCCTTGAAATCCAAAATAATGGGTTCATTGCTATGTAAAGTTTTGACCTCTTCAATCCCACTTTTATTAATTTTAGCATCAAGATCTAAAAACTGCGAATCATTGGGACGCCTTTAGCCTAAAGTTGACTCATCTCCAGTCCCATCTTTATCAAGATTCATATTGGAAAACAAAGATTTAATAGGAGTCACATCAATCACTTTTAGATCTTCATCATTATTATTGTTGAAACTAGAAGAACACGCTTTCACAAAGCAATCTTTTTTAGCACGCATCCTAGCGGTTCTTTCTTTGCACTCATCAATGGAAATTCTCATGGCTTTGAGAGACTCATTGATATCATGCTTAGGTGGAATAGATCTAAGTTTCAAAGAATCAACATCAAGAGAATTCTATCCACGTTCCTAGCCAACTCATCAATCTTAAGCAATTTTATTTCAACCAAAGCATTGAAATTCTTTTGCGAACTCATAAATTCTTTAACACTAGTCTCAAAATCAGAGGGCATCTTATTAAAATTTCCATAAGAGTTGTTGTAGGAATTACCATAATTGTCAGAGGAATTATTAGGAAACGGCCTAGAATTAAAGTTTCCTCTATACGCGTTGTTACCAAAATTGTTCACATCCATAGATTCATTATTATTCTCAATCAAAGTGGACAAAGGCATATCATTAGGATCAGAAGAAACACTCTTATTAGCAAACAATTTTATAAGTTCATCCATCTTTCCACTCAAAACATTAATCTCTTCAATCGCATGAACTTTTTTACTAGTGGATCTTTCGGTGTGCCATTGAGAATAATTAACCATAATATTATCTAGGAGTTTAGTAGCTTCTCCTAAAGTGATTTCCATAAAAGTGCCTCCCGCGGCCGGATCTAAAAGATTTCTAGAAGCAAAATTCAATCCGGCATAATTTTTTTGTATAATCATCCATAAATTCAAACCATGTGTAGGGCAATTACGTATCATTAATTTCATCCTCTCCCAAGCTTGTGCAACATGCTCATGATCAAGTTGCTTAAAATTCATAATATCGTTCCTAAGATAGATGATCCTAGTGGGAGGAAAATACTTAGAGATAAAAGCATCTTTGCACTTTTTCCATGAATCAATACTATTTTTAGGCAAATAAGAGAACCAAGTTTTAGCACGATCTCTAAGAGAAAACGGAAATAGCTTCAATTTAACAATATCATTATCCACATCTTTCTTCTTTTGCATATCACACAAATCAATAAAGTTGTTTAGACGGGTAGCGGCATCTTCACTAGGAAGGCCAGAAAATTGATCTTTCATGACAAGATTAAACAAAGCGGCATTAATTTAGTATTATCTTGAGCCATCGTGACAAACAATCAATCCAACACACAAGCACACAAGAAGCAAGCGAAAAGAGGCGAACGGAAAAGAGGCGAAGAAAAGGCAAAGGTTTTTGAAAATCATTTTAGAAGTGGGGGAGAGGAAAATGAGAGGCGAATGGCAAATAATGTAATGCGAGGGAGAAGAGTTTATGATGGGTACTTTGTATGTCTTGACTTGAGCGTAGATCTCCCCGGCAACGGTGCCAGAAATCCTTCTTGCTACCTCTTGAGCATGCGTTGGTTTTCCCTTGAAGAGGAAAGGGTGATGCAGCAAAGTAGCGTAAGTATTTCCCTCAGTTTTTGAGAACCAAGGTATCAATCCAGTAGGAGATAAGACGCAAGTCACCTAGTACCTGCACAAACAATCAAGAACCTTGCAACCAACGCGATAAAGGGGTTGTCAATCCCTTCACGGTCACTCGCAAAAGTGAGATCTAATAAAGATAGTAAGATAAATATTTTTGGTATTTTTGTTGTATAGATTGGAAAGTAAAGATTGCAAAATAAAATAAATAGGAAACTAGAATTGTAGATCGGAAACCTATATGATGTAAAATAGACCCGGGGGCCATAGGTTTCACTAGTGGCTTCTCTCAAGATAGCATGTATTACGGTGGGTGAATAAATTACTGCCGAGCAATTGATAGAAAAGCGCATAATTATGAGAATATCTAGGCAATGATCATGAACATAGGCACCACGTCCGTGTCAAGTAGACCGAAACGATTCTGCATCTACTACTATTACTCCACACATCGACCGCTATCCAGCATGCATCTAGAGTATTAAGTTCATAAGAACAGAGTAACGCATTAAGCAAGATGACATGATGTAGAGGGATAAACTCAAGCAATATGATATAAACCCCATATTTTTATCCTCGATGGCAACAATACAATATGTGCCTTGTTGCCCCTACTGTCTCTGGGAAAGGACACCGCAAGATAGAACGCAAAGCTAAGCACTTCTCCCATTGCAAGAAAGATCAATCTAGTAGGCCAAACTAAACCAATAATTCGAAGAGACTTGCAAAGATATCAAATCATGCATATAAGAATTCAGAGAAGAACCAAATATTATTCATAGATAAACTTAATCATAAATCCACAATTCATCGGATCTTGGCAAACACACCGCAAAAGAGTATTACATCGAATAGATCTCCAAGAACATCGAGGAGAACTTTGTATTCAGAACCAAAGAGAGAGAAGAAGCCATCTAGCTAATAACTATGGACCCAAAGGTCTGTGGTAAACTACTCACACATCATCGGAGAGGCTATTGTGTTGATGTAGAAGCCCTCCGTGATCGATTCCCCTTCCGGCAGATCGCCGGAAAAGGCCCCAAGATGGGATCTCACAGGTATAGAAGGTTGCGGCGGTGGAAAAGTGGTTTCGTGGCTCCCCCTGATGTTTTTAGGGTATAAGAGTATATATAGGTGAAAGAAGTATGTCGGTGGAGCTCCATGGGGCCCATGAGGGTGGGGGGCGCGCCCTCCTGCCTTGTGGCCGCCTCGCAGAGTTCCAGACTTCAACTCCAAGTCTTCTAGATTACTTTTGTTCCAAGAAAGATCATCGGAAAGGTTTCATTCTGTTTGGTATTCCTTTTCTGCAAAACACTGAAATAGACAAAAAAACAGAAACTGGCACTGGACCTTCGATTAATAGGTTAGCCCCAAAAATAATATAAAAGAGCATAATAAAGCCCATTAAACATCCAAAACAGATAATATAATAGCATGGAACAATAAAAAATTATAGATACGTTGGAGACGTATCATAAGTCTTCAAGGTAGACTTCCAAACCTTCACAGACTTCGTTCACCAGCGATCCACAATGGCTCTTGGATGCTCAGAACGCGACGCTTAACTGGCTGGAGGATGCATAGTCCCCAAGTGTAACAAGTCTTTAGGTCACGCGGACAGAAAGGCTTCAGTGATGCCTAACACTCTTTGGCTCTGGGTGTTTTGGGCTTTGTCCTTGCAAGGATCTCTCCCTCAAAGGCTTCAGAGGTGGGTTGCTCTCAAACGACAAAAGCCGTGCACTAACTCTGAGCAGCCACCAAATTATGGGGTAGGGGGTGGGCTATTTATAGCCTGGAGACAACCCGACATGATATGTCCAAAATGACCATGGGTCACTAAGGAACCGACATGTGTCCAACGGTCGGATTTCAAACACACGCGGCAGCTTGGCTTGGGCTACAAGCAAAGCTGACTCATCCAACTTTGGATAAGATTTGCTCTCATTGTCTTCGCTCGAAGACATAGGATTTTGGTTGAGCATCACATCAGTCATCTGACTTTGTTCACTTGGACCCCACTTAACAGTACAGTGGTTCCTATGACTCAATAAAGAAGAAAAGGAAATTTTGAAACAACTATGTATTCGCACTCCATAGTCTTCAAGTGAATGTCTTCACATGTCATTATCTTCATCGTGAATGTCTTCACGAACCACCATTGTCTTCAATGTCTTCATACATTTTTAGGGGTCATCTCTGGTAGGTAAACCGAATCAATAAGGGACTACTACCTGTGTTATCCTGCAATTCTCACAAACACATTAGTCCCTCAACCAAGTTTGTCGTCAATACTCCAAAACCAACTAGCGGTGGCACTAGATGCGCTTACATAAGTCTTCAAGGTAGACTTCCAAATCTTCATAGACTTCGTTCACCCGCGATCCACAATGACTCTTGGATGCTCAGAACGCGACGCCTAACCGGCTGGAGGATGCACAGTCCTCAAGTGTAACAAGTCTTCAGGTCACGCGGACAGAAAGACTTCAGTGATGCCTAACACTCTTTGGCTCTGGGTGTTTTGGGCTTTGTCCTCGCAAGGATATCTCTCTCAAAGGCTTCGGAGGTGGGTTGCTCTCAAATGACAAAAGCCATGTACTAACTCTGAGCAGCCACCAACTTATGGTGTAGGGGGTGGGCTATTTATTGCCACGAGGCAACCCGACATGATATGTCCAAAATGACACTGGATCACAAAGGAACCAACACGTGTCCAACGGTCGGATTTGAAACACACGCGGCAGCTTGGCTTGGGCTACAAGCAAAGCTGACTCATCCAACTCTGGATAAGATTCGCTGTCATTGTCTTCACTCAAAGACATAGGATTTAGGTTGAGCATCACTTCAGTCATCTGACTTTGTTCACTTGGACCCCACTTACCAGTACGGTGGTTCCTATGACTCAAGAAAGAAGAAAAGGAACTACGAAAGAAACTACGTCTTCGCACTCCATAGTCTTCAAGTGAATGTCTTCACAGGTTATTATCTTCAGCGTGAATGTCTTCACGAACCACCATTGTCTTCAATGTCTTCATACATTTTAGGGGTCATCTCTGGTAGGTAAACCGAATCAATGATGGACTACTACCTGTGTTATCCTGCAATTCTCACAAACACACTAGCCCCTCAACCACGTTTGTCATGAATACTCCAAAACCAACTAGGGGTGGCACTAGATGCACTTATAGGTGTGAAGAAAGAGGACTCTACGTCAATGACGACAACTCCATGATGGCATCTGCAAGGACTGCATCTTCAAGGCCTCAAGACCTCAAGACTCGAGACAAGAATTCAATACACACAACTGGGTGAAGGATGCTTTAGATGGGCGCAACTAGTGGATGACCCGGGATGCATGGAGAAGTGCCATGACATCTTGCGGAAAGCTTCACCCAGACTCCAAGAGACGGAAGAATACTTCATGCCCGGAAGCTTACCTGTGCAACCGCAAGTCATTATGGGCTCTGGCTTGGTTGACCTTAGTTGTGACTCTGGCTAGGACGGTTCTAGAAGATGTAGAACTACGGTAGGATTGGATGAGCACCGGACAGTGGTCATGGGAACTCTTCGCAAGACCATGTTTCGGTCGTCTTGTTCTCAAACACCCTGAAGTGCGAGAACGTAAAAAAGAGGGATCGAATCTTGCGGGTAAAGTGTACACACCTTTGCAGAGGGTTAAAACCTAATCGATTAGCCGTGTCCCCGGTTATGGACACTTTGAGCCTCTAGACTTGGATCTATCTCGGAACTCTCAACACTGGACTGATAACATAATTGTGGGCAACTTATGATGATTTTGGGCTATGAGACATCGGTTGGCGGAACCATGTCATGATAGAAAACTCCTTAGTACAAACTCCTGATATTCCTTTGATGTAGGGAAAATAAAACCGGCTTTTACGCAAACAAAACTCAAATACAGAGCCACAAAGCCAAATTGAATATAGTATAGTTTATCATCTGTTTTTCTTATAGTGATCTTGTCGGTACATTCAATGTACTGACCTACACGGCTGCAACGTATCATGTTGCAGATATTTCTTCAATGAGTAAGAGTTACGATAAAGGGTTACAGTCTACACTCAACTTGCCGATAGCATTGATGGGACTCCACGCCCGATTTACTGTTTCCGCTGAGACTTATAAGGTATATATCAGTTTTACGTTATTTCACATGTGATTGCACTTTGATATATACATTGATGTACTGTGTGTGTTAGCATACTGATCGAGGGATTGCATAGATACATAGAGGCTTGACCCTTTGAGGTCAGGTAGCTACAATGTCTTTCAAAATATCAATAGTAAAGAAAGTTATCCCTAGCCCATTCTGCTCAATCATTGATCCATTCATGAAACACACTCAACATTAGCTACATCCAATGCAAAAGTATGACAATAGTGCTCTCTTGTTGGTGCTTTATAAGAGAAGATGGAGACTCAAATTAAAAATAAAAATTGCATAAAAGTAAGTAGATAGGACCTTCGCAGAGGGAAGCAGAGATTTGTAGAGGTTCCAGAGCTCAAGGCTTAAATTATAGATAAAATTATTTTTAGATGCATGCTTTTTCCTGTCAACAAAAACGACCGAGAATTTGCAATATCTTCCATGCTAGACAAATTATAGGTGGTTCCCAAATAGAAAATAAAGTTTATTTCTTTTTCACCATTCTTTTACAATCCATGGCTAGCCATATCCACGGGTGCCTTCCATACCAACACTTTCCAAGAATTTATTATTATCATCATATTGTTTTTTTTTCATTTCGGGACTGGGCATCCCTATTACCTGCCACACTCTCGCGCAATGACAAGTGAATAACACTCATCGTGAGAATAAAATACCTAGCATGGAAAATATTGGCTACCCCCTGCCGCTTCATGAGCAGTACAGGCACACAAACGGAAATTCATTTTGAATAATTAGAGTTGGCACATGCAAATTTACTTGGGACGGCAGGGAAATACCGCCTATAGGTAGGTATGGTGGACTCATTTGGCACAACTTTGGGTTTAAGGAGTTGGATGCACAAGCAGCATTCCCGCTTAGTACAAATGAAGGCTAGCAATAGACTGAGAAGCAACCAACCAAAAAGCAAAAATGGTCATAAGCACGCATTGAAAATAACTAAAACTGAATAATGCACCATACGTAGGATATAACTTCATTGCATAACTATTGACTTTATGTGTGTGCATAGAGAATCACAAACCATAACACCAATATTCTTACTAAAGCACAATTACTCACTAGCATAACTCACATATTATCATCTTCATATCGCAACTATTGCAAGGAATCAAGTTTATCACATCCAATGATTCATATGAAAGTTTTTGTTTTATCCCCCGTGGATATCCATCACTTTGGGACCAAATTCATATCTTGTGCAAATTACCATCACTATTATCGACTCCCAAAAAGATATAAGTGAAGCATGAGAGTGCAAATATTTCTTTAAAATCTTATCAACTCTCAAAATAGTATAAGTGAAGCATGAGAGTGTATGTATTTCTTTAAAATATAACCACCGCCGTGCTCAAAAAGGTATAAGTGAAGCACTAGAGCAACTGCCTAAATGAAAAGATTTAAGTGAAGCACAAAGAGTATTCTAAAAAATCATGATAAATGTGTGGCTCTCTCAAATAAGTGTGTTCAGTAGAGATGATTGTGACAAACTAAAAAGCAATATACACGGTGCTCCAAGCAAAACTCATGATATGCGACGAATCCAAGTAAAATTACCGATGGTCGGTAGAAGAGAGAGGGGATGCCTTACGGGGCATCACCAAGCTTAGTTGCTTGAGAGTCCTTGAATATTACCTTGCGGTGTCTCGGGCATCCACAAGCTTAGGCTCTTGCCACTCCTTATTCCTTCATCCATCGTCATCTCACCCAAAACTTGAAAACTTCAATCACACAAAACTCAACAAAACCTCGTGAGACCCGTTAGTATAATAAAGCAAATCACCACTTTAAGTACTATTGCAAACCTATTCATATTTTATTTTTGCATTATATCTACCGTATTCTAACTTCTCCATGGCTTATACCCCCCGATACAATCCATAGTTTCATCAAAACAAGCAAAACAATGCATCAAAAACAGAATCTGTCAAAAATAGAATAGTTTGTAGCAATTTGAACATTGACCATACTTCTGTAACTCCAAAAATTCTGAAAAATTAGGACAACATGGGCAATTTGTATATCAATCATGTGTAAATATTCAGAATTTTATCACGCTCCAGCAAATTTTAACAATTCTGCTACTGGACGGAAAGTTTCTGTTTATGCACAGAATCAAAGCAACTATCACCCAAATCATCCCAAAGTCTTTGCTTGGCACAAACACTAACTAAAACACTAAAACACAATCATAACAGTAGCATAATTGTGTGATTATTGAAAAATAGAAAATAAACAAAAAAATTAAAAGATAACTATTGGGTTGCCTCCCAACTAGCGCTATTGTTTTACGCCCCTAGCTTGGCATAATGCATAGTTTCAAGTATTGTCTTCTTTCTTGTCATTCAAAGATGTGTTTTCCTCTGGAGTTTTTTCAAAGGTAATATGAAACACATCATCCATAGAAATTTTAGCATTAGCAATTTTCCATCCGCAAATCCCCCTTGATTACTGGCTACAATCCAAGAGTGTTGACTATTAACACTATCAAAAACTTATTGGATTATATTCAAAGGAGGAACTTCCTTTTTAGTATTCTCATCAAAGATGTGGTCATTGTGGGACAAAGACCTCAACAAGTAATCACTGTTGTAAAGGATCTCATCTATCACCGGTTTTTCACGGTTCATACCATAAAAATCAAAGATCTCTCTAGCTTCTCGCACTATGTGATCAAATTCATTCATGAGGACAAAGGTATTTATCTTTTTAGCTCTAGGGTTTCTTATAACATGCAAATCATAAAACAATCTTTGCAAAGTAGGATGAGTGCGAATAAATCTTCTCTCTAGTTTAAGAACAAGTGCGGAGATAGCCTCGGCATAATTTTTGGTTCTTTTAAGTATAGGAGCATCATCACAAGTCAAGTTCCGATGCAACTAAAAAAAATTCTTTGATGACACTTATTCCTATAACATTCCCTTGTCCCAACACAAAAGTTTTAGCATCAAGATTAGTGAACTTCCAATTTTAGGAGTTCTACCATCATCCGTTTCTGGCATGCCAAAATCACTCATGGTAACAATTTCAAACGAGCAAACAAGAAAACACGCAAAAAGGCAAACTGGAAACATTTTTTTGTACTTCTGTAAAAAAAATTAGAAGTGGGGGAGATGAAAACGAGAGGCGAATGAAAATAATGTAATTGCAATGAGAAGAAGGTTTATGCGAAGGTACTTGATACGTCTCCAACATTTTTATAATTTTTTATTATTCCATGCTATTATATTATCTGTTTTGGATGTTTAATGGGCTTTATTATGCACTTTTATATTATTTTTGGGACTAACCTACTAACCGGAGGCCCAGTGCAATTTGTTGTTTTTTGCCTTTTTCAGTGTTTCGTAGAAAAGGAATATCAAATGGAATCCAAACGGAATGAAACCGTCGGGAGAGTTATTTTTGTAACAAACGTGATCCAGGAGACCTGGAGTGGACGTCAAAGAAGCAACGAGGCGGCCACGAGGCAGGGAGGCACGCCCAGGGGGGTAGGCGCGCCCCCACCCATGTGGGCCCCTCGTGGCTCCACGGACCTACTTCCTTCGCCTATCTATAGTCATATACCCCGAAAACATCCGAGAGCACCACGAAACCCTATTTCCACTGCCGCAACCTTCTGTACCCGTGAGATCCCATCTTGGGGCCTTTTCCGGCGCTCCGCCGGAGGGGGAATCGATCATGGAGGGCTTCTACATCAACACCATAGCCTCTCCGATGATGTGTGAGTAGTTTACCACAGACCTTCGGGTCCATAGTTATTAGCTAGATGGCTTCTTCTCTCTCTTTGGATCTTAATACAAAGTTCTCCTTGATTCCCTTGGAGATCTATTCGATGTAACTCTTTGTGCGGTGTGTTTGTCGAGATCCGATGAATTGTGGGTTTACGATCAAGATTATCTATGAATAATATGTGGTTCTTCTCTGAATTCTTATATGTATGATTTGATATCTTTGCAAGTCTCATCGAATTATCAGTTTGGTTTGCCTTACTAGATTGATCTTTCTTGCAATGGGAGAAGTGCTTAGCTTTGGGTTCAATCTTGCGGTGTCCTTTCCCAGTGACAGCAGGGGCATCAAGGCACGTATTGTATTGTTGCCATAGAGGACACAAAGATGGGGTTTATATCATATTGCTTTAGTTTATCCCTCTACATCATGTCATCTTTCCTAATGCGTTACTCCGTTCTTATGAACTTAATACTCTAGATGCATGCTGGATAGCGGTCGATGTGTGGAGTAATAGTAGTAGATGCAGAATCGTTTTGGTCTACTTGTCGCGGACGTGATGCCTATATACATGATCATGCCTAGATATTCTCATAACTATGCGCTTTTCTATCAATTGCTCGACAGTAATTTGTTCACCCACCGTAGAGTATGCTATCTTGAGAGAAGCCACTAGTGAAACCTATGGCCCCCGGGTCTATTTTCCATCATATAAATTTCCGATCTATTTTATTTTACAATCTTTACTTTCCAATCTATATCATAAAAATACCAAAAATATTTATCTTATTATCTCTATCAGATCTCACTTTTGCAAGTGACCGTGAAGGGATTGACAACCCCTTTATCGCGTTGGTTGCAAGGTTCTTATTTGTTTGTGCAGGTACAAGGTGACTTGCGTGTAACCTCCTACTGGATTGATACCTTGGTTCTAAAAAATTGAGGGAAATACTTATGCTACTTTGCTGCATCACCCTTTCCTCTTCAAGGGAAAACCAACGCATGCTCAAGAGGTAGCAAGAAGGATTTTTGGCGCCGTTGCCGGGGAGGCTTACGCCAAGTCAAGTTAAGATTTGATCTCCCAGCAACTAGCCACTTCTGGCGCCGTTGCCGGCGAGATCTACGTACAAGTCAAGAGATACCAAGTACCCATCACAAACTCTTATCCCTCGCATTACATTACTTGCCATTTGCCTCTCGTTTTCCTCTCCCCCACTTCACCCTTGCCATTTTATTCGCCCTTTTTCCGTTCGTCTCTTTTCGCTTGCTTCTTGTGTGTCCGTGTGTTAGATCATTGGTTTTGCTATCATGTCTAGTCCTTCTATCATCGTTAGTACTCCCGATCATGAAGTTCTTAATTTTAAACAAAGGGAGGGAGAAAATTTAAAAGATGCTTAGTATAGAATCTGCTCTCAGAATAGATCCAATAGGAAGCAATCCACTCCCGTTCTTCTTCGCAACTTTTATGTGGGCATCACCCCTTCGAATAGATATATTCTTGATACCATTACCGGAGGGAATTTCTTGGGTAGCCATACTTTTGATTCTTATAATGCTATGATAGATTTGTTTGGCCCACCACCTCTTTTGGTTAATGGAACTATTTTAACTTTGGAACATGTGATGCAAAGGCTTGAAATTATTGAAAATAAAGTTGCCACTATAGAGTTGATTGAAAATTTGGATAAAAAGATCCACAACCAAATTACCCAATATGGATCTAAGGTAGGAGTTACTCTGAATTTTTTTAAGGAAAAGGAACCCATAGTTAACGAAAAGATAGATCAAGATTCCACAAGAATTGATAAACTTGAGGATATTATTACCAACTTAGGGTCTGCCTTTTCTTCCGTGAGAAATACTCCTAATGCCAAAGTTGCCAAATTGATGTATGTTCCTAAAAATAAGGGTGAATCTTCTAGTAAGGAAAATGCGGATCTCAAATCCATAAGTGTTCACCCCAACTTTTTCGCTATCATTAAGGAACCTTTTGCTACAAATGAATTTCTTGATTTCTTGCCTAGGAGTTTGATCATTAACAAAAAGAAGGAAACTCCTAAGGGTTATAAGTGTTCTATTGAAGAATTGCCAACCAAAGATGACAATACCTAGATCTATTCTTGCCTTTATGCCTAGCTAGGGGCGTTAAACGATAGCGCTTGTTGGGAGGCAACCCAATTTTATTTTTGTTTCTGTTTAGTAATAAATAATTCATCCAGCCTCTGGTTAGATGTGGTTTATGTTTTAATTAGTGTTTGTGCCAAGTAAAACCTATAGGATCTTCTTGGATGATAATTATTTGATCTTGCTGAAAAAGACAGAAACTTTCTGCTCACGAAAAAATTGCTAAAAATCACCAGGACGTGATAAAATACTTATTCCAATTGAAGTAGATCAATAAACAAATTATTTAGGTCGTCCTATTTTGGCAGAATTTTTGAGTTACAGAAAGTTTGCGTTTGATGCAGATTACTACAGACTGTTCTGTTTTTGATAGATTCTGTTTTTGTGTGTTGTTTGCTTATTTTGATGAATCTATGGCTAGTATCGGGGGGTATGAACCATAGAGAAGTTGGAATACAGTAGGTTTAACACCAATATAAATAAAGAATGAGTTCATTATAGTACCTTAAAGTGGTGATTTGTTTTCTTATACTAACGGAGCTCATGAGATTTTCTGTTGAGTTTTGTGTTGTGAAGTTTTCAAGCTTTTGAGTAAAGATTTGATGGATTATGGAATAAGGAGTGGCAAGAGCCTAAGATTGGGGATGACCAAGGCACCCCAACTTAAAATTCAAGGACAACCAAAAGCCTAAGCTTCGGGATGCCCCGGAAGGCATCCCCTCTGTCGTCTTCGTCTATCGGTAACTTTACTTGAGGCTATTTTTTTTATTCACCACATGATATGTGTTTTGCTTGGAGCGTCTTGTATGATTTGAGTCTTTGCTTTTTAGTTTACCACAATCATCCTTGTTGTACACACCTTTTGGGAGAGACACACATGAATCGGAATTTATTAGAATACTCTTTGTGCTTCACTTATATCTTTTGAGCTAGATAATTTTGCTCTAGTGCTTCGCTTATATCTTTTAGAGCACGGTGGTGGTTTTATTTTATAGAAATTATTGATCTCTCATGATTCACTTATATTATTTTGAGAGTCCTATAAAACAGCATGGTAATTTTATTTGGTTAAAAATTAGTCCTAATAAGACGAACATCCAAGATAGGTATAACAAAAACTATCATATAAAGTGCATCGAATACTATGAGAAGTTTGATACTTGATAATTGTTTTGAGATATGAAGATGGTGATATTAGAGTCATGCTAGTTGAGTAGTTGTGAATGTGATAAATACTTGTTCTAAAGTTTGTGATTCCCGTAGCATGCACGTATGGTGAACCGTTATGTGATGAAGTCAGAGCATGATTTATTTATTGATTGTCTTCCTTATGAGTGGCGGTCGGGGATGAGCGATGGTCTTTTCCTACCAATCTATCCCCCTAGGAGCATGCACGTAGTACTTCGTTTTGATAACTAATAGATTTTTGCAATAAGTATGTGAGTTCTTTATGACTAATGTTGAGTCCATGGATTATACGCACTCTCATCCTTCCACCATTGCTAGCCTCTCTAGTACTGCGCAACTTTCGCCGGTACCATAAACCCACCATAAACCTTCCTAAAAAAAGCCACCATACCTACCTATTATGGCATTTCCATAGCCATTCCGAGATATATTGCCGTGCAACTTTCCACCGTTCCGTTTATTATGACACGCTCCATCATTGTCATATTGCTTTGCATGATCATGTAGTTGACATCGTATTTGTGGCAAAGCCACCTTTATAATTATTTCATACATGTCAGTCTTGAGTCATTGCATATCCCGGTACACCGCCGGAGGCATTCACATAGAGTCATATTTTGTTCTACGTATTGAGTTGTAAGTAAATAAAAGTGTGATGATCATCATTATTAGAGCATTGTCCCAAGTGAGGAAAGGATGATGGAGACTATGATTCCCCCACAAGTCGGGATGAGACTCCGGACGAAAAAAAGAGGCCATAAAAAAGAGAAAAGGCCCAAATAAAAAAAAATATGAGAGAAAAAGAGAGAAGGGACAATGTTACTATCCTTTTACCACACTTGTGCTTCAAAGTAGCACCACGATCTTCATGATAGAGAGTCTCCTATGTTGTCGCTTTCATATACTAGTGGGAATTTTACATTATAGAACTTGGCTTGTATATTCCAATGATGGGCTTCCTCAAATTGCCCTCGGTCTTCGTGAGCAAGCGAGTTGGATGCACACCCACTTAGTTTCCTTCGTTGAGCTTTCATACGCTTATAGCTCTAGTGCATCCGTTGCATGGCAATCCCTACTCACTCACATTGATATCTATTGATGGGCATCTTCATAGCCCGTTGATACGCCTGGTTGATGTGAGATGATCTTCTCCTTTTTGTCTGCTCCACAACCACCCTTCTATTCCACATATAGTGCTATGTCCATGGCTCACGCTCATGTATTGCGTGAAGATTGAAAAAGTTTGAGTAAATCAAAAGTATGAAACAATTGTTTGGCTTGTCATCGGGGTTGTGCGTGATTTAAATATTTTGTGTGATGAAGATAGAGCATAACCAGACTATATGATTTTGTAGGGATAACTTTCTTTGGCCATGTTATTTTGAGAAGACATGATTGCTTTGTTAGTATGCTTGAAGTATTATTATTTTTATGTCAATATTAAACTTTTATCTTGAATATTTAGGATCTGAACATTCATGCTACAATAAAGAAAATTACATTAGAATTATGCTAGGTAGCATTCCACATCAAATATTCTGTTTTTATCATTTACCTACTCAAGGACGAGCATGAATTAAGCTTGGGGATGCTTGATACGTCTCCAACGTATCTATAATTTTTTATTGTTCCATGCTATTATATTATCTGTTTTGGATGTTTAATGGGCTTTATTATGCACTTTTATATTATTTTTGGGACTAACCTACTAACCGGAGGCCCAGTGCAAATTGCTGTTTTTTGCCTTTTTCAGTGTTCCGCAGAAAAGGAATATCAAACGGAATCCAAACGGAATGAAACCTTCAGGAGAGTTATTTTTGGAACAAACGTGATCCAGGAGACTTGGAGTGGACGTCAAGAAAGCAACGAGGCGACCACGAGGCAGGGAGGCGCGCCCCCACCCTCGTGGGCCCCTCGTGGCTCCACCGACCTACTTCCTTCGCATATATATACTCATATACCCCGAAAACATCCGAGAGCACCACGAAACCCTATTTCCACCCCCGCAACCTTCTGTACCCGTGAGATCCCATCTTGGGGCCTTTTCCGGTGCTCCGCCGAAGGGGGAATCGATCACGGAGGGCTTCTACATCAACACCATAGCTTCTCCGATGATGTGTGAGTAGTTTACCACAGACCTTCGGGTCCATAGTTATTAGCTAGATGGCTTCTTCTCTCTCTTTGGATCTCAATACAAAGTTCTCCTCGATTCCCTTGGAGATCTATTCGATGTAATTCTTTTAGTGGTGTGTTTATCGAGATTCGATGAATTGTGGGTTTATGATCAAGACTATCTATGAACAATATTTGGTTCTTCTCTGAATTCTTATATGTATGATTTGATATCTTTGCAAGTCTCTTCGAATTATCAGTTTGGTTTGGCCTACTAGATTTTTCTCAATGGGAGAAGTGCTTAGCTTTGGGTTCAATCTTGCGGTGTCCTTTCCCAATGACAGCAGGGGCAGCAAGGCACATATTGTATTGTTGCCATCGAGGATAAAAAGATGGGGTTTATATCATATTGCTTGAGTTTATCCCTCTACATCATGTCATCTTGCCTAATAGGTTACTCCGTTCTTATGAACTTAATACTCTAGATGCATGTTGGATAGAGGTCGATGTGTGGAGTAATAGTAGTAGATGCAGAATCATTTCGGTCTACTTGTCACGGACGTGATGCCTATATACATGATCATGCCTAGATATTCTCATAACTATGCACTTTTCTATCAATTGCTCGACAATAATTTGTTCACCCACCGTAGATTATGCTATCTTGAGAGAAGCCACTAGTGAAACCTATGGCCCCCGGGACTATTTTCCATCATATAAGTTTCCGATCTATTTTATTTTGCAATCTTTACTTTCCAATATATATCATAAAAATACCAAAAATATTTATCTTATTATCTCTATCAGATCTCACTTTTGCAAGTGGCCGTGAAGGGATTGACAACCCCTTTATCGCGTTGGTTGCAAGGTTCTTATTCGATTGTGCAGGTACAAGGCGACTTGCGTGTAACCTCCTACTGGATTGATACCTTGGTTCTCAAAAACTGAGGGAAATACTTACGCTACTTTGCTGCATCACCCTTTCCTCTTCAAGGGAAAACCAACGCATGCTCAAGAGGTAGCAGTACTTGATAGTTGTTGACGATGTCTCCTCGACAACGGCACTAGAAATTGTTCCTGCTACATGTAAACTGCGTTGGGATTTCCCCGAAGAGGAGAGGATCACTACAGGAATCAAGAACTTTGCTGTCTACCATGGCGGACGGCACAGGCATGCCTGGCGGACGGCAAAGGCCTTTGCCGTCAGCCAGCAGACGGCAACATGTCCGGCTGAATAAGCTACGGCGAAGGGCTCTTTGCCGTTTGCTGGCAGACGGCAAAGATGCTTTGTCGTCCGTCAGCAGACGGCAAAGGACCTGGACGGCATAAGTGGCAGCTTAGGGCCGTTAAGGGGTTAACGGCGTGCTTTGTTGTTTGCTGGCTGACGGCAAAGACCTTTGCATCGTTGTCGTCTGCTAGCAGACGGCAAAGTGCCCAAAGGTGCTAGCCAGATGTCTGCCACGTGGCATGCTATGCCGTCTGCTGGCAGACGGCAAAGATGCAAAATTCTTTGCCGTTCTTTGCCATCTGGCAGCAGACGGCAAAGTGCCTGTACAGCCCCTTTTTTCCTTAAACTCATTCAATTTGACAGAATTTCACAGATATACACACACACACACACACGTTTGAAAATAATTTCAACAAGCATACCAACAATAAGTTTCCAACAACATAAGAAACATACAAGTTTCCAACAACATATCCAACATACAATGATTTCCAACAAGAAGTTTCCAACAACATATATATCCATATATACATACATATCCAAAACAAGTTTCCAAGAACATATCCATATATACATACATATCCAAAAGAAGTTTCCAACAAGTTTCCATAAACAAAAAGGAAGAACAAGGAGAAGAGTACACTCCATCAATGCAAGCTTCCTCATCTAAAGCAAATCTGCAAATTAAGAAAGATGAAAGTTAGAAGAAGAAGAAGAAGAAGACAAGATAGAAGAAAGAGAGGAAAAGGAAGAAGAAGCATTTAGCCTCTCTTTCTTTTTCTCCTCTCCTCTTCTTTATCTTCTTCTTCTTCTTCTAACTAAGGTAGGTAAAAATGCCATTTTTTAGCTAAGCTAGGTAAAAATGCTAAGTGTGTAGGTCATTTTAGAGCTAAGCTAGGTAAATAGGTCATTTTGGATCTAACCTAGGTAAAATGGATCATATTGGAGCTAACCTAGGTAAACTTGGTCATTTTGGAGCTAACCTGGGTAAAATGGATCATATTGGAGCTAACCTAGGTAACTAAGCATATTAGAGATAACTTAGCATATTAGAGCTAACTTAAGTAAGCTAATTATGGTTACCAAGATTGTTATGCCATTTCAAACCTAAGTAAGTTAATTATACCATTTTTTGCATAAGTAAGTTGTATGTCATTATTGAGCAAACCTAAGTAACTAAGCATATTAGAGATAACTTAGCATACTAGAGCTAACTTAGGTCATTTCGGAGGAAACAAAGCTAAGTATAGATCATTTTGGAGATCTGACATACCTGACATACTTCACTCCTCCTTCTTCTCCTTCTCCTTCATCATCCTGATGCGCTTAGAGCGGCGAGGCAGTGTGATGTAGTCTTCTACAACAATTGGCATGGTCATGTCGCCCAGCTGTGGGATCGCCGGCACCACCACCATCGCTAGGCCATTGTCAGGCACCACCACCACCGCGAGGCCATCTTCAGGCAGCACCATCACTAGGTCATCGTCAGCCACCACCATCTTTTGCCCATCGTCAGCCACCACCATCAGTTGCCCATCGTCAGCCACCACCATCGCTTGCCCATCGGCATCCCCACTCTGCTCCTCTTCTTCCCCACTCCATTCTGGATCATCCTCGCTGCTGCTTTTGCTGTAGCCAGAGTCGCTGCTGCTGCTCCCATTGCCTCACCAAATGCAACAAAGTTTTTTTAACAATCAGTGTGAGACAAAGCCAAATGGAGAGGAGGAAGAGGCGGAGCGTACTGGCATCGTCGTCGTCCTGGTAGCGCATGCGGCACATAGTCGTGTTGAACACCTTCACGGTGAGCATGGCGTTGCTGTCGTACCCGAGGACAAGGAAGTACCTGTGCCGCAGGTCGTAGGCACGGACGAACTGCTCCTAGCCATGACACAGGTACATGTGGTCGTACCTAAACACCACCTCCACGTCCCACAGCCTGCGAAGCCCACTGCCGGCCTGTCGCAGCTTCACATTCTGTGGCCGATGGATGTCCAACATCTTCATAAAAGTGTCAGGCAGCCTCTGCAGCGTGGGTCAAGCAGTGATGTAGCAAACAACAGAGTTATGATAAAGAAATGGGTGAAGGGGAGATCTCTCCTTTTATGTACCTGCCTCTTGGAGGAATTCTTGAGTATGATCATGAAGAACTCGAAACCTTCCAAGTCGTACTCCGGTGTGGCAAAGCGCAGCCTGCGGTGGCGGCCTCCCCCCATCTCTGATAAGCAGTAGAAGAGACCAATTACTACCCTTACAACATTATCATACAACATTACAGCAGCAGAAGTTTTGAGCAGAAGATAATCAACTACACCAAGTTATCATTTCACACTCAAAAAGCAATGCACTTGTGGACATATGATGGCAACAGCTAGAACCCTTCAAAACTAGGGATTTCTTTAGACATGAAACAAAATTTAAAATGTAAACCAAATTGATGGTGATACCAATAAGAAAACATTACCACTACCAACGATATTGATGGTGATATTCAAAGATAACACAAGGTTCAAGTGTAACCAATATTTTTTCATTTATTTTTTGGTAGAAAAATTATTTTAAATTTGGTGAAATATTGACAACTACAATTTTGCATGACATGCCATAGACCTTATGTCTTCTACTGTCACACTTCAACCAATATCATAATTCATTTAATATTTTTTTGCCAAGTGACAATTACATTGAGAAAAACTAGGGATTTCTTCCTCTTCTTCTTCTTATTTTTTCTCATCTTTCTTCTTTCTTCTTAACCTAAACTAATCCGAAAGTAAACTAAATGTAAACCAAAACTTAAAAAACAGAAACAAAACCTAAAGTAAACGTAAACTAAACCAAGCCTAAATTAAACTAAACCTAAACTAAATCTAAAAAAAGAGAAAAAATACAAGGTCTAGTTTAAGATCCTCTTCTTCTTCTCTTGGACATGCTCCTTCTCCTGGGCATGTTCCTTCAATAAGATCCTTTAATAAGAGCAGTATGACTGAATGAGAGTAGGAGTACTTTAAGATCCTCTTGAAGCACTACTGCTTGAAGAGGATCCTTTAATTAAAACTATAGCAAATCTACTGAAACTACAGATGATCCTTTAATTAAAACTACAGATGCAAGCAAAACTACTGAAACTACAAATGATCCTTTAATTAACTGGAAAATTTCATTTGGTTTTTATTAAAGGAAAAGTTTCATTTAGGTCCAGCAAGCAAATGATTGAACAACAAGTTGCAGTTACTTGGAGTAACATTTGGTTTTAATTTACTTGGAGTAGTGTCTAGAGCAAGAAGAGATAAGAGGGTACTCTAGTACTATAGCTAGCAATCCACTAGCATTACTCCAATAGCACTACATCATCTTGTCACATTAGCATTTTTTTTGAAAGCTCAGGACAGTGAGGGCAACCCCCCACTGACTTTATATTAAATCAACAAACACAACTTACAACTCTCAGGGGCTACATCAGAGTGGATATGGCGAGTCCTCACCGCCAGAGAGAGGGAAAATGAGATCACAATACAAATACAAGGGGAAAGGCTGTTTGTATACTAGATGGACGTGACAAAACTATCCACAAACGGCACCAAGGCCTCCTTGACTATGTGCCTCATCATGCCAAAGTCGTTTTTGAATCTCAGAAGCCAGCTATCAATCGTAGGCATCACACCTCTAAAGTGCTTGTTGTTGCGCTCCTTCCACACGCTCCAGGCCACAATGATAAAGACCTCCATAAACATGGGACTCGTCCACCTGTCCCTTGCCTCATGCACCAGTTGAAGCCTGTTTCCACCGTGCGCCCACTCGAACCCCAGCTTCCTCCAACACGTTCTACTGAAGGCACAATCGAAGAAGAGATGTTCTACCGTCTCTTCCGGCGGGTTATCACAGAGGAGGCAAGTATACACATCATCTCGCAGCCCTCCTCTTCAGCATGTTTCTAGTGTTCAGCATGTCCGCTAGAAGGAGCCACACAAAAACCCTCCACTTATTAGTGCATTTTGATTTCCATATCCACTTGAACGCATCATCCGCCACCACCCCACGGAAGCAATGATCGTAAAACTTTCTAGGAGAAAAGTCACCGGATCCCCAGACGCATCTCCAGATGTCAGGGGCTTCACTCAATTCTGTCGAGGCCATGCTGCATTGAAGGTCACGCAACTCCTCCCTGGCTTGTGTTGAAATCGGTAGCTAGAAATTATGCCCAAGCGTCGACGCTGTCAACAGCACTTGCACCGAGACATCTTCGTTAGTAGCAAAGGAAAACAGCCTAGGGTGCCTGTCGCTGAGGATATTATTATGCCACAAATCTTTCCAGAACAGCACCGTGCTTCCGTCTCGCACCTCCACCGACGTGACCCCTCTGTAAGTTAGTGTAAGCTGCAGGATGTCGCGCCACCAGAATGATCCGCACTGATCAGTTGCATGGGGCACCAAACCCTCATAGTAAGTGGACCAAATTAGGTTAACCCACGGCACATCCCAATGGTTGTAGAATTTATGCAGCTGTTTAAGGAGCAGACCTTGGTTCTGACCTTGAAGATCGATTATCCCCAGACCGCCCTTCTCTTTGGGCCGACATACTAGGTTCCATGCCGCCAAGGACACTGCTTTGTGGCCATCCTCCGTGTTCTTCTCCCAGAAACAATATCTCCTGAGTTTGTCAAGATGTTCCAGGATCTTCGGAGGCAGTCTGATTGAGCACATAGCATAAATCGCCAGGGACGTGACCACCGAGTTGACCAAGGTGAGCTTTGAACCAAGGTCAAGGAGCGAGGCGGCAGTGGATAACCTGCGCTCGACCGAAGCAACCAACGGCATTAGGTCAGCCACCGTTGGTTTAGCAGTGCCCATCGGCATGCCAAGGTATGTGAACGGCATTTTGCCAACCTTGCAGCCAAAAACCTCTGCCAAGCGATCCGTTGCATCCACCGCCGTGTTGACAGTCATCAGAGTTGATTTTTGAAAGTTATGCGCAGCCCTATGGAGGAGGCATCGTCCTGAAGAATGCGTTTGATCGTCTCTGCTTGCGCTTGATCAGCTGGCATCACGAGGATCGTGTCATCCGTGTACTGAATCACGGGGTAATCATCCTCCATAGCCGGCATGGGTAGCTCAATTTCACCACTCCGGTACGCGTCATTCATGGCTGCTTGGAGAAGGTCAGCCGCCAAGACGAAGATGAGCGGGGACAGCGGGTCGCCTAGGCGCACCCCTCTCTTACAAAAGAATTGTTTACCAGGGGTCCCGTTTAGGAGCACCGAGGATTTTGTAGTCGAGAACAAGCAATGGATCCAACCTAACCAGCGATCGTCAAAGCCCATGCATTTCATAATCTGCAACATTGGAGCATGCTCGATCGTATCAAAGGCTTTTGCAAAGTCTAGCTTAAGAATGGCGATTTCATGTCCCGAAGCTTGAAACTGCTGTATGAATTCATACGCCCACGCCACACAATCTTGGATCGATCTACCCCTCAAGAATTCGTACTGGTTTCGGTGAATAATCTTAAGAACCACTTTATGCAGACGGTTTGCCGAGAGTTTTGTCAGCAATTTGAGGCAGCAGTTGAGGAGAGTTATGGGGCGGTAGTCATCAGCTGTCTCCGGCGATTGAGTTTTTGGGATGAGAGTGATAAATCCAGTATTCAAACTATCAAGGTCCAAGGTACCTGCATGAAAATCAAAAAAAAGTCGATAGAACTCCTCCTTAATGATGTGCCAGCAGGATTTTATGAAGCTTCCACTAAAACCATCCGGTCTAGGAGCACGATCCGGTGGCATCTCTTTGACAACCTGGTCAATCTCCTCCCGGGTGAAGGGCTCTGACAGGGCCTGCAGACCATCCACCTTTTTGATGATGCGATCCAGATCAAACCTCATGTTGGTAGGATTGGAGCAGCCTAGTCTTTCTTTGTATGTTTGCAGCAAGACGGCCTCCTTGCCCACATGCTCATAAACGACCGAGTCATTCGATCGACGCGGCGAAGCAATATTGTTTCTACGAAAACGCTCAGTCGCTACTCTATGGAAGAACTTGGTGTTGCCATCGCCAAATTTGAAGTGTCTGATGGTGCAACGTTTCTTCCAATACTCTTTTTTGCAGTCAAGCAGGTGAAGAAGGTGTTTCTTCAGGATTTTTCTGAAGATAGGTTCCGGCACGGACAACCGCCGATGCTCCTCAAGGCCATCAAGCTCAAGAAGGGTTTTATTACAGTTATCAATCAACACTGACAGCTTAGAAATTTTCTTGCTCCATTGTTTCAAATCATATCGCAGGTTTTTGAGTTTTTTGCACAAGACCGCAGCTGTGTTCGGGGCATAACAGCGCTTGTTCCATGATCGTTGCACTACATCAAAGAAGCCTGGCTGTTTGATCCAGTAGTCCTCAAAGCGGAACAATTTGGTCTTGGGGATTTTGGTCTGGATGCTTACATAACACGGCACATGATCCGATGTGGGCTTCCCCAGAGGCATGACTACAGTGTTCGGATACTTGGCCGCCCAGTCCACATAGGTAAAGTGCCAGTCTAACTGTTCAAGGAGGGGGTTGGATTGCATATTGCTCCATGTGAATGAGCGCCCCTTGACCGGCAATTCTACCAAAGACTGTCTACGTATGAATTCGTTGAAGATTAACATATCATTAGCATCCCCACCCCCACAGTTATGATTATCGGGCGTTCTGATGTAGTTGAAGTCTCCTAATACAAGCCAATCTTCCCCATTAGGAATGTGGAGGTCAAAGAACCACGCAGTAAACAGTGATCTGTTGGGATCAGCGCAAGGACCATAAACGTTAACAAGTGTCCACGAATCATTGTCACATTAGCATTACTCCAATAGCATCAATCCACTAGCATTACTCCAACAGTACTCAGACAAACACCACATCACAAGAGTACACTGGAAAATTCAGAAAGAGCTTCAAATACCAGGAGCTTTTATTCATAGTGTACACCAAAATCCTACTCCTAAACAGCACAAAGAAGCTACACAATGTGCACTAAAAAAGCTTCACAGTGTACCAACAACTCCAGAATGGAATTGGCAAAGAAGAAAAGGCACTACACAATGTGCAAGGAGTATAAAATAGCTTCACGGTGTAACAACAACAACTTCATCCACTCCTAAACAGCACATAGGAGAATCCTAAGAAAGTGAAGAAATTGCTCCTTCATCTACGACGGAACTATCCGTATCAAATATAACAAGTTTATGAACAATTCTCTCAACTTTTGCTTCAGTTAGTTGACAGCAGACAACATGCACCAGTCCGACGTCGGTCGCGGCAAATTAGAAGGAGGCAGGCCGCGCACTACACACGCACGCGGATGCCGGACGGCACCCGCAGATGCAGTCCCAGGGCCTATAGTACTCCTAAGCAAGCAGCAACACGGGGGATCGAGCGAAGCGGACGGGGGAGCTCACCTCGCGGCGGAGCGTGTGGTCGAAGGAGCAGCGGGCGAGGTCGGGGTGGCACGGGGCGGAGGAGGGGGTCGCCGGGGCGGCGGGGGCGGTGCGGCGACGGGGTTGGCGCGGGGTGGAGAGGGGGTCGCCAGGGCGGCGTGGGCGGCGCGGCGACGTGGGTGGCGCGGGGCGGCGGCGGCACGGGGCCGGGGCGGCCGGCGACGGGGGTGGTGCGGGGCGAAGGAGGGGGTCGCTGGGGCGACAGGGGTGGCGCGGGGCGGAGAGGGGGTCGCCGGGGCGGCGGGGGCGGCGCGGCGATGTGGGTGGCGTGGGGCGGCCGGCGACGGGGGTGGTGCGGGGCAGAGGAGGGGGTCGCTGGGGCGACAGGGGTGGCGCGGGGCGGAGAGGGGGTCGCCGGGGCGGTGGGGGCAGCACGGCGACGGGGGTGGCGCGGGGCGGCGGCGGCTCGGGCACGGGGCGGAGAGAGAGCGGACAGAGAGAGAGAGAGAGAGGGGTGGGGCGCGGGCGTGTTGGCTTTTTAGTTAGGGCACGGTTAGACGGCAAAGAGCCTAGCTAACGGACATTAGTTTGGGCACTTTCTTTGCCGTCCACTAGCACACGGCAAAGAATCTTTGCCGTCTGCTAGCACACGGCAAAGAATCTTTGCCGTCCGTTAGCGGACGACAAAGAAAGTGGCTGTTAGGTGGCTCCCGCTAGTGGGCCACCCTCCCTCTTTGCCGTCTGCTAGCTGACGGCAAAGCTTCTATGCCAACCGCTAGCAGACGGCAAAGAGAAGGCTGACGGCAAACAATATCTTTGTCGTCCGCTTCTTCTTTGCTGTCAGTTTTCTTTAACCTTATGGCAAAGACCTTCTTTGCCATCAGCTAGCTAACGGCAAAGAGCCAGCTGACGACAAATATCCTGATTCCAGTAGTGGATGTATATAGGCATCATGTTCGAGACAAGTAGACCGACTCCTACCTGCATCTACTACTATTACTCCACCCATCGACCGCTATCCAGCATGCATCTAGAGTATTAAGTTCATGAAAAACGGAGTAACGCCTTATGCAAGATGACATGATGTACACATAGTAAACCCAATCAATATTAATAAACCCCGTCGTTTTATCCTTGATGACAACAATACAAATACATGTCTTATGCCCTACTTTGTCACTAGGATATAGAACACTGCAAGATTGGACTCATCATAAAGCACCTCTCTCATTGCAAGATAAATCAATCTAGTTGGCCAAACCAAACCGATAGATCAGAAAGAAATACAAAGCTATAACAATCATGCATAATAAAGTTCAGAAAAGACTCAATTAATATTCATGAATAATCTGATCATAAACCCACAATTCATCGGATCCCAACAAACCCACCGCAAAAGAAGATTACATCGGATAGAACTCCAAGAAGATCGAGGAGAACATTGTATTGAAGATCAAAGAGAGAGAAGAAGCCATCTAGCTACTAGCTATGGACCCGTAGGTCTATGGTGAACTACTCACGCATCATCGGAAGGCAACAAGGATCATGTAGAAGCCCTCCATGGTCGATTCCCCCTCCGGCAGAGTGCCGAAAAAGGCCTCCAGATGGGATCACGGAAGAACTGAAACTTGCGGCGGTGGAAAAAGCGTTTCGGGTGGCTCTATGTTGGTTTCCCAATATTTGAGAATTTATGGAGGTGGAATTAGGTCAAACGGAGCCATGTGGGGCCGACAAGGCATCAGGGTGCGCCTACCCCCTAGGCGAGCCCTGTTGCCTTGTCGTCTCCTCGCTTCTCGTCTAGTCTCCTCCAAAAACTTCCAGGGTCACTCTTGTCCAGAACAAATCATCAAAAAGTTTCATAGCGTTTGGACTCCGTTTGGTACTGATTTCCCAAAAAACCAAAATACAAGCAGAAAATAGCACCTGGCACTAGGCATTAGGTTAATAGGTTAGCCCCAGAAAATGATATAGAATAGCATATAATTGCATATAAAACATCCAAGATTGATACTATAATAGCATGGAACAATAAAAAATTATAGATACGTTGCAACGTATCACACATGCATCCGGTATCTTGAGAATGTACAAAACTTTCTGGTTGTATTATTCATACATCCTTTCATTTCTGACATCCATTCCATATACCTTCTGGAGGATCAACCAAGTCCCAAACTTAATTGTATATGAACTCCATTTTGATGTGCATGGCTATAAATTATTCCTTCGAGCTGGGCGCCGCCATCGCTTCCTTATAGTGCACAGGTTCATCTTCTTCTAAGATGAAGTATCTCATTGTGAGATCATTCAGGAGGTTCATTAACCGCCGTTGACGCCGAGTAGGCTTGAAGAAGCCCCTGCAAAGCAAAGAAAGAAGAAGTTCGATGTGCATTTTGTCCGACGAGCGGCATAAAATGACGAATTTATTGGAAACCTCAACCGTCTTAGTAAATATATCGAAATACCCACAAGAAACTGGGGATATTTATTCTACGTTAATTCTTTGTACGTAGGCCGGATCAAGCCCATCGCCGATCCGCCGTGCTGCTCCTCTCATGTGCGGCCTCGACGCCGACGCCACCTTGATCATATTTTCCGCAGCAGCCGACGTCGGCCTCTTCGACCATGCGCCCCTTCGAGCCTACTGGATGCAATCTCGAATTGCATTGTCGTCAGCATTGTCTGGCACCACCTACGAACACAAAACGACGGATCAAGGTGCAATGACTTTGATCAGGCAAGATACATGCTGCCCGCTCATCTCCCCGTGTTACTGTTGGTAAGTACTAGAAGGGTTGGACGCGCTTTGCTGCGTCATTGGTGTTGTTGGGTTTCTTCAGAAAATAATCACTCTGTTTCAAAACATAAGATGATTTTTTTTAAAATTCAAAACTTGTAAGTTTGATCAAGTCTGTAGAGATATATTAATCCATAATATCAAATCGGTATTTTTAAATTAATCATGAAATAAATTTCCATACTTGTTTTTTATATATTGTAGATGTTGATATTTTTGCTCTAAACTTGGTCAAAGTTAAAGAAATTTGACTCTCTACGAAACTAATACCCACTACAAAAAATGACACATCCGTGACATTTTGGGCCGAACGAAAATCTTTTCTGTCATACTTATGACACTTCTATGACGATAATTGTGACAAAACACGATATCATCATAGATGTGGTGGGGTCCTACTTCTATGACAAAAAATCATGACAGAAAATGGGCTTTTCGTCCTGGGCGGGCCGGAGACACAGCTGAATGACATTATTTGGGCCGTCCATGACGGAAAAAACCGTGGTAGAAACGAGGGCGAGGAAAATATTGGGGTGTTCCCGGTTACGGTGGGTGGTCGGGGCCGAGCGATGCGCGTTTCTCTCGTACATGCACGCGCGTGGGTGCGAGGCGTTGGGCTCTAACTGAACCTGAGTGAGACGTTGGGCTCTAACTGAACCCGAGCGATTGCACTGCACGCTACGCGTTACTAAACCCGAGCGATCGATTGATGGCTGTTAACTGAACCCGATCGAGCGATTCCTTCGCTACTGCTTCTAACTGAAGCCGATCGATTGTGCCTCTGGATGAACAGTGAGCGTTGCTGGGGGGGTTTGGATGAACAGTTCCTGGTGGGGGTGGATGAACAGGACCCCGTGGCGTTGCCTCTGGATGAACAGGACCCCGATCGTTCGAGCCGGTTAGGGCTGGATGAACAGGACCCCGTGGAGGGCAGGATGAACAGGACCACCCCGTGGAGGGCAGGATGAACAGTAGACAGTGGATGGCTGGGTGAATAGTAGCCCGTGGAGGGGTGGTTGAACAGGAGCCCGTGGAGAGGGCTGGTTGAACAGTAGCCGGTGGAGTAGCGCGCGGTGGAGGCTGGATGAACAGGAGCCCGTGGATGAACAGTCGCAGGTGGAGGCTGGAGGAGGTCGACGGTGGATGAACAGTAGCCCATGGAGGCTGGAGGGGGTCGACGGTGGAGATGAACAGTATCCCGTGGAGTCCCGTTTTGCGGTACGCCACACCCCTCCCGATGAACAGGACCCCTGTTTCGACCGTAGCGCTCCAACACAAGTCCGTTTCCTCCGTTTTGCGGTACGCCACACCCTTCCCGATCAACAGGGCCCCCGTTTTGACCGTAGGAGCTCCGTTTCCTCCGTTTTGCGGTACGCCAGACCACTCCCGATGAACAGGATCCCGTTTCGAACGTGGCCGGTCGAACACAAGGCCGTTTCCTTCGTTCTGCGGTACGCCAGGCCTCGTTTCCATCGGTTGTTCCGTCCAAGCCCTCCCTATGAACACAACAACGCATTCCGTTCCGACCCAGTCGGTTGGCTCCCCATGAACACGATGACGACGCAGTTTCTCCTTTCCGACCCAGCCATGTACACGAGCCCTGGCCGTACATATGCACGAGTAGGCATTCGAGACCCTGCCCATATGTACGTACGTGGCCGTATTTTCTTTCTTGCACACTGGCCGCTGTACGTACGTGTACATGCTACGTGTGCGCCTCTACTATGACACGTGCGCGCCTCTACATCGACCAGTATGTACGTACACGTTCGCGACCAGAATGACAACGCTACATATGCTTCGACCAGGTGGGTCCCGACTGTCAGGCACTTCCTTGCGTGCGAAGATGTAGCTGGTGGGTCCCAGCACTCAGGGGGACGAATCTTTTTTTGCCCGGACGCACTTCCTTGCGTGCGAAGATGTAGCTGGTGGGTCCCAGCAGTCAGGGGGAAACGTTTTTTTCATGAAATACGGTGGCCCGTCCGGTGGGTCCCTGCTGTCAGGTGGAGGAATAATTATTTTGCGCGTAATAAGGAGGCACTTCCTTGCTGCGGCCGTGGACCCAGCTGTCAGCCTCTCCACGTACAGTCCACGTTTGATGGAAGTCGTTCCATGACCACGTTGACCACGCCGCGCCGAGAGCACCAGGGCGGTGGACGACGGCGAGGCCTAGGAAGGGGACGACGCAGAGCCGGGGAAGACGCGGCAGTGGAAGCCCACGCGGAGAGGAGTATGAGGGTTCACTGGTTCGGCTGCGGTGTGAGGCTGCCGTCGCCGCAGGGCCTGGCCAGCGGTGGGAATAGTGGGGGCGGTCAGGCCTCCGTGGCAGCACAGCCAGCCACGGGAGGCAGGAGCGTGCGTTACGACCGGCGCTGCTTTGGGCGGCTGGAGCAAGAAGACCAGAGATTGAAGAAGCACTACGGCCGTTGGATGGACATCGTATGGTCACTGGAGCTAGAATCGTTCATATTGACTAAGTTGACAAAGCACTCCGTCCCCGTCAACTTAGTAGGCCCACAAGTCAGCCTCCCACCAAGGTGGGTCCCAACTAGCAGGGGGAGTATTCATTTTTATGCGTAATAAGGAGGCACCTCCGGTGGGTTCGAGCTGACAGCGGGGGGGGGGAGGGAACATTTTTTTCACGAAATACGTTGGCCCGTCCGGTGGGTCCCAGCAGTCAGGGGGAAACGATTTTTCACCAAATACAGTGGCTCGTCGGGTGGGTCCCTGCTGTCAGGTGGAGAAATAATTATTTTCCGCGTAATAAGGAGGCACTTCCTTGCGGCTACCGTGGAACCAGCTGTCAGCCTCTCCACGTACAGTACTCTTCCGATGGAAGTCGTTCCTTGACCAGGTTGACCACGCCGCACCGAGAGCACCAGGGCGGTGGACGACGGCAAGGCCTAGGAAGGGAACGACACGGAGGCAGGGAAGACTCGGCAGTTGTTTCCCACACGGAGGGGAGTACGACTGTACGAGGGTTTACTGGTTCGTCTGCCATCACCGGAGAATAACAGCAGGTGTGGGTGAGTAGAGGGATGGCTAGGCCAGCGATGGGAGTACGGTGGGGCGGTGAGGCCTGCGCGGCAGCACAGCCGGCCGCGGGGAGGAGGGAGCAGGCAGTCCCGCCGGCGCTTGTTTGAGGGGCTGGAGCAGGAAGAGCAGAGATTGAAGAAGCACGATGGCCGTTGGATGGACATCCAACAGTCACTACTTATGTGTCAACCTTTTTTTAGGAAAGCCTCAAATCTGTGGAAAACAGCATACAACCCATCTGCCATTATTTCTACTAATTTATAGCCCATTTGCTAATTCTTAAGGTTTTTTTGGAGCCCATATTCTTTTTGGTAGCATTACAGCCCATATTGTGGCCATGGGTAAAAAATTATACAAAATTTTGCATATATCGGTGCGGTCCGAACTGTTTTTAATCTCGAAATTTCGAGTCACATTCAAACTGATTTTAAAAATAAATGTATATCAATATAAAATCCAACAAATTGTCCACGCATAAAAATTAATGCAATTGAAAATCTCAAAATGAAAAAAAGAAATTTGAAACTAATTGCCGGTTTGATGTGTTTTAAAAATGTACAACCCATTTCTCATTACTGATAGGCCATTTTCTCGGCCAGCCGAATGAAGCTCTCCTCGTCTTGAAAGATTTGCAGCCCAACAGGCCTGACAAAGCGACTTACTTGGCAAATCACAAAAAAACTGGGCTGTGGCCGTGGACCCAGCTGCGGCCGTGGACCCAGCTGTCAGCCTCTCCACGTACAGTACTCTTCCGATAGAAGTCGGTCGTTGACCACATTGACCACGCCACGCCGAGAGCACCAAGGCGGTGGATGACAGCGAGGTCTAGGAAGGGGACGACGCGGAGCCAAGGAAGATGCGGTAGTGGATGCCCACGCGGAGAGGAGTGCGAGGGTTCACTAGTTCGGCTACGGTGTGAGGCTGCCGTCGCCGCAGAATAATAGGGGGTGTGGGTGAGTAGAGGGATGGCCTGGCGAGTGGTGGGAGTAGTAGGGAGCGGTGAGGCCTCCGCGGCATCACAGCCGGCCACGGGAGGCAGGAGCACGCGGCACGACCGGCGCTGGTTTGGGCGGCTGGAGCAAGAAGACCAGAGGTTGAAGAAGCACTACTGCCATTGGATGAACATCGTACGGTAACTGGAGCTAGAATCGTTCATATTGACTAAGTTAACAAAGCCCTCCGTCCCCGTCAACTTGATAGGCCCACAAGTCAGCCTCCCACGATGCTGGGTTCCAGCTGGCAGGGGGAGTATTCATTTTTGTGTGCGTAATAAGGAGGCACTTCCTTGCGTGCGAAGATAGCTGGTGGGTCCGACCTGTCAGCGGGGGGCACGTTTTTTTCGCGAAATACAGAGACCCTTCCGGTGGGTCCCAGATGTCTGGTGGAGGAATCAAAGACTTGAGAAGGCGTACAAAACAAGCTAGTGTACCAGTAAAGAGACGTTGCTGAGTTTTAGAAAAAAGAGAGACGTGCTCCTGTAGCTGGTTCGAATCCAAACCTAGACTATGACTATATATGGTGCTATGCTACTCTGCAAGTAATGAAACTGACATATCCAACGTTCGCTTCTCCTCTTCTCTACTTACTCTGCCTAGCATCAGAAGCTCTGGCCGCAGCAACCATGTCCGCTGGTTGCTCGTCCACCTGCTCTTCAGCAGGCAACAACCAAATATGCACCAAGTCGCCACCCGTACCATCGCCTGTGGGTCTCATCACACCCCCGCCGGCACGTGCACCGCAGCCAGTTGCTCATCGCAACCCTCTGCCGTTGGTGTGGTGCCACTGCTGCAAATCACGCAGAGTCATCCGTCGCGTCTCAACCACAATCCTCAACCCTGGCCGAGTCTTCTACAAATGCCCGAATCATGGGGTAATAATATGTTTAAGTGTTGTTCTGTTGCTTTCAGTTGTTGATTTTTTTAATAGTTTGGTTGATGATCTTCCAATTTGATTCATGCAGAAAAGGGAAGATTCATGTGATTTGTATTTCTGGGAAGTTGCTGATGTGGGGGAGTGCAACTATGCTGATTATTTGGTTAGCCGAGGAATCCCAATACCAACAGGTTGGGGTGTTGGACAAGTAACTGAAGGAACGGCAGAAGAGGAAGATGCAGAGCAGAAGGTTAAAGATGCAGTTACTCTGATTATGGCCAAGCAACAGCTGCTGAACGGCCTTGACAGCAATGAGGAGATGAAAGAGCTTGTGAAGATAATGGGCAAAATCGATGTGCTCTGTAGGATGATTGTCTCTTTATTTGCAGTGTATTTAGCACTCGTGATGTATTCAGTGGCAGGCTGAGCGTAGTGTTGTGAACATCTAATGATTTCTATTAACGGAAATCAGGGGGTATCCCCTTTTGCTCATAAATAAATAATAGCAGAGGCCCTTTTGGTAATAAATAAATAAATTAGGAGAGGACCTGTCGGTTCAGCTTTGTTCTCATTCGAAGACGTCGAGCAAATTGCAGTCCAACAGCAAACTATGTCATCAAATTCAAGTTTCACAGCCAAATATGAGTACAACTAAACAACAATGTCATCATGTTTTAGTCGTCACACAATCACCAAACACAAATCAGCATACATAACAAGTGATGTTCTCACAGGAAAATACTAAACAACATGTTCATCAGCGGATTCCTGTCACAGCGAACACATGCATTGTAACCATGTGTCGTTCGCCCTTACATAGTGCCCAAAGCCGGATAATCATGGATGCACCAAATTATAACAGCACGCAGAAAGAAATCAGCTGGTGGGCTGCTATATAGGTCTCGAGTGAGAACACCCCTCCATAGCTGTTGAAGTTCCTCCACAAGAGGCTCCATGAACAAATCAAAATCCTTTCCAGGAATTTTTGGACCTGGGATGAGCAAGGCCATCATGTAGTTTGATTCTTTGGTGCAGACATTCGGAGGATGTTGTAATTAAGGGATAACAAGCACTGGCCACATGCTATATGTGGCGCTCTGGTGGCCAAATGGGTTAAATCCATCTGAAGCTAAGCAAAGTCTAATGTTTCTTGGGTCAGCAGCAAACGTTTCGTGCTTCTGATTGAAGCTTTTCCACTCACTACCTTGTGATGGATGGCTCATTACATTCTGATCTCTGAAATCCTGGTTCCTAGAATGCCACAGTACATCCTCTCTTGTTTCAGCATCATGAAACAACCTCTGCAATCTTGGTGTAATTGGAAAATGTCTCAGAACATTATGAGGAATCCTCTTCACAGCATCGCCATCTTTCCATCTTGATGATTTGCATTTCGGGCATTCACTTAAGTTGGCATAATCCTTCCGGAACATAACACAATTATTCTTACAAACATGGATCATATCATATCCAATTCCAACTGCACGAAGGAAATTCTTCATTTTACTGTAGGTGTGTGGCAGCTCAGACGCATCTCGGAAAGCTTTGCGGAAAGCAGCCAACATCGCATTGAATGATTTGTTGGTCATCCGCTCAGATGTCTTCACCTGAAGAAAGGTGACCATAGCTGAGAATACTGACAGCTTATTTCCTGGGGTGACAGCCACGTTGCATTGTTCCAACATGCGGGCCCACCGTTTTTCTTCTGCAGGTGAAAGTTCACGGAATGCACGAGCATTTCCTAGCATTGTTTCAATGTTGGTCAAACTCACTGGCTCCGCCACCACCTCCTCCTCCTCCTCTTCCACCTGAGATTCAGGCAGATCAAGATGGTGATCTGCTGCTTCCATGTAGTCAATAACATTGACGATCACAGCTTCACCATGATGAACCCACCTAGTATATGCGACCGACATCCCATACAAGTGTAGATGATTTTGCACAGTTGACTGGGGTCTTGTAACTGAATTCATACAACTGCTACACGGGCAGAGCACATCTGATTTCGTACCACCGTACTCAGCTCTGATAAAGTTCATGAAGTTTTCAACCCCCTCGACATATGCAGCGGAGAATCTTTGAGCTGAAGTTATCCAAGTCCTGTCCATCTGTTAGACATACAAATTAGTTCTTCTACTAGATATTACAGGAAAAACATATATGCTTTTTTATGAAGTCCAGAAGAAAATACCTAGGTCGATACCTAAAGCTATGGCAAGATATTTGGACGAGCAGATCTAAGTAACGAAATATATGTAAAGCTAATTCAGCAAACAGATTTGAGTGCTAAATTATGGTAGGTTGTTTCAGCAGTCAATGAGGCTGAGCACACATCCATCGAACTATCGAAGGCCATCGCAGCAACAAAGATCGAGTATAAAACGGTGTAGAGCTATTTCACCTAACAGATTGGCTACTAGACCATGGCAATCTACGTCACAATAAATATATGGCAGGATATTTTAGCAACTAATCAGCCTTGGCTTGCCATCTCAGCTAAGCAGATTGAGTGCAGAACAGGGCAAGGAAGCTTCTTAAGCAGAGCATATTGACTGTAAACTACTTCGGCAAACAGTGAGATTAACAGCGTCTATCAGCTAACATTCAGCGCTACACCGACATGCACGGGGCCTCAGACTACAATGCACGTACCATGGGAGAAGCTGACCGCCGTGCGTCTCCACACGAACATCGCCAGCGGTGGCGGCGCTGACCGCTGTGCGCCTCCACAACAACATCGCCAGCGGTGGCAGCGTGGCTAGAGGACGACAGTCTACGAGAGCGTACTGTGGGAGCGAGAGGATCGCCGTGCGTCCCCTCGACGAACCGCGGCGCCGACGTATCGGCGTGGCGGGGAGGGCGGCTTTGGCGGAGCGAATGGAGTGGAGGGGGACAGGGGGAGGGGGTTTGGGGAATATTATTGGCTAGTTGGCCGAAGGGCGGTTGAATCTAGGATTTGGGGGGAATTTTTGGGTGGGGGGAGGATTTTCACGCGGTGGGCGGGGGAGTTTGGCGCATGGTCGGTTTCTCCAAGTGCAGTCCCACGTGTCAGTGAAGAGGCAAGCCGAAGCGCGTTTCGTTTACGTGAGCCGTGTGCAGGACCGAACGTGTGTGGGGTGCAATGCGACCGCGACAGGGGTGCTGTGAGTGTACCGCCTTCTTTCCTTTTAAACCAGGTGCTTCGCCCCCTAAAAAAAACTTGTTGCTTCGCGCGATCCATCGATACTACTACTAGTAATCCGGTAATCCCGACTAAAATGGCGCGGCCGGGTCTTTTCCCACGTGATATGCTCGGAGGTTGGCTTAGTTGGTTTTTTTAGGACGAGTAATGCTACACCTATGTAGTCCTAGTTACGTAATTAACATAATATGAAACGTGTGAGCTGTTGATTGTAGATTGGGGGGAGGGAGGGGCCCACCACCATGAAAATCAGGGGAGGAGAGAGAGAGGCAATTTACATTAACCCTTTCGTAGGTTCCCGTAGATGTAGAAAAATGTGAAATGTGTGAATGTGCATTTGCAGATAAGGCCTTCCCACATTCATCCTTTTCTCCCACAAGATCTTGATCTTCCATGCAACGCATGGGCATCTTGCTAGTACTCCTACAATATACTATATTATTGTGAAAGTTCATATACACCGGCCGAGATTAATGCAAACACGGCAGATTTTCATTATATTTCGAACTTTTATAGGACAGAAAAATAAAATAAACCCGACCCTAAACCTATTCTACGGCGGCGACCGACGTCCTCCATCTGCGATCTCCATGTACAGGGGCGGGGTTCAAGACCCGTGAAGTGAAGGTGCGGTCTCCGGCGAGGAAAAGTAGAACACGGGAGACGGACTGGCCAGTTGGCACACCATGCCCTACTCATCCTCGAAGGAGTCCCCGACCTCGGCGGTGCCGGACGTTGGACGGCGGCAAGTAGGACGCGTGGCTGACGGTGCTCCCGTCGTCGGCCGCCAGCGTGGCCACCGCTTGTGCAGCGACTTGAGCGAGGGCGGCAACCTTGAGCTCCGTCCCCGAAGACAAGCTCTCCCGCAGAGTGTTCGCGCTTGCGGTCATGGCGGATGTGGTGCCAGGTAGGAGGACGATGCGCTATGGTGTGGAGGTTAGCTGGGCGTTGCCGCTTTAAGTAGCGCATTCCGGTGAGGCCAAGCGTCCTGGTGCGTCATTAAGTCGCCGGAGTTGGTTCGTCGGGCACCGAGCCTCTTAACGACGGCATACGGACGGACGACATGAATGCGGGCAGCTGGCGCCGGTTGGGAACGCACCGCACGATGGCGCGAGGGACAAGGGTTTTTGGTGTGCCAGGGTAGTCAGCTACGGTCGTGGCAACGTTGGAGATGCCCTTTGATCACATGCGATCGACGCATGTCATTGAAAAAGCAAGACGACCCGGCATGGTCTTAGGTCGTGAGGATGTAGTTGGCCGCGCTACACCACTCCGCGGACGCGTCCCGGCGCCCCGTGCATCCTCGACGAGCCGGGTGTTGTGGTGTGTTTGGATTGTGGCCAAAGTGCACCTTACGAAAATTTTGTTCATGACCCAAAGATTGGTCTTTGTTTGGATGGTTGCCATTTTTTCGAGGTTTTGGTCATGACCCAAAAATGGATGTTGCCATTTTTTTGGCATGCCAATGAACTCTAGCAAACTCTAGTTCATTTTTCTTGCCAATGTCGGCCAAATCATGGGCAACCAAAACCTCAACCAAAATTTTGGCTACCCAATGCTTTGATGGGGCAACCGTGGGCACAAACCAAACATACTAGCTGTTGGTCGTGCCATAGCACTAACGCCACCCTCGGCACACTGAAACCGACTGTGTCTAGCGACGATGAGCGTGCCGCTCACCGCGGTCGCCGTGTCCAGAGGCGGTGCTGGAGCTGCGCCACGTCGTTGGCCCCCATGACCCACATGAACGGTTGCCGATGGCGAGGAGGTCGTGGGCCAGCTCCTCCATTGGACTAGTTTGCGCTACGTCGTCCCGACAGGTGTGCCCCACATGTCGGTTTCCCTGTTTTCCCGGCCATATTCGAGCGTCAGTGCTCCGCGTTGCGCATTAGGCCTTTCACTATGTAGGCCAAGCGAGACAACTTATTGTTTATTTGATCCGGTCAAGTATAATCATGTGGCGTTTGCTTATTTCTCATTCATCTCCAACCCTCTTCTCCATCGATCATGTCGCCCTCCAGTCGAGTCCATCCTCCCGCATGCCTCATTTGAACATTCTGCCGAGTATCATTCGCATGTGGGCCTAGACCATGCTTGTATTTCCAATGTTTATTTGTAATTTGTCCGACATGCATACAAACAAACGGTTCATTTGAAGTTTCACTTTGCCTCCACTACGTGTCGCTTCGCGTCTTAGTTTTGGCATCCCATTCGGTTCATGCATGCCCCGACACATGTTGACGAGATCGATTGATGTTTAGAGATCAATTGCGTGTCGTGCAAGGAGATAAAGGTTTGGTCTGTTTCTATGATAGAAATGACCCGCGGGGGGGGGGGGGTCTGTGTGGATCAGAGGGAGTATATTGTACGCTCATAAGCGAAACGAACGTACTGTACCCGCCCTAGTCCTCTTTCAATAGATCTCCGGACCCCGAGATGAAATCGAGAGAGAACGAGTGGTGGCATGTGTGATATCTAAGGCGGATTCAAAATTTTGAACCTGTGATCATAGCATCCACAAATCATATATAAAGGGTATTCAATGTTCGTTTCGTTTTTGAATGTACAATATACTCCCTCCTATCCTTTCTAGTTTACATATAAGTTTTATGTGTAGTCAAAGTATCTCTACTTTCATAAAAAAAGTATCAACATTCAACAACGCCCAATCAATATTGTTAGATTCGTACGTACTCCTAGATTTGTACTCAAGATGGTTTGCAATTTGTTTTCAACCACGTGAATGTGCTTGTTCTCGCGCATGCTCTTCCTACTAGGATTTTGCCACGTATAGCCAGTCCAATAGTAACTTTTTTAAGCTCCTTGTCCAATAGTACTAGTGGAGTACTGACAACATCTGTACTAGAGTATGCGGTGCTCATAGTTGTACTCCCTCCTTCCATTTATATAGGGCCTATGTGGAGGAGAGAGATGTGAAAAAGTAAGGGGAGTGAGCTCTCATGCAAGAGCCTAGCTATATACGCATTCCTAGTTAAATACGTACAATAAATATGAAGAAAGAGATGGAGAGGAGATGGAAAAAAGTAAAAATGAACCGACTTCTCGCATTCGCTCGACACGTGGAGATAGCCATTATTAAAGCATAGAAGCCGAGGAGTGCAACATTCATGGGAAGCCGGACACTACTAGTTACGACAGGTACTCGGGATTTGGAGAAGAACCCGCCTTGCAATGCCGAAGACAATCTGCGTGACGGACTCATCGTCATTGAAGTCTGGTTCAGGGGCTACTGAGGGAGTCCTGGATTAGGGGGTCCTCGGACAGCCGGACTATATACTTTGGCCGGACTGTTGGACTATGAAGATACAAGATTGAAGACTTCGTCCCGTGTCCGGGTGGGACTCTCCTTTGCATGGAAGGCAAGGTTGGGAATTCGGATATGTAGATCTCCTCCCTTGTAACCAACTCTGTGTAACCCTAGACCCCTCCGGTGTCTATATAAACCGGAGGGTTTAGTTCGTAGGACAACAACAATCATAATCATAGGCTAGCTTCTAGGGTTTAGCCTCTACGATCTCATGGTAGATCAACTCTTGTAATACCCATATCATCAAGATCAATCAAGCAGGAAGTAGGGTATTACCTCCATCGAGAGGGCCCGAACCTGGGTAAACATTGTGTCCCCCACCTCCTGTTACCATTAGCCTTAGACGCACAGTTCGGGACCCCCTACCCGAGATCCGCCGGTTTTGACACCGACATTGGTGCTTTCATTGAGAGTTCCACTGTTCCGTCACGATAAGGCTTGATGGCTCGTCTTGTTGTCAAGGACAATATTACCTCTGGGGAGCCCTGGCTGTAGGCCAAACTCTCCGACTAGGCGGCTTCATCATGACCGCCCGTTCGGCCGTCGCGCCGACGATGACTTCTCGGGTCATCAAAAACAGCCTCCACGTCGGCTCGGGATTCACCGAGCAAATGGATCCAATGGAGCTCTCTTCCTTGAACGAGCTCTTGGATCGCATCGCCGCCCTAGGAGTCGCTACGGACTATGATCGGATCGGGCTTAAACCCGACCAAAGGGAGATTAACTCTCCGCCGGTCACCCATCAGATAGCGGTGGTGGAGGAGCAATGCAGCGATTCTTCCTCTATTTTGAGGACAAACTATGTCCGGATTCCCGAGCTCTCCGAGCCGGATACCCGTCTACGGGAGGACATGGCCCAAGCTTCGAACCTAGAATCGGACAGCGGGCCAGAACTATTGGGCAACATCCCGGAGCCCGAACTGCCAAGCTCGGAAACTCCTCTGCCCCTGGGTCTCAGATCGGGTCAGGGTTTGGACCTAAATCTACCCGCCCACCCAGACATAAGTGATCTTTCCCACATTAGACAAGAGCCCCAAGAGACGGTACATCACTATTGGGCCAGATTCCTCCTTGTAATGAGCAAGGTCAAGGACTGTCGCGAGGAAGACGCAATTTCATTCTTTTGCAAAAATTGCACGGACAAGGGAATCCTCAACGCCATAAGTCGCCGTGACATAGCACACTTCGCTGACTTGGCGGCCATAGTACAGAAGTACTGTGCAATGGAAAGCGCCTGGAAAACCCAAACAAAATTCTGGGATCCTCCGGCTCTCACTAAACCCCCCGTCCGAACTAAAAGGGTGTACTCTCGTAAGTCACCCGATCCAATTACAAAGAAACCAAAGCCCACTTCAGGGCGTGGAACTGTATTGGAGGGATGGCTCAATGGGCCATGCAAAATTCACAGTACACCGGATACCATGCCAACACACAGCCTTAGAGCATGTTGGATACTCCGGCAGGTGGCCAAGAGCGGCGAGGATCTCCTCATCAACAATACCACAGAGCACCATCCCGTGGAAAATAACAATACAGTATTGACAGTCTTCGAGACTTTTGCCTCAAATAATAGGCGCAAGCAAGCACTCCGCAGCCTCGCCGAAGTTTGCCACGTTGCAGCAATAAATCCATGGAACGATACGGCCATAACCTTCAATGCCAGTGACGAACCTCAATTCCGAACAGCCCGAGCACCAGCCGCTTTGGTCCTTAGTCCAATTGTGGACGGCCTCCGGCTTACTAAAGTGCTCATGGACGGTGGCAGCGGATTAAACCTCATCTACGAGGAGACTCTTAGCAAAATGGAAATAGACATGAGCCGCATTGAGCAAAGCAACACGACCTTCAGAGGAATCATCCCTAGTCGGGAGGCACGATGTGCGGGGAAAATCACACTAGATGTGGTATTCGGCACGCTAGAGAATTATAGGTCCAAAGAAATCACATTCCAAGTGGCCCCGCTCAGTAGCGGATACCACGCCCTTTTAGGGCGGGAGGCATTCACGATCTTCCAAGCTATACCCCATTACGGGTACATGAAGCTCAAAATGCCCGGGCCCAATGGAATCATCACTCTAGCTAGTGATCCGGACATAGCACTCCGCGCTGAAAATAAAACCGCCACACTAGACCTCGAGGCGTTATCCGAAGCCCTTGCGGCCGAAGAACTAACTGCGTTGCGCCCCACAGTGGACAGGGACGACGTGATACTCGACAAAAGACCCAAGTCCACCTCTTTTAAACCAGCAGACGAAATAGTCAAATTCCAGGTCCACCCAACGGACCCTATAAAAACAGCATCCATGGGGGCACAGCTGAACCCCACAACAGACGCCGCACTGCGGGAGTTCTTGCGCGAGAATTGGGACATCTTCGCCTGGCATCCTTCAGACATGCCAGGAATCCCACGCAGGCTGGCCGAGCATAGCCTAAACATTCTAAAGGGATACAAGCCGGTCAAGCAGACTATTCGGCGTTTCTCAGAGCCTAAGCAACAAGCCATGGGAGAGGAGCTAGCCAAGTTACTCGAGGCCGGATTCATTAGATAAATAAAACATCCGGACTGGCTAGCAAACCTGGTAATGGTACCAAAGAAGGACAAATCCTGGCGCCTATGTGTCGATTTGAAGGACCTTAACAAGGCTTGCCCGAAGGATCCCTTCCCCCTCCCCCGCATCGATCAAATTATTGACGCTACCGCAAGACACGACTCATTGTGTTTCCTCGACGCATACTCCAGATACCATCAAATCAAGATGGCGGAGTCCTATCAAGCCGCAATCGCATTCATCACTCCATACGGCTCCTTATGTTTTAACACCATGCCTTTCGGGCTCAAAAATGCCGGTGCAACCTATCAACGCATGATTCAGACATGCCTGGGAACACAAATCGGCAAAACAGTGGAGGCATACGTAGACGATGTGGTCATCAAAACCAGACACGTCGAATCTTTAATAGACGACTTGAGGCTTATGTTCGACAATCTCCGAACATATGACATCAAGCTCAATCCGGAAAAATGCGTTTTCGGCGTGCCTGCTGGAAAGCTCTTGGGCTTCATCGTTTCCAATAGAGGAATTGAAGCAAATCTAGCTAAAATCCTAGCTCTGTCACAGTTGGCTATCCCAACAGACCTCAAGCAAATCCAGAAATTAACTGGATGCGTGGCTGCCTTAAGCCTTTTTATCTCCCGATTGGGAGAAAAGGCACTACCTCTTTATCGCCTTCTTCGACGCACCGAACACTTCGAGTGGACGGATGCGGCCACGGGCCGGATTGGAAGAAATAAAAGCCCTCTTGGCCAGCAACCCAATCTTGGTCGCGCCAAATATCGGCGAACCAATGATGTTATACATAGCGGCAACACACCAGGTTGTAAGCGCAGTGCTCATCGTCGAACGAGAGATGGACGGACATAAGTTCCCGCTTCAAAAGCCGGTATACTACTTATCCACTGTCCTCACTCCATGCAAACCACGGTACCCACATTATCAAAAGATAGCATACGCGGTCTTCATGGCATCCCGGAAACTACGACACTACTTTCAAGAGTGTTCAATTACGGTGACCTCTGAAGTACCACTCAACGACATAATAAATAACCGCGATGCCATGGGCCGGATTGCTAAATGGGCTATTGAGCTCCTCCCGTTCGACATAACATACAAACCACGGCGAGCCATTAAGTCGCAAGTACTGGCTGATTTCGTCGCCGAATGGACAGAAGCCGAACTCCCTAAAGAGTACGGCGCGTACTCCAATTAGATCATGCACTTTGACGGCTCTAAGATGCTGGCTGGTCTGGGGGCAGGCGTCGTCCTGACATCCCCCACCGGAGATACAGTCCAATACGTACTCCAAATATTATACACAGACTCCAACAATGCAGCAGAATATGAGGCCCTGTTGCATGGTCTCCGGATGGCAGTCTCCATGGGCATTCAACGCCTAGAGGTGCGTGGGGATTCGAACCTTGCAATATCTCAAATAAATGGAGACTTTGACGCCAAGGACCCAAAAATGGTGGCTTACCGCAATGTCATCCTCAAAATGTCAGCTCGGTTCGAGGGGCTCGAATTCCACCATGTGGTCCGAGAAAACAATCAAGCGGTAGATATCCTCGCCCGCATCGGTGCTAAGCGCGACCCTGTCCCACCTAATATCTTCTTGGAAAGGTTGTTTAAGCCATCCGTGGTGTGGGAAGGGGAGACCGGCAACAACAGTCCGGATCCGGCCACAACACCAGATCCCGAACACTCTGACGTAATCGGAGGCTCCGCCACCGAAATAACACCTTCGGCCCACGTGATTATGGCTGTCATCGCCCCGTGGACAGAACCCTTCTTGGCTTACCTAAATAGGCAAGAACTCCCTGAGGACCCAAATGAGGCACGTTGCATTGTGCGGCGGTCTAAAGCCTACAAGGTCCACGAGGGAGAGCTTTATAAGAAAAGCGCTACCGGAGTACTTCAAAGGTGCATCTCCGAAGAGGAAGGACGACAACTTTTGGCAGAAATTCATGCTGGACTCAGCGGCCATCACGCCGCAGCTCGGGCCCTTGTAAGCAAGGCCTTTCGTACAGGTTTCTACTGGCCGAGAGCCCGAGCAGACGCACAGGACCTCGTCCAACATTGCGTCGGTTGCCAGCTTTTTGCAAACCAAAGCCATATGCCACCTACCGCTCTCCAAACAATCCCCATTACTTGGCCCTTTGCGGTCTGGGGGCTTGATATGGTCGGACCCCTTAAAGGAGGAAGCCATAAGAAAAAGTACCTATTGGTCATGGTGGATAAATTCACCAAATGGATCGAAGCCAAACCAGTTAAAACGGCCGAGTCCGGACCAGTGATAGACTTCATATCCGGGGTTGTACACCGTTATGGTGTCCCTCACAGCATCATCACCGATAACGGCTCGAACTTCACAGCTGACGAGGTAAAAACTTGGTGCGGCAACATGGGCATTAAGCTCGATTATGACTCTGTCTATCACCCCCAAACAAACGGTCAAGTCGAACGAGCAAATGGTCTTATTATGAGCGGCATTAAACCCAGATTAGTGCGATCCTTGAAGGAATCAGATACACACTGGGTTGAGGAGCTCGACTCCGTACTATGGGGGTTGCGGACCACGCCGAATCGCACTACCGGATACACACCGTTTTTTATGGTGTACGGCGCAGAGGCGGTACTGCCCTGCGACATCATTCATGACTCACCTCGAGTGCGCATGTACGGAGAGAAAGAAGACGAGCTTGATCGGCAGGACAGTTTAGACGCCCTGGAGGAGGAGCGTGACGTTGCAAAAGCCCGCTCCGCATTCTATCAGCAACAGGCTCGACGGTATCAAAGCAGAGAAGTACGTGCCAAAACTTATAACGTTGGCGAACTCGTTCTACGCCTACCAGAGAAGAAAAAGGACAAGCTCAAGCCCAAATGGGAAGGTCCCTTCATCATAGATAAAGTTCTAACCAGTGGAGCGTACCGTCTGCGTGATGCATCGGACAATCGACTCGAGCCAAACCCATGGAACGCGGCCAGACTCTGAAGGTTCTACGCCTAGTGCCGGACTCTGTGTTTGTCTCCTTACCTCCGCCCTTCTTTTATATATATCCTCTATCTGTCTTTCTTTCTTTCTTCCCTTTTTCTTCATGGCCTTAAAATCTTAAAATATGTCTTCACTACACAATCTTGACGCGCCGTGCGTGCTCATTATACCTGGGGTTTCTTATACAAAACCTTAATATAATTATATTCCGGGCTTTATGCCCCCTGCACATGTGTTACTTTTCCACATGTACCTTTTCTTCGCCATTATATGCATCGGTATGACTGAAGTTTTGGCCAAGCTGGGTTGCTTGGCTCTTGTGTTTATGCCCTATGTTCCCATTAATTCGGCTAGGGCATAAGGGGAGCACCTCTGCGATTGTTACTGCCGGGTCAGCCGGATGTGTACCTCAGACTGGGTGAAGCCGAAAGCTAGCGTTCTTAAGGGAATATTCGATCGGTGAACAAAAGATGACTTTTACTTATTGCAATACATGCCCCAGATGTTTATATCCTGCGTCTCTTTTCACAGTTCGGACATGCACATTAATGCATGCGTACACAGGGAAAGGAACCCTTAACGGAACTATTCTCCCTGGAAGATGTTTCTTACTATCCATGTAATATAACATAGCTAGTTGGGTACTTGTCTGTTCAAGCACTTATGACCCCTACGCCTGGTTTCCACGCGTACCCTGGTTTTTATATAACTGAGCGGGTATTCGGATACACTCCGGACAGTCGGGTCCGGAGGTCGAAGCGAAAAGGTCCGCCATGACAAATGATTTACAATCCGGCTAGGGACAAAATATGTCATTTGAAGTACACAGTCACTTAGACTGACTAAATTCTTCTTCTATACCATCCAACAGGCTGTCTAGCCTACAATCCTGTTGGGAATACTTTGCGGCTAATTTTACCTGGTCATATACCAGACTAACGGGGATCTCTTTCCCATCAGACCCTACAGGTCCGACCTCGGCCATGTGGTTCGGGTCAGCCTTGGTATATCGCGTCTTCACCATGGCCCAGGCTTCCCTTGCACCTTGTCGGCAGGCCGATATCTTCCATAATCGGAAGCGCCGCCGCGCTCCCTTGAGCATCTCTACGAGCTCCCCCATGCCTCCTGGCAGGGAGGCGGATGGCCACAAGGCCTGGGCAATGCCCTGCATCACCTGTCGAACTTGTTCGTGCAGTTGTGAGAGCTCTTGCAGAAGATCGCCCGCAGATCCGGGCATCTCCTCTTCGGGACGACCCGTCAGCATACCTACAGATATAACTCTGTTAGCCGGTTTCTTCGCCGAACTCTATAAAAGTTCGTTCAAGCACTTACTAAAAATGCCGCATCGAAGCCTCTTATTCTCCTTTATAGAGTCAGCGAGCTGGGCCCGAACATCTTTCAGTTCAACGCCCAGCCGGGTATTGGCATCTTGGAGATCGTTTTTCTCCTGCCTAACCCGTGTAAGCACGCGCTCGCCAGCCTCTAGCTGTCGTTGAGCATGTTGCTCATCCCCTCGCACGATCTTCGGATTCACTCCGGGATTATCTGCAGAATCTATTGTTAGATTTGCATGCATGACGAATACTAACTGGTACATGTCATTTCATTCTTTTCGATCAAGACAAGTATTACCAGATGGGGCCTTCTTGGACTCCTCCATTCTGGCAACTGCGGCCCGTAGCCGGGCTTTGCACTCCTCCAGCTCTTGAGACAACTGGGTATTCTTCTCCGTAAGAACCTACGCATATAATGATCCTTAAATCAGTTGTGCCAACTGTTTCAAGTCTCAGGGGCTACTGATATACATAATTATCAGATTTTCTTACCCGTATATCCTTTACATACTGGTCCGTGGCTCTGGCAAGGCAATTTTGAGCAGCTCGGATGTACGCGTCTCCTGAGTTGAAGGCATCGAACGCCTCTTCGGGGAAACTAGGGGCGCGGAGTACAGCCCGGCGACGCCTGTGATTCATGGCGCTCTCCACTTCGGAATTCGTAGCGGACAGCCTATCCGCATCCTCTGTAGGAGGAACATCCGGTGTTGTCCCCACGTTAGCATCTGCCCCTAAGTCCGGCTCTGGAATCCGGCTGGTGGAGGCGTGGCCGGCATGCTCTCCGGACATGGTCTGGCGTGCGTTTTTTCTGCCAGGAACCATGGACGTTATTATATTTTAAAGACGACAACCACGGAGTAGGGTTTTTTCATACCTCTGCGACGGCGTCTCAGTCCTGACCGCCTTCCTTTTAAGCCTACCCGGCTTCGATGCCCCTTGTTGATGAGTCACCCTGGGTTCGGCATGGCGCCCCGAGGGCCTTCCCTGTAAGACGCAATACCCGAGCGGTGGGTGAAGTGCAAAGAAGGGATCCTTCTCGGAAGTTGGGACTCCGGTTTTACTTACATGCGATGCAGGGAGCAGGCCAGGATAATCGGCTGTGATGGCCACCAAGGCACTGTCGCAGCTTAACTGATAGAACGTCCTGTCAACGAGCTCCACAAATATGTCCGGATCTTCTTCGAGTCCGGGGTCGAGGGCCCGGTCAGGGTCCTCTGGCTGTGGAGACGGGCTGTGGACCTCCCTCACAGCTTTTCGCAGTTCCTGCTATGAAATAGCAAGGTAAATATTTATGATGAAGAATGCGGGAAGGTCTGGAGTAAAAGGTAGTAGCTCACCCAGTTTGGGGGGTTGTACATGGAGAATCCACCCTGTGGCTTAATGCGGATGAACTCCTCTTCCTCTCCTTTGTACAAATCGGACAGTATTTTCGCTAGAGCAGCGGCGGAGTCCGGACCCTTACGAACGCAACGGGTGGCATCGTCTTCTCCATTGAAGTGCCACATGGGTTTCCCCCGATACTGAAGTGGCTGCACCCCCCGCATTATACATATTGACATAACCTTGACTATTGGCAGTCCTGATTTGGCCAGCGTTTTTATCCTGCCCATCAGGTAAAGGACCTCTCTGTTATCCTCCTCCTGGGGGCTCCGAGGGCGCCAGCTGTGGCGTTTCTTCAAAGGGGCATTATCAAACTCAGGAAGGCCCATCCGAATAGGGTCCGGAAGGGGGACGTCCTCCATATAAAACCACTCCGAAGGCCAGTCTTCGGATGTCTTCTTCGAAGTACCGGACAGGTATCCGGTCCCGGCGATGCGCCATATTTCGGCTCCGCCCACTTGATATATTAACCCCTCCTGTGTATGGGGTACGAGGCAGAATAGCCTCTTCCATAGCTCGAAATGAGCTTCGCAGCCCAGAAACAGCTTGCAAAAGGCGACGTAGCCGGCGATGTGTAATATGGAGGCGGGAGTAAAGTTATGCAGCTGGAGGCCATAGAACTCCAGGAGCCTGTAGAGGAACGAATGGATTGGAAATTCGAGTCCCCTCAATAAGTAAGGGACAAGGCATACCCGCTCCCTTGGATGGGTTGGGGAAGCTCTCCGCTTGCTCCCCACCATTATAAGTGGCTAGTCCGGCTCGAACGAGGACCATATACACAGGAGGGAGAAACCCCTGGGTCTGCAACTCTACTAATTGGCTGTGGGGGACGAAACACTTCTCCCAATTCCCTGGCTTAGTGCTAAGGGAGCGAGAGGAGGAGCTGTGATGGCCGACCATGATGGGATGGACTTTTCCGGGCGCGCTCTGAGGGATACTCGCTGTGGGAGGATGGTGTGATCTGGATCTGAGGATCCCCATCTCTTTAAATAGACGATTTACTTACATGGTTAGGGTGGCAAATGTAAAAATGAACCGACTTCTCGCATTCGCTCGACACGTGGAGATAGCCATTATTAAAGCACAGAAGCCGAGGAGTGCAACATTCATGGGAAGCCGGACACTACTAGTTACGACAGGTACTCGGGATTTGGAGAAGAACCCACCTTGCAATGCCGAAGACAATCTGCGCGACGGACTCATCGTCATTGAAGCCTGGTTCAGGGGCTACTGAGGGAGTCCTGGATTAGGGGGTCCTCGGACAGCCGGACTATATACTTTGGCCGGACTGTTGGACTATGAAGATACAAGATTGAAGACTTCGTCCCGTGTTCGGGTGGGACTCTCCTTTGCGTGGAAGGCAAGCTTGGCAATTCGGATATGTAGATCTCCTCCCTTGTAACCGACTCTGTGTAACCCTAGACCCCTCCGGTGTCTATATAAACCGGAGGGTTTAGTCCGTAGGACAACAACAATCATAATCATAGGCTAGCTTCTAGGGTTTAGCCTCTACGATCTCGTGGTAGATCAACTCTTGTAATACTCATATCATCAAGATCAATCAAGCAGGAAGTAGGGTATTACCTCCATCGAGAGGGCCCAAACCTGGGTAAACATTGTGTCCCTCGCCTCCTGTTACCATCAGCCTTAGACGCACAGTTCGGGACCCCCTACCCTAGATCCGCCGGTTTTGACACCGACACGGGGGAGGGGGAGGGACATCGGTTTGCTCTCAACTACGGTCCCACAAGCAAGCGAAAACGCAAGACGAAGTGCGTTCCATTCGGTGAGCGACATGGAGGGTCCAGCGTGCCGGGCTGCAACGCGAAGGCGACAAGAGCGATGTATAGTCAAAACCGATTGACCGGTCGTCACCGGAACCACTATTCACACCAGAACCTTCGCTGCGCGGCCTACGCCAGCCACTGCCCTAAAACCACACCTAATCTCCAGCCCCTTCCCCCACCTTTCGACCCCCTAGCCCGCATCAAGCGTCCCCTAGTTCGCCGGAAAGCCATGGTGTGCCGCAAGATCATGTACTACAAGATGCTGACGCCGGAGCACCGCGCAGAAATCAAGGCGGCGGTCGGCGCCAGAGACCTCCGTTCCCAAGCTCGCTTTGCGGCGGGCCAATCCCGGAGTTCTCTGGAGCCAAGCTACGAGGAGGAGGAAGCCGATCCAATGTTCATGGCGGAGGTCGCGGCGCAGAAGGCCCCCGATGGGTATGAGACGATGGACATCGACTTCATGCCGGCGTCCGAGTCCCCCATGGTGCAGGCGGACCAGCGGTTCAACCTACTAAAGGAGGACCGGGAGGCAGAGGCTCAACTCGACGCGGAGCGCGCGCATGCCGCTGCCATCGAGGCTCTCCTGCAGGCGGAACCGGATGTTGTGGATGTGAACCGGGCGGCGGAGGCTCAACTTGAGGCAGAGCGCGCGGATGCCGCTGCCATCGAGGCCCTCCTGCAGGCGGAACCGGACGTCCTGGACTTGAACCGGGCGGCAAAGGCTCAACTCGACGCGGAGCGCGCGGATGCCGCTCTCATCGAGGCCCTCCTGCAGGCGGAACCAGACGTCCTGGACTTGAACCGGGCGGCGGAGGCTCGACTCGACGCGGAGCGCGCGGATGCCGCTGCCATCGAGGCCCTCCTGCGGCGGAACCGGACGTCCTCGACTTGAACCGGGCGGTGCTCTCGTCCATGCAGAGCGCCCACACGCTCCGCATGAACGAGTAGCTGGAGGCCGAGGACAACCACGGTGCGGAGACACACGTCGGCAGCTACGGCTGGTTCGCACCGGCAGCCAAAGACGACGAGGTCGTCTCGTTCCACGATCAGTGATAGTTTTTCTTTATGTTGTTGTTTTTATGGATCTTTTGCTGTGTAAAAACATATATTGTTATGCATGTCGCCTGACTTGGGTCAGTCTACCATTTCAGGCGGTTGGATGAATATCCTACGTATCCTAACCCTTCTTCCTCACCTCTTCTTCTTCCCCAACAAACCACCGCATGGGCCGTACAGATACTCCCCAACATGCGGTTGGACAAACATACTCTATGAACGAAAATTATGTGCCAGCGGTAGGATGGCTGAGTTTGGTTTGTTCACATGCGACAACACGTGTCAGTGAGGGTGCGTTCCCTTGGTTGGGTTTGCGGCGTGCTGGAGCGACTGTGCATGTGAGGGTGCGGTGCGACCGCGGCGTGCAAGAGCGACCGTGTGAGGGTGCGGCGCGACCGCCACAGCCGTGCGCAAGTGTACCTCCTTTTCATTTTGAAAACTTTAGGCAAGCTTGGCAAAAATGTGTGGCAAAGTATGGCAATGCAAGGCTTAGACCCAAACAGGATAAGTACGTGGTACTACGTACTAGGAGTACTAGTGTTAAAAAAGAAAGGCGGGGTTTTCCTTCGCGGGATTAATCGATACAAATCCTCATTTCACGTGTCAATTAATGCGTATTTTTTTCTCCAAAGCCCAAAGAGCTAACCATCTCACTCCTCATCGCTTGATTAATGCAACGCCATGCAAACCAACCTTCTCACTTCCGCATGCATGCAGGGGATATTAATGTCCTTGGTTGCTAGTACGAGGCAAACCCCATCAATTTTGCCTCAACTAGTGTTAGTGGCCTTTTGCAAATTGTAATCTTGATATACTGACCTTGTGTACAAAAAAAATGGAGGTAGTAACTATATTTGACTTCCTTCCCCATTGCGGTGACGTCAACGATATCTCGAACGTTGTGGTTTGGCGAAGTGCGTTCGACGGAGAACACCATTGAGGGAGACCACGGTAAGTCATTCGCACGTGCCGCCTGCAAGCCGAGACAACAGCCTTATTTGCATCCAGGAAGTCTATTGAACCAAAGGACGCGTAAATGTACTAGTACTACTCGTACACAATAGCGTCGTCCGTCCAGCTTAGTGCGGTGAGATGGTTTCTTGAAGAAGACGATGGAGAAGTGGAGTCAGCGAAGAGTGAAATGATGGTTGCTTCGTCCGTGCTTTATGATTTGACACCTCACTGCTTTGTGATTTGTGATAGAAGGGACAGGGGAGTAGACACTGTCCTCTATACTGTACATGCGTCCAAGCACGGGAGAAAGAGGAGAGACATTGCATTTTTCTATTCCTTCAATCAATCAATCAGGGAGCTTCGGTTCCATCCTTTTGGCTTTGGCAACACCGTCCACAATGGTTCCCACGATGCCAAAAGCTATTTTCACATTTGGCTACACATTGTGGATGCCCTTAACCGTACCACTTGGTTTTGCTCATGTGTGCTATCTATACAAATCTCAATTATATTGATCTAAAAAATTACAGAATCAAGATTAGTAAAAAGGAGGTGATTTTACCGCGCGGATGGCGGGGGAGGTTTCTTATTTTTAGAGGACGTTGTCCTGGCGGTTTGCTAACATGCGGTCCCACGTGTCAATGCTTTACCAAGCTGACCCGCTTCCCACATGAGGCAGAACAACGGCAGAAGCAACACGTGGTTAACTTGAAGAAGATGAGGGAGAAGCGGATTCAGCAACGAGTGAAATGATGGTTGCTTCGTCCCTCCAACTTCTTTTTTTAGCATTATTACTTTGTCCCTCCAACTTAACCGCAGGAAAGGTGCAGCTTTGTGATTTGACGCCTCATTGCTCATTACTACGCCGGCGCCATGACTGGGTGCTTCACCTCGGCTGCTCTGCGCTGTATTCCGGTATGGCACGTGGACCCGGTAGCTTGATGCCCCACATGTCGACGAAATGGACTAGAAGATTTATGAAAGCGAGCGCTCCACTCTTACGACGGAGGAGTACACGACACGACGGCCCAGTGAACTGTCATTGTATATAGTACTATAGTTTTGCTGTTTCGCACGATCCATCAATACAAACCCGATTAAACAGGAAAGGGCGGGATTTTTCCCGCGCGGTATATGATACTGGCCATACATTTCAAAGGCAATTTTAATATATGCAAACTGAATAATTAAGTAACAATATGATATCTAGTAAAACTAAAAACACATATGATTTATTGTGTTAGAGTGTAGTAGTAGTGTTGTATTGCATAGTTGTTAGATGTAACATGCGAGAATGTGTAGAGATGTAGTTTTGGAGGGCCTACAGAGAGAAAGCGTAATACATTCACCGAACTTCAGAATAAGCTGATTACGGTCACTATATACGTTTTGCGGTGATTATACACTCACTTGCCCGTGACTGTATAATAACCACAAAACGTAAATGGTGACCGTAATGAGTGGATTCTGATGTCCAATGTACGTATCGTGCTTTCGCTTCAAATACAATGATCGTCACTGTATATATCGCGAGAGAAAGATGAAACATGCGTGAATGTGTTGGGGGCTTACTTTTAGAGGACCTGGAGATAGTTTGTGTGCGTACCTGAAAGGGGCGTAGAGGGGGGTATGCGATGGAGAGAGAGATGCTCTTCGTTTCTCTTTATTATGACTAACTTTACATATAGTATAAAAATATACAAATTCACAGTGCGGAATAAATATCATTGTGGGCACCATGCAATGCAAGCGTTCATACTCCTCCATATAACTTTGTAATGTTGTATATATGTAGAAAGTCTAAAATAATTTTTTGGCCACACTTTATTCAAAAGGAATGTTGTATGCGAAATAAGCGTGAAGAGAGGGCTTTTTAGATCAATGGGGTACGTGATGTAACATGTGTGAATGTGTAGTTGATGCATTTGGCAGGGCCTAGAGAGGTATGTGTGTATTACGTATTCGAGAGAGGCATGGATAGAGGGGCCTACAGGGGGCGTGGGAGAGATAGCATGAGAAATGAGAGTGGTCTAGAGAGAGAGACGAATATGACGTCACGGCGAGAGATTCCCTTGAGTGTGTATATGCAAGGGGGGAGTGGATAGAGGCACCAGGAGAATATATTTTTTGTGTGTGGTGTCTATGTTGGTATGTGTGGTGTGAGAAGATAACGAGACATGGGGGCAGAGGGTGTGTCACCGTGTGAGGTCCGGTGGGTCGAGGTGAGGCCCTTCATTCGGTTCCGTCCCGCGCCACATTGGTCGGCCCGTGATGCATTTAGTGAGACCCATGGATGACTAGTCGTACAAGAAAAAGATAGCATAATTGTGAAAGGACTCTATGTCCACTGACAAAGCCGTCTAGGATTTGTAACCCTAGGTTCTCGGACTAAGGTAACCCCTTTATCTTTGATATTACTATTCATCCAACCTAACTTTAAGGGGCATCCTACAGAATGTTCTGCTAGAATCATACTCGTCAATTAGGAAGAGAGGTGTGAGACAATGCCTGAGAGACATGCCTAAAGATAATGTGCGTACAGGAGACACGTAGGCAGGTCTATGTATATAGAAAGGGTCGATGGGGATTGTGCGTGTGTATGCTTGCGAGAGGAAGAGTGCTTGTGATAAAGGTTAGTGAAAACAGTCGTAAATGGTTACGAGAGGGAGGGAGGGTTATATCGAGAGCATGTGTGCGAGAAAGGCACCTCGGGAGAGAGTGTGTGAGCATGTGTGAGAGACCACCGATGGAGACTGAAACTACGCGTACAAGACTGATGTACACATTGATTAAAGATATAAATTGTATCCAAATATTAGGATGGGATCATGATATTTGCAATTCACGTAAGGAACGGTCATTGATCCATCAGACATCTAGATTCTATCGAATTTGAGCATGTCTATGTTACTATTCGACACAATTGATCCACATAGTTAGTATTTTGAACTCCAGACAATGCATCGCTTTAGCAATCGAATATAAACGTGAGTACAGTTCATGTTGTGTGTGTAATGCACATTATACATATGAAAGTTGCACAATGAACATTATAAATAGCTACCTATGAACTAGCATACATTTGAATTCAACTTAAGGTGGTTTTAAAAAATCGAATTCAACATGAAGTCCATTCAATTATTTGAATTCGATATCATGGCGTTCGTAAATCATACCTAAATTATGGGGGCACCAATCTTTGCTCTGATTTTGTACATAATAGCATATGTAGTCGTGTACAAAATAGATTCTAATTTAGCTCCTCCATTCCAAAATAATCGTAGTTATAGGATTTTCAAGTGTCAAAATTTCAAAAAGAAGCGGATAATTTAATGAGGTTTTCAGACATACAAGGTCAAATTTAACATTGTCTATTTAGGTCAATCCTCAAAGTTCAAGAGTACTCTAAACGTGAATGCTTGTGTTTCAAAATTTCGAACGAAGTGCCAAAAGAGCCTCTACTTGCCCGAAACCGCGTGAGACCAATGTTTGGTAGTACAAGGAAATTACTTTTCTAATAACTCTGACCCGTGAAACCTACCGGCCCGACGTCCAAAGGTCTAAACCGGGGTAGGTTTGTAGCTTCATCTAGATGCCACACAACCGCCTCCGAAAAACATTCATACACAATGGCCGCCTAAGCACACATGCACGCGGCCAAAATCGCTCCCGCTCACTATTTGGGAGACCTGGGATTACCATCCTACCCCCGACCCGCAGTAGGTCCGAAACTTAAGAGGGGGGCAAAGTTTGTACTTTCCCCAAATTTCAAACAAGCGCGTCCCATCTTCTGTTCAAAAAAACCAAAAACAAGCGCATCCCAGACCGAAACATGGTTCTCCCCCCCCCCCCCCGCCCACCCGTCCAATTCCCATTCGTACTCCGTGGGCGCAAAAACTACCTCTCCACCAGCCGCGAAACCCCGGCGTCCTCCGTCCGCCACCCCATCCCACCCATCAACCGCCGCCCTCCTCCATCACGCCGGAGCCGATACCCCGACATCGTCGTGCACCGCAACGCCCTCCACGGCTAGTAGTTGAAGCCGAGGTCGAGCCGTCCGTACCCGAGCCAGTTCAACCACGCCGTCCCGCGCCTCACCGCTGCCGCTCCAACTTCGCCACCCTCCACCGCACCGGAGCTGTTCCTGCTACGCCGTCCTTCACCGCCTCGGATCTGCTTCCCCTCCGTCGATATACGGCCACGGCAACACAGTCGACAATTTGGCCATGGGTTTGTCCAAGGATCGACGGTTCTCCAAAACATCGGTTCCCCCGGGAGAAAAAAAGAAGATCGCCGCGACATATGGAGGATACCACACTGGCAACCGATAAGGGTACTCCTCTTCCCTTATTCGTGCAAATCTTACGTGTCTGCTTGCACGGTATTCATCCCACAGAAGACACTAGTTGACCGCTTCTTCTTGATACTAGATATTCCTAGAAACTCACGATGCACAAGGTTTCTCCTCATATACTATTTCACCTTAGCTAGAGGTCCGTCGCCCCCCTGAATTTCAATTCCTGGTCAGTTGATTCCCAATTAACGGAAGCATTCCCCGGCATAACAGGCGCTAGTCCGCCTATTACGCCGGGGAAGCAGCGCCTCGGTGTTTATCTTAGGGGCGTGTGGGGCCTAGAGCTACTGGCGCCCGATCTAGAGGTCGGCCGGGATTAAAGGGATGGCCTGGGGGAGCTGCCAAGCACGGCGGCGGTGTGAGGTCGAGGGGAGGGCGGGGCGGAGGCAGGGGTCTGGGCCGGTGGTCGCTGGCGGTTCGAGAAAGATCGTCAACAGTGACTGGCGGGAGGTAGACGAAGGCCATCTGCCCGTTCCTTATAGATCGGACGGTTCATTAAAAAAATTGACTGACCTATTTATTTTCAGTCGACTGTTATCTTGACATGACCACATGTGGTGGTGTGCTGGAGGAGTACCTGCATTTCCTGTGCTCATATATTAGAAAATCATACGGAGTAGAATCTAATTTTTTTTGCCATGCAATGTTGTAGAGCTATCATATGTCTCAGCCACCTGCTATCTGCTACTTTTACAGTGCACTAGTTCTGCACACACTTCACCCATACTCCCACTATTGTGTTTTTATGCAAGGGTATTTCAGACCCTGCCTTGACAGAAGCAGAAAAGATAAGAGAGAAGTCGCTCCAGCATGGTACACGGCTAAGCCAGACACGTTTCAAGACTATAAAGGGTGCAGTGTCAGCAGATGGAGACGGGGAACGTAGCTCTGGAGTTAATGATCTCACTCGCCATGAACCACCATCCCAGGTGCTTGCTTTAACTTCACGGTGTCATATGTGGTTGCATGTTCCATATGGTGTCTAGCTTGTATTCGAAAGGCCGAAGTCGGTCTTTATTAAGATAAGGAAAGCTATTTTTTACATGAACCACCATCCCGTGAGCACCAGAAGACAAATAGCTAGTCAGGGCACTGGCCGAGCCAGTGACAAGCCCAACAAAGAGAGGCATCACCTGGAAGCCAACTAAAAAGCTGCGATGGTGGTGAAGCAGCCCGCCTCCCACCAGGCTCTCAGGTCCTAGATGATCATGCTCACCACTCCAGCCGGATGTCTAGCTTGTATTGCTTCCAATTTGGTTAAATTGCATCTGCTTAGCTTACACATTGTACCTTTGAATATGACATGCCTTTCTGTTTTTGGTACATACTAGTACATCTGTGTATTAACCATGTTCTTACATCAAACTAATGTTCTTGTGTATCCCTCATCAATCACTTATGATGAGGCAGTCAGGCAAGCGGAATACTCCTCATTTAAAGAATGCAGCGTCAGCCTCCCGACATGATTCTCAAGAAACAGCAAGGCTAGATGAAGATAGTGAACGTAGCTCTGTAGTTGATTACCGCATTTCCCCTACACTAGCATCGCAGGTGCTTGCTCTAACTTGGCAGCGTGATATGTGGTTGCATGTTGCATATGGTGTCTAGATTGTAATTCTTCCAATCTGGTTAAACTGCATGTGCTATTCTGCTTAGTTTATACATTATACCCGTTAATGTGACATGCCTTCCTGTATTTAGTACATAGTACATCTATTTATTAAGCATGTCCTCACATAAAACTATTGTTTTTTTGTATCCCGCATAAATCAATATGACGAGACACCTTCAGTATATGCAGTGTGATATTAGTTGCATCTTTGATATGATTTATAGCATACGCTTCTAATTTGTTGAAATGCCATTTATGATGGGACACTTTTAACTTGCAGAGTCATATTGGTTGCATCTTTCACGTGGTGTCTAGCTTGCATTGCTTCTTATTTGGTGAAATGGTTACCGGTGTCAAAACCGGCGGATCTCGGGTAGGGGGTCCCGAACTGTGCGTCTAGGATCGATGGCAACAGGAGACGGGGGACACGATGTTTACCCAGGTTCGGGCCCTCTCTATGGAGGTAATACCCTACTTCCTGCTTGATTGATCTTGATGAATATGCGTGTTACAAGAGTTGATCTACCACGAGATCGTAATGGCTAAACCCTAGAAGCCTAGCCTATGTGAATATGGTAATGAATCTATCTTTTCCGGACTAACCCCTCCGGTTTATATAGACACCGGGGGGATCTAGGGTTTACATGAAGTCGGTTACATAAGAAGGAATCTTCATAGTTGGTCGCCAAGCTTGCCCTCCACGCCAAGTAGAGTCCAATCCGGATACGGTGCAGTCTTCGCCCTTCATGTCTTCACAGCTCATCAGTTCGGCCCATGGATAACAGGCCGGACACCCAAGGACCCCTTAGTCCAGGACTCCCTCAGTAGCCCCTGAACCTGGCTTCAATGACGAGGAGTCCGGCATGCAGATTGTCTTCGGCATTGCAAGGCGGGTTCCCTCCCTCCGAACTCCGGAATAGTCTTCAGATGTAGTAGATATATTCGGACCTGTGTATATATAATTGCAAAAAATACAATATTCCACGAGCCTGATTTGTTGATAACTGTTTATGACATCGCATCACGCCTGCCCGGTTACTATTTCCAACCGTTGGCTGGCACGTCGCCCCATGTCTTGGGACGCGGTTTTACTGGCTCGTCTTGCCAAGGCAGAGATCGTGTTCCCTTATTCATGGGATTTTCATTAATGCAAGCGTGGGTAACCCAACCGTTCCCTGGGTACAACTCTCTGGGGATAGGTAAGTTTCGAGACCCAGGTGGATACGCCTAGTATTTGGGGCCTTTATATAGGGTCCCAGACTCGTCTTCTTCCTTTGCGCTTGCTTCTTCCTCAACCCTAGCCACCCCAAGTTCCAACCCTCGGGTTCCCATCGTCACCAGCCCTAATCATGTCCGGATCTAGCCATCAAGGCCAGTGGGCGGCTTCTTCCGTCATAGAGGAGGATATTGCGAAGCTCCGCGCAGCAAGGTATCTGACCTCGGAAATCCTTGATTGGCTTCCTGCACAGGGGCAGGTCGTTCCTACCCCCAAATCCGGCGAGAGAGTAGTGTTTGTGTCCCACTTCCTCCATGGGTTAGGGTTCGCACTCAACCCCTTCGTCCGGGTGCTCATGTTCTACTATGGATTGGACTTTCACGATCTGGCCCCGGACTCTATTCTCCTCATCTCGAAATTTACCGTCACGTGTGAGGCTTTCCTCCGGACTCCTTTGCACTTTGGTTTATGGCTCAAGACCTTTGACGTGAGCCTGTAGGTGGCAGAGGAGGAGCAGGCAGAGTGCGGTAGCGTCACAATAGGCAAGCTTGCCAGCGCGGTTTGGTTTGAAGGATCTTTCGCCAAGTCTTCCGACCTATGGCAGCAGGGGTGGTTTTATATCAACGAACCGCGGGGCTCCAAGTGGGCGGCCACGCCTGCGTTCCGACCCGGCCCTCCAATTCAGCTTGATTCATGGATCAATAAGGGACTGGACTGGGGATCCGTCAATGAAGTGTAGACTCTGCAAGGTCGCATACGAAGCCTTACCGAGAAGGGCATCGGTCTTGTGAACGTCGTTCAAGTAATGCTAGTCCGTCGGACCCTGCCATGTCAGCGGCGGCCTCTCCGTATGTGGGAGTTTAAACCAGAAGGGCGGCGGCCTCTTCAGCACTTCTTCGGCACTACGCACGAAGGAATGTGGAAATTATATTTCGGGGAACGAGAGCAATGGCCGAACACCACCGAAGATGCCAGCCTTGACTGCAATCATCCGGACACTGCGGTAAGTACTCAAACTCCGAACACCTTCCATTCAAGCATCTCTTGACAAGATACTGAACAACCCGTCCCTATACAGGACTGGATAAAGAAAGCGGTGTTAATCTGGTGTCCTGTGCCCCTTCCCGAAGACTCTGCGACCGCCCTGCTGACGAGAATGCTGATTCCCACACCGTACCAGGTGTCTGTAGAGGGGGGCGAGAGCGGGGAGCCCGAAGGTGATACCCGCCCTGAGGACAAATTAGACGATGTGTTCGGGGAAACCAAAACTCTTTTACCCAAGGGCAAAGGTGCGGAGGAAGCTCTCCATGGCAAAAAGAGGCTGCTTCCGAAGATCAGGAGGGGAAGCCTTCCAAGAGAGGAAAAATGCCATCGTCGGGCAGTTTGGGCCGGGCGAGCGATGCTGTCGTAAGGCTTTCTGGCGAGGACGAACCTCTGGCCAAACCATAAGTGAGGCTGGGGCACTTTAAACGTACCTCATTCTTTTCCTATTAGTGAAGTAATCATCCGACATATGCACATCCACGCAGGTTAACGCCTGGTGTTTCTCAATCGTCCTCCTCCTCGGGAGACCTTCTTCCGGAGATGATGGAGAGTGACACGCTATCTCCGGCTTCTTTGCCCAACAGGGGGGATGATACCGAGATATCGTCCCGAAGAGCTCCTCCCCATCGTCAAGCGGTGTAGGAAACGAAGAAGGCGTTACCCGAAGGTGGTGCCTCTCTCACCCAGGGTTTGGGAATCAAGAATGACAGCCCCGAACCATCCGGTTTACAGCCGGAGACGATTCTGGGGGAGAATAGGCAGATTCCTTCAAAGGAATGCCGTGCTCCGGCGGCGGTTTCCGAAGACCCCGGAGCGCCATAAATGTTGATGGACATGCTGCGGCGAGCGTCCATTTCAGAGAAGCACCGTGCCTTGATGGTTACGGTGGTCGGAAAGGTTCTATCCGTGAAAAGCGGGTTGAACGGGGCCTTCTTGAGCCTTCTAAGAGGTTTTGAGGTTTGTGATGTAGTTTTGCCAATTGAATGATATTGACAGAATGCACCTGTTGTATAAGCAGTAGCCCCTAAGACTCGGATTGCCTTCCGAAGGAAGCGATCAGAGGATCAAAAAGATATGCTCAGTTACTAACCTTGATTTAACTTGGAATACAGGCTGCCTTCCCTCCTGCGGCTACCCAAAATAGGGAAGTGGCCGAACTGCAGCGAAAGCTGGATATTGCAGAGGATGATATTGCATTGATCAACAGGCGTCTTGACGACTCGCAAGGTATATAGTTCGAGCATTCCTTACACCAATGTTCTTGTAATGTAGGCCTGACGCCGAAAAGAGTTTTATATGAAATGTGCATGATTGCAGATTGTGCTGTCGCCGTTGAAGCTCTTAGGGCGGAGCTAGCCCGGGCCAAGGAGCAGGCCCAGTGTAGTGATGTGGCTGCCGAGAAGGCGTCGGCTGATCTAAGAGCCGAACAGGCAGCTCGGCGCCGAAGTGAGGAGAAAATATCCGCACTGGCGCTTGAATTGAAGAATACTGCCAGCCGCTGTGAATTCCTTGAGAAGGAGAATAAAGCCAAAATGGCTGAACTTGATAAGGCCGTACGAGAGGCGAGTGAAGCTCGGTCTGAATCTAGGGCAGCTCGTGAAGAGATTCGGCAGGCTATGGAGATAGCGGCCGGTAAGCCCTTTTTGCTTCAGACTAAGTTTGGCGATCCGGACTATGCTCAGCTAAACCAGGTCTGGAGTTCTCCGGCCGAATTTTTAGACTTGCCGAAGAGTTCTTCCAATGCGGCGCAATTTTACCAAGCGCAAGAGGGGTATGCAACGGAGAAGCTTTTCTGGTCACAATTTGGCGCATCAAAGCGCCCTCTGTTGCTAAATGAACAGATGTCCCAATGGGCCGAGCTTCATAGGATATCCGGCGACGCCATGAAGAACGTCATAATCCGGTTGTGGCCGAGTGAGCCTGTTCCCAAGAGCTATTTTGGCCTGGTGTGGCGTCTTGTTGATGCGGTGCCGCGTATCGATGCTGCGAAGCGGTCGGCATGCATTGAGGGTGCACGGATGGCCTTTGCCCGAGTCAAGACATTCTGGGGAAATATGAAGGCCGTCGATGTTGCGGCGAAGAGTCCGCCCAAGGGCAAGGACCGTAATGAGCCGGAGCATTATTTTGAAGACGTCCTGAAAGCCGCCCGCCTGATAGAGGGTCAATGCTCGAAGAACATAATGTTCGAGTGAGGTGTATTAGAATTGTAAAAGACAATTTTATAATTGATCTATTTTATATTTTTGCTCCAAAGCTTGAATTCCTCCTGTGCGGCCGTTTTTAATATAATCTGAAAGTTTTCCAGTCGTCGGCTTCAGCCCCCTCGTAGGAAGTACGGGGGTGTTCGGAAAAACATTTAATCACTCCTTATCCAACGTCTTGGTCCGTAAAGGAGGTGATAATGCAGCGAACCAGGCAATCGGACTATAAGGCGTTAACACTTTCACTTAGGCATAGGAGTTTTATGGTGGGGCTACGACATAGCCCCGGGTATGTATACGACGCATAGTGCCTTACATATGTTGATCTAGAAAAGATCCCTTGTGTGACACGGAGAATCACTAAAGATTCGAATAGGTCGTCAAGTGGTTGACCAGCTCTCGCCGCATCATGACAGTCAATTTTCGGCTTTCTCTACTGAGGTGCTCATCCGGTCTAGGCCAAGGCACAATCGCAGTAGTTCTCCCTTTACTACCCTAGCCGATAGAGCGGAACATAGGGTAGCAAGCACAGGAGCCGGGCAACCCAACTATTGACCAAAGATAATGATTCGGAGCTGATGCATATAAGGCCAAACTTGCGACGCCGAAGTATGCTATAGAGCTGTTCGGACTTTTACTGGTGACTCGTTTGTTCCCATACCGGGCCCCTGGAAAGTTATGTCGAGGTGCGTCTTGTAAGGCAGCCGTTACGGCCGGACTCATTGTAGAAAGAGCATGAAAGGTTAGTTCTGATAAAGTTTACTGGGAGCGGAGCAATATGCCAATGATAAATATATATATAAAGAGTAAAAACCACAACCCAGCTATTTGACATGCTCGGGGTTGGGAACAGAGGAGAAGGGCATGGTACAGGCTCAAAAGAAAGAGTGTGGTCTACAAAAGCTTATTTTGGACCTCCTGTCGCACGTCTGCGCCGCCCGTCCTCGGGGAGGGGGTCCTTAATGGGAGTGGCCCCTTAGGTGAGTGTGCGGATCCGAACTTCGATAGAGTGCGATGTAGATGTTGTCCTGATGGTCAACTGTTTTTAAGAAAAGATACAGAAAAATAAGAAAAATGGATAAAAACGTTACGGGGATCCTTGCAGGGTTGTCCATATTGTGCTTCCGCCAATGCCCATGGTATCTTGAGTGCGTAGTGATGTACGCGTGGTGTAAACTTTGCCAGTACAGTAGGTGGGTGGCGGAAGCCGAACTGCTATTTCCGTTCTGGGAGTGGTCGAACTCCAGAGGGAAAGTGTTTCTGGCCCCTGGTGTTCGGCTGGCGAGCCGATCCGTCATCTCTATCGCCTGGTGGCCTCCTCCCCTTGTGATCGGCGTTGAGCTTGCCTGCCTGCTTGAGGACCCAACAGTTTCTGTTGGTATGATTAGCTGGCCTATCAGGGTGACCGTGAATCTGACAAGGTCGGTCCAATATCCTGTCAAGGGTGGATGGTCCATCATGGTTTGCCTTTGTGGCTTCTTCCGTTTACCGGGCTTCGGATTGTGAAATCTGGCATTCACCGTTGTGTCGCATATATTACTGCGACTGTTGTGTTCGGTTCGTCGTGGCTTGTCGTTGCCGTCTCGAATTTCGGAAGTGCCCGGGTCGCTGGCATTGTTGCTTTTACGAGCGAGCCAGTTGTCTTCTCCCGCACAAAAGCGAGTCATTAGAGCGGTAAGGGTTGTCATGGACTTAGGTCCTTCCTGGCCGAGGTGACGCGCTAGCCATTCATCCCGGACGCCATGTTTGAAGGCTGCGAGGGCATCTGCGTCCGGACAGTCGACAATTTGGTTCTTTTGACTATGAACCTAGTCCAGAGCTCCTGGATGACCCGCCGGGCTTCTGGACAATATGACTTAAGTCATCGGCATCTAGTGGCCGGACATATGTTCCTTGGAAGTTGTCTCGAAAGGCGTCTTCCAAATCTTCCCAGCTACCAATAGAATTTTCTGGTAAACTGTTTAGCCAGTAGCGAGCTGGCCCTTTAAGCTTGAGAGGTATGTATTCAATGGCATGAAGGTCGTCTCCGCGAGCCATGTGAATATGGAGGAGGTAATCCTCAATCCATACCGCGGGATCTGTTGTTCCATCGTATGATTCGATGTTAATGGGTTTTAAACCTGTCTGGGAATTCGTGCTCCATTACCTCGTCGGTGAAGCAGAGAGGGTGTGCGGCTCCTCTATGTTGGGCCACACTGTGGAGCACCTCCGGCGGACTCTGCTTACGGTTTTCGGACCAAGCGTGGTCGGGTCTGTTGTGTCCGAATAGATAACCGCCGTTACTGGTCGGGGCATGTCCCCGCGATCTGGGTGTTGGTTTTGTTTGTCCTGTTCTACCCTCCAGGTCTTGTTGGATGTCGCGAGTGTTCCCCCGAGCAGCTTTATTCTTGCTCGGGTGGCCGGATGGGTTGGTATGGTGCTCTGCTTGGGCTGCTGCTTTGTCCGGACCAAATTGTGGTCGGCTCACCACGTTGTTTGATGGTGATGTGGGCTCCAACGCCCTGCCATCGTATCGAGGGAGCCACCTACTCTTGGGGTGGCTTTCGTATGGGCCGCTAAGGCCGTATTCTTCGGCGGCCAGGACCTCGGTCCATCTATCATTGAGCAAATCCTGGCTTGCTTGAAACTGCAGCTGCTTCTTCCTTAGGCTCCTTGCAGTGGCTATAAGCCGGTGTTTAAAGCGTTCCTGTTCGAGAGGTTCCTTAGGCACGATAAAATCCTCGCTGCCGAGGATCTCCTCTTCCTTGGAGAGTGGGAGATAATTGCTGTCCTCCGAGTCTCCATATGTGGCATGTTCATCAGGGCTGTCTTGCCCGCTTTCCCGTTCCTCCTGTTCGGATTCTACCTCAACAGGGTCTTCATTGTCTGGAGTGTTGTCTTTTCTGGTGCTAGCAGTGTTTTCTCTTGGGTGATGTGACTTGGAGCGGCGCCGTGGGCGCCGGTGTTTGGACTGTGTACCAGGAGGTTTATTCTCGACTGGATCCTCCTTGTCATCGTCGAGAGCGTCGTCGGGTGTGTCTATCATACACACATCATACCAGGAAGTGGCCATCCCGTGTCTAGCGGGTAGAAAGCTCTGGCCCTGCCCCTCATCCTCGTCCATACCGGCGATGTCTTCGGAGCGGGGGTCAGGCGTGTTGGTTGGGTCTTCGACGGTGGCTATAAAGTGGGTGGCGGGTGGGAAGCAAAATTCTCCATCATCCGCCGTAAGTTCGAACCGAACATGGTTCGGCGACGAGCCATCTGCCAGGGATAGGTTTTTTAATGAGTTTAGTAGGTTGCCCATGGGCGAGTGTTGAAAGACATCTGCGGCGCTGAACTTGAAGATTGATAACCGATCGAGTTCGGTATCCCTGGGTTGCAGGGTTTGAAACTCGACACCGGAGAAGAGTCTGGGGTTCCGTTGATGCACATGCCGTACGCAGTGGAGTCTGCGAGCGGCTCCAACGCCGCAGAATCGGTAGCCCCCGCGATGGGGTTGAGCTTCCCATCTTCGGGGGACTTGGTCTGCTCCGGATCTAAGGCCAGAGTTGCTGCAGGAGCTCTCTCATGGATGCGGCCCAATGACAGGTTTAAGCCATGTCCATCGGGGCGGCAGGGGGCGATTGCCGCGGTCTCGAATCCGTCGAAGATCAAGTCTCCACGGATGTCCGCAACGTAGTTCAAGCTTCCGAATCTGACCTGATGGCTAGGGGCGTAGCTGTCGATCTGCTCCAGATGGCCAAGCGAGTTGGCCCGCAGTACGTGAAGGAAATATGCCCTAGAGGCAATAATAAAGTTATTATTTATTTCCTTATATCATGATAAATGTTTATTATTCATGCTAGAATTGTATTAACCGGAAACATAATACTTGTGTGAATACATAGACAAACAGAGTGTCACTAGTATGCCTCTACTTGACTAGCTCGTTGATCAAAGATGGTTATGTTTCCTAGCCATTGACATGGGTTGTCATTTGATTAACGGGATCAGATCATTAGGAGAATGATGTGATTGACTTGACCCATTCCGTTAGCTTAGCACTCGAACGTTTAGTATGTTGCTATTGCTTTCTTCATGACTTATACATGTTCCTATGACCATGAGATTATGCAACTCCCGTTTACCGGAGGAACACTTTGTGTGCTACCAAACATCACAACGTAACTGGGTGATTATAAAGGTGCTCTACAGGTGTCTCCGAAGGTACTTGTTGGGTTGGCGTATTTCGAGATTAGGATTTGTCACTCCGATTGTCGGAGAGGTATCTCTGGGCCCACTCGGTAATGCACATCACTTAAGCCTTGCAAGCATTGCAACTAATGAGTTAGTTGTGGGATGATGTATATGGAACGAGTAAAGAGACTTGCCGGTAACGAGATTGAACTAGGTATTAAGATACCGACGATCGAATCTCGGGCAAGTAACATACCGATGACAAAGGGAACAACGTATGTTGTTATGCGGTCTGACCGATAAAGATCTTCGTAGAATATGTGGGAGCCAATATGAGCATCCAGGTTCCGCTATTGGTTATTGACCGGAGACGTGTCTCGGTCATGTCTACATAGTTCTCAAACCCGTAGGGTCCGCACGCTTAACGTTTCGATGACAGTTATATTATGAGTTTATATGTTTTGATGTACCGAAGGTTGTTCGGAGTCCCGGATGTGATCACAGACATTACGAGGAGTCTCGAAATGGTCGAGACATGAAGATTGATATATTGGAAGCCTATATTTGGATATCGGAAGTGTTTTGGGTGAAATCGGGATTTTACCGGAGTATCGGAGGGGTTACCGGAACCCCCCGGGGGTTAATGGGCCATAGTGGGCCTTAGTGGAGAAGAGGAGAGGCGGCCAGGGCAAGGGCCGCGCGCCCCTCCCCCCTAGTCCGAATAGGACAAGGAGAGGGGGGCGGCGCCCCCCCTTTCCTTGTTCTCGTCCACCTCTTCCCCCCTCTTCTCCTAATCCAACAAGGAAAAGGGTATATACGGGGGTAGGGGGCACCCTAGAGACACAACAATTGATCGTTTGATCTTTTAGCCGTGTGCGGTGCCCCCCTCCACCATAGTCCACCTCGATAATACTGTAGCGGTGCTTAGGCGAAGCCCTGCGTCGGTAGAACATCATCATCGTCACCGCGCCGTTGTGCTGATGAAACTCTCCCTCAACACTCGGCTGGACCGGAGTTCGAGGGACGTCATCGGGCTGAGCGTGTGCTGAACTCAGAGGTGCCGTACGTTCGGTACTTGATCGGTCGGATCGTGAAGACGTACGACTACATCAACCGCGTTGTGCTAACGCTTCCGCTTTCGGTCTACGAGGGTACGTGTACTACACTCTCCCCTCTCGTTGCTATGCATCACCATGATCTTGCGTGTGCGTAGGAATTTTTTTGAAATTACTACGTTCCCCAACAGTGGCATTCGAGCCTGGTTTTATGCGTAGATGTCATATGGACGAGTAGAACACAAGTGAGTTGTGGGCGATATAAGTCATACTACTTACCAGCATGTCATACTTTGGTTCGGCGGTATTGTTGGATGAAGCGGCCCGGACCGACATTACGCGTACGCTTACGCGAGACTGGTTCTATCGACGTGCTTTGCACATAGGTGGCTGGCAGGTGTCAGTTTCTCCAACTTTAGTTGAACCGAGTGTGGCTACGCCCGGTCCTTGCGAAGGTTAAAACAACACCAACTTGACAAACTATCGTTGTGGTTTTGATGGGTAGGTAAGAACGGTTCTTGCTAAGCCCAGTAGCAGCCACGTAAAACTTGCAACAACAAAGTAGAGGACGTCTAACTTGTTTTTGCAGGGCATGTTGTGATGTGATATGGTCAAGACATGATGCTAAATTTTATTGTATGAGATGATCATGTTTTGTAACCCAGTTATCGGCAACTGGCAGGAGCCATATGGTTGTCGCTTTATTGTATGCAATGCAATCGCCCTGTAATGCTTTACTTTATCACTAAGCAGCAGCGATAGTCGTAGAAGCATAAGATTGGCGAGACGACAACGATGCTACGATGGAGATCAAGGTGTCGCGCCGGTGACGATGGTGATCATGACGGTGCTTCGGAGATGGAGATCACAAGCACAAGATGATGATGGCCATATCATATCACTTATATTGATTGCATGTGATGTTTATCTTCTATGCATCTTATCTTGCTTTGATTGACGGTAGCATTATAAGATGATCTCTCACTAAATTTCAAGATAAAAGTGTTCTCCCTGAGTATGCACCGTTGCCAAAGTTCATCGTGCCCAGACACCACGTGATGACCGGGTGTGATAAGCTCTACGTCCATCTACAACGGGTGCAAGCCAGTTTTGCACACGTGGAATACTCGGGTTAAACTTGACGAGCCTAGCATATGCAGATATGGCCTCGGAACACTGAGACCAAAAGGTCGAGCGTGAATCATATAGTAGATATAATCAACATAGTGATGTTCACCATTGAAAGCTACTCCATTTCACGTGATGATCGGTTATGGTTTAGTTGATTTGGATCACGTGATCACTTAGAGGATTAGAGAGATGTCTATCTAAGTGGGAGTTCTTAAGTAATATGATTAATTAAACTTAAATTTATCATGAACTTAGTACCTGATAGTATCTTGCTTGTCTATGTTGATTGTAGATAGATGGCCCGTGTTGTTGTTCCGTTGAATTTTAATGCGTTCCTTGAGAAAGCAAAGTTGAAAGATGATGGTAGCAATTACACGGACTGGGTCTGTAACTTGAGGATTATCCTCATTGCTGCACAGAAGAATTATGTCCTGGAAGCACCGCTAGGTGCCAAACCTGCTGCAGGAGCAACACCAGATGTTATGAACGTCTGGCAGAGCAAAGCTGATGACTACTCGATAGTTCAGTGTGCCATGCTTTACGGCCTAGAACCGGGACTTCAACGACGTTTTGAACATCATGGAGCATATGAGATGTTCCAGGAGTTGAAGTTAATATTTCAAGCAAATGCCTGGATTGAGAGACACGAAGTCTCCAATAAGTTCTACAGCTGTAAGATGGAGGAGAATAGTTCTGTCAGTGAGCATATACACAAAATGTCTGGGTATAACAATCACTTGATTCAACTGGGAGTTAATCTTCTGGATGATAGCGTCATTGACAGAATTCTTCAATCACTGCCACCAAGCTACAAGAGCTTCGTGATGAACTATAACATGCAAGGGATGGATAAGACGATTCCCGAGCTCTTCGCAATGCTAAAAGCTGCGGAGGTAGAAATCAAGAAGGAGCATCAAGTGTTGATGGTCAATAAGACCACCAGTTTCAAGGAAAAGGGCAAAGGGAAGAAGAAGGGGAACTTCAAGAAGAACAGCAAGCAAGTTGCTGCTCAAGAGAAGAAACCCAAGTCTGGACCTAAGCCTGAGACTGAGTGCTTCTACTGCAAGCAGACCGGTCACTGGAAGCGGAACTGCCCCAAGTATTTGGTGGATAAGAAGGATGGCAAGGTGAACAAAGGTATATGTGATATACATGTTATTGATGTGTACCTTACCAGAGCTCGCAGTAGCACCTGAGTATTTGATACTGGTTCTGTTGCTAATATTTGCAACTCAAAACAGGGACTACGGATTAAGCGAACACTGGCCAAGGACGAGGTGACGATGCGCGTGGGAAACGGTTCCAAAGTCGATGTGATCGCCGTCGGCACGCTACCTCTACATCTACCTTCAGGATTAGTATTAGACCTAAATAATTGTTATTTGGTGCCAGCGTTGAGCATGAACATTATATCTGGATCTTGTTTGATGCGAGACGGTTATTCATTTAAATCAGAGAATAATGGTTGTTCTATTTATATGACTAATATCTTTTATGGTCATGCACCCTTGAAGAGTGGTCTATTTTTGATGAATCTCGATAGTAGTGATACACATATTCATAATGTTGAAGCCAAAAGATGCAGAGTTGATAATGATAGTGCAACTTATTTGTGGCACTGCCGTTTAGGTCATATCGGTGTAAAGCGCATGAAGAAACTCCATACTGATGGACTTTTGGAACCACTTGATTATGAATCACTTGGTACTTGCGAACCGTGCCTCATGGGCAAGATGACTAAAACGCCGTTCTCCGGTACTATGCAGAGAGCAACAGATTTGTTGGAAATCATACATACAGATGTATGTGGTCCGATGAATGTTGAGGCTCGTGGCGGATATCGTTATTTTCTCACCTTCACAGATGATTTGAGCAGATATGGGTATATCTACTTAATGAAACATAAGTCTGAAACATTTGAAAAGTTCAAAGAATTTCAGATTGAAGTTAAAAATCATCGTAACAAGAAAATAAAGTTTCTATGATCTGATCGTGGAGGAGAATATTTGAGTTATGAGTTTGGTCTACATTTGAAACAATGCGGAATAGTTTCGCAACTCACGCCACCCGGAACACCACAGCGTAATGGTGTGTCCGAACGTCGTAATCGTATTTACTAGATATGGTGCGATCTATGATGTCTCTTACTGATTTACCGCTATCTTTTTGGGGTTATGCTTTAGAGACGGCTGCATTCACGTTAAATAGGGCACCATCGAAATCCGTTGAGACGACGCCTTATGAACTGTGGTTTGGCAAGAAACCAAAGTTGCCGTTTCTTAAAGTTTGGGGTTGCGATGCTTATGTGAAAAAGCTTCAACCTGATAAGCTCGAACCCAAATCGGAGAAATGTGTCTTCATAGGATACCCAAAGGAGACTGTTGGGTACACCTTCTATCGTAGATCCGAAGGCAAGACATTCATTGCTAAGAATGGATCCTTTCTAGAGAAGGAGTTTCTCTCGAAAGAAGTGAGTGGGAGGAAAGTAGAACTTGATGAGGTAACTGTACCTGCTCCCTTATTGGAAAGTAGTTCATCACAGAAACCGGTTCCTGTGACGACTACACCAATTAGTGAGGAAGTTAATGATGATGATCATGGAACTTCAGATCAAGTTGTTACTGAACCTCGTAGGTCAACCAGAGTAAGATCCGCACCAGAATGGTACGGTAATCCTGTTCTGGAGGTTATGTTACTAGACCATGACGAACCTACGAACTATGAAGAAGCGATGGTGAGCCCAGATTCCGCAAAGTGGCTTGAGGCCATGAAATCTGAGATGGAATCCATGTATGAGAACAAAGTGTGGACTTTGGTTGACTTGCCCGATGATCGGCAAGCCATTGAAAATAAATGGATCTTCAAGAAGAAGACTGACGCTGACGGTAATGTTACTGTCTATAAAGCTCGACTTGTTGCGAAAGGTTTTCGACAAGTTCAAGGGATTGACTACGATGAGACCTTCTCACCCGTAGCGATGCTTAAGTCTGTCCGAATCATGTTAGCAATTGCCGCATTTTATGATTATGAAATTTGGCAAATGGATGTCAAAAATGCATTCCAGAATGGATTTCTGGAAGAAGAGTTGTATATGATGCAACCGGAAGGTTTTGTCGATCCAAAAGGAGCTAACAAAGTGTGCAAGATCCAGCGATCCATTTATGGACTGGTGCAAGCCTCTCGGAGTTGGAATAAACGCTTTGATAGTGTGATCAAAGCATTTGGTTTTGTACAGACTTTTGGAGAAGCCTGTATTTACAAGAAAGTGAGTGGGAGCTCTGTAGCATTTCTCATATTATATGTGGATGACATATTGCTGATTGGAAATGATATAGAATTTCTGGATAGCATAAAGGGATACTTGAATAAGAGTTTTTCAATGAAAGACCTCGGTGAAGCTGCTTATATATTGGGCATCAAGATCTATAGAGATAGATCAAGATGCTTAATTGGACTTTCACCAAGCACATACCTTGACAAAGTTTTGAAGAAGTTCAAAATGGATCAAGCAAAGAAAGGGTTCTTGCCTGTGTTACAAGGTGTGAAGTTGAGTAAGACTCAATGCCCGACCACTGCAGAAGATAGAGAGAAAATGAAAGATGTTCCCTATGCTTCAGCCATAGGCTCTATCATGTATGCAACGCTGTGTACCAGACCTGATGTGTGCCTTGCTATAAGTCTAGCAGGGAGGTACCAAAGTAATCCAGGAGTGGATCACTAGACAGCGGTCAAGAACATCCTGAAATACCTGAAAAGGACTAAGGATATGTTTCTCGTTTATGGAGGTGACAAAGAGCTCATCATAAATGGTTACGTTGATGCAAGCTTTGACACTGATCCGGACGATTCTAAATCACAAACCGGATACGTGTTTACATTGAACGGTGGAGCTGTCAGTTGGTGCAATTCTAAACAAAGCGTCGTGGCGAGATCTACGTGTGAAGCGGAGTACATAGCTGCTTCGGAAGCGGCAAATGAAGGAGTCTGGATGAAGGAGTTCATATCCGATCTAGGTGTCATACCTAGTGCATCGGGTCCAATGAAAATCTTTTGTGACAATACTGGTGCAATTGCCTTGGCGAAGGAATCCAGATTTCACAAGAGAACCAAGCACATCAAGAGACGCTTCAATTCCATCCGGGATTTAGTCCAGCTGGGAGACATAGAAATTTGCAAGATACATACAGATCTGAATGTTGCAGACCCGTTGACTAAGCCTCTTCCACGATCAAAACATGATCAGCACCAAGGCTCCATGGGTGTTAGAATCATTACTGTGTAATCTAGATTATTGACTCTAGTGCAAGTGGGAGACTGAAGGAAATATGCCCTAGAGGCAATAATAAAGTTATTATTTATTTCCTTATATCATGATAAATGTTTATTATTCATGCTAGAATTGTATTAACCGGAAACATAATACTTGTGTGAATACATAGACAAACAGAGTGTCACTAGTATGCCTCTACTTGACTAGCTCGTTGATCAAAGATGGTTATGTTTCCTAGCCATTGACATGGGTTGTCATTTGATTAACAGGATCACATCATTAGGAGAATGATGTGATTGACTTGACCCATTCCGTTAGCTTAGCACTCGATCGTTTAGTATGTTGCTATTGCTTTCTTCATGACTTATACATGTTCCTATGACTATGAGATTATGCAACTCCCGTTTATCGGAGGAACACTTTGTGTGCTACCAAACGTCACAACGTAACTGGGTGATTATAAAGGTGCTCTACAGGTGTCTATGAAGGTACTTGTTGGGTTGGCATATTTCGAGATTAGGATTTGTCACTCCGATTGTCGGAGAGGTATCTCTGGGCCCACTCGGTAATGCACATCACTTAAGCCTTGCAAGCATTGCAACTAATGATTTAGTTGCGGGATGATGTATTACGGAACGAGTAAAGAGACTTGCCGGTAACGACATTGAACTAGGTATTAAGATACCGACGATCGAATCTCGGGCAAGTAACATACCGATGACAAAGGGAACAACGTATGTTGTTATGCCGTCTGACCGATAAAGATCTTCATAGAATATGTGGGAGCCAATATGAGCATCCAGGTTCCGCTATTGGTTATTGACCGGAGACGTGTCTCGGTCATGTCTACATAGTTCTCAAACCCGTAGGGTCCGCACGCTTAACATTTCGATGACAGTTATATTATGAGTTTATATGTTTTGATGTACCGAAGGTTGTTTGGAGTCCCGGATGTGATCACGGACATGACGAGGAGTCTCGAAATGGTCGAGACATGAAGATTGATATATTGGAAGCCTATATTTGGATATCGGAAGTGTTCCGGGTGAAATCGGGATTTTACCGGAGTACCAGAGCGGTTACCGGAACCCCCCGGGGGTTAATGGGCCATAGTGGGCCTTAGTGGAGTAGAGGAGAGGCGGCCAGGGCAAGGGCCGCGCGCCCCTCCCCCCTAGTCCGAATAGGACAAGGAGAGGGGGGCGGCGCCCCCCCTTTCCTTCTTCTCGTCCACCTCTTCCCCCCTCTTCTCCTAATCCAACAAGGAAATGGGAGGGAGTCCTACTCCCGGTGGGAGTAGGACTCCTCCTGGCGCGCCCCCTCCTGGCCGGCTGCACCTCCCCCCTTGCTCCTTTATATACGGGGGCAGGGGCACCCTAGAGACACAACAATTGATCGTTTGATCTTTTAGCCGTGTGCGGTGCCCCCCTCCACCATAGTCCACCTCGATAATACTGTAGCGGTGCTTAGGCGAAGCCCTGCGTCGGTAGAACATCATCATCGTCACCGCGCCGTTGTGCTGATGAAACTCTCCCTCAACACTCGGCTGGATCGGAGTTCGAGGGACGTCATCGGGCTGAACGTGTGCTGAACTCGGAGGTGCCGTACGTTCGGTACTTGATCGGTCGGATCGTGAAGACGTACGACTACATCAACCGCGTTGTGCTAATGCTTCCGCTTTCGGTCTACGAGGGTATGTGGACAACACTCTCCCCTCTCGTTGCTATGCATCACCATGATCTTGCGTGTGCGTAGGATTTTTTTTGAAATTACTATGTTCCCCAATAGTATGAAGCCGCCGAACACGAAGATCTGTCCAGGGAGAATGGTTTCTCCCTGGACAGCGTCATCATCGATGATTGAAGGGGCCATCAAACCTTTTGTCGACGGCACAGTGGAACTCTCCATGAAAGCACCAATGTCGGTGTCAAAACCGGCGGATCTCGGGTAGGGGGTCCCGAACTGTGCGTCTAGGATCGATGGTAACAGGAGACGGGGGACACGATGTTTACCCAGGTTCGGGCCCTCTCTATGGAGGTAATACCCTACTTGCTGCTTGATTGATCTTGATGAATATGAGTGTTACAAGAGTTGATCTACCACGAGATCGTAATGGCTAAACCCTAGAAGCCTAGCCTATGTGAATATGGTAATGAATCTATCCTTTCTGGACTAACCCCACCGGTTTATATAGACACCGGGGGGATCTAGGGTTTACATGGAGTCGGTTACATAAGAAGGAATCTTCATAGTTGGTCGCCAAGCTTGCCCTCCACGCCAAGTAGAGTCCAATCCGGACATGGTGCAGTCTTCGGCCTTCATGTCTTCACAGCCCATCAGTCTGGCCCATGGATAACAGGCCGGACGCCCGAGGACCCCTTAGTCCATGACTCCCTCAATGGTTTCTACATAGTTTACAGAAAAGTTGTGAATATGCCATGTCGTCCTGTTTTTCGTATTATTCCATCCTGGAATCATGTGTTTGCCTTACATCAAAGTAGTGATTGTCAGTATCATTCACAAATGAGTTCTGAAGAGTGAATTTTATTGCTTTTTCTTGTCGGTTTTACTTGACAATTCAAAATCAATAAAGCGGAAGGAAGTTAGCAAGGCAACGGATGAAGGTGCTCCTTCCAAATGGAGGGCCTCTACAGATTCTACTCCTTCATCCCCCCAAGATGATTTCCAAGACAACACATGCATAGACACTCAACGTAGTTGGGTTGGTGATGAGCACGTCTCCCCTAGTGCACCATCACAGGTGCTCCCTCTAACTTGGCACTGTTATATGTGGTTGCATGTTATGTATGATGTCTAGCTTGTATTGCTTCTAATTTTTTTGAATTGCATCTGCTTACTTTACACATTATACTTGTGACTAAGACACGTGTTCCTGTTTCTAGAACATACAATATCTGTCTATCACACCATGTTCTTACATCAAAGTACATTTGTTCTGAAGAACTAAATTGTTATTCGTTTTTCTTGTCAGCTTGACTTAACATGGCACAGAGAAAGAGGAAGCAAGACAGAACGACAGGGAAAGGGAAGCGGAACAATCCTGCAGATTCTGCTGGTACTAATGGTGCAATAGAAGGTCAAAGTCCAGCGGAAAATTGTACCGACAGGGTATCCCATGCTACACGAGCTGCAGAAAAGGCCAAATAGAAACAAATAGCTGCCACCAAACAAGCAGAGACAACCCTAGTTGTTGCAACACCTTCCACAGTACCACCAGTTGCACGATTTGCTCGTTCGACAACTCAGCTAGCAGCACGTTCCCAAGCTCCCTTGCCACCTGACACTACGTCTGAAGCACTCTTGACACAAGATGAGTTGGCAATATCAGATGAACTTTGTGAGCTTCAACAGCAAGAAGGTAGTTGTTGGAGTCAAGTTACAGTTGCATGCTTCTCTATATGTAGTCTCACAATTTGATGTACACTAACACTTCCTATGTTTGTTGTTGGACTAGCACCTAGGCGCAAGAGGAAACAAACATCAGGGATAATGCTCGATAGGTTAACTAAATCAAGAGGAGGAAGAATGGAGATCCGTTTTGAGGCAGGTTTTAAAAGGCCACGTGATGCTACAGAGTCAGCCAAGTTAGTATCAGAGGCAGCGGTTGTTGTTAGGTGTCATGTACGTATCCTCCCAACATGGATTCAGTACAGGAATGACAAAGACGAAACCCAGTTCAACACCTTCCTCGACCATTTATCTGTAAGTATGGTTATGTATGGAAACTAGTAATATCGTCTTGCTCTGTCCAATACTTTCTAGGTTGCTGATAATGAGACTCCCATAATTTTCAACAGATGAGGTTCAAGTTGGATAGCCAAGATGATGCAACCAGACAAGCTTGCACCCATGTTTTCAAGTCTGCTCTGCGACAATATCAGTATAACTTGAGGAAAACTCACTTTGAAGGCAAGGCTAATAGTGAACTTGCCCAAACATCTCCAGTGGAAAATATATTTGATGAAGACTGGAGAGGCCTCGTTAAACAATGGTCCGATCCGAAGTATCAGGTACATTATATATATGTCATCAGATCACATGTTGAAGTCCTATTTACGCATGTGCCACACAAATCTATCTTCTTGTAGGTGGACTGTTCAAAGAACAAGGCCAACCATACGAAAGTGAAATTCCAACAGACGACAGGATCTCGTAGCTATATTGCACACTGTGAGGCTCTTGTAATTAGCTGTTGTTTCACTCTTTTCGTTGTACCATATTATCATATCTATATTGACTTGTTCCAAATGCAGAGGAAAGCCCGCAAGGACCAAAAAGTACCTGAACCAAATGTTGTGGAAATCTTCAAGGACTGTCACACCAGCAAGAAGAAAGGCATGACTACACCAGTCAAAGCCGCTGTTGTAAGTCCTTAATCCTCATGTCTTTTAACTACTACTTACTCTGACTTGTGCCTTGAACTGCATGGTTTGTAGCCAATGTCTATTACTCTTTTCAATTTTATACACAATTGTCTTAGCGTATCATTGCACCTTACAAGGTTTAAAAGAGAGGAGTGATGTTCCTTTGATCTTCACCTGTAATCTAGTTCCGTGCTGGACTTGCCCACACAACGTTACAATTGCCTGTTTGTCTGTTCACAGTTGTTTTGTGATATGAATGATGTCATACTATGCTTACCGTATTATAAACTTCGTCTCTTTATCCTTAGCCCTCAATACAACGTGAAGAAATAGACAATACATTAGCGATGGTACATGGTCATATGTTTGGAACCTGGTTTTATTATGTACTTTGCAATAAAATACAACTATTATTTTACATGGGTTCACCAGAATAAGTTTTGTATATAGACCAAAGCTATTTTGTTTGGTTTTGCTGCCTCCTTAATATCTTCTGTTCTGGTACTACTAATGTAAAACCACAACTTTTCAGCGAGCTATGGAAAAAATGGTGGAAGCGCCACCTTCTGAAGGTGGCGAGGCAACTATAACCGCAATGTCAGCTCTTGCTGCAGTGGGTCAGTACTTGTCCACTAACAGTGCCAAAAGCACGTTCCTGCGTAATACTGGGTTGGTTGTTAAGCCAATCTCGTCCACAATGCCTCATGATCAAGATATGCAAGCTCAAAACAATGTTGTATCTGCGTTCCAGACACAAGTCCATTCCCTAACAGAGACCCTTTGTGAAACAAGGAGAGACATTGTTCGATGTTGTCAAGATATGCATGGTTTTGGAACCAGACTATCAGACATTTGCTATGTTGTTCAAGAGTCTAGGAGAACTGAAGGTGAAGGTTATGGTGCTCCATGACAATACAGCAAGAAAACGTAACAGTCAGGTCAAATGAACTGAGCTTTTGAACTTCTGGTGGTGCATTTATCTGCTAGACGGTTAACTTTTATGCCAACCTTCCTTTTGTTTTATAGTTGTAATTTTTTTGGTGCGATACAAAATTTGTTCTTAACGTGCAGCCACCGGCTGAAGAAAACAGCAAGTCATTTTTGTATAGTGTAGGGTGTTCCCTATATTTGCACTGGTGGCGAACTTTGATGCCCACCGGCTGTAGTTAACATGGGCCTTCTACGTGGTGTAGAAACAATGGGCCTTATATGGGCCGTAGACACAATGGGCCTTCTATGGGCCGTATCATCAATGGGCCTTCTACGGGCTTATGTTCGGTTGGCCAAACATGGGCCAATAACAGCCCACATTATGGCCGTGAATGGGCTAGAGTTGAAATCGTCCATTCATGGGCCGACCATAATGGGCCGTTGTTAATCGGCCGTATTTTGATGACACTATGAAAACGGCCCAACGTATTAACAGGCCACAAACAGGCCGACTGTAACCACGGGCTGAATTTGGCCCACAAGCAGAAAATGACAGTAACGGGCCGTAAGTAAACGAATGTGGAAATGAGCCCACGAATAAATGGGCCGACCATAAGGCCGAAAGATAGCATGGGCTGGAAACGGCCCAACAGAATAATGGGCCGTTAATGGGTATAAAGTGATACACTGTTCATTACGGGCCAGTTTCACCACGGGCCGTTAATGGGTATAAAGTGATACACTGTTCATTACGGGCCAGTTTTACCACGGGTCGTTAATGGGCCGAGAGTAATAAGGGCCTCATATGGGCCGAAAGACATCATGGGCCATACATGGGCCGGAAGTTAAAACGGGCTGGAATTATATTGGACGGCCCAGATGACGCTACTAGGCCTAATTCGGTTAGGCCGTAAACGGGCCCTGGGTTAGCGGGCTGTAAATGGGCTATATGCGAACTGGTCGTTAACAGGCTTAGCGTGGGCTGGCCTGCCACCTTTTGACCAAGTCAAACGGGCCGGCCTTTTCACAGGAATGGGCCTCTGTTGGGCCGTGCCACGTGTCGACGTATCATAGGCGCTTTGTGTCCAATGAGTGGATGACATCTGTCCCAACGGTGAGCCGACATGTGTTTCCTCCAGCCAATGATGATTTTACACGTGGAAAATCCCCATTGGTTGGGGCTATTAACGGGTTATCGGATCCAAAACCGAACCCGATAGCTTAATGGCGTTCCGTTACGGTGGATGCCACGTGTCGGTCACCCTTGACGACAGCACTTCTGTGACGCGCGATTTATCGTCATGGAAGTGGACACTTCCGTGATGATAATTTTGGTAATGTCATGGAACACTTCTACGACAGCACAGGTATGACTATCTTGATTCTGTCATAAATTTGTCATGGATGTACATGCATGACAAAAAACGTGACCTACTGTGACAAACACGTATCATCACGGAAGTGTATTTTTTTTGTAGTGACCCCTTATATTTTGACCGATGGAATATTTAGTTTGGCTGGTGGGGAGATGATAGAGTGTGTTTTATTTTTGTGTTTATAACGCGGTTATTTGGTGGGCCTTTCGTGGTGTGATTCTATGTTATCCGCTAACCAACCTATATTTATGTGCGAAAATTTCTGTGTCGCTGGTCAGATGTACTACTATATTGGTGCTACAATATCACATGGTGACGCTACTTTTTTTTCAGGTGGAGGGAGGGTGCGCGAGATTGATATGGTATTATAGGCCGGTTGCCCCTGATTGATTTGAAAAATCGTTGGCCCGGTCAAAATCGTAAACCAAATCCAAAATTGAATACCTCAAGCTTCAAAACTAGGAAACATGGTGATTAAAAGAATTGAAAGGGAGAGCTTGAGAAAGTGTTGACCCGATCAAAATTGATTGACCCAATTTTAAATTGAATACCTCAACTAACTGTGAGGCCCTAAAATTTAGGAAGCATAGTGCATAGTATAAAAGAATTGAATAAGAGAGCTTTGAGAAATTGTTGACCCGGTCAAAAATGGATGACCCAATTCTAATTGAAGACCTCAATTGAATGTGGGCTCTTTAAAACTAGTGAGCTTAGTATTATAGAGGATGGTGGCGCTCTCCATGCTTCTTTGAGTGCTTATCTCTAAATTCATTGGGGGCGAAAATATGTACTAATTAAACTATATCCTTCCGGGTGTTTGATGAAATGCCCAACCACACCAACAACGCGAATTTAGACCTACATGATGGAATCAACGATGTAGCATGGCCTTCAGTCTTTTACAGGAGGTCAACCCAGTCCAAATAATTTAGCTATGTGCAGTATTATTGCCAACCATCTGTTTAGATGCTTTTTACATCAAAGGGGTGATTTTATACTAATTTTGATATGTGGTTACGATGATGAATAACATAAGAAGACATTGTAGGTCAAGTCGCCATCAAGCACATCAATCCTTTGAATGTTAAGCACATCAAATGTGTTAAGTTCCTGCATCAGCTCCAAGCAAGCCACTCATGCTAAGAGTCAGGAGGCTACAACTCTTTAATAATAGAGAAAAAATACTAGAAACCTTAAGTGTTCTATTTTTATAGATCGGAATCCTAGACACTGGCAGTTTATAAAATATTTCCGGAACCTCTGTTCTTTATATACATTTCTCAAACTAGTTCTGCCATCGATTAGCAGCGACATCACCATGACATTTCCAAGCTTTGTCTTCCATTCTTAGGTCGATGATACCTGGAATTCTTGGGAGTTCTTTCGAACCGAAAGATCAGGTAATAAGCTTGTGGTGACTTTATGAGGTTTTGGCATTGGACAGTTTGGAACTTTGGATTGGCAGAGAGCTAGAGACAACGGTGCTCTAAAGGATGTTGAATTTGAGAACGGAAATTATTGTTTTTAAATAATATTTGCTTCTTTCATTGGGAAAAAGTTAGAATTGTTTTTTTGGAAATGGAGTCGTGCCCCCGGCCTCTGCATCATGACGATGCATGCAGCCATCTTATTAAAAAGTATCGAAGTAGCACAAAGTCATAAAGTACTACAGCTTGCAAGTGGAACGAAAAATGAAAATAAAAGTACATGCTCAAAATCACAACCGGTATGAAAATGTGAAGGACAAGCTCCCTAGACTCCTATCCTGTTATGCGACCGCCATCCGGTTGAATATAGCCCGCGCTACCATCTTCTACTAGTTGCATCCAGTAACCAAAGGCTCCCTGGAGTCCATAGGAGTGAGTAAGGACCACATCCGTGCGGTAGCTCTGAAGATGACCTGCAAGAAAGTTAAAGTATGTTGCCTGTTAAAAATCATATCATTCCTGCAATTCCATATAGACCATAAGAGCGCACATATTCCAATCCGAATACGAGCCGCAGTAATATGCTCAACCCCAGCTAACCACGTTTGAAACAATGATTCAATGTCAACTGGAGGAGTAATGTTAAAGGCTATATGGATCGTTCTCCAAAGCAATTTGGCGAGTGGGCATTCTATGAATAAGTGTTGTATTGTTTCATCATAATCACAAAAACAACAACGTGAACTATCTACCCACCGCCTCTTTAGTAAGTTATCTTTGGTGAGGATCACTTGCTTGTGGATGAACCACATAAATATTTTAATACACAAGGGGACCTTAACCTTCCAAATATGTAACGATCTCGAGATTGGGCCAGAATTAACTAGATCCATGTAAAAAGATTTCACCGTAAACACCCCATTTCTAGCTAACTTCCAGCATGTCGAATCAGGTTGGTCGAATAATTGAACATCTATCAATCGCTGGACCAAGTGCATCCATGCAGTCGATCGCTCACTAACTAACGCACGTCTGAACTGAATATTCAAGGGAGTCGATTGAAATACAGTGCCTACGTAATCCTCCTTATGTTGCACGATGTTATAAAGTGTGGGATATTGTAGGGCTAGGGGCGTCTCTCCTAATCACGTATCTTCCCAAAAACTTGTTGACATCCCATTGCCAACCAAGAATTTGACCCTACGAAAGAACAAATCTTTCGTACGCATGAGTCCCTTCCAGAATGGCGAGTCAGTTGGTCTCACGGTTACTTGGGCAAGCGTTTTCAATTGTAAATACTTATTGCGTAGAATCTGTGCCCACATACCTTCTGGCTCTATCTCTAACCTGTAGAGCCATTTACTCATCAGACATTTATTCTTGATTTCCAAGTTCTCAATACCAAGACCCCCTGGTCCTCGGGTCGGCATAGAATATCCCATCGTGCGAGACGCTATTTCTTTTTGGCCTCATCTGACTGCCAAAAGAAACGAGATCTAAAGAAATCAAGTCTCTTCCTCACCCCGTTCGGTACCTCGAAGAAGGATAACAGGAACATCGACATACTAGTAAGCACTGAGTGTATTAGCACTAGCCGACCTCCATATGACATTAGCTTGCTCTTCCAGCAACTAAGTTTTTTTTCAATTCGATCTTCGATGCACTTCCATTCTTTATTAGATAACTTACGGTGATGAATCGATATGCCCATATAACTGAAAGGCAAAGCACCTAATTCACACCCAAACAATTGTCTATATGTGTCTTGCTCTTCTTTGGACTTACCAAAGCAGAACAACTCGCTCTTGTGAAAGTTTATTTTTAAACCAGACAATTGTTTGAAGAGGCACAATATGAGTTTCATATTTCGCGCTTTTGCAATGTCATGTTCCATGAAAAGGATGGTGTCGTCAGCGTAGTGTAAAATGGAGACACCCCCATCAACCAGATGAGGGACTAGCCCCTCCACTTGACCGTTTTGCTTGGCCCTGCCTATAAGAATGGTCAACATATCGCCACTATATTAAATAAGAGAGGAGACATTGAATCCCCTTGTCTCAATCCCTTGTGTGTTGGAAAGTAGTGACCGATATCATCATTAACCTTGATTCCGACACTACCCTTCTGGACTTGCGAACCGACTTGGTTCCGCCAAGCCTCACTAAATCCTTTCATGCGCATTGCTACTGAAGGAAAGGCCATTTAACTTTATCATATGCCTTCTCAAAATCCACTTTGAAGATAACCCCATCTAGTTTCTTCGAATGAATTTCATGCAGGACGACAACCCCTTCAAGAATGTGTCTCCCAGGCATGAATGTTGTCTGGCTCGGTTGCACCACCGAATGAGCAATTTGTGTCGATCTATTGGTGCCCACTTTCGTGCAGATTTTGAAACTCACGTTAAGAAGACATATTGGCCTGAATTGCTCGATCTGAACTGCCGCTTCTTTCTTTGGCAACAACGTAATCGTGCCAAACTTAAGATGGAACAGTTCTAAATGACCGTTAAAAAAATCATGAAACATAGGCATAAGATCATCCTTAATAATATGCCAAATTTCCTATAGAATTCTACAGGAAACCCATCTGGTCCCAGTGCTTTATTCGGTTTCATTTGTGAAATTGCTTCCAGAACTTCCTTCTTAGTAAACGGCGTACAAAGAATATCATTCTCCTCTAACCGAAGTTGAGGTATATCTCCAATAACAAACTCATTGAGGGACACCGTGCTTGCTTCCGGAGGCCCAAAAAGATATTTATAATAATTAGAGATATACGCTTTCAGATTCTCATGTCCCGTAATTGTCCCTTCGTCCTGTTCAAGCTGTATTATTTTCTTCTTCCTATGTTTACCATTCGCAATCATATGAAAGAATTGTGTATTGTCATCCCCTTGGACAACCTTAAGCACCTTAGCATGCAATACCCACTTGAGCTCCTCTTCTCTAAGAAGAGCTCGTAAGCGTTGCTCGGCTTCGGATTTCGAGCTCTGCTCAGCTACTGTAAGAAGGTTCACTTCAGCTTTTAAATCTAGAGCATCTATTAATTGGGTGAGTCGCTCTGTTTCTTGTCTGTATATCCCACTCTCGTTTCTGGCCCAACCTAGTAAAAACTGTCTCAGATGTCTAATTTTATTTTGCCATCTCTCAATATTTGATCGTCCACTAACAGGCTTTTCCCATTCGCGTGCGATGATCTCCATGAATTTTTCTTTCTCGAAGCAGCCTAGTTCGAAAGAGAAAGCATTCTTGTTCGCAATATGTGTAGCCTCTCCCGGGTCTACTAGTAATGGTGTGTGGTCTGAGATCACCCTGTGCATCGCATGTACCGACACTAATGGGTACTTCTATTCCCATTCCACACTAGCGAGCACCCTATCCAACTTCTCATATGTTGGAGTGGGCAACGCATTGGCCCATGTATATTATCTACCTGTGAGCTCAATTTCTCTCAAACTAAGACTCTCAATGATCATGTTAAACATCATAGACCAACGCCCATCAAAGTTGTCATTGTTCTTTTCATCTCTTCTCTGAATTATGTTAAAATCCCCTCCGACTAGAATTGGAAGGGTCTCGTCCCCACAAATCCGCACCAAGTCGGCTAAGAAATCTGGTTTAAGTTCAGGTTGTGCTGCCCCATATACAGCTATGAGAGACCATCGGAAACCATCCAATTTCGATCTCACCCGAAACTTGACCGCAAAGTCCCCCCGAACCACATTAATTACCTCAAGCGTTTCGCACTGAACCCCTAGCAATATCCCACCGGATCTTCCTCTAGGAGGTAAGCAGTGCCGATCAAAATCAATTCCTCCGGATAAAGTTCCAAGGAACTGTGAGGTGAAATTATCCCGTCCTGTTTCTAATAGAGCAATGAAATCTAATTTGTGTTCTATTGTTGTCTCTGCCAAGAACCTTCTTTTAGCCAAGTCAGCTAGACCTCTGCTATTCCAAAAGATTCCTTTCATAGATCATCATGGAATTTTTTCTTAAGCTTAACCCTAGCACTTCTACGAACCGCCGAAGTAGGATATACTTTCCGTTTCCGGGGTCTCTTGGGCTTCTCCCCATCACCGTTCGGGAAAGTATGACCGGCAGAACTCGAGACATTACCCTCCATCATTAGAGGCTCTACAATGTCCATAGTCTCCGACCCCACCTCATCTTCAGCCTCCGCATTAGGCAAGAGATTATTACAAATATTTTCAAGAGCAGCCATTCCTAAATTTTTATTTCATCGTCATTCATAGGCCTGACTGCTGCTAGATTCCAAATTATTTCAGGAGCCCTCTCCGCTTCTAAATCTAAAAGATCATTTACAGATTTCGCTATCTCCTTCTCATTCGAACCCAAAGATATACCTAAGTCATTTGCCTTATCGATAATTTCATGATCGGTGAAATGCAAAATTGAACAACTCTTATCGAAAGACAAACCTGTAGTTGCCTCGACATCTCGAAGCTTGGCCGCCCTCATGGCGTGCCCTAACTGCAGGTCATCCGCATCTGGTTGTCCATGGATCCGGTTGCTGACACGCCTGCCAACCGTCACCGGATTCATGATCCCACCAAAAGTGATAAGCTCCTCCGTAGTCCTCTCCTGAGGCGTGTGGTCCCTGCTCCCACGCCCATCCCTAGTTGCCGGTGATGATGGGTGGGGCACGGTCGAGCGGGATCCGCCAACAGTAGCAACGGGAGAGCGAGACCGTGGAGCCACCTGCTCGACAGTCCCACTCCCCCCAGCCTCACAACACTGCATGGACTCGACACGGGAGAAAGGGAGCTGCGGGCCCCCTGCGCTTGTCCCTGTCCGTGATGCCCGGAGATGTCCCGCGGTGAGAGGGCGCTGCGGGCCACCTGCCCACGCCCCTCCCCAAGGTGGCTCGAAACCGCCTGAGGTGAGAGGGCGCTGCGGGCCTCCTGCCCGCGCCCCTCCCCAAAGTAGCTCGAGACCGCCGCGGGTGAGAGGGCGTTGAGGGCCTCCTGCCCACGTCCCCCCACCACGTGATCGCAATCCAATGCCCTCCTTACCAGCAGCCGTGGAGGTCATCGGAGCGCTCCTCCCCACTCTGCCCGGGCTGGCGCCAGAAGGTGAGGACCGTGCCTCATGGTCGACCGGCCCTCCGATGGCCACCACCTCAAGTCTCGGCGTAACTATCAGCCCGGAGTCCGCCCGCTATAGATGAAGGAACCGTCGGCGACACACAGTCAGGGAGCATCACCGGTGGTAACTCGAGTTCCGCCGGATCGTCCGCCTCAACTCGGTTGCTCCATAGCTGACTAGGCGCCGACCTCACTCCAAAAGAACCAAACCGAAGTGTATTCATCAGAGTCGTGGACGATGACGCCTCCTTGGCAGACTTATCCGCCTTATCCGGTTGCGAATTCAGCCCCTTAGCCGACTCGTGGTGTGTTTTCAGACCCCTTTTCCTAATTCTCGGGGGCTCCACCCCCCTTAGCCGTGTCCATATCCTGATGCTCACCCCCCTCTTGAGGTATCGGTGTATCCTCAATCTCAATCTCTAGCACGTACGTGACCCCGACATGTGTCCACTTGACCACATCTGGCACAAACTCAACACTGACTACACTGACAAGTAACCTCGCAACTCCCTGTGCACGAGTAAAAGGCATGTCAACCTGTTCCGTCTTACCAATAAGAGATCCCAGGCTCCAGGCTACCAAAAAGTGATTAAGCGGTTTGGGTGGTGCACCATAGAACCGTACCCAGACCTTCTCTAAAGGTGTACCCTCGGGTTGCTTCTACTTCCACTCATCGAATGCCATGATAATGTTAGTACTCGGAACTCTGCACATACCAAACTTAAGGATATGCAATTGATCCTCTTTAGTAGGGAAATCAACCTTGTAAGTCTGGTTCTCCAACTTGTCAAGGTGCCACCGATAGTTGCCCGGTACCAACTCTCGCAACTGCCCCACAATCTGAATCTCCATCATGGACCCATTGGTAACCTTAACCACTCCTGGGAAAGAGCTCTCCACCACCTGAGTCATAGGTGCCACATCAGGTGACTGAAAGAACATCAACTCCTGGCAGCACACTCCGAAAATATTAACCCCTGGCTTAGGACCTGAAAGGAGCGGGCATTCACCGGACACATATTGCGATCTGAGGCAGTAATCACAAAGCTCATTAGTACACTCTGTGACAAAGTGTCCCGGCTCGCCACATCTATAGCAAGGCAACTTCTTCTTCTTAATTGCCCACTTCGAAAGCTTTTCACCGTCCGCTTTTTCCGAACCCTTGTCAGTCCCACCATCACCTGTCCTAGCAGCTCCAGAATTGGCTACCGGAATAGTGACCGCTGCCAAAGCCCGGACTGTGTCTACAGCCACCTCGGGCAAAGCAGGTGTAGATGCCGCCACCGCTGCTGTGGTATCAATCCTCGCCACATGGGGCGTCTGCGTCGTGTCAACAGTCGGCGGTGGTGATGGAGGTGGACACGGTGGAGGTGGGCGCCTCCCACCCCCTCTCCCGCCGCGGCGATGTCCACCCTGGAAGAGGTCATTGGGGCCGGCGACACCTTCGACAAAATTTCTGGGTGGTCCCTGGAAACCGCGTCCTGGGCTGTCGCCATTGTACCAATTGTATCCTGGGCCGCCACCAGAAGACGACCCCACAGTGCTGTCCCTCGCCATAAACGTCGTAGCCATCACCACCTCACTGCCCGTACCGGTTGTATCGCTGACCCTCTCTGCCATATCCGCCGTGTCCATCCTAGCCCGGACCGGCATCGCGACCTCGTCCCACAACCTGTGCTTTTGCCGCCACAGGCTGTGCAGGCTCCTCCTACTGCTGCGTATTAGCCCGGCCGGCAGCAGCTCTCGCCGGAGGACCCGAAGCGGGCGGCGGCCCCTGCCTCACAGGTGGCGGAGCACCGCGTCCAGACCCTGCAGGCACGTCCTCCCATCACGCCGGCGCCGCCGGTGATTCTGGCGGCTCTCCCACCGCCAAGCGAAGGAAACCCCGGTGGCCGAAAAACCCTAGCAACAACAACGCAATGAGATGGCTCGGGCAGCGGTGCCTCATGCATAGACGCGTAGGTACGAGATCGATCGCTTGCGTGGCTTGGGCTTCCAACTGGGCCTCATGCTCAGTGTCCAGAGAGCCCATGACCAACACCGTTTCCGACCCGTTATCGCGGCCCAACTGCGAATTCAAGCGTGCCCGTCTGGCCGCTCGAATCTCGCTGGCCATCCTCGCCACCGGCGGCGGCCTCGACGGCCGGCCTTTCTTCCCTTTCCTCTTCTTAGTAACTAGCGTCCATGTCTCCGGAATGAAATCTGACAAAGTAATGGGTGCGCGTGATACCTTCGGGATCGGCCCAATCCATGGTTTCATGACCGGCTTCGGTTTCTGAACCTTGGACCGTCGATCAAGTGCAGGCATTGACTCCGGCGGCTTCGCCGGCACCGTATCCATCGAAGCCGTGAGAGCATCCCTCGGGGCATTCACGATCTCGACATCCTCTTCGTCATCACTCTCTACGAGGACCCAGAATCGTCCTCCCGGTCTTCCTAGTTTGGGTGTCGTCGTCAGATCAATGAGATCCGTCGCCTCCGGGACCTGATCAACCTGCACGCAACGACCAACAACCACATCGTAATCATCAAACGAAACCCTACCTCGACCTGGGCGTCGTTCGGTAGATAGTCACCGACTAGGATGTCGTTCTCCATGTCAACAATCCTATCCAACACGACGCTGGGTTGAAACGAAGACGTCCCACGATCCAGCCGCCGGAATCCCTCACGTCGGTGAAGTGGACCTCCCATTGCCCCGATCTTGACCCCTCCTGCTGGATGCCTCCATCTGCGGTAGCGCCGTGATCCACGCCTAACGACCTCGCTTGCCCCTCCTTTCCTCCCGGCGGCGCCGCCGCAAGATAAAATGGTGGCGAGGAGCGGGTCATCGATGGCGGCAAGGCAGCATGTCCGTCAGGCGAGGAGTGGATCACCGGCGATGGTGAGGATCCACCCGCGTCGGGCGGCCGTGGGTTGTCTCCCACCCGCATGGCCGTTAGCATCGTTGGGAGCTCGATGTTGCAAAAGTTAGCGTTGTTAGGAGCTCGATGTTGCAGTGGGCCTTGACAGTGGCAAGCTGGGAGCTGGAGAGGTAGACGACGTCACTGACATGGGCGGTCATGGTCTCCACCCGCGCCCTCTTGCAGGTGGACTGCTGCTCATAGATGCGGCGGTTCGGGCTCTTGTAGCAAAATCTACAACACCCTTTGGACGATCTGCAGGTAGGCCAGGTCTTAGATGAGGATCCGACAACGACCACCGAGGTATGCCCTCCTCTCCTTGCCCTTCAGCTGGCATCTCTGATAAGTTTGTAATTTGCTGGTGCGGTGTTGCTCTGCTTTAATCCGGGGATTCCTCTGGGATCTAATTTTGAACTGTCAAAGCTGGTTTGTTGGGTGCCGGTTGGTTTAACACGATGCTATAATGTGTAAGGGACAAGTTGGGGATCACTCGATCTACTACGATCTCTCACTAGTTTGAGTTACAAGCTTCGATTACCTACGAATTTGATTACAGGAACAGAGGGAGACAAGGTAGGGAAAGAACAGAGAAAGGGGAGGAGGTAGCCGCCGCCGGTTCGTTCGGTGATCCACTGGATGCCCTCTCCTTCTATGCGCCTGGCTTAAGTAGCTGGAGCGATGAGTCTCGAATGGGCCAAGTCCATGGGCTGGCCCAAGGGGTAGGCCCTGTACACGTACAGGTTAGGAGGGCTCCTAACATCCCTCCCTCCTTAAAATCTGGCTTGACCCCAAGCCGGCACCACCAAGAACCGCCCGGGTCCCATTGCACTCGATGGTCGTTGACTTTCTCAAAGTCGCGGTGGTAGCAGAAGGCGGGGGTGCCTTGAACGACATGGGAGTAGTAGTCATGGACGATGGCGACCCAGCCGAAGGAACTGTTGAGGAAGTAGTCATTGTTGAAGCCGCTGGAGTACTTAAGTCGACGGAGCCTTGTGCGAAGCAGGCAGCAATAGCGATGACACCCCTCCCTCCTTGAGAACGTTGTTGACCACAGCCGGTAAAGGGTACTATACCACCCGTGGCATGTGCTCTCTGGCTAATCACCTCCACCATCATAATTGTCGACGACCGAAAAGTAGAAGCTGGGAAGGTGACAAGACAGCGGGCAACCAAGATGGCGCACCTCCCTTTTTGAAACACCTCCCGTCGAGTCAATTTCCTTAGCAACAACAATCTAAGGCCTCCAGGATCCCAAGACATGTCAAGCTGGTCCATGCCCATGTCAAATCCCAACAGATCCATATCGTACGAGAGTAGATAATCTGAATGGAGACCAATTAGGGAGCACCGGCCGATAAATTCAACATTCTGCAAGTCGGTGATGTCCAGCTGATGATCTATGTATATCACAAGCTCGTGGGACATAGCCCCACACACATCAAGTACTGGAAACTCACTTTTCGAACTGCTGCTGGGACTCGAACTTCTGCTGATAAAGCAATCAAACCAATGGGGTGTTTCAGCACTGCTGCTCCAAGGTTGTAGGCCGCTACTATGCTTGACCATCACATGCGGCTGGTGAACAAAAAGATCGCCAACTTGCTCAGAACTACATGCAGAATTATCAAAGCTGAATCTGGTTAAACTGTAGCTTGTCGATGAGCCCACCGAGGTGAGTACAGGGATACCAGATGTAAGGGACAAGTTGGGGATCACTCGATCTACTACGATCTCTCACTGGTTTGAGTTACAAGCTTCGATTACATACGAATTTGATTACAGGAACAGAGGGAGACAAGGTAGGGGAAGAACAGAGAAAGGGGAGGAGGTAGCCGCCGCCGGTTCGTTCGGTGATCCACTGGATGCCTCTCCTTCTGTGCGCTTGGCTTAAGTAGCTGGAGCGATGAGTCTCGGATGGGCCAAGTCCATGGGCTGGCCCAAGGGGTAGGCCCTGTACGCGTACAGGTTAGGAGGGCTCCTAACATAATGCCCTACGGAGAGATATGTTTTTTCCGGTAGAAGTGGCCGGTTAGTTAATTTAAATTTGTGCCTTTTGTTCTTCAGGCCTGAAGCTTGTGGTTTCAGTCCGACAGTTAAAAGTTGCACTGGCTTGTAAAACTTCATGCGACTGGACCAGTGGGGGAAGGATGATTTCATATGGAAAATGATTCTCCACGGTAGGAATTTTTTTTATTTGACATGATTATATAGAGGTATAGCTAGCAGTGTTTAAATATGGGTTCATCTCAACCTATGATACCTATGTAATATAATTTTGGGCTAGAACTGCGGCCACCGCCCACCACCATTACAAGTCAATGCTAGGAGCTCCCTGGATGTACTCATGCATGCTTGGTCAGAACCTTTTCTTTTGAATCGATTGATGAACCGATGGCATTTCAGGACTAACTACCCTGTACGTGTACTCCATTACATAAGGATAGCTCGTGAATATTTCGGCCTTTTGGTCAAACGCTAACCAAAATCACTGAAATTCACTGAATTTAGGTGATTTCGGTTGGTGATGATTTTTTTTCTGAAACTGAAAGTGAAAACCACTTCATCTATAGTTTTAATACTGTTTGGCTCTCATTTAATTTTGGAGGAGTTAAAATTACCAATCGATGCTCAACCAGCTGATAATAAGGGCGCCAGTGTTAATGTGCACCTTTCAGTCGATACACAATGCAAAGCTCCTTTCTCAGACTAGTAGACTTGCACGTGCAATGCACGTATCATAATCTATAATAGAAACATCTATTTTAAATCTTATTTCTCTTTAGTGAGTCATTGATATTGAGCCATGTGCATATGTGTCATGCCTAAGGATCCGGATTTCTTATATCATCATTATTCGATTCTCAATCTACTAAAATAACAACTAATTTTGTTCTAAATATGCCCTATGAAACTAAAGTCAAGTAATACGACTTAGTTTTTAAGTAGTGCTACTTCATAAAATAATAAGTATTATGATATGATGCAAAATATATCTTTTCAAAAGTGTCGAAATATCTCCCATAAGTATTCCATGAAATTTAACATCAAGAGGCCACAAAATGATCTACATGATTTATCCTCAACAAAAAGTTCTATAAACTATGAAAACAATCATGACAGAGTCCTGTAAAAAGATTGCACCCACACGTCAACTTTCAATAGAAAAATTAGATAACTACTCCCTCCGTTCCATAATGTAAGATCTTAACAGAGGGAGTAATATAAACAGAACAAAACTACTTTACGCACGACAGTTTGCAGCCGATTCTTGTACGACAACTAATCCTAGGGTACTGATCCATGCATCAGACATAAGAGAGCTGCTATGCAGACGACTTTATTGCACGATGTTTGGACGATGCTACATATCCAACCATCCAACCATAAACTAAAACTGCAGCACACCACCGGATTGACTGTTGTGCAAGGATCGGTCACAGAACTGTCGGTTGTAAAGTAGATTCGCAGACATAATGAAAGGCCGAGCTGACTCATCGTGCATAAATCGTGCATTCGGTGTGGTGTGTAGCATCACTGTAAACAGAATGATGAAAAAGGCCAGTGATAATAAAAAGAAAAGGAATCGATGAAAAAAAATTTGGACACGCCCCTCGCTGCCTCCTCTCAGTTCTCCACACCCACACACTTCACATACCTTATCCCTTCCAATGTCTCCCCGCCGCTCTCAGGAAAAAAGCCGCCGCTACCGTCCTCGGTGCTCCCGGCGGTTACGGCGAAGGAGTCCCTGGGCATGCTGCTCCTGCGCCAACGCCTCCGCCATCCGCACCGTCGTGGGCAACGCCAAATACAACGCTGATGCCGCATATACGCGCGCGCGCCGGTCGCCGCCTCGGCCTCGGTACGCCCGGCCGCGGAGGAGGGGGAGGAGCAGGAGCAGTGGCGCAGGAGCCGGCAGCGTAGACGGAGGGAGAGGAGTAGCGCGAGGGGCGCGGACGGAGGGGTCGCCGGGGACGCTTGGCGCGCCACCACACAACGGTCCCGGGCCGCCGCGGGGAGGCAGAGAGGCGACACGGGAGGTTTGTGCTGGCTGCCCTGCTTCTCCTTGTTACTGGTGGATCTTCTGATGTGCAGATGGCTAGTTTGCGCCCATCAGTGCTAAAACTTTGAACAAATCTTGTTCTTCGTCGGAAATCCAACTGAATTCCCATCTCGTTCTGAATTGAGTTCTGATTGCCGGGTTACAGAGGTGAGAGGATAGCCGAACAGCGGGCTCGCAGTCGCAGGGTCACTATGCGAGAGCACATATCCTCGCATGGCAGGTTACATGTAGCCCTATAAAATCAAATTCAGCCCCATGTTACCTGATTTCCTGTGAATGGATTTTACTGCTTTTCAGTTTTGGACACTGTGTAACTTGTTGTATTTCTGGAGCAGTGCTGCGAGGAGGAGGCTATGAAGTACGTCCAATACTTAACCTACAGCCATCTAATATGCAAATTTAATAATAGAAGAAGATGACCTCATTTATATACTGGAAAATGAAAAACAAAAAAAGTATAAGAAGACCCAATTCCTCTTTTATGTGCACCTTGTGTGCGTAGACACTGGACTACAATTGTAGCAACAAAGAGTATATATTTATCGGGTAATAGAAATAGTGCTACTTCTTTGGATGCAGTCACAGAGACAAGACTTTTTGTGATTAGAGAGGGTACTTTCTTACTTGCTGATCACTGAATGTGTGAGTGATCATTATTATGTTGGATTGGTAGATGTTGTTTGATGCCATAAAAAGGCTTTGTACCTGAATCAACTATAGAGTGCCCAAAGAAAGAAGAAATAAACACTTTTGATAATTTAGCACCATTAAAAAATCGATGAACTAACCTTTTTTTTAAGACTCTTCTGGGATATGTAGGTTGACGAATGTACTGAGTTGGGGGTTCTCAAACAGTTTGACATTTGGGTGAGTGTCATTTGTCTTGAAATTCGTTGCATCTGGTACGCATCATTTCTGTGCAACCAATTAGACTCATCATCTTCATAAATATTCTCTTTTTCGTCGAGGATGTCTCTGTTGAAATGCATGGAATTTGATACTACACCACCTGCACATGTTATGTTCTGCAGTTGTGTGACTGCCAATTGTCCGGTAGCTGGCATGTGTGACACAATGTTACTGCCATTGAGGACGGCAGCAATATGCTTATTTTGCTTGCGGGTTTGACGTTGTCGCTTTAATATTTCCTCTCTATTTTGTGCATACCACTCCATTTCCATCCGATTATTAGTCTCATTACGGTCTGAATATATGAAGAATAGATCATTATATAGTAATACAACTGGGCCATATATCATGAAGTTGATCATTGTTACCTTGTGACATAGCCAACTGTGTGTGTACTCTGTTATTTAGGCCATTGATCTTGGCAGCGGCAATTTTTTTTCTGTTTCTAGGCCTCACGCCGTCTCTTATTAATCTCATCCCTATTTTGTGCATATTGCTCTCTATCCATCTGCCTTTTTATTTCTTTAGGGTCTGCAAATCACGACACAAGTCAGCAGTTGAGAGTGGTAGGGGCCATACGAAGTCCTTCAACCCTGTGAATGTAAGAGTGTTATCATACAACTATCTTTGAAGGAATAGTATTACCGGAATACAGACATAGTAGAGTTTTGTTTATCAACTCCCACCAACTGTTTACCTTCAGAGCTTTCTTGTGGTACCTCTGCTTACCCAAATGAATTCAATTTGCATTAATATACTTAGTATAATGCTACAAGATGTAGTTATTTGTAATACTATTCATCTACGTCTGTTACCCAAATGAATTCAATTTGCATTAATTTACTTGCATAATGCTACAGAATATAATAGTTTGTAATACTATTCATCTAGGTCTGCTACCCAAATTAATTCAATTTGCATTAATATACTTGGCATAATGTAACAGCATGTAGTAGTTTGTAATACTATTCATCTAGGTCTCTTTCAGAGTGTGGCTTTTTTATGTTCATATTACTTTAACTGAGCAATGGGTGAACCATATGCAGCTTGGTGAGGCTTTTAGGTGAGGTCAGTACCATGTGCATTTGCCAAGGCTTCATGGTACGATTTCAGGTTTAGGTCAAGTACGTACAATAGGGATCATGTTAGCATATGCTCATGCCATAAGAGTCATTCTTGTTTTTGATGAATTATAGAATGCCAACATGTTTTTTTTATCATTATAATACGCAGAAAAGCAAGAGGATCAATCAAATGGATCACACTGGCAACATGTTGGCAAATAAGCGTGCACCTGCGGAGCAGTTCATCGGCGCTGTGACGTCGTCGTATACGCAGTGCGGCGATGGTACGGGACAGTCTGGGTGGCGGCGGCATGTAAAAGCCTCGCGAAGTTCAGACAGTCTGGGCGGCACCTTTGTTGGCGAAGAGCTCGGACGTGAATGACGCAGGGCAGGTCAGCTCGTCGAACCCGTCGTCAGGTCCCTCGCCGTCTGCGCAGGGCAGCGATGGCACAGGTCAACCTGGACGCTTGGATGGCAACAAAGTTCAGACAGTCTGGGCGGTACCTGTATTGACGAAGAGCTCGTTGTTGCGGCCGTCCTCTGGTGCCTTGCCGTCTGCGCAGGGCAGCGATGGCGCAGGTAAACCTGGACATCTGGACGACAACGGAGTTCAGCTAGTCTGGGCGCGACACCTGTGTCGGCGAAGAGCTCGTCGTCGCCGTCGTGGTCGGGTGCCTCGCCGGATGCCCAGGGCAGCGATGCCGCGGGTTAACCTGTACGCCTGGATGGCAACGCGGAACGACGGCGGCGGCGGGGAAAAATAAAGTGGTTGCCGCTAATTTAGCAACTTTCTTTCTGTATTGTTGAACAATGCATGCGGAACGGACGTGTGGTTTCCCTTTTGCGATTGTTTTTTTTTTCTCTCCATATAAATTGGACGTGGGTTTGATTGTTTCCCTTGTGCGCGGGCGTGGGTTGTTTCTCTTGTGGGAGCGTGGGCCTGGCAGAGTTTTCGTCCGCCATGTTCTCTTGTTTAATAGTAGTGTAGATGTTGATACTATACTTGGCAACCATTTCAGCAATAAAATCTTATAGTTCTGATTGGACCTACTTGACACAAATTAAATTATGTTTCTACTTTACCTTTAGCTGTCCACTTTTAGAAATTTTAATGTCACTTTCTTCATACTGTGAATCCGGCAAGAAGCCCTGCAGATATAAAATAAATAAAAGGCATTATCTGTCTGTTTACTATCCTTGAGAGGCAATGGAACTGGCAGACTGCGCTAGATAGCCTTGTTTACATTTAGGACATCACTGAACACATGCACAAGTAAACGGAAGTCGCAATCATGCGAAGGTACAGAAGAGACCAACACATTCCAACGGAGCTACAAACCTGGTGAGCATTCATTGCATCGTGAGGATCATAGGTAGTATTTGCTTACAAAATATGCTTGTGATGCAACACTATCTGAACTAGGGTTGATCACCATTTGTCTATGTCACCAGAAACACAGTATGAAGAAGATCGTCTAGACTAAACCCGGTGTCGTGAAATTGCAGAAACCTCTTGTGAGGCCTGCCGTACAGACATTATTCTCCCATACATTCACTGCTGTGACTTCTATGAGCTGTATTCCGTTTTCTGCTTTGGAATTGCGACGTGCATCTTGGTGAGTAACTTTAGTGATTTTATTTTCCATAGATTTATACAAATGTTTGCTTCCACCGAGCATCTTGTACAGAGGTAATTCTGCACTTCCAAGGAAGTTTGTTTCTTTTCGGGAAAGGTAGTTTATTTTGATCCAAATTCAATAATACAATTTGATCAATTCCTGTATAATCTATGGAAGCTGCATAAATTTTGTCAGGATTAATCGGCTTGATTGATTAGTTATCTTTTTAAATTTTGTAGTCTGTATCTGGTGTAACTTTACAGGCCAGTTTCCCACACATATTGAAACATTATCATTTTCCTTTTTTTTAAGATTAGCGTTGCATGTTGATAGTAGCATTGGCCAATAATTTCACACTGAATAGAATATAAGGTGAGGCAGAAATAAATGGACTGCAAGCTAAAATTGAGCAGTGCACAACGACAGATAAACCAACAAATACAAACTCTAATTTATTTTGTAACTGTTGTAACGCCCGGGATAGGATTCATTGGTCGGACAACGGCCATAGCAACGCACAGGCATATTTACCAGTCTACGTCTAATGACCTAATGCTCGTAACTAATTACAACTTAATCAGTTTTATGGAGGCCCAAGCCAACCCGAATCCTATTTGGCGCTTTGAGCGCAAAATTAAGTGTATTTGGTACGGTTCGCACACCCCCGCGATCAAAACGAGCCGGCCCATTTAGCACAGTAAATGCATTCGGTCTTCTTGCATTTTTTTTCAGGATGGCTTTTTCCTGTTTTGTTTCTCTATCCGGTTTTAGGCCGGGTTTTGGTGGTTGTTCTTTTTTCATTTTAAATTTCATGATTTTATTCAGATTGGTGACCTTTTTTTCTTTAGTGTCGCGAACTTTTTCAAATTCATGAACTTTTTGTCTTATTCATGAACTTTTTCAAATCGTAAGCTTTTTCCCTCAAATGTGTGAACTTTTTCAATTTGTGAACTTTTTGTCCTAGATATGTGAATTTTTTAATTTGTGTTTTTCTCTTTTTTTTTGTTTTTTTCAAATTCATGTACTTCAAATTTTTTGTGATTTTCTCAATTTCATGAAAATTTTCAAACCTGTGATTTTGGTTTTCTATAGTTTGTGAATTTTTTTCCTAAATTCATAAACCTTTTTTCTTCTTGAACCTTTTCCAAATTCATGATTCTTTTTGAAATCTGTGAACTTCTCAAATTCATGAATATTTTTCAAATTCATGTACCTTTTGAAATTGTTTTTTTAATCTATGACCATTTTTCCATTTCGTGAACATTTTTTAAATCTATGAACATATTTTAATTGATAGAACTGACAACCAATTTTTCGTGTGAACAATAATATAGCAGCATAAGTGAAAAGCAAAAAAAGAAGAAAAAAGAATGCGAGCGAGCTTCCGAGGCAGTTAGTGTGTGCAAGCGGTGCAATATTGGGTCATGGCCCATGTAGTGTTGCGCGGGCGCGAGTGTGTTCAGAGGCTCCTGAAGTGCTATATAGGAGGCACGTGATGGTTCAATATGCAGATGATGTCGTGGTGCAGAACTTTCTGCCACCACAACCTTGGCTATAGAATGTACTTCAGTGAGATGCTCAGTCTCTATGGTATCTAGTCCAGTTGTTTCCTTGACAATGTTAAGTTGGTTGTCAATAAGATCCAGCTGATGCCCCATAGTGTCAGCTATAACACCACCTTGGAGTCCAGTTATGGTCAAAGTATGAATGGCGGCAAATTGTGACTTTACAAGGAGTTCTTGATGCATATGGTCCTCCAAGAAATCTTTGTCTACATAATGAGGTTGCTGAATAATAATATCCAAGTTGTGGTTTGCAATGAGCTTGGCATTCATAGGTGGCCCATTATTGGCCATATGGGCCTCCACTGGCACAATGTTATCGGGGACATCATGCCCCTCCAGTTTAACCTCCATATTCAAGTCTGGCAAACCAGGAAGATTTGACGCCAATGGACCATTTGCAGATGCAACATAGTTGAGACTGTTATCAGATTGGACCATGGACACAGTAATACTTTTGTTAACATTATAAACTTCATTATAAGGAACCAAATCATCCGTAGGTGTCATTATGTCATTCGGAGCCAAGAACTATCCTTGATGAAGCTCATGATCAACGGGTGTGTTTTCAAGCATGGACCAGTGGCCCCACCCAGGTAGCTCCACCATGTTGTCCTCTTCTTCCATATCCTAGTCCTATTACCACCTGGGTTAAGAGACAACTGAAGATTGAGCTGTGGTGGTTGTTGTTGATCATTGTTTCCTTGTTGCCCTTCTTGTTCATGCCGCTGAATGGGTCCCAGAAAATGATTATGTTGATTAGGATGAAAGTTTGCTTGTTGTGGAACTGGGCGAGGTTACCATTCTCAGGTATAGGATCCTTATTTCGTGCTTCCACCCCAAGAATCATCTATTGTTGCAAGATTACAACTAGCGCAGTGAGTGACTCTGTTTGAAAATCATCACCTTTTCCAAACACAACACTAGCTAGGATGTCTCTGAGTTCTACTACCCTGACTTTGATCATCAGATTAGCTCTAGTGCTTCTAACTCTGTCCCACATAACAAATTTACCAAATTTATTGACAACATTACTAACTTCCTGAATGCATCTCCTATAAAAGGGGTAACCACATAACAAGATCGAGGCCTCTCTGTTAAGAACTACTAGCTTTCTCCAATTCAACCCTCTATTGTGTTTCTCAGAATATAACATGCACATCAATGAATTGATGGGGGTTGTTGGTAACTAATTCATCCCTGTGGACAACACTGTTGAGCTTGATGTATGCTTGCCCAAATGGACTGGTGAGATCTCGAAAAATCCCAAATGCTAACATGTAAGGAAATCTGACAGTACCACGCGAATGTTGTTGAACTCCACTGGAAGGTTCGGCAATTGGTACAATCGTGGCGATAGCCCATTCCTCATGCGTGGGTGGAGCAACCCCCGCCAGAACACGAACCCTAGCTGGTCGCCCCTCGACTTGGATGCTCTGATGATTGGGAGGGAGAAATGGCATCGGATCAAATGGAAACGAGGCCATGGCAAGGTGCTGGGTGGAGGAGTTGGTCACTGGAGTACAACTCGGGGATGTAGTGGGCTGGGTGGTGGCCGAGCGGAGACGATGGAGAGTGGAATTCAGAGCGGGAGCGCTATGGTAGCTACCAGCCTAGGGTGGCAACAAAGAGGAATTAACGTGATTGCTCTGGTTGGTTGCCTGATTGACGTCCTGTGCAGTCTTAGTCACCGGGATAGTGGCGACTTTCCTCAAATTGTTAAATGACTGGGTGGTACGTGGACTGGGCTCAGTTGCATTGGTGGGCTTGGCAGAAAAACGGCAGTCTCATGTAATGTGCCCCACCTCTTGCAGTCTTGTGTAATTCATACAGGCAGGCCGAAAGTGGCCCAGGAGTAGGCAACAGACACGGAATGGGCTCTGTCAATCATTTTGAAGCCCTGGAATTCCCGCCCCGGAGCAAGTAACCGACGTGCTCAATGTCGTTGACCCCTGGAGGCGGTTATGCACCGCAGATGATGCAATATTTGAATTGCACTCTTGATCATTGGTAGATTTAAGAGCTGCAGGATTAGGGTCTGTGTAGATACTAGGAGATCTCAAAGCTTGGAGGTAAAATTTTCTAGGGTGTCTACGAAAAACATGCGTCCATTCATCTTCTTTCTCTTGAAGGTATTGATCAAGTTTCGATGAGAATTAGGACCATCTTTGCCCAGAGAAGGATACTGACATTGAGCAACGGGAGAGATATGTTACCTTCTTTGATGGTCGAGAAATCCACTTCTTCGAATGAAACCAAGAATTTAAATGACCAACTCTGAAGTAACTTGACCTTGAATAGAGATGCGCCCCATCCCATCAAGGTGGACGTGGCATGTGGTGGACGGCCAAGGGCACGATTGCGAATACTTAATTAGGAGCATCAGTTATATCGTTAATTACACACAACAAGGCAATAGATGATAATGATGTGGAGTGCAACGTAGAACGATGGGTACTTGCAGCCTACGTTCTGGCCGTTTCTACACGTGAAAGAGAGAAAAAATGAGGTAGAAACGTGAATTTTGTTTACCTCTTGCTCCTCAAAACTGGACTGTCAATCTGTATATAACATATTCTGGCACTAGCTTTCTCTTTCTTCCTTTTTGTGGCACTAGCTTTCTCCATCTTATAATAAAATTGACCTCATTTGGTTAGAATTTTCTTTATTTGTTTGTGTTATACAACACACCGTGGTTATATGGATTTTTTAACACAGTACAATCGTTCACATACCCGAGCATACACGAGCCTCTATAAACACACACACGTACACCCTACTCTAGAAGCACCTTCAATAGATTGAGCCGGCATCGACGAAGTCACCACAGACGCCTCATAGTCTAACGGCAACCAAAAAGTCTGAAATAAATACAAAAAAATGCAAGCACTAATATCAAATTTAGAACTTGAACCTGAATGGGCTGAGTATATCACTATCCTTTTAAGGGCATCTCCAACGGCGACCTGCAAATTTTCTCTCGCATCCATCCCCGGACACGGATGCGGGAGGCCGCCATCCAACCGTATCCTGTACATATCCGCCAGTAAATTCAGACTCAAATATACGCTGATCCATATAACGCGTCGGATCACACCCATGCCGGATTGCATCCCTAATCACAACCGAAAAAAGGCAAATATGCCGAAAAGCTCCTTTGGTGCACGGCGTCCAGTGATATGCTTATCTGCACCATTCGTTTGCATGTGGATCACAATCTAGCATTTAATGATCAATGTATAAGGGATCAATGTATAAGGGAGCTGCGACTGATTTTCATCCCGCAGTATTCAGCTCGTAATGTAGCAACCTTGGTCCTGGATTCAGCTCGTAATGTCCCACGAGCCAGCTCCTTATTAGGCCGGAATCTGGAACTGGTTACATTTTGTACCAACTCGAGGCACAGGTACAAGATCGACACATTAGGCTGGCCTCTGTGACACATATATTCCGGGGAGCAATTAATGCACCTGAGCAATTAACTTGCTACTTCAATAGTTTTTTAAGTTGTCATGCAATCACTAGTGTATAATTAGTTCGTCATTTTACCTAACCATGGTGTACTAATCGGCTATCTGCGTACAGTTTATATGCACCCCAATTACATCCATCCATTTCTATTCGGCTAATTGAAGCATGCATTTGCCTTAAAGTGCTAATCATGTAATTTTTAACTTATCGTGCCGCAAATTGCCCCGACAATCGCTCGATATGCAACACTGTAACCTTTTTTTCTTGATTTGACCGGACAATCCTTATCGTCTCACCACCACGCGCACTCAAATCATTTACTGTTCTTCTCCCCCTCCCCACTTCTCACCTACCGGAAATGCTCACCGCGGCGCTCAAGATTAAAATCTCCCGGGATCCCACCGCCACCGCCGCCGGCACACAATCAACACTTTGCGGCCACTTTCTCAATAGCTCGGATGCTTCCACCCCCCTTCGACCTGCCCCGGGTATGTAGATCATGCATATCAACTGAAGTATCGTGCCTGGATTTTCCTTTAGATCCCCAAATCCATGTTGTTGAATGAATGTTTTCCCCCAAATCCATTTGTCCCAAAATATTACAAGCCTAGCTCCACTTAGATCGTATAGCACATCAATCTTTTTGAATGAATATTTTTCCTTTTCAAGTTTTAAGTTTTTGTCCTCTGTCTCCCCTGCTCACTAAGATTGTGTCTCCCATTGCCAGATTGGTCATTGTTAGGGCTATGGCTATGCGCAGCAAGCCGGGCGTAGAGCCACCCCCGCAAGACGTAAACAACCCATTATCTGATCGAGTCGAAGATCCTGCCAGGCACCCACTAGCCGATGCAACTCTCACCTCTCGCATATCTATCCAGAAGTTTTGCTGCGTTGTATCACAATTTAGTAACTTCAAGCGCGGTCTCGTGACTGGATTCGGAGGGCTGATGCATTTAAAAATCACACACAAGTTGAATCTGAAATTCAGCTCATCATTGATGGTCAGAGTAGATCCAGACGAATGCGTATTAGAACTTGATCGATCAAGGAAAATACCAATCACAGACCAAGAAATAAACGATGCATTCGGTTTGCCACAAGGAAGTAGGATCATTCCTCCAGGCCATTCAGATCTATCTGAAGTTTGCATAGAGTTCAGCAGATTGGCTTCAAGCATTAGTACAAAAGGCGTGCATAGTTTGAAGGCAGCTGAATTTATACTATCAAAGCAACTTGCTGGTCTCACCACATGCCGGTTGATAGATAGCAACCCATCTGGTATTGCCCACAATACATGTGTTGTATAACAGTTACCTCGCACTTTTATTTAGTTGTTTTACTCAATTCTTCGTCGTCATGCCTTTTTCAGGCCAAATAGTGAACCATGACCGGCATAGACGTGCAAGTATGCTGCCAGACGATCTTTCTGACAGTGAAGGTTTGGTTCTGCTCCCGGAAAAGTAGTTCTCACACACTCATCGAAGCAATATGCACCATATTATTAATGCTTATAATATTCCTTCAACAAATTAACAGCAGGAAGCTCCACTGGACATATCCACCAAGCTCGGAAAAGGGTATATGTAGAAAGCACTGACAACATTCTAGACAACACACACATCGGTATTTGTTTACAAACATTTTTATCAGTATATACAAGCTCGCACCAATCCCATACTAATAATACTCTTTCCCCAAACACAGGACAAAACAAGAAGCACCAAAACGACGAACAAGGCAGTTCTTTTCAGGATGGCAACCACATCCATCTTTCTTTGTCACCGGCCACATCAGCATTGGGCACCAACTCATCAATTGACCTAATTAGCCTTGTATATTATCATGATCAACTGTTTTCCAGTCTTTTAATGCTTTACGAAGATCGGTCTGGAGTTGTGTTTTCACAGCTGACAGACATGAGCCCACCAACCGCACATTTACCCTGCAAATAATTTTTGTCGGACCCATGGTCTTCTACTCCCTCGTCACCGTCTTACACGCCCGATTCAAGCAAAATCATTGCCTTTTGCATATCAGATGATTATGCTGACAACATGTCTAGGTAATATCCCTTTAGAAAACATATTTTGACCTGGGTCATCACACTGAATACATTACTGCCTCTCTAACTTCATGTTTGCATAACAGGACATGGATTGATCACCCAATGCCTAGTCTGTTACTATTGCAGGGGAATATTATACGTGACCAGATCATCGGCAAAGAGGCAACAAGCCATGAATGCATGACCCTTATTCTTCGCCGCTTAGCACAAATCGAGCGGAAAAACTCAACAAATGGAGATGATGCAATTTCGCGAAAGTTCATGGAACCAGACTTTACGGTACATCCCTGTTTTTTTTGTAAATTTTTGCGCATTCTCCGCTGATCTAATGTACGACAAGTTTTGATATGAATACCCATCTTTGCAGACACTTGTCATCCGCAACATAGACCCCATGTTTGTCGTTTCAGTCCAAACCGAACTCTTAATGGAGAAACACATCGACCAGTGCCGAATGGTACGTCACATCTATCAGATCTTGCCCACCTCCTACATTACATGTATTAGCACTATTCATTAACTACCACATTTCAAATGCAGTTCATTTTCCACACCACTCTTCAATACGGCTGGTGCTGTTATATCTTAGATATGTTGAAGAAAAGGATTGTCGTTCTCGACCCCCAAGCAGGCCCATTTGGATTTACGACCGATCGAGTCAAATTTCATGAACAAGTCAGTCATGCCCCATGGGGCATTCTTCAAATGTGTAGAATCTTTCTTCTCAAGTTGGCCCTGCACATCTACTGGATGGACAAGAGAGTTCCCTACATTGATGATCGAAAAAATCCCAAGGTATTGTTCAACCTTGATGTGCTTACGTAAGAAAATGTTTATCCTCAACTATATATTCATGTCGGGAACCGTTAACATCCATTACATCGTCACCAGTGAGCAGTTCGACATCTATTCGTTGTTCATGGCAAGGTACTACGACGGCGAGTCACTACGGGTCCCGACCACGAAGGTTTGTGTATAAATACATCTCTTCAACAGTTTTTCAAAAACACACTAATCATCCCAGTCATAATTTTTCTGCAAGGAAAACATAATGATAAAAACAACAACTGTTCAACATTTTTCAATAAACACACTGATCATCCAAACAACAACTCTTCAACATTTTTCAATAAACACACTGATCATCCATGCCTTTAATTTTCTGCCAGGAAAACATATGTTTTTTTCGCCGGGCCATCCTACAAGATGTTATGAAGCTTGAGAACAACAAATCAGACGCACCATACATGGCAGTGGAGCACATCAGATCATCTATAAACAATTTGTAGTTTGGTAGATTTTTTTCAGTAACAAGATGAGAAATGTACCCTAGTCGGCTCATTAGTATTTTTCATCAGGAGTTTGGTTTGCACAAACATCCTTTGTAATGTACCGTGAATAATTGTCATGTGGCATTATAATATATGCTAGCTAGACTAGGATTTGTTTTCGTTTACCTCATACAAATTTTGGCACCCAACATACATGAAATTCAAAGTTCGTTCACACGGTTACATTGATAGAAAACATATTAATTAATACTGAAGTAGCATAGTTCTAACCATAATAGCAGATACACAGGCACACCACACTTTAGAAAGGTTCCATAAACAGATGACGATGATCGCAAACATATTGAAACATAGTCATCTCCTTCACTGCCCCAGATGGAACAAGACGCTGGCTCCGATCACTAGGCAAGCCACCAGTGTCAATACTAGCAAGCGACGCTGGTGCTTCAGCCTTGCAATTGTCAGGAGGATGCTCTCATCTTGATTCTCTTCAGTAGTAAGGAAATCTAACGGTTGAACCCAAGTCGATGCAGTTCCTTCAATATGCTCCTGGTTTGGGCTGCGCCAGCCATGCACGTTGCGATCAAGTATTCTGTTGTGTGCTTCTAGAGCCCACACAGCATTCCTCAGATCAAGCAGCAACTGAGTGAGGAAGGGGCTTGTTTCATCGTCCACCCACTGAAAAAAAACCACACCCGAAAGACTGCCACCGAGAAGAATATATGAACAACCAAATCTTATGAATGGATTTCTCATGGCATAAAAATGGTCGAGCTTATGAACTCACCCTCCCCCTCGGACAAGCAAGGTATCTTCTTCCTGGGTCGGCGCTTTCGCCCTCGGAGCGCACACGCAGTACTTTGCCGGCTCGTATGCCAAAGGAGCTTGCCGGTACGGCACCGGAGCGTGGCTCTGCCGGCGAGCTGAACCAGCCGTCGATCTTGTGTACGAGGAGTTCGACATGCTCATGATCTAGGGTTTCGAAGCTTTTGCACCAGAGGGGGATTTTTCGGAACTGTATATGGAAGACGCGTCCTCTGCAACGGCTGGAGTTACCATATTTATGGCGTCGTTGTCACCTCCGTCCTTCGGCCTGTCTTCGGACATACATGGGCTAAAACAGATGCACACACACAGTCAGCAGTAACGCAGCCCAATCCGCCCGCACACTCGAATACTCGCCCCAAACAGCATGCATGCACGGAATTTCCTATTCGCCGCTTACTGCGGCAAGTAGTCGCCGCTTCGCACAGGCGCAGCTCACCCTGGGCCGGCCCATTTGAGTAGTTTCGCCTCCCGAGATGAACCGCAAAAAACGATCGATCGGGCTGTATATGGAGTTCGACATGCTCATGATCTAGGGTTTCGAAGCTTTTGCACCAGAGGGGGATTTTTCGGAACTGTATATGGAAGACGCGTCCTCTGCAACGGCTGGAGTTACCATATTTATGGCGTCGTTGTCACCTCCGTCCTTCGGCCTGTCTTCGGACATACATGGGCTAAAACAGATGCACACACACAGTCAGCAGTAACGCAGCCCAATCCGCCCGCACACTCGAATACTCGCCCCAAACAGCATGCATGCACGGAATTTCCTATTCGCCGCTTACTGCGGCAAGTAGTCGCCGCTTCGCACAGGCGCAGCTCACCCTGGGCCGGCCCATTTGAGTAGTTTCGCCTCCCGAGATGAACCGCAAAAAACGATCGATCGGGCTAGGGATCGAACCTACGACCTCCAGTAGCGGAACACATCGCGCTAGCCACCGCGACTGGCTCGTGCATCTGTAAGAATAGCAATGCTAAACTTAAAGAAACTAAAAACGAGGAAAAAACCATTTGTTCCTTCTATTGTTTTTTCTTCAGTCTTATTCTGACTTTCTTTTTCTCGTTTTCTTTGTCTTATTCTGTTTTTTTTACTTTTTCTTTGTAAGCTTTTCGAAAAGTTCAAATATGGTTCAGAATTTTCAAAAATATTCTTTTTGTCAAAAATTGTTCATATTTCTGAAATAGTGTTCACATTTACAAAATTTTGTTCACAATTTTGAAAAATGTTCCTGATTTTTTTTTGTTTTCTTTCTTTTTCTTCTCTTTTTCTCAAAAGAAATTCAAAATATTCAAATTTTGTTCTTATTTTCATAAAATTTTCAGTTTTCGAAAAAATGTTCTCGAATTCAAAATTTGTTCCCGTTACACAAAAAGTTCAAAACTTTCGAAATGCAGAAAATATACCGGATTTCATAAAATGTTCGTGTTTTCCTAAAATGTTCGCGCTTCCAAATTTATTCGGGATTTTTCAAAATTGTTCTCTATTTCAAAATTTGTTCTCAAGATTCAAAAAAATGTTTGTGCTTTAAAAAATTGTTCACGCTTCCAAATTTGTTAGGGATTTTTCAAAATTGTTCTCTATTTCAAAATTTGTCCTCGAGATTCGAAAAATGTTCGTGCTTTAAAAAATTGTTTGCGCTTCCAAATTTGTTCGGGAGTTTTCAAAATTTGTTCTCAAGATTCAAAAAATGTTCGTGCTTTAAAAATTGTTCGCGCTTCCAAATTTGTTCTCCATTTCCAACTTTGTTCTAAAGATTCAAAAAATGTTTTGTGCTTTAAAAAATTGTCCGTGCTTCCAAATTTGTTCTCTATTTCAAAATTTGTTCTCAAGATTCAGAAAATGTTTGTGCTTTAAAGAAATGTCACAAATTCCAAAAATGTTTGGGAAATTCAAAAGTTGTTTGTGTTTCCAAATTTTGTTTCAAAATTTGTAAAATTGTTCCTGTTCAGTTTTTTGGGTAGTTTAAAAAATGTTTCCATTCTAAAAAATATGTTCGCGTCTCCAAAATTCGTTTGTGTGTTGAAAAATGTTTGAGTTTTTTCATAATTTGTAAAAAGAAAAATAATGTTCGCGTCCGATAAAACATTCATGTTTTGTTTTTGCTATTTGGAAAATCGTAAAGGATGTTTTTCGAACAGTCTTATACTTTCTTTAGTTCTTGTAGGTTTCTGCTGTAGTTTGGTTGACTGAGCGCTTCCATCCTAGTGGCTAGTAGGGTGCGAGTGCAAGTTGAAAGTGCTGTGTTCGATTCCCAGCCATCACGCCCTGCTATTTTTTGCAAATTATCACTTGTATTTGCAGCGCACTCCAATGGGCCGGCCCAATCGGCGCACCGCAGCGACATGCGTGTGCGAAGTCGCGTCACCTCCTGTGCGTCGGCGCCCTGTTGGACGCAACGAGCGTCCAGTAGGAGCTCCCTGCATGCACCCCATGTCTCCCCAAAAAATATATACTGTATAAGAACAAGTCGGGCCATGAGCTGCATGCATGCATGCACATTTACCAGCCCGCCATCTTGATCGGGCCCAACCATTCTTAACTCCATGCCATCACTTTGCATATAGCACGACCACCACACAAACCGTACCCCATGCATGCGCCAGCACACAAAATATCATCCAAATAAGTGTTTTTACATCGTTGTTTCTATTTAAGCAAACAACCTAAGTAAAATAATTAAAATTATCCTACAGTTGTTTTTAAATTAACCTAAATAAAACTTAATAATCTCTTATCATTTGGTCTGTAACTCAAATCTAGTTTCAATACACAACTGATTTAGTTACTGACCTTCGTTTCCAAGTTGAAGTTGCTTCTCCACTTGCATCTGGTACATGAACATCGCAAGATCCATCTTGGACACTAGCCGCGCAAGAAGCCGAGCCCTCGCCGAGGTTTTCGATGGATCTATTTATTTTAACATTTCCTGAGGATTCATGCACTGCACCAGCTGCATGCTGCCCATTATTTGCTGCCAGTGCTTCCACTCGTTGGCAAGCCCTAGATGATCCTGACGAACAATTTGATGGCGCACGCAAGACATCTCGAACTCTTTGCGACGCGTCGGCGCACTCAGGAATCAAACTAGCTGTTGATCTAAGATGGAAAAATAATAATGCTCAATTAGAAGAACTCCATATTGCAAGAACATAGCTTCAAAATTGTTACCTTACCTGCCCCTCCATGTCGACGAACTCCATACTTCTGTCGAGCATGCAATAGATCCAGCTGAAACACCGAGATCTTCCGATTTACGTTTTTGCTTTTATGTGCCACACCCGGGCTGGCTATATTAAGTGATTCGAAATGCATGGGTCCGGGCTAAAACAACAGGCACGCAAAATGTTGGACAGGTACTTATTGGGCCATATCATCTACCACATGCAAGCGTACCTGGGCCAATTTTCGCATAGGATGCCATCATGTTTGATACAAGTGATAACGCAAACCGGGTGCTGGACACACCATACTAGACCGCAATGTGAGTATTTAGTACCACCCGCATGTAGTATATGACCCATGTATTGTCCCTATATTACAGCCTGTCGCTGGTTCCTCGCATCACGATGCATGCAGTGCACGACGAGGATAAAGTGCACCAATGCCGTCGTGCACTGAAACTCCGCTCCGCAAATATGCTTAGTTTTTACAAGCCCGAATCCAAAAGAACCACGTTGGATGGCTTATGCGATCCGAACAGCACGGTTCGGACGCATGCGGGAGGTTTGCGGGTCGGCGTTGAAGATGCTCTAAACATCCAACCGTAGGTTGGTTCGCCATGGTTATACAGATGACTCCTCCGACTCCCCTTTCCCCTGGTCGCTCACTCGAGTTCAACTTTCGTCTGTTAATAATGGTTCAGCATGTCCACAAAACCACGTGATTCGGCAATTGATCGAGAGCGAACGACCCTTACTTTTGTATATTACTGTTACACACCCAAATTTCATGGATGGTGCATGTCGCCAGTTGTTTAACCAATGAGGAATCGGGAAAGGATCCCTGTCTCGGCCGACCCCGCTCTCGCGAGCGGGAGGGCGAACCTAGAGCCGCCGCCTCCAGACTCCCTCTCGCCCCTTCCTTTTCCTGCCGTCGCTGATGCGCGCCACCGGGCAAAGCCCGGTCGGCATAGGTGGTGACGGGGCCCCTTCTCCTTTCCTGATATGGTGTGCGCTGGTGCGGGACTGCTGCATCACGTGGAAGCGCGGAGCTCTGCAGGGCGATGCGGCACTGCTGCGGCTGGGGCATCCGGCGGTGATGCCTTGATGCGGCGGCACGGTAGGCTGCACAACGGGGGTTGGCGGGGCGTGCCTGGTTGGGGAGACGGCTGGGGGCCTGCCGATCCGGATCTGGAGTGGGCGGCTTCTTCGGCCGGCTGTCCGGGGGTGGCGCGGGCTGAGGCGAGCGCGGGCCGACCCTTTCCAGTGGTCTCGGCCGCTGGTGGTGGCCTATGGGGTAGATTCGAACTCTGGGGTGCGTGCGCAGAACTCAACCTCCCCAGTCTGCCAACCCGTCGATCCCACGGCCTAGCTCGATGAACTAAAAGGAAAGAGGACATGGCAGTTTACCTAGGTTCGGGCCACCTTGCGGTGTAAAAACCTACTCCTGCTTTGTGGTAGATTGGCCTCGAGGTGGGCTGAGGATGAACTAGTACAGTGGAAGAACGACCTCAGGAGGTGTGTTCTTGAGCTGGTGGGGGAGAGTATGATCTCAATGATCTAGTTCCCCTCTACGGTGGTGGTTGGGTCCTATTTATAGTGGCCTTGGTCCTCTTCCCCCAAAATGGAGGCGGGAAGGGATCCCACAACGGCCAAGTTCGATGGGAGACAACTAATTCATCTTATCCTGACAAAAATAGTCTTCGCCTGCAAAAGCCTCTGGTCGTGACGCCATGGTGGGCTCGGCGATGACCTCCCTCCTGCCATCCTGGCGGTCTTGGTCTTGTTGCATGGGAATGGAAACCTTTGGCTGATTCCTCGGGACTCCGCGCCTGTGCTTGCCTCCTTAGCACCAAAGAGGAAACTGTTGTCTTGCGCCCGCTGGCGCCCGCCTGGCCTTGGCCGTCACGGCTCACGTCATCTGAACCTCACAAGGTGAAGCTTGCATAGAAATCTCCGCTCCTCAGGAGCCAGCCTGAGGAGGCCGCTCCTTCTGGAGGTCTTGGTGTCGTCTGCCTCGCGAGGCTTGGCCCCTCGCGAGGGTCTTGAGTTGTTGATGTTCAAGGTGGGCCGTACCAGTCCGTTGATGGAGCCACGCCGTGGGTCGCAGGCAGGCAAGTCTAGGTACCCCGGGTCCCAGAACACCGACAGTAGCCCCCGGGCCCAAGGCGCGCTCGAGCTTGGCTTCGAGGCGAAGCCAAAGGATAAGGACGAAGCGTCGCGGGCCCCAACCACCTGCGGCCTTGGTCGACGCGTGGCTCTTGATGGGACGCGGGCGTCCCCACTTCCCCAGGCTGCCTCGATAACTACCAGGCTTGGCGGCCGCCTGCTGCTAACGCAGCTTCGCCATCATTGTTCGCCGTGCTCGCCCTTGGCTCCTCCTCTTTCCCGCGAACCCGCAGCTCTTCTTCCAGATTCAATGCCGGCGCCAATCCTCTCTTGCCGCCATGGCCCCGTGGTCGAAGAAGAAGGGAAAGGCCTGCGCTCCGGCCGAATCCTGGCCGGTCTTGGAGCCTGCTCTTGAGCGGTCGATGGTGATCAATCAGGAGGGGTTGGCCAAGGTCCGGCCAGCCCTCGCCGCCGATTCCAATGAGTGGAAGGAGATGACGGCTTGGCCCACCTCCCGGGCTATGATCGACATGGAGGCCACCGAGATCCCCATCTATCTTCATGCTCTCTTGGCAGGCCTGATCCCCCTTTCTCTGATTTCTTCAATGCCATAATCTCGCATTACCAGATCCAGGCGCTGCATCTGGACTCCCAATCTATCATCCTCCTCGCCGTCTTCGCCTTCCTGTGTGAGGCTATGGTGGGCATTGCTCCTTCCATTGCCTTGTTTCGCCATTTCTTCTCGCTCCACCTAGTCGACACCCGCCAGCACTCGGGATGCGTGGCCTTCCAGGCCATGGCAGCTATGGCTGGCTTGGGCATCGATTTCACACTCCGCCCATATGTGAGGGGATTCCGGAAGCAGTGGGTGTATGTAGATGCCGACACGCTCAGCCCCCTGCTCCTGCTCCTGCTCCCGCGAGTACCGGCGGTGCCCAGCTCCGGCTGGGGGCACATGAAGCTCGTCGACCGTTGGCTCGCCCATGTCTGGCCCAGGCTGGCCAAGTTGAAGAAGGTCGGGGTGACAGCGCCGATGGTGGTGAGGGAGTTCGTCCGGCGGCGCATCGCCCTGCTCTAGCGCCATTCTCACCCAATGTGGACCTCCACTGGCCCCAAGGACCCCATAAGGCTCCAGGCTCCTTCGCTTCCTCCCAAGACGCCGCGCGCGGTTCTCGGGCTCCTAACAGGCAAGCCAGCGCCTGCCGCGCTTCCGGAGGACAGATACCTCTTGTGGCTCTGCTCGAACAAGGAGGATTTGGTGAAGCAGATGCCCCTCTTTGACGAGTGGGGGCTATGCCCAGGGGGACTTGATGGGCCTCGCGAGAATCCCATCTTCGTAGCTCCCGTGCTTGTTGACCCCGCGGCGTGCGCCCCGGACGTGGATGCAGGGGGGCGAGCGCCGCCTGGTACTCCTGGGGCGACCCCTGGGGAGCAGGTATCGTCTGGTGCTCCCGAGATGGCCGCTCCCGAGGCTCCATCGAAGGCCCCCGAGGCGGCTGCTGGAGAACCGGTGCGGCCCTGGGCTCCTAAGGCCGAGGCTGGTGAGCTGGTGCGGCCCGATGCTCCTGAGGCCGCCGCCCCCGAAGCCCAGGCCAGTGCTCCGGAGGTGGAAGCGTGCTGCCCAGTCGCCAAGGGTCATGCCCCAACCCCTGGTTTGCTTCGTCTGGGCCTTGCAGCACTCCGCAAGAGGAAAGGGCTCCCGAGCTGAAATGGCGACGCCTACCGACCCTTGAAGCAGAGGAAGTACATAGCCGTAGACGAATAAGTGCCTTATCTTTGTGGTTTTCCTCGCGTCACTTCCCCTCATGACCCTGGCTCTTCAGGACGCCTCTGGCTGCGACGACGAAGCCTTCGGAGGTCCATGGTCTGCTCAAGACCTCGAGCCCCCCGCGCCAGACACCTGCGCGAGCCACGAGGTCCATCCGTGAGGCGGATGTGCCACTGGGAGACCATGAGTCTGTGCCCCCAGCGTCTTCCCCCGCGGTCAGCCTTGGGGCGCGAGAGACGTGCCGAGGCCTCCTCCATTGATCATCGCCAGTGGCTGGGCAACCCCGGCGTCGGCTTCATCTTCGAGCGGCGAGGCCGTGCCACCCGACACCTCCACTAAGATCCGAGGAACAGTTGGAGAAGCGCCGACCACTGGCTCCTTGCCAGGGATGGGCGAGCCACGTGGAGCCTCTTTGGCAGCCCCCGGCGCGGAGGACGGGTTCGGCCGCGCGCTGGAGCTTGCGCGCGGGCGTAGCACCGTCTGCCATGACCTCTTCTGGGAAGCGATGGGAGCGCTGAGTCGACTCGGAGGAGAGCTTGCCGACATCGACGCCCGCCTCGAGATGGAGGTCCTCCGACTGGCGCACAAGTGGCACCAGTTGAAGGTCGCCATCAACCTTGGACATCTTCAGCACGGGCGTGCCCGCGCGAGTGCCGCGGTGTCCCTTGCAGCCTCTCATGAGGCTTGCGCCCGCACTCAGGAGGAGGCCAGGGCCGCCGACTGCCGTCGTGAAGCGGCCGAGGAGCGGGAGCTTCAAGCTTCGAATGTCGTCCTTGAGCGGTAGGTTCAGGCGCGCGGGGCTGCCCTGGCAGCACCACCGGGCGAGGCCCCCGCCGATGAGAAGGAAGTTCAGGAACGCGAGGAGGCGCTGGCACTGGAGGTCTTGGAGCGCAGCCTGGAGCTCGAGCGGCTGGAGGTAAGGGAGCGCCAGGTAGCCGTGGCCGAGGACGCTGTTGCCGCTCGGGAGCCCAGTGCCCAGCAGGAGGTCGACCAAAGGGTGGAAAAGATCCGCTCGGTTCTTGCCGACGAGTACCGCCTGAAGTTGGAGCTCCTGGAGGCCGAGCTTGAGGGCAGGACCATGATACGTCCATTTTGCATCATGCTTTTATATCGATATTTATTGCACTATGGGTTGTTATTACACGTCATCTCACAGTACTTATGCCTATTCTCTCTTATTTTACAAGGTTTATATGAAGAGGGAGAATGCCGGCAGCTGGAATTCTGGGCTGGAAAAGGAGCAAATATTAGAGACCTATTCTACACAACTCCAAAAGTCCTGAAACTCCACGGAAGTTATTTTTGGAATTAATAAAAAATACCGAGCGAAGAAAGTACCAGAGGGGGGCCACCCACCATCCATGAGGGTGGGGGCGCGCCCCCTGCCTCGTGGGCCCCCTGGCAGGCCTCCGGTGCCCATCTTCTGCTATATGAAGTCTTTTACCCTGGAAAAATTCATAAGCAAGCTTTCGGGACGAAACACCGCCGCCACGAGGTGGAACCTTGGCGGAACCAATCTAGGGCTCCGGTGGAGCTGTTCTGCCGGGGAAACATCCCTCCGGGAGGGGGAAATCATCGCCATCGTCATCACCAACGATCTCTCATCGAGAGGGGGTCAATCTTCATCAACATCTTCACCAGCACCATCTCCTCTCAAACCCTAGTTCATCTCTTGTATCCAATCTTTGTCCCAAAGCCTCAGATTGGTACCTGTGGGTTGCTAGTAGTGTTGATTACTCCTTGTAGTTGATGCTAGTTGGTTTATTCGGTGGAAGATCATATGTTCAGATCCTTTATGCATATTAATACCCCTCTGATTATGAACATGAATATGATTTGTGAGTAGTTACGTTTGTTCCTGAGGACATGGGAGAAGTCTTGCTATAAGTAGTCATGTGAATTTGGTATTCGTTTGATATTTTGATGAGATGTATGTTGTCTTTCCTCTAGTGGTGTTATGTGAACGTCGACTACATGACACTTCACCATTGTTTGGGCCTACAGGAAGGCATTGGGAAGTAATAAGTAGATGATGGGTTGCTAGAGTGACAGAAGCTTAAACCCTAGTTTATGAGTTGCTTCGTAAGGGCCTGATTTGGATCCATATGTTTCGTGCTATGGTTAGGTTTACCTTAATACTTCTTTTGTAGTTGCGGATGCTTGCAATAGGGGTTAATCATAAGTGGGATGCTTGTCCAAGAAAGGGCAGTACCCAAGCACCGGTCCACCCACATACCAAATTATCAAAGTAACGAACGCGAATCATTTGAGCGTGATGAAAACTAGCTTGACGATAATTCCCATGTGTCCTCGGGAGCGTTTTCCTTCATATAAGAATTTGCCCAAGCTTTTCCTTTGCTACAAAAAGGATTGGGCCATCTTGCTGCACCTTATTTACTTTCATTACTTGTTACCCATTACAAATTACCTTATCACAAAACTATCTGTTACCGATAATTTCAGTGCCTGCAGAGAATACTTTACTGAAAACCGCTTATCATTTCCTTCTGCTCCTCGTTGGGTTCGACACTCTTACTTATCGAAAGGACTACAATAGATCCCCTATACTTGTGGGTCATCAGACCACCGCCCTCAGGATGAAGCTGGACGCGGCGGAGCAGCACGAGAGGGCCGCCAAGGAAGCTCAGGCCTCCGCTCAAGCCGATTTGGCCTCCGCTCGCGCTGACCTGTCCTCACTTCAGCAGCAGGTTGAGGGCACCACATCTCTCACGGAGAAGATTGCGAACGAAGCGTGCCACCGTCGGACAATATAGCGCGCGCATTCCTCGATGCTCCAGGACCTTAGGGTCAGGGCCAGCCGGGCCTTGGAAACCATCTGTGAGGAGAGCATCCCTCATCTGTACGAGGATGACGATGCCAGCCACCTCCGCTTCTTCACCCAGATCGTGACCCGCCTAGAGGACCGGGCCACGAGGGCTCGCTAGCTCGTCGAGGAGAGAAGCCGGGGCCTTCTCGGACGTGCATTCTCACGCATCTTCAGTCACCTCCTCAGCCTTGACCCTCATTTTGACTTCGACGCCGCCATAGCTCCCGTGCCCAGGCTCATCCAGGACAACCTGGCGAACTGGGTGGACGACCATGTGGATGCCCTGGTCGTGGAGTTCGCTCCCGAGGATGACGCGGTCGTGATCGCGGCCGAAGGAGGCGGAGCAGGCAGAAATGATGAGGATGAAGCCAGCGGCGGTGCGAGCGGTGCGAATGATGAGGACGACGCCGATGGCAGCGCCTCCGGCTAGGCCTGCATTTCTCTTCTTGCGTTGACCTGTATGCAAAAAGACTTCGGATACGGCCCTGTGGGGTGTTAAAGCGTTTTGAAGAAAAGGGGGGGCCTTTATAATGTATGGAACGATGATATGCTTTAAGATAGAATTTGGTACATGGCGTCGTGAACCTGGAGGCCCCTGAGCGGAGTAGCTGTCGCGACTTTCGCTTGATCCCGCAGGTCCTGAGCGGGTCCTGATGTCGCGGAAGCATCCTCCTCCCAAGGCGTGTCCCCCAAGGGCTCGCGAGGTTTTAATCCTCCCGAGGAGCCTACTGGCCCGCCCAAGAGAGCCTCGCGAGGATTCTGATTGCCGGATTATGGCAAGGTGTGCGCACGGTGGTCCTGCGGTGGTTGCATTCCTGACCCCGGGGGGCCTTGGCGTTGCCTGGGCTAACCTGAGCGTGCTCGACGCGCGCATGCCACGCCCAGCCCCCGCTCGCGAGGCGCTCACAGGGGAGGGGGTAGTAGGCGTGAGCCTTACTCTTTAAACACGAACCAAAAGGCAAGAAATCACCACGAGTCAAGAAAGATTCCCCCTGTTTTTCGTTTGATAAGCACACGAAACTCCAAATCTCATTCCAAAAGATGGAAAATTGGGCTACAAAAAGAGGGCAAAAGCAGACAACCGCGTCCGACACCTAGCTAGTCTTCTCACCAGCGCGGCGCTAAGTGCTTCCACTGGGCGTGGGCATAGTCATTGGGGGACAATGTTGACGGCCAGTGCAGAGCATGGTGCTTCCACTTGGACATGGGTGGGAGCCCCCGTGAGGCCCGAGGGCGGCATTCAGGAGACTCGGGGGCGTGTACAGCCCCAACTCATTATTACGTGAGAGTGTCACGAGCGGAGACCTTCACGTATTTCCATGGAGCCTGATGAGGGCCCCGCCCTGCGCCTCCCCCGACCACCGTTGGGGCATCCAGAAACCAGGACGAGACCAAGGGGCAAGGGGGATGCTGGCGGTGCCCTCGGCGAACGCAGGCCCTCTGCCGGGGGAAGGGCTCACTGGCGCCTTCCCCGGCAGGGCACCTATCTCCATGCCGGGCCTTGCTCCACGCGGAGCGGAGGAGGACCTGGCACCAGGCTCCCCCCGCGCAGCCCCCAGTGCACTCCGCCTGCGTGCAGCGGGGCCATCATCCTGGGGTCCCTGGCTGCTGCTGTGGCTTGGTTCACCTGTGGTCCATGGTTAGCGTAATCATGCTCCTGAGATATCAGCTGTACCCAGTGGCTATTGTCGTTTAAGGTGTCGGTGAAGCTCTGGGGTGGCTCACGGAGAGCCTCGGCTTCACGTGCCCCCGATACCTAGCCTGGTGAGGGGAACGGGCATGGGCCTTCTCTTGACGTGTACAGCAGGTCCATCATGGGAGGTACGTAGGCATCTGAAATTGGCACGCCAGAGTCATCTTCTGGCCGTCCCGCATCGTTGGCCACCAGGCTCGGCGCCAGGTTCCGACGGCCATAGGGCGGCGTCTCGGCGCGGCCCCAAGAGGCACCACCCGAGCTTCCCTCGCCTGTAGGTAGCATAGCTTGGGTAGGATGAGCAAGCCTGTGGGCCGGGTTGGCGCCGTTGGGTCCCCCAGGTGTTCCAAGGAGGGGCGCGCGGGCATGGCGGGGGCCGGCACGCGCCCACGACACCGTTTGCGATGTAGGCAGGGTGCAGAACGGTGTTGCACCCCTGCAGGCGGGATCAAGAAGCTCGGCGACCCACTCCAGCAGGGCATTGTGGCCGCCTTCCGCCAACCTGCATCACAGCAGCTCTCGCGCCACGATGAGTGCGGCTAACATGTTCGCCTGCTCCCGGCGAGTGTGTGGTGGCGCGGTTATGGAGCGGCGCGAGGGCGGGCGGCGGCAGCCCGTGCCGCCCGCGACCAACAACACTGGGTGGCGTACGGGCCGCGAGGAGCGTGGAGTGGAGATCCTCTAAGGCGGAAGACACTGCTCTAGCAGGCCGAGCAGCCCAGTGCTCAACGTGAACCCTCAGAACGTCAGCCATGATAACTGTCGGGCGGTGGCGGATCGACTGGAAGAAGAGAGGCTCCGACGCACCCCTACCTGGCGCACCAAATGTCGGATTTCGGGCTCTGCAAACCCTGGATAGATTCAAACTCTGGGGTGCGTGCGAAAAACTCAACCTCCCCAGTCTGCCAACCCATCGATCCCATGGCCTAGCCCGATGAACTAAAAGGAAAGAGGACACGGCAGTTTACCCAGGTTCGGGCCACCTTGCGGTGTAAAACCCTACTCCTGCTTTGTGGTGGATTGGCCTCGAGGTGGGCTGAGGATGAACTAGTAAAGTGGAAGAACGACCTTAGGAGGTGTGTTCTTGAGCTGGTGGGGGGAGTATGATCAATGATCCGGTTCCCCTTTATGGTGGTGGCTGGGTCCTATTTATAGTGGCCTTGGTCCTCTTCCCCCAAAATGGAGGCGCGAAGGGATCCGACAACGGCCAAATTCGAAGGGAGACAACTAGTACATCTTATCCTGACAAAAGTAGTCTTCGCCTGCAAAAGCCTCTAGTCGTGACGCCATGGTGGGCTCGGCGATGACCTCCATCCCGCCTGGCGGTCTTGGTCTTGTTGCATGGGAATGGAAACCTTTGACTGATTCCTCGAGACTCCGCGCCTGTGCTTGCCTCCTTAGCACCAAAGAGGAAACTGCTGTCCTGCGCCCGTTGGCGCCCGCCTGGCCTTGGTCGTCACGACTCACGTCATCTGAACCTCACGAGGTGAAGCTTGCATAGAAATCTCCAATCCTCAGGAGCCAGCCTGAGGAGGCCGCTCCTTCTGGAGGTCTTGGTGTCGTCCGCCTCGCGAGGGTCTTGAGTTGTTGATGATGAAGGTGGGTCGTACTAGGCCGTCGATGGAGCCACGCCGTGGGCCGCAGGCAGGCAAGTCTGGGTACCCCGGGTCCCGGAACACCGACAGCCTACCGTGATGGCGTGCATAGTGAGGTTGTTGTGCGGCATGCTGCGGCTGTGGCGGCCTCGTCCAGGGAGCAGGTGGTGCGGGTCGGTGGGGTGGCGGCGCTCTGGCTGGCAATCGCCCCTTCACCGGTGGTGCTAGGTGGTGGCAGCCATCCTTCTTCCCCTGGCTCTACGCCAACGGCATGGCGGCGAGTTGGGGCTCGCGCTCGTGTGGACCTGAATGGGGCCCAGGGCGAGTCGGAGTTTGCACTCAGGGTAGGTGCAACTGGGCTCGATCTGGGAGGTGCCTATGGGCGTTGAGGTTCCTCTCCTCGTGAGTACAGTGGGCATTGATGGTGGTCGAGGCTCCGTTACACTGTCGGGCAGCACAGTGTCAGGTGCCACGGGCATGGCGTTGTGTGAGCGTGCTCGGCAATGGCCGTCGATAGTCTCGAGGTTGTGTCTCCCCAGGTCCGCCGAGACTGGCTGGAGACGCAGGCGTGGGCATCTCCTATCGTGGAGGCGCTGACCCAAAGCCTGTGACTAATGCCGGGCTAGGAGTGAAAGGAGACACCTTTTACTCTTCCTATCGTGGTGGATGCATTGTGATGTGGGCGGTTGGTGGTGTCTTGGACATGCATGGATGCCGGGGTGGCGGCCCCGGGTGGCAGTCTGCATGATCCAAATTAGCTTTTTAGATTTAGTAGTTTTCGCTGAACGCCAACATATTTAGTAGCTTCTGTCAAATGCACTAGTGCCTTACTAGCAGTCTTTCGCAAACGCTTGCATGTTTTAATCAGCTTTCCTTCACTAGCAACGTCTTTCCGCAAAAAAATTAGCAAGGGCTTTCAGCAATCTGGACACAGGAGAGGATACATGGTGGCTTTTTATTCGTCACGTGGATGTTCGGACTCCGCAAAACTCCCCCTAGTTTGGTTCCGCTTTGCAGAAAAACGGATGTCCGGACACGTCGACGGACCGATGGGGTACTGTTTGGATGACAAATTGTGTCAAAACGGTTGCAGGAGGTTTGAGGGCTGGAGATGCCCTTATCCTGGTCCTTGACCATTGGTAGTCCAGAACTTTTTTTCTTTTTTTAAAAAGGAGGTTGAACCGCTTGACCTTTGTATCGAGTGATGCACACATCCATTTTATATATTATATTATTCAACAATGCCTTATAAGATAAGACATCGATCCTTCTGAATCCACCTTCTACGCGACAAAAGTTGCCCCACCTTCAAGGCCGCTTGCTTTGATCCTATGCACATCATCTAAAACCGGAGCACCGATCCAGCAGACCCTTGACACACACCGCATGCGTATGCTCCAGAAGTCACTGCCGCCGTCTTCCACGAACCCAACCTCGGGTCAGGGATCAATGAAATGACCTTGCCAGGCCTGGCGTTGACGCCACTATGACGCCAGTCAGCTCCACCGCCTTACGCTCGTCCGTCATCAAGAGTCTGCTGCCGAGACCCGACTACACCACGCCATCGAGACTCGCCATCGAGACTCAGAAGAAACCATGCCGCTCCACCTCATGACTACTCCAGCCAACACCTGCTCCAAAAAACGATGCCCCCAGGAGGGAAAACGGCGTCGCACCTAGCCATCGTCCAATCCGGGAGACCCAGGTCTAGGGTTTCGCCCAGAGCAGCATGTGCGGGAAGACGCTAGTTGTAGCAACGGTGCCTTATACAGGGAAACGGGCAAATACGCCGCCATCATCCGCCATGACCGAAGTATGCGCAATTTTCATGGGCAGCCGCACCTTCCCAAACTCATAGTCAACTTCTGATATGAAAACGGTGGGTTGCGGATCTCCTGCATCAAGTTCCATAGACACAGAATAAAGCTCTAGCCACCACACGCCACCTGCGAGGAACCTGGGTATGGGATCCCTTGATACACTGCCCCCAGGCGCCACCACATGAAGCCGCCTCCTGGCCCGTCATCCCCAAAAAAGCGGCTGCCGCCCCCATGTCCAGAGCCGCTGCTTTGAGGCCCTCGCGTCGTAGATTGGTCACACCCCATGCCGAGTCCGATGTGCCCACGACGGAAACACCAACTAGTGGAGGAAGATCTCGTGCCGCCGTGCACTGCCCCTCTAGACAGCCGCGCCACGGTAGCGGGGCGCCAGATCCTTGTCGTCCCCTTCACCGGTGATGTACGAGCTTTCCTAGCGGCCACCTCTAGGGACAACGAGGGGAGGATGGGGTGGCGGCGGAGGGAGCTAGGGTTTGCGCCCCTGGTCTCCCGGTAGTCCAGATATGTTGACCCATGTGACTGGAGGCTACTGATAAACCCCTCCCCATTATGTGCAAGAAGTGTTGCAGACAAAGTGTTACCTCGATGACGATCTTTTACTAGCACAACCAAGGACATCTCTTCTTTTTAGGAAAGAAGGATAAACCCCGGCCTCTACATCAGGTGATGCACACAGTCCTATATTATTCATAATATGAAATCCAGCAGCCGAACAAATTCGACCCAGAAAAGAATACCCGAGGCCACATGCATCATGATAATAACTACGCCCGACATCCACCAACCCTATGGCAAAAGACTGAAACAAAACGAAAAATACACAACTCCTATGTTGAGCCTTCAAGAAGGAAATCACCACACGTGAACCGATGATGACGAGTCCAGCCCAAGGTCGGTCTTGGAATTTTTCATCCCAAAGCCAAGCTTCGAGCCACCACTTTCAACAAGGGCACGACGCATGTGCGTGTCGGCATATCTTAATAAGAGATATAGTGTTTCCACTGAAGTTCGCATGCTCGTCATTGAAGCCGCCTCTACCATCATCACTTGTCCGGCTATTGACACCTCACTAGTCGAATACCATAGGAGGGGCTATCGGAAGACATGCATCCCATACCGCCTTGCCTCTAGTCAGTATGGCACCACCTTTGGTCCAGCAACAACATGCAAAACATGACACCTCCACTAGAGCTACTGTGCAACACCTGCCGTCCACAGGCATAATTGACGTCTCTGCATAAGACATCGTGCGTAGCACCCGTTGGCGACTCCACCTGCTAGCAACATGCCAGACTTGATGCCTCAAAAAAAGACGCATGTGTCACCTGCCGAGCCACATCGAACCTGATTTGTTGGTGCAGGGAACATCCCATATCACCCCAACCTTAGAAAGCCTCACCACCTCGAGGCCCAACCTCTGCGTCATCCACATGACCACGAAGGTCATTGCCGTCGAAGAACCAGGGCCGCCACCATCGTATGACGACGCAGAGAGTAGATAACAGATCAGCTCCTAGCTCGCACTGGAGATGGCGGCATCCGGCCGCCCGCCCACTGGGTTATTGTGTGGACACCAGGCCAGCGGAGCCCACAGATCCATGTTGGGGCGATGCCTAGGCACCACCGCGCTGAGTCTGCCAGTGGCCTCCGAGTCCACCCTTCCGCGCACTCACCGCGACGCCCACACGCCTCTCCTCGGCCGAGTGCCCCGCGACTACCAGAGCGTCACAAGAGGGAAAAATGAAGGGGCCCGCCGACGCCATGCGAGCTTTGCCCGGCGGCGCCTGCCGGCGATGGCGAGGGGATGGAAGGCTGGAGAGGATAGGTTCCCCTAGCGGCTAGGGTTTCGGCCGGTGACCTTGCTAGATCTGTATGTAGTCGGGGGACGACACCCTAAAATTATGGGAGAGAATTTTGAAGGAAATATGCCCTAGAGGCAATAATAAAGTTATTATTTATTTCCTTATTTCATGATAAATGTTTATTATTCATGCTAGAATTGTATTAACCGTAAACATAATACATGTGTGAATACATAGACAAAACAGAGTGTCACTAGTATGCCTCTACTTGACTAGCTCGTTAATCAAAGATGGTTATGTTTCCTAACCATAGACATGAGTTGTCATTTGATAAACGGGATCACATCATTAGAGAATGATGTGATTGACATGACCCATTCCGTTAGCTTAGCACTTGATCGTTTAGTATGTTGCTATTGCTTTCTTCATGACTTATACATGTTCCTATGACTATGAGATTATGCAACTCCCGAATACCGGGGAACACTTTGTGTGCTACCAAACGTCACAACGTAACTGGGTGATTATAAAGGTGCTCTACAGGTGTCTCCGAAGGTACTTGTTGAGTTGGCATAGATCGAGATTAGGATTTCTCGCTCCGATTGTTGGAGAGGTATCTCTGGGCCCTCTCGGTAATGCACATCATAATAAGCCTTGCAAGCAATGCAACTAATGAGTTAGTTGCGGGATGATGTATTACGGAACGAGTAAAGAGACTTGCCGGTAACGAGATTGAACTAGGTATTGAGATACCGCGATCGAATCTCGGGCAAGTAACGTACCGATGACAAAGGGAACAACGTATGCTGTTATGCGGGTTGACCGATAAAGATCTTCGTAGAATATGTGGGAGCCAATATGAGCATCCAGGTTCCGCTATTGGTTATTGACCGGAGACGTGTCTCGGTCATGTCTACATAGTTCTCGAACCCGTAGGGTCCGCATGCTTAAAGTTCAGTGACAATCGGTATTATGAGTTTTTTTGTTTTGATGTACCGAAGGTAGTTCGGAGTCTTGGATATGATCACGGACATGATGAGGAGTCTCGAAATGGTCGATATGTAAAGATCGATATATTGGACGACTATGTTCGGACACCGGAAGTGTTTCAGGAGGTTTCGGACATATACCGGAGTACCGGGGGGTTACCGGAACCCCCCGGGGAGTATATTGGGCCTAATGGGCCCTAGTGGGAGAAGAGGAGGGGCGGCCAGGGCGGCCGCGCCCCCCTCTCCCTGTAGTCCGAATTGGACAAGAAGGGGGGCGGCGCCCCCCTTTCCTTCTCTCCTTCTCTCCCTTCCTTCTCCTCTCCTACTCCTACTTGGAAGGGGGGAGTCCTACTCCCGGTGGGAGTAGGACTCCTCATGGGGTGCGCCATCGGAGGCCGGCCCCCTCCCCCTCCTCCACTCCTTTATATACGGGGAGGGGGCACCCCTTGGAGACACAACAATTGATCATTGATCTTTTAGCCGTGTGCGGTGCTCCCCTCCACCATAATACACCTCGGTCATATCGTAGCAGCGCTTAGGCGAAGCCCTGCGTCGGTAGCTTCATCAACACCGTCACCACGCCGTCGTGCTGATGAAGCTCTTCCCCGAAGCTCTATTGGATCGTGAGTTCGTGGGACGTCACCGAGCTGAACGCGGAGGTGCCGTACGTTTGGTACTGAGGATCGGTCGATCGTGAAGACGTATGACTACATCAACCGCGTTGCCATAACGCTTCCGCTTACGGTCTACGAGGGTACGTAGACGACACTCTCCCCTCTCGTTGCTATGCATCACCATGATCTTGCATGTGCGTAGGAAATTTTTTGAAATTACTACGTTCCCCAACAAATTTCACTTCCCGGCCTCTACACCAAGTGAGGATGCACATATCTTTTTAGTATGAGTACCGATATTTATTATCTTGAAGTGTAGTCCCGCCATATATCAAGCCTGGTCGTCAAATATATTTTCTGTGAGTACCAACATTTTGGTTTAACGAGTGGTCCTACCACACATCAACCTTGATTCTAAATGAATGGAAAAACCCCGTGTGCCTCACTTCTCAATTCTAAGAATTGAAACTGGGTGATTAGGTTGCACAATCACATGTTTAACCAGTGAACTAAGGCTCTCTTTGCAAAGAGGGCATCTCTTACACTTGGAGGAGTATCTTGAAGGGAGTGGAACTGTTAAGAGAAGTAGTAATTAAAAAGTTGGTAATGGCACATGTTTCAGATTTGAACCGATCCGCAGGTGCCACAGAAATGGTGTAGTCATTACGCAAAAGGTCATTCAATCCTATGAACAGTTGATGAGATGTTTGGTCCTTACACAGGTACCTGGGAGAACCAGCTTATTCGGAATTATTTTGGCCTCAGGACGCAAATGTGGTTCTTGCTATAGCAATGCGGTAGATATGGAAGATGACTGGAATTGGAACAATGATTCAAATGGGGTATTCTCTGTTAAAATGGCATACAAACTATACCGTAAACTGCAAGGTATGAATACTGTAGGAAGTTCAGGCCATATAGCTCCGAATGATGGCTTCAAATGGACAGTGATATGGAAAGCACCATGCACTAGAACAACGAAGCAGTTCATGTGGCATATTCCACACAACAGCCTGCCGACACGGCTCAGCGTCAAGAGGCCGCGAATAGACATTGATGCCCTCTGTCCTGTGTGCGAGAGATTTGGTGAGAATAGAGCCCACCCGCTGGTAAAATGTAAAGAGCTGCGTAAGATTTGGGAAGTCTGAATATGAATGAGGAGAGGGAAAGGCTTGCTGAATGTACTGGACCAAAGTAGTTCCTTCATTGCCTGCTCAGCTGGGATGTTTCGAAGCAAATGTTATGTACTCGCTACTGTGGACGGGTGGTGTTGACGCTCAAAAATGGCACAATCGTAAAAGTTTCTTAAAGCTATGTTAAGATTGATTCAAACTTATGATTGGAAGTCACCATGGATGGATCTCTTCGAGAAGATCAAGATCGATATGAAGATGGTCTAAAACGGAGCTCGGATGCAAAAGTTATGACAAGTTCAGAGATGCTCATATGGATATCAGATTATGAAATGGCCAGAAACTCAATTAATATGGACTCTGATGGAAAATGTATCAACACGAAAGTTGTGCGCCTCGTCGAAACGGTTGATTTTGATATAAAAATCGTCTTAATACAAGGTCGTATGCAACCTGTGGAGGCAAAACAAGGTCAGAAACAGAAGCTGCAGAGTCATTTCGGACCGACCGAGTTGATTTGATCGGTGAGACCGAGTTGATCCGAAAAATTACCAGAGAGTTGGCAACGTTCACTCGGTGGGACCAAAGCAAACCAATTGGTGATACTGAGTTGGTCCGGGAAATTACAGAAGGATACAGAGAGTTGATATCGTTCACTCGGTGGGACCAAAGCAAACCACTCGGTGGCTCCGAGTTGATCCAGAAAATTGCCAGAGATTCCTGTCCGAGTTAGGTTAGGGTTTTTGATGTTTTGGACGGAATTTTTAGTCCTTTTATTTTACGGAAAGTCCAGCTGCCTCATAAATAGATGAGAGGTGACGGCCGATTGAACAACACACAATCGACAAATTAATCTATCATCTTTTATCTTTACTCTTATCTCTCTCCCTTATTCTTCTTCTTCCTCGTTCTTCGTTTGTTCTTGTTCCTTGCAGGGCGGCGAACCTCGAGGCCCTAGGGGCGATCAGGTCGACCTAGGGCATCCCATAGCCGCCGCGCGCCCTGACGGGGTCCCTCTCGGGCGTGTGGGGTCTCGGGTCTACAAAAGCGCTCGTCGGATTGCTTGCGTACCGCGCTTCCGGCCAGGTCTGCTTCGACGTGAGCTGCGGTGCATCACCCCCGGCATCGAGGGTACACGGTGACGTGTTCGTGTGCGAACACACTTTTTGGCGACTACGCTAGGGACGAAGCTTTGAACGGTCTCCGGCCCGTTCTTGCTACGAAGAGATCGTCATCTAGGGTTTGCAATCTACAAAGGTAACATGAATACCCAATTCCCCTTTGTAGATGCAAATAATCCATATGTTGTTACTAGATCGCCTAATGAGCATAATGTATCGGCTAGCCCTAATTTATCAATCATGCATCTAATTATGTGCAAGGGCCGATGATACGTCTTCGATATATCTACTTTTCCAAACACTTTTGCCCTTGTTTTGGACTCTAACTTGCATGATTTGAATGGAACTTACCCGGACTGACGCTGTTTTCAGCAGAATTGCCATGGTGAAATTTTTGTGCAGAAATAAAAGTTCTCGGAATGACCTGAAACTTCATGGAGAATATTTTTAGAATTAATAAAAAATACTGGCGAAAGAATCAACACCAGGGGGCCCACACCCTGTCCACGAGGGCGGAGGGCGCGCCCACCCCCCTGGGGCATGCCCCCCTTCCTTGTGGCCCCCCTGAGGCTCCACCGACGTCAACTCCAACTCTATATATTCACGTTCGGAGAGAAAAAACCAGAGAGAATGATTCATCGCATTTTACGATACGGAGCCGCCGCCAAGCCCTAATCTCTCTCAGGAGGGCTGATCTGGAGTCCGTTCGGGGCTCCGGAGAGGGGAATCCGTCGTCGTCATCATCAACCATCCTCCATCACCAATTTAATGATGCTCACCGCCATGCGTGAGTAATTCCATCGTAGGCTTGCTGGACGGTGATGGGTTGGACGAGATTTATCATGTAATCGAGTTAGTGTTTTTAGGGTTTGATCCCTAGTATCCATATTGTTCTGAGATTGATGTTGCTATGACTTTGCTATGCTTAATGCTTGTCACTAGGGCCCGAGTGCCATGATTTTAGATCTGAACCTATTATGTTTTCATGAATATATGTGAGTTCTTGATCCTATCTTGCAAGTGAATAGTCACCTACTATGTATTATGATCCGGCAACCCCGAAGTGACAATAATCGGGACCACTCCCAGTGATGACCGTAGTTTGAGGAGTTCATGTATTCACCAAGTGTTAATGCTTTGGTCCGGTACTCTATTAAAAGGAGGCCTTAATATCCCTTAGTTTTCAATAAGACCCCGCTGCGACGGGAGGGTAGGACAAAAGATGTCATGCAAGTTCTTTCCATAAGCACGCATGACTATATTCGAAATACACGCCTACATTACATTTATGAACTGGAGCTAGTTCTGTGTCACCCTATGTTATAACTGTTGCATGAGGAATCGCATCCGACATAATTATCCATCATTGATCCATTGCCTACGAGCTTTTCACATATTGATCTTCGCTTAGTTACTTTTCCGTTGCCACTGTTACAATTACTACAAAACTGCTACTTTTTCGTTGCCACTGTTACAATTACCGTTACTTCCATACTACTTTGCTACTAAATACTTTGCTGCAGATATTAAGTCTTCCAGGTGTGGTTGAATTGCCAACTCAGCTGCTAATTGTAAGTGCATCTAGTGCCCCTTAGTGATTTTGGTGTATTAAAGACTTATAGGTTAAGGGACTAATGTGTTTATGAGTGTACACATGACTATAAGTCTATGAGGAGTTTGATATTTACAGAGAAAGTCGACCCCTAAAAATGAAGTTCTTCGACTGAAGACTTTGGATTTCTGAAGACTTTGAAAGTGAAGAAATTGGTGTGACCTTGAAGACTTGGTATCCATTCGAGGAACATGAAGCGTGAAGACTTTTGTTTTCGTAGTTTCATTTTCTCTTTCTTGAGTCATAGGAAACACCATACTGTTAAAGGGGGTCGAGGAAATACTAAGGAAAAATTTCCAAGTGATGCTTAACTCAAAATCCTACACCTACCAATCCCTTCGAGTGAAGCCATTGGAAATCTCATACAGTTCAGTTATATTCTTCAGTGACAGAGACGAAGTTCTTCTGGTCTCTGAGGAATTTGTTCTGACTGAGGAGTTCGGAATTCGCCAGTGTGGATTGCCTACACAGTGAGGAACATGATAGCCCTGAGGAATTTGATACTCAAATTTCTGATCGTTACTGTGCTATGCGCCAGCTGTCCCAAAATATCCACCCACCTAACGGTCATATCATTGAAGGGCATTTATGTCTTATCATGTCGGGCTGCTCCCTAGGCTATAAATAGCCGCCCCCTACAACCACTAGCTGGTTGGCTACTCCGAGAGAAACTGACATTTGTCATTTGAGAGCATCCCATCCTCCGAGGACTTTGAGCAAAAATCATCAAGTGAGGAAAACCCAAACCCAAACACCTACAAACCCAAAGTGATTGAGCATCACTGAAGAGATTGATCCTGCGTGGATCCGATGCTTGTTACCTTTGAAGACTGTGCTTCTTCCAGACGGTTAGGCGTCATGGTCTAGAGCATCCAAGAGGAATTGTGGATCGCCGAGTGACCGAGTTTGTGAAGGTTCGGAAGTCACCTGAAGACTTACCACGAGTGATTGGACGAGGTCTGTGTGACCTTAGTTCAAGGACAATACGGTGAGGATTGTGTGTCCGGGACTGTGTGTCCTCAGGTTTAAATACCTAGCCGCTCCAACCAGATGTACAACTGAGACAACAGTTGGAACTGGTCTACCAAACCATTGTCTTCACCGAGCTTACTGGTTCTGTTTCCTCAACTCTTTCATTTCCTCATAACTGTGTTGTGCACTTGTTCATATATGTGTTTGAAGACTTTGACTAAAGACTTTCTCAATTTCCTCAGTTCAATTTCTTCAGTCTGTTTGTCTTCATCCTGTGTTATCCTGTGTTTACGCTTTCTGTACTCTGTGCTTGTCTTCATTTCATCATGATGACCATGCTTGTGTTCTGCTATGCATACTTTTGAGTACTTATTCCGCTGCAAGTAGTTCTTCGCTAAGGAATTTCCTCACTGGCAAATTCCTCAGTGAAAAATTCATAAAAATCTCCTATTCACCCCCCTCTAGTCGATATAACACACTTTCAATTGGTATCAGAGCAAGGTACTCCCTTGTTCTGTGTGATTGTGGTTTAACCGCCTGGAGTTTTAGTTATGTCGACCGCAGGTATGATCAAGGTCTCTGCTGGGTGTCCTACCTTCGATGGGACGGACTACCCCTACTAGAAGAATAAGATGCGAATGCATCTTGAGGCAATTGATAACGATCTCTGGTATGTTGTGGAAAATGGTGTTCCCTCTGTCTCACCCTCACTGAACGCTACCGATGTGAAGAGATTCAAGCAACTCGATTCTCAAGCGAAGAATATCATATGGAAGAGTGAGTGCTTTGGAAACTGCTAAGCTTATCTGGAATAGGCTGTCCAAAGTGAATGAAGGAGTCTCAACTCAGCGTGACTCTCGAGTTGATGTTCTTCGCAATCTCTTCACCCGCTTCAAAAGACTCGACAATGAAAATGTTCAACAAACCTTCGATCGCCTCACTGACATCTCAAATGAGCTTCAAGCGCTTGGTGCCACTGACATCACCGACCATGAGGTGGTGAAGAAATTGTTGAGATCGCTTGATTCCTCATTTGATATTCTGGCATTGATGATACAAGAACGCGCTGATTACAAGTCACTTGATCCCGCTGATATCCTCGAGAGGCTAAATACTCATGAGTTCCAGCTTGCTGAAAAGAGAGATCTCTATGGTTCGAGCTATGGCAGATCACGTGCACTGAAGGCCAAGGCAGTTTCTGAGTCTGAAGATGAAGACTCTGGCAGCAGCCTTGGTGATCCTGAAGAACTGAGCCAGGAACTAGCACTGCTCGTGAAGAAATTTCAGAAGTTCTCAAGACGTGGTCGCTTTGGAAGATCCTCAAGGAGCTATGATTCCTCATCTAGTGACTACAAGAAGAGGCTTTGTCACAAATGCAAGAAACCTGGACACTACATTCAAGATTGTCCTCAGTGGGAAAAGGAATCAAAGAAGAAGAAATACAAGGATTACAGTTCTAATGATGCGAAGAAAAAGAAGAAATCCTCAAAATCTTCATCATCAAAATCCTCAAAGTCTTCATATCACAAGAAGAGCAGCTCCAAGAAGGCTCGGGCATTCATTGGCAAGGAAATGGACTCTGAAGCTGAATCTGAGGAACATGAGGAAGAGGAGGCATCTGAGGAGTCCGAGTCTGGAGTAGCGAGTCTAGCTCTCGCTACTGCATTCGTCAGCAAGTCTATCTTCAACTCTGAAGAAAATGGCTTCACCAACGAGGCTGATGAAGGCAATGATGACTACGCTCCCACCTATTGCTTCATGGTAAAGGGTGCCAAGGTACTCAAATATACCTCCTCTGAATCTAGTGAGAATGAATCTGATGAAAACCTCAAGCCCAGCTACTCTAAACTTGCTAAGATTGCTGTGAAACAACAAAGGGCTTTTGAAAAGGTTCAAAACATGCTAGACAAAAGTGATGATATGTTGGGTGAAGAAATGGATCGCACTAAAACCTTGACTGAAAATCTTCAGAGACTTCAGACTAGGTTTGACAACCTTCAAGGTCATCATAACACTCTCTTATCTGATCATGAGAAGCTTTCTTATGAATTTCTTCAAAGAAAGCAAGATCTTGAGAAGCTAAGAGTGAGTTATGAAGATCTTCAAAAGGAGCGTGATTCATTACTTGCTCAACAAATCAGCTCTGCTCAAGAAGAATTTATTCCTCCATGTTTGAAATGCATTGAACGCGAATCTGCTAATTCTTCACCTGAATGTTCAAATGCCTCTAATGCTACAAATTCTTCAACTGTCTCTGCTATCACTAATTCCTCATCTGAGGACATTGCTAGTATCACTGACGATGCAGGGCTGAAGGAATTGTACATGACAGGCATGTACAAAAGCCTCAAAGGGCATCAGACTCTTTGTGATGTGCTTAAAAAGCAGATCCTCAACAGGAACTTGAGGAAAGAGGGTATTGCCTTTGAGAGGAAACTCAATGCTGATGGTACATATTGGAAGCCTGAGCAGTACCCCAAAACCTAATGGGTTGCTGCAAAGGGACCTCCAGTTGATCCATCAAATCTATCTGGCTTTACATGTGAATCTCCTCATTCTTCTGATGAGTCATTTGACTCCAACTATAAACTGTTCAAAAATCAGAATGGTGAAGTATTTGCTAGATATGTTGGCACTAACTGCAGGAACGGTTCCCCTATGAAGAAAATCTGGGTTCCCAAAAGGTGCCTTGAAAGTCTTCATGTGAATGTCCTCATGACACCACCTGTGAAGAATAGGAACCCCAGATCAAATTCTTCATATGGACCAAATTCTTCATATGGATCCAAGTCCTCATACGGACCAAATTCCTCACGTGGATCAAATTCCTCAAAAGGATCAAAGTCCTCATATGATTATCATCGTGCTAACAACTCTGTTTCGCAGGGAGGCCTAGATAAATGTGAAGCTTTTGAGCATGTGAGAGGACCTGGGGCTTCAATGTCATCGATGATCTTCTCAACTTGCACTTCTTTTGCAACGCGAGGATGAGTAGGTTGTCGTCGAGGAATTTGATCAGCACGATTGGTTCTTTATTGTACTTATGTGCATCTAGGCCAGATATTATGCTTAGTGTTTGCATATGTGCCCGATTTCAAGCTACACCGAAGGAATCACACCATAAGGCTGTGAAGCATATTCTTCGATATCTAGCTCACACACCAACGCTAGGATTATGGTACCCCAAGGGCTTGGCTTTTGATCTCGTTGGATATTCTGACTCTGACTATGCTGGTGATTGTGTGGATCACAAGTCAACATCTGGTACATGTCATTTCCTCGGACGATCTTTGGTCTGTTGGTCCTCGAAGAAATAGAACTGCGTATCACTGTCTACTGCTGAAGCTGAGTACATTGCTGCTGGTTCTTGCTGTGCTCAATTGCTGTGGATGAAGCGAACTCTCAAGGACTACGGCGTCAATGTGAAGAATGTGCCTCTCTTCTGTGACAATGAGAGTGCCATCAAGATTGCTCACAACCCAGTTCAGCACTCGAAGACAAAGCACATTCAAATTCGTCATCATTTTCTTCGCGATCATGTGTTGAAGGGCGATATTTCTATTGAGCATGTGAAGACTGAAGAACAGCTAGCCGATATCTTCACAAAGCCCTTGGATGAGAAGAGATTTAGCAAGTTGCGGTGTGAGCTAAATATCTTAGAATCTTCGAATGTTCTTTGAAAAGGACACTCATCCTAACACTTATGCAAAATTGATGACTTAGATGTGCAACACATGAAGAAACGTTTTTCTTCAATCAATGAAGAATAACACTCTAAGTGTGAAGAAATTAATGAAGAATTTGATTCTCAGAACCCTACGACAATTGTATGCGGTGTCTGAAATCATCATTCTTATACGGTGGGTCACGCCACCACAAAAGTTGAAAATCTTCAATTTGAGTTTTTCCTCAGTTTTGAAATTCCTCAGTTGTTCATATTCTTCAACTTTGCAAAATCTTCACTGTTTCCGTCGTTTCTCTTCATTGGCTATATATATATATATATATATATATATATATATATATATATATATATATATATATATATATATATATATATATATATATATATATATGAGTTTATGTCCTCTACATCATTCACTTATGGCTAATTCTTCATGTTGGTTTTCCTGCTAAGTGAATGTGATCGGACCCTTCCCCCTCTATGCTATACTCAACCCAATCTATTCACAAATTCTTCATGTGCGTTCTATTCGAAACTCGTTCAAAATATTCACTGTGTCCTTGTCAGCTGAAGAATTTGCGAACGGAACTTTTAACTTATCTTATCCAAATTTTCGGCTTTGCCGCTCAAACCGTTCCGCTTCCCACGATATACTTATCTATTCACCCACGATCTAACACGATCTCCACCTCTCAGTACGTGGGTGAACCATGTCATGCGAATGAGAAGGGTCAGGGGCATGTTCGTCCAATTTCTTCGGGCGAACCGTTTTTCACCGTGGCTATAAATACCCCCTCTCCCCTGCCTCACTTCTTTTACTCCGCTCGACCTCTCTCCAAGCTCGAGCTTCTCAAACCCTAGCGCCGCCACTACATCATCGTCGCCGGTGAGGAAGAGCTTCACTGCCTCGACCTCGTCGCTGCCGTACTCACGCCGGCCGCGGAAATCTTCACTCCGCCGCTGCCGTAGCCGTCTTCCTCCGCCAAGTTAGGGCGTGGAAGATCTGCACAGACGAGCTTCACTTCTCCACATCTCAGTTCGTCGTGTTCTTCGTTCAGGGTAATTAAAAGTTACTTTTACTGCCCACTTTGATTCAAATGTTTACTACAAAATCTTCAAAGGTGTTTTTCTTCAAATCCTCACACACTAAACACCTCACATGTCATCTGCTCTTGATTCGTTTCTCTAAGCATCACTTTTCTTCAAGATTCCTCAATTGTGTGGATCTTCGATCTATACAACTCTGGAACCTAAGACAAAGAACGCTTAGTGAAATTCTTCAAGACTCATCTGGTCAAATTCCTCAAACTTGTTCTTATTGAAAAACCTTCTGAGAACGCATATGACCTCTCCAAATTCCTCGCAACTATACTCTGTTCACAGGTACTCATGTCCGCTGCTGAATCACTAGGTCCTCATCAACTTAACTCATTTGCAGCGTTCCTTGAAGAAAAGTTGCATACTTCTTCAGAGAGTTCAATTGTTCAAATTCCTCAACTAAAGAAAATGGCTAATGAAAAGAGGCCACAGAAAGGAGGAAAGAAGCCTGAGGTCAATACTGCCTTTGAAATCCCTGAGGACATTTATGCTGGGTACTGCACACCGCCTGAGGAAGATAAAAATCAGCGCAAGGTGCGCATACAGATGATAGAAAGGAGATGGGCAAAAGAGTGGAGGGAGTACAGGTATGTGACTCCAAAATACATGAAGAAATTCGCTGTTACTCCTCCATGCTCAAGACCTCCATTGGCACTTGGCCAAGAGGCAGATCCCACTAGCATAAAGCGCGGTGAGGATTTTCCTGAAGAATGGGCCAAGCGCCAAGCCAAGTTGGCCAAACAGGCAAAAGATGCAGTGAGGAAATTCAACGAAGATTCCACTGCTGCTGCTGCTGCTGAGGCCTATGTAAGGCCGAAGAAATCCATGGCAAAGAAGCCTGCGCACAAGCCAAGTGCCTCTTCTTTAATGCCCTCACGGCCAATTTCCTCAGCTCAGCCCTCACGGCCAATTCCTCAAGCCGCTCCTGCTCCTCCGAAGTCCTCAGCTGCTCCGGCAAAATCCTCAGCACCTGTGCATCTCGCCACGTGCCAAAGGACTACATGCATCTCTATTGCCTCAGGAGCTTCAGCTAGTTCCTCAGCTGCACCATATTCTTCAACAGGACCCTCTCTGCTGAAGACTAAGACCACTGCAGGACGAGGCTCTCGCCCAAGTCCTCAGAAGAAGCAGGTCGCCTTCCAAGTACCGTCTGATGAAGATGAATCTGATGATGAAGAACTTGCTGAAATCATCAGAGACAGGCAAGTCAGGGCCGCTAGAGCCAAGGGCACAGAAGTGCCACTGCTTTTGGATCCAAAGTTGATCCTCGACTATATTGATCTCTGGCACAAGGACCCAAACACTCCTATGCCTGATTTCAAGTTGACACCTGGCCAAAGTCACATGCTGACCCATTTCATCAGTGAAGAAAAATGGAAATATGAGAAGGCCAGGCAGCTCAAGAAAGCACAGTACATGAAGGAGAAGTTCCTGAAGAACAACGTTGTCTCTATGACAACTGATGAACTTGTAAAGCTCCAGTCTGAAATCAAAGTCCTCAGCGATGATTTCAACGCTTACTATGCTGGTTGGAAAGGAGCCAAGGTCAGGTTCGTCAATCTGACAAAGACACTCACTTCAAGTGCCGCTGCCCCTGTGCATATTGAAGTCACTCCGGCTGAAGCATCTGCTCAGCAAACTGAAGAACATGCCAGCACCGCTGATGACAATCAGGCTGCTGAAGAAAATGTAAGTTCCAGGGCTGATGACTGCATTCTAGCCTCTGATGAAATTGCCAGGGCACCCACTAGTGGTGCGCCTGAAGAAAATGAAGAGGTCAGGGCAACTGCATCAGTTGTGCCTAAAGAAACTGCACCAAATTCCTCTGCTCCACCTGCGCCTACTCCAACTCCAAACCTTCCATCTGCATCAGATGTGAAGAAGACCAAGGCTGCAGAGCGTGCAGCTATGAAGAAAAGGAAAGCATCAGCTTCTTCAGATTCTTCTGCTCCGAAGAAAATGAAGCCTATGACCAGCTCTTTTGCAAACCTGATTGATGTTGTTCCAATCTCAACCATGCCATCAAAGGACCTTGTTCCTTTTGGTGAAGAATATGTGATCCCTAGCAGATCTGATGAAGAAACTCCTTCTGCTGCTACGTCAGAGCAGATGGATGAAGAAATTGAAGTGGATGAAATCCCTTCAACCCCAGTTGTTTCCTCGCCTGTGCCTCAGTTTACTGCTGAAGAGGCCGACGTTGAAGAAATTGAAGATGAAGATGTGGACATTGGCTGTACCACACCTATGATGAATGATGACTTTTGGGAAAGTCAGCACCCCAATTCTCCACTCTTCACTCCACTGCAGCAAATTCCTCAGTCCCCAGTCACTACAGTTCAAATGGGATCTGATGAAGCTCATGAAGACATTCCAGCCGCTAGTGCTGAAGAAACTGAAAATGAAGAATTCAAGAACCAGGCTGCCACTGAAGAGGAACCAGAAATTCCTCAGCCTGAAGAACCTGAGATTGCGATTCCTGAGGTTGTGATGCAACTCACTGACACTCCTCTGCCCAAACGAAAGGATCCATTCTCCAGGAAGCAAAAATTCAAGACTGATGCCTTCTTTGGCGAGCATGTATTCTTCACTGATTACAACCCTTATGACTCTGCTCGCATAAGGAAGAGGCGTTTCTGGACTGCCAGCCAGGCAAATTTATATTCCTTAGTGCTGTTCAACAAAGACAAAGTCTTTGATCATGAGCACATTCCTCACGTGGATATGGAATCTCTGTCGTGCTTCGTGCCAGTCCTCAGTGTTCTTCACGACGCTGGACTGTTAAATTTCTGCACTGACATCTGTGATTGGAATGAAGAACTTATTCTTCAATTCTATGCAACGCTGCACATCACCGGAAATTCTGAAGATGCGAATTCATGGGTGCTGGACTGGATGTGTGAAAACACTCATTACAAGGCACCAGCTACTGAATTGCTTCGTGCCTTACCACTCAGTCCGCCCCTTGAAGGTGCTTGTTGCATCTACAATGAACCTGAGCTAACCGATCACTACATGCAAGTGTTGATGAAGCCAGGTCAGACCTCAAGAACAAAATTCCTTATGAAGGAATTGATGTATGTGCCTCGGACTGTCTATCGCACTCTGACGAATACATTGAGTCCAATCAAGGGCCACGACTCAAATGAAGAAGAAGTCGTTGGCATCATGAAGAATCTGCTTTTCAATATCATTCATGGCATTCCCATCAACTTCCATGATTTCTTCATGAGGACTCTGGCTAATGTCGCCATGTCACCATTTGAGTTGAAGCCTTATGCACCTTGGATTATGAGATTCATCAGGACAAGGTCTTCACTCAACTATAAAGCTGATACACTGAACCATTGCAGCTACTTGCCCCCAATTGAAGTCCTCAAACGAACATTTTCCTCAGCTGATGAAAAGGGCAAGGCTACTGCTGTAATTGATGAAGGCATTCGTCCATTGGATGGACAATTTCGCAAGGCTGCATCCTACTCCACCAATGATGACTGTGCCACCCATGACTGCCGCCAACGCACCCAAGGAAAATCCTCAAGGCACAGCACCCAGGGTGATGACTGACCGTGAGCTTCTCCTTAGTCTTCACCAGAAGGTTGATCGCAATCATAAATGGGTCAAGCGTCAGTTTGGTTCAATTCTTCACAACATGACTGCTACCCATAATGCAGTAAACAAAAACCACTACTACCTTCATGAAATCCTCAACCGCACCTAGGATGTTCTGTCTCAAGTCTATAGTGAAGAAGATTTGAAGACAATGGGTCTCAAGGACGATCTTGACTGGGCTGCACCTCCTCCGAAGAAGTACAAGAAGGTCAAGGTTCCTTCCTTGGTGGCCAGCTCCTATTCTTCATCACGTGACACTGATGAACATGAAGATTTGGACGACACTGCGGCAGGCCCTACTCCAACAACCGACCCCAACAACGCTGACGCTCCTTCATCACCTTGATATTCTTCATGGGCGTTAGTCCTCATTTTCGACCCTTTTGGTCATTTGATGACAAAGGGGGAGAAATTTGAGTTAGCCTTCAAGCGGGTCTATCTATATGGGCGTTTTTTTCTAAGTTACAACTCTCGTTCTTCTGATGACTTTGTTGGATCGAGTTGTAAACTTAAACTCTATGGTGGCCTGATACTTTTGCTATTTCTTCTGCATGCTTATTCCTCGTTAATGTTATTGCACACATGCTGAATTACATCAGTCACCATATTTCAACATGCATTTCAAATTCTTCATATATTATGTCAAATGCGTGTATGAATTACAAGATATAGGGGGAGATCTCCATGATTCAACTCTTCAAGTGTGCATTGCTTCAAAAGCAAATTCCTCACTATGCACATCTTCAGGGGGAGTTCTTCTATATCTTGCAATCAAATTCCTCAATATCAGTATTTACACTTCATATGTTTATCCCTGTTGAAAACTTAACCTATATTGTCATCAATCACCAAAAAGGGGGAGATTGTAAGTGCATCTAGTGCCCCTTAGTGATTTTGGTGTATTGAACACTTATAGGTTAAGGGACTAATGTGTTTATGAGTGTACACAGATCTATAAGTCTATGAGGAGTTTGATATTTACAGAGAAAGTCGATCCCTAAAAATGAAGTTCTTCGACTGAAGACTTTGGATTTCTGAAGACTTTCTGAAGACTTTGAAAGTGAAGAAATTGGTGTGACCTTGAAGACTTGGTATTCATTTGAGGAATATGAAGCGTGAAGACTTTTGTTTTCGTATTTTCATTTTCTCTTTCTTGAGTCATAGGAAACACCGTACTATTAAAGGGGGTCGAGGAAATACTAAGGAAAAATTTCCATGTGATGCTCAACTCAAAATCCTACACCTACCAATCCCTTCGAGTGAAGCCATTGGAAATATCATACAGTTCAGTCATATTCTTCAGTGACAGAGACGAAGTTCTTCTAGTCTCTGAGGAATTTGTTTTGACTGAGGATTTAGGGGTTCGCCAGTGCAGATTGCCTACACAGTGAGGAACATGATAACCCTGAGGAATTTGAACCTCAAATTTCCGACCGTTGCTGTGCTATGCGCCAGCTGTCCCAAAATATCTACCCACCTAACGGTCATATCATTGAAGGGCATTTATGTCTTATCACGCGGGCTGCTCCCTAGGCTATAAATAGCCGCCCCCTACAACCACTAGCTGGTTGGCTACTCCGAGAGAAACTGACACTTGTCATTTCAGAGCATCCCATCCTCCGAGGACTTTGACCGAAAATCATCAAGTGAGGAAAACCCAAACCCAAACACCCACAAACCCAAAGTGATTGAGCATCACTGAAGAGATTGATCCTGCGTGGATCCGACGCTTGTTACCTTTGAAGACTGTGCTTCTTCCAGACGGTTAGGCGTCATGGTCTAGAGCATCCAAGAGGAAATTGTGGATCGCCGAGTGACCGAGTTTGTGAAGGTTCGGAAGTCACCTGAAGACTTACCACGAGTGATTGGGCGAGGTCTGTGTGACCTTAGCTCAAGGAGAATACGGTGAGGACTAGGTGTCCTGGACTGTGTGTTCAGGACTGGGTGTCCGGGACTGTGTGTCCTCAGGTTTAAATACCTAGCCACTCCAACCAGATGTACAACTGAGACAGCAGTTGGAACTGGTCTACCAAATCATTGTCTTCACCGAGCTTACTGGTTCTATTTCCTCTACTCTTTCATTTCCTCATTACTGTGTTGTGTGCTTGTCATATCTGTGTTTAAAGACTTTGACTGAAGACTTTCTCAATTTCCTCAGTTCAATTTCTTCAGTTTGTTTGTCTTCATCCTGTGTTATCCTGTGTTTACGCTTTCTGCACTCTGTGCTTGTTTTCATTTCATCATGATGACTATGCTTGTGTTCTGCTATGCATACTTTTGAGTACTTATTCCGCTGCAAGTAGTTCTTCGCTAAGGAATTTCCTCACACACAAATTCCTCAGTGAAGAATTTATAAAAATCGCCTATTCACCCCCCCTCTAGTCGATATAATGCACTTTCATCGATGAAAGCAAACCAAAAGAAAACAAAGGCCGAAATAAGCGCAATTGTAAGAGATCAAAACTCACCTTCGCTGAACTATTGGAAAAATATCAAAAGAAGATTAAAGAGAAGAATGCTTATCGGCCAAATCATGCAAAGAAACCAAGATCACCCCCAAGGCGCAAATATGAGGATCGGTATTGGCAAAGTGAGAATTTCAATGCAACATATTCATGTCCTTATTTTGGGTCGCCAATGCCAATGTCGTGGATGCCTCCCTATGCTCATATAGATCCATATCCATCATGGGACAGGTATGATACAAGGGCACATTCTCCATCTTATTTTAGACCATCTCACCAATATTATGTAGCCCCAAGAAGATCGACACTTGAACAATCACATGTCAAAGACCGTTTCAATTATAAGGAATCAGTCCGGAGCTCAAGGAAGAAGAAAGATGTGGTCAAGCAAGTTTACCACATTAAAAGAGATGGTCCTAGGAGTGCTACTTCAGATTTGATCTCAAATGAAAAAGAGCCAATTAAAGTGTTGACATTAGGTACTAAAGGCAATGAGATGAAGCAATCAACTGTTGAGAGTCAAAGTGCCAAATCTGAAGAAAAGAAGTTCAGAATGGACAAGGCCAAAAAAGAATTGCCATTGGTCAAAACAGAATCGCAGACGAGATGCCCACTGGCTTATCGTATTGGCAAAAGAGGGAATTACAAAATCTCAGTGCACAAGAGCTGAGAAAGAAGAACATGGCATGGGTTCCCAAGAGGATGAATCAAAACAAAAATGGTGTGCATGCTTCTATTGCAGCGAATACAATAAAAGTGAAGAAAGAGAAGGATGGAAGCAACAAACAATTAAGCCGAAGGTGTGCATCACAACATCAAAATCTTCGGTTAGCACATCATCCATTTTCTTCAACCATGCCATCGATGTCTTTACCATGGAATTCATCCCTGGGTATGATCAATTACCCTCCATGGATTTATTTTGATCCATGGATGCAACATAATTTTCTATATCATGAGAGAGTATTACCAAATCACTATACATTTGGTTAGTTTCATTTTTGTTGCTAATACAAAGGGGCCAAAATATTTTATTGCTATTTCATTTGTTTATTTCGGCTATACATGCTTTGGTGGGTGAATTCTACATGGACCTCATGGTAATGGTCGATATTTATCTATCACCCTAAGAATATGTTAAGGCGTGGCCGGTGTAGTATCCTAACATCGTCCTTAGTTTGATTGGAAAGCAAGATAAGGTACGTCTTCAAAATTTATATGTATACATATATTATGTTTACATGGATATGAGACATTATGACCGATGCAATTCAAAATATGTTGCATAGACCAATTCATAGAAAAATTGGTGAGTGGGTTTATGCTTTGATTTAATATATATTATTTGGCCTACAAATCTTTCAAGCCTATGAGAGGCCAAATCATAGTTGTTTTATTATTGAACATTGGATTTATGACATGCATAATATTGATATTAGCCTTGTCTTTCTAGTACTATGGAGATTATGTTTTGATGGTTGAATTCATAACAATGGCCAAGGTGTTGGTGTTGTTTATATATCTCCTTATGGTGCTATTTTGTGAAGCCTCATGCCGCTTAAAATATTTTTTGCACAATAATCAAAGCTGAATATGCAATGTTATTCGGTTTGGAGCTTTTGGGTGCCATAGGTGCTACACACATTGAGGCTTTCGGTGATTCGTTATGACTGGTCCGACAAATGTCCCAGGGTTGTCAATGTTTTGACGAATCGCTTATAGTTTACCTTGAGGTATGTCTAGATATAGAAATTACCTTGGGTTGCTTTAGTATTGCTCATATATTTAGACATGACAATTGAAGAGCAAATGAGTTGGCACAATAAGCATCCGGCTACAACGTTGATCATGGTGCATTGCATATCTATCAATAGCCGACGCTTGGTCTCACCAACATAGGTAAGGCCGAACCAAAGCCCACCGCTTCGGCCACTAATGAAATTTTTATGCAGGCGAAAGTAAGGATTAGACGAAGCTCATAATTGGTTATCTGTAAAATCCTAGCGAGAGGGTGAACAATATGGTTCGGAGGATGGCTTTGAGATACATATCTATGGAACTTTATCACCGGATTGTTAATGAAGTTGAGAAGATTTCGCCCAAGTTTGCATCAAGAAGTTCACACAAGCAATGGCCGATATATACTTATCGCCCTAATCAGACATGGTCGATGGAGTGTTGACATCGTCCATAGAGTAAATACGGCACAAGTTATTTTTCGGCACGCTAGCTTTGTCGAAAAACAGGGGGCATGTGTTGACGCTCAAAAATAGCACAATCGTAAATGTTGCTTAAAGCTATGTCAAGGTTAATTCAAACTTATGATTGGAAGTCACCATGGGATGGCTCTCTTCGAGATCAAGATGGATATGAAGATGGTCAAAAACGGAGCTCGGATGCAAAAGTTATGACAAGTTCAAAGATGCTCATATTGACACCAGATTATGAAATGGCCAGAAACTTAATTAATATGGCCTCTCATGGAAAATGTATCAACACGAAAGTTATGCGCCTCGTCGAACGGTTGATTTTTGATATAAAAATCGTCTTAATCTGAGGTCGTATGCAACCTGTGGAGGCAAAACAAAGTCAGAAATAGAAACTGCAGAGTCATTTCAGACCACCGAGTTGATTTGATCGGTGAGACCGAGTTGATCCGAAAAATTACCAGAGAATTGGCAACGTTCACTCGGTGGGACCGAAGCAAACCAATCGGTGAGATCGAGTTGATCTGGGAAATTACAGAAAGATACAGAGAATTGACATCATTCACTCGGTGGGACCGAAGCAAACCACTCGGTGGCTCCGAGTTGATCCGGAAAATTGCCAAAGATTCCTGTCCGAGTTAGGTTAGGCTTTTTATGTTTTGGACGGAAATTTTTAGTCCTTTTCTTGTACGGAAAGTCCAGCCGCCTCATAAATAGATGAGAGGTGACGGCCGTTTGAACAACACACAATCGACAAATTAATCTATCATCTTTTATCTTTACTTTTATCTCTCTCCCTTGTTCTTCTTCTTCCTCGTTCTTTGTTCGTTCTTGTTCCTTGCAGGGCGGTGAACCTCGAGGCCCTAGGGGTGATCAGGTCGACCTAGGGCAGCCCATAGCTGCCGCGCGCCCTGATGGGGTCCCGCCCGGACGTGTGTAGTTTCGGGTCTACAAAAGCGCCCGCCGGATTGCTTGCATATACCACGCTTCCGTCCAGGTCTCCTTCGACGTGAGCTGCGGTGCATCACCCCCAGCATCGAGGGTACACGGTGACGTGTTCCTGTGCGAACAGGTGGCTGACCCAAGATAAGGTAAACGCCGGGGAAAAGAAACTCAAGATGGTTGAGACTATGTACCAAATTAGAAGGACGGCATGGGACTATGAACTATTTTTCCTGAAAAAGCATAAGCTTTCTTTGCTAGTGAGAACACACTGGGAGCCTCCTTGAAATAGGCTTTTGCCCCGCTTTATAAGTAAAGCAACCATCCGTACAATCAACATCCAAATCCGAAACAAGAACGACATGATCAAGATCAATATTGATGTTAGTTTCTTGCCGGACTCGAGAGAAGGGGGTTGTGATTTGTCATCTGGAATAACACGTGTGATGTGGTGGGTTCAAGAGTAGGAAAAATGTGGTACCTTCAGGATGCTATGAAGGTGGTGGCGGAGGCATGCCTACAAGCAATCCAAGCTGCTCAAAGTTGGGGCATGACGATGATCATAATTGAAATAGAGGCACAAGAGCTGACGAGAGCCATCACATGGACAGACCAAGACCTGGTGCCTAACAATATTCTTTTCCCAGAGGTTTAAGTGTATCTCATGTTACATTTTTAATGTTTCAAATTCTGAATTTTCCTAGATGTTGCAATAAGGTTGCGGACACCCTAGCGTTGTTCGGTGCAAAGATGGATCTCGAACCCCAAGCCGTATGGCCAGGCGAAGCTACTACCTTCGTTCGAAACTTAGTAACGAACGGTGTTGTTGCACTCTCTGTTTGGAAGGAAACTTTTCATGTCAAAAAAGGAGCCTTTTTTAAAGGAGGATACCCCGGCCTGCAGCCATATTATTAATCAAAGCATGTCCAACAAAAGTGCAAAACGAAACATGATCTCAGAAATAGAGCCCTACAAAAGGCTAAAAAAGAGCCACATCCGGCGGAAAAGTAACAGGCTACGGTGAGTAAACACCTAGCCTATTAGTTAGCCGCCATCCAAATCGGTTGAAAATAACCCGTGTTGTCATCTCCCAATGGTTGCACCCAGTAACCAAAAGCTCCCTGGACTCCGCAAGTGCGAGTAACGACCACATACGGATCCACACCGTGGCTCTGTAAATAACCTGTAAAAAGTTGGTAAAGGTTTTCCCATTAAATATCATATCATTCCTGCAATTCCATATAGCCCAAAATAGTGCACATATTCCTATCCGAATATGACATGCTCAGTTTGTTTTCACTCCATTAAGCCACGTCCCAAATAACGTGTTCATACTATGTGGAGGACTGATATTAAAAGCTATATGAATATTATGCCACGAAAGTTTGGCCAGCGGAGAGTCGAGAAAGAGGTGTTTAATTGTCTCGTTCTGGTTATAGAAACTACATCTTGAACTACCTACCCATCTGCGCTTAATCAGATTATATTTCGTTAAAATCACGCCCTTGTGGACAAACCACATAAAAGTTTTGATTCTAAGTGGAAGCTTAATCTTACAGATGTGATTAGAGGTAGGTAACGGCCTAACATCAATCGGGTCCAAATACATCGATTTCACCAAAAAAAACTACGGTTTGTAGTTAACTTCCAGTGAATGGCATCTGGCTGGTCAGAAAGGTGAACCTCCATCAACCTACGAACCAGGTGAAGCCAAGATTGCCATCGTTCCCCCACTAAAGACCGCCTAAATTGGATATTGAGAGGGACCGACTGCAATACCACAGCAACATAAACATCTTTACGTTGTACGATATTATATAGAGAAGGATACTGTATAGCCAAGGGCGTCTCCCCTAGCCATGTATCTTCCAAGAACCTAGTTGTGTTACCGTTACTGATATGGAATTTCACCCTGTGGAAAAAGGTCTCTTTTGTGTTCATTAACCCTTTCCAGAACGGTGAATCGGTAGGTCTAACGGTAACCTGGGCCAAAGTCTTAGATTGTAGGTACTTATTCCGTAGAATTTATACCCACGTGCCTTCCATCTCTACAGATAGTCTAAAGAGCCACTTACTGAGAAGACATCTATTCTTAACTTCTAAGTTATCGATCCCTAACCCACCTTGGTCTTTGGGTCGACATATAATATCCCATCTGGCGAGTCTGTATTTCTTCTTGGTATCATAAGTTTGCCAGAAGAATCTAGAAGGATAGAAATCTAATCTTTTTCGTACCCCTACCGGTACTTCAAAGAAAGATAGTAGAAACATTGGTAGACTCGTCTGAATTTACTATAACTAACCGACCTCCATAAGACATAAGCTTGCCCTTCCAGCAACTTAGTCTTTTTTCAAATCTATCTTCTATGTATTTCCACTCCTTATTTAAGAGTTTGCGGTGATGAATGGGTATTCTCAGATAACTAAATGGAAGATACCCCATCTCACAACCGAATAATTGTCTGTATGAATCTTGTTCATCTTTGGCTTTCCCAAAACAAAACAATTCGCTCTTATTGAAATTAATCTTAAGGCCTGACCATTGCTCAAAATGACAAAGCACCAGCTTCATGTTTCTAGCTTTCGCGAGGTCATGTTCCATGAAAATAATTGTATCATCCGCATATTGCAAGATGGACACACCCCCATCCACAAGATGCGGAACAAGCCCTCCTACTTGGTCGTTCTCTTTAGCCCGACCTATAAGAACAGCCAACATATCTGCTACTATGTTGAATAATACCGGAGATATCGAATCTCCCTATCTTAAACCCTTATGAGTCTGAAAATAATGACCTATATCATCATTCATCTTAATTCCCACACAGCCTTTCTGTATAAAGGAATCCACCTGGCTCCTCCAGATTTCATTGAATCCTTTCATACATAAGGCTTGCTGTAGAAATGGCCATTTGACCTTGTCATACGCCTTCTCAAAATCCACTTTGAATATAACTCCATCAAGTTTCTTCGAATGGATTTCATGAAGGGTTTTGTGTAGAACCACAACTCCCTCTAGGATGTGTCTACCTGGCATGAATGTCGTCTAAGAGGGTTGTACTATCGAATGGGCTATCCGCGTCAACCTATTTGTGTCAACCTTAGTAAAGATTTCGAAACTTACATTAAGCAGACATATCGGCCTGAACTGCATTACCTTATTTCGCAACAGCGTGTTTGTTCCAAAATTTAGGTGGAAAATCTACAAATGTCCGTTAAATAAATCATGGAACATGGGCAAAAGATCTCCCTTAATAATATGGCAACACCTCTTGTAGAACTCGGCTGGGAACCCATCAGGTCCGGGAGCCTTGTTCTGTTTCATTTGTGTTATTGCTTCAAACACCTCTTTCTCTGAAAATGGAGCTAATAATACCTCGTTCTCATCACCATTGAGTTGAGGTATGTCCCCTGTTACGCGCTCATCAAGCGACACATGATTAACTTCAGGGGCTCCAAAAAGCATTTTATAGTAATTAGAGATGTATAATTTTAGGTTCTCATGCCTCACAATTGTACCCTCATCCCGTTCTAGTTAAGTTTTCTTCTTTCTGTGCTTCCCATTAGCAATCAAGTGAAAGAATTGCGTGTTATCATCTCCTTGGACAACCTGTGTCACCTTGGCTCTTAGCGCCCATTTGATCTCTTCCTCTCGAACAAGTGCACGAAGTTTTTGCTCAGCCTCATTCTTAGCGTTCTGATCGGACATGGTAAGAACATTAGACTCAGCTTTGAGATCTAGCGCATTGGTCAACCGAATAAGCTTCTCTTTCTCCACTTTGTATAGTCCACTCTGGTTTTTTGCTCAGCCTCTCAGAAACTGGCGCAAATGTCTGATTTTATTTTGCCATCTGTCCATGCTGGTATTCCCCCCAGCATCTTTGGCCCACTCAGTAGCAATAAGATCCAAAAAGCCCTCTCTCTCGAACCAACCTAATTCGAAAGAGAAAATGTTCTTATTACCCACATGAGTCGCTTCCCCCGAGTCTACCAAAAGAGGCGTATGATCAGATACTGCTCTCTGCATCACCTGCACTGTTACCAGAGGAAACTTCTGTTCCCACTCAACACTGGTAAGCACTCGGTCCAACTTCTCATACGTCAGTACCGGTAGTGTGTTCGCCCATGTGAACTGTCTACCAGTAAGATCGATCTCTCTCAAATCAAGACTCTCTATAGTTGTATTAAACATGAAAGACCACCGACCATCGAAGTTGTCATTATTTTTCTCTTCTCGCCTATGAATTATATTAAAATCTCCTCCTACGAGAATAGGTAATGTTTCATCTCCGCAGATCCTCACTAGATCTGTGAGAAACTCCATCTTAAGTTCCGGTTGAGCTGCACTATATACATCCACTAGAACCCATCTAAATCCATCAATTTTTGACCTCACCTGAAATGTGACAGCAAAATCTCCATATACTACATTAACAACTTCCAACATCTCGCACTTAACCCCAAGGAGTATCCCTCCGGATCGACCCCTTGGTGGTAAGCAGTGCCAATCAAAAGAGAGCTTTACTGCTTAACTTGTGGGATTACAATCATCCAATATACAATCAAAGTATGGGACATAATTAACCTAGAAGCATATCCTCCTAGATGAACTAGCTTCCTTTGAGCAGAGATGAGCCAATATGTTGGCATCCCTCCCAATGAAAACCAACTGAAAGTTTTCAAAACGCCCACTAAGCTCTTGAATTTCATGGGAAATGGCGGCAGCTTTTAGGACGACCATAAGAGGCCAAATTCCACGGTAGTTTTACCGCCTGTTCTGCGTCACTTTCGGAGATAATATTCCGGAAGCCTAGATATGCCAACTGAATCCTAGCACGGATAGTGTAGACCTCCATCAACATCGCACTTGCAGCTGCCTCATACGGTCATACCAGATGTTAGATGGCATGTGCTTGTAAAAGTTTCCTGGTGTGATCCCGAATATACTGAAGTTCATTCCCCTGTTCTAGAACCTCATCAAATGACAACATCCATGTTGACTTCGACAGATCTTCTGACGAAGGAATTCCCTACTGGTGTTACACCCTACCCCCGCGCTGATACACAAGTTGAACTAATACTAGAGCTCACAATCAAATTATCAGGTACTTTTGCTTCTTGAAACCATTTCTAATATTCATGAGAATATTATGCTGCCTAAATTAGATACTTTTCTATTGCCTACGAATAAAGGGCCTAGCATGGACAGAAGGGACAAGAACATGAGCATGATCAAGCATGAAGATGAAGGCGTGTGTGCTGGGACCAAGAATGGAGCTTCAAGTGGAGATTATAGGACTTCGAATCCGCCATAATGATATATCAAGACTTGGATGAAACTTACAAGACGTCACTTCATATTTTTTGTCCAAAGTCTTCTGTAGGTGATGTGCCAGCTTATTTTTGGGTCAGACCCATGTATCGCGCGGGCAAGGAGTTAAAGAGGACAAATTACCAGTGAGGGGCTGCCTAAAGGGCCTGCCACTTCTATACATTACTAGTGGATGGCCATTTAGAGCGCCCACCACTCTACATGTACATTAAAAATGCCCCAAAATTGGTGCAAAGACGATCAATTTAAATTCTTGAGTATGTATTTAGGTTACATATGCACTAAAAACTACATGTTTGATATGTGTGTGTGCCTCAACACGTCTTCAGTTTGTAAGCAACCTACATCATAGTCCTTTCAAATCCTTTTCAAATTTTAACCATGTACTGTACATGTCATATAATGAAACCATGCAAAGTTTTATAATTTTCAGACAATATTTAAATTTTATGAAAATTCAGAAAACCATTTACATTATATTAAGTTTGTGTATGAATTTTCACATATACATGTTAAAAATTACCAAACATTTTTTCATAAGACCAAAATATATGCCAACTACTTTATTTATGATCTTTATTTTTTTGCAAAAAAATAGTAAAATAAATTTTTGTTCATAGGATGCATAAAACATAGCAAATAATGAAACCCACAAAATTCAAATCATTTTTCATACAATACCATAAAACATAATACACCATAAAAACAAAAATATACAACACCACTAAGAAAATACTGAAATAGTATACCAGTGGCGAGCGGCCCTAAGGGACCACCACTAATGAGGCTTGCCCCACAGCTAGTTGGGCCAAATCGGAGCCCATATTACTAGTAGCGGTTCATGAAAAGAGTCGACGTTGCTGCTATATATACCAATGGCCGTCGCGAGTAAGTACTCGCCATTGGTGAGTTTGGCCCATGGGCAACCTGGGACCATATATATTACCAGTGATGGATGCTCCTGTCCACCCGCCATTGGTATCTTGCAAGATTATCAGTGGCGGTTGCCACACCCTGCCCGCCACCGATGAGAGCTCATGTATAAGCAACTTCTCAGTAGTGGTGGACGAAATCCTTCTTACTGCCCACATAAATATAGCCATTAGGGCTTGTTTAGATTTAGTTGTTTAGTTAAAACTTATCCACAGTTGCAACTTCACATATTTCGTTTGTGTCCAAGACCGGACTTTCATCAATAATTCTTACTTCTTACTTGTTCTTCGATTCGTTGCATGGATTAGACCTTCGTGGCCAGGTTGATCATTCTTCATGTGATCAATAACCTCTTGAAGTTGGTTTAGGGATTATTAAGGCGCAACGCGGATCGTCAAAGTCGGCTTCACAAAAATCGATAACTATCATCTCATCAAAAGATCGAGACAACCCTAGCCCCTATTATCTTGCATAGCTGGTGGCTTCTACTTGACCTTTAGTTTCACCTTCTTCATACAATTCTCTTCTTCGGACGAAGGCAGGTCCATCGCCACATCTAGTGTGCACTTCACTGGCTGCATCGTGCGGTCATGTTCACCATGCTTCCTTGCGTTTTCGTTCCGATCACATAGCCCAAGCCCCACATAAAATGACACAAACCTTTCAAAAAATGACACAGACTTGGTCCTCCTTCTGCTCGCTACCGTCAATCATGTCCATCGCCCAAGAAGTCGTCGATCGGGTGTAGGCGTGGACCCTTGACTGATGTTGCTTGAGTGATTCCCGCGGGGAGCTGCCAAAGCTACAGAGTCCCACCGAGCTATATGCCTCGTGTTTTGCCATTTCCGTGTCGATCACATGCGCCGGCCTCGCGCGCGACGTCGACGTGATTACGCACCCATAGTTACCACTAGCACTAAACTAATGGCCAGTGGTCACTTTGCTACTACCTCCGTTCTAATTTATTGATCTTCTTCGTATTTAATGTCAAATTGTAATCATGAATTTAACTAACAAAATAATAATGCATGTCATCAAAAATTATATCATTGAAAACTATGTTTAAATACGGATTCAACGATATTATTTTTATTGACATGCATTAACATTTTATTCGTTAAATTTATGATTAAAATTTGACACAAATTATGAAGAGAACTAATAAACCAGGATGAAGGTAGTAGCTACTATGATGGGTTTTCGAGTCGATTCGCTAGCTCGACCGTTGCCCATCTCGATCGACGGCGAGCATCTGTCTGACAATATTCAATAACGAGGCATCGCCACCACGTTTTCCATAAGCGATCGCGACGCCAACCCAATTCCACGTTCGTGGCTCAGCCACACCGTGTCTTCCGCCTCCATAAATAGCACCGCAAGATTTAGATAGCTCGCACCGCAACAGAGCACACTGGTAGAGTGGCAGTGGCAGGTATACCTACACTTGTAGCCTCGGTTATCTTGCCAGTGCCAGCTGAGCTAGCTATATAGCTCCGTCGCTTGCTTCCGAGTTCCGACAGCTCGCTCCGATGACGGTGGCGGCGGCGGGCGCGGGCAGGCGTTACGCGCTGTTGCTGGCGGTGAACGACTCGGACTACGCCAGGAAGGCGCACGGCGGGTACCGGAACGTGTTCTTCCGCGCCCTCCGCTCCGGCGAACCCGACGAGGCGTGGGACTGCTACCGCGTAATCGACGGCGAGTTCCCGGCAGCGGAGGATCTGGGCCTGTACGACGGCTTCGTGGTGAGCGGCAGCCCGCACGACGCCCACGGCGACGGCGCCCCGTGCTGGGTCCGCCGCCTCTGCCTCCTCCTCCGGACCGTCCACGCCATGGGGAAGCGCGTCCTCGGCGTCTGCTTCGGCCACCAGGCCCTGTGCCGCGCGCTGGGCGGGAGGATCGGGAGATCGCCCAGCGGCTGGGACGTCGGGGTGAAGGAGGTGACCTTCGTGGACGATCTGGAATGGCCGTTCGAGTTCTTGCCCGTGGAGCCACCCCGGAGCGCCTCCATCATCGAGGTTCACCAAGATGAGGTATCTTTTCCATATATATTTGTTAATTAGGTAGTAGCCCTCGGTGCTTAAACACTTAATTATTTTCTTGAAAATATCCAGCCATGCCAATGCAGAGTTGACATTTTGGCAAAATGTCACTTGCACGTGACAACTGACGGTGCTCGTCGAGCTATTTCGTAATTAAAAGTTGTCATGCATGCATGTAGATGTTGGCCGCTGTGTCATCTAATCATATTTTTCACCAACTCGTTGGGATTTGACTTTTGACGCGTTAATAAACCACGTCACTTGCAAATATAGTACCCTATGATGTTGCATATCTGCAGCTAGCCTGCTCCAGTATGTTCGTAAGTTTAGTTATCTTTATGTGGTTGAATGTCTTAATCAATTATGGGTGCGCTTGCTTGATTGATATAGGTGTGGGAGGTACCGCCCGGTGGTAAGGTGCTGGCCTACTCCAACAAGACGCGCGTGGAGATGTTCGCCGTCGGCGACAACGCCCTCGGCATCCAGGGCCACCCGGAGTACACCAACGACATCCTACTCAACCTCACCAACCGCCTCGTCAACAACAGCACCATCGACGGGTGCGTGGGCGAGGACGCGCGGAGGACGGCGGAGAGCGGCGAGCCGGACCGCGAGTTCTGGACGGGGCTCTGCAAGGCCTTCCTGAGGGGCTCAGGGTGCACCGGCGGCGGCGGCGCCCCCAGGCCGCCGCCGCAGGGACCGGCGCCGGAGCTTAGCTGCAGCCACCAGGTCGCTCACTTCCCTGCCACCGCCTCCCCCATTGGCTTGTAGCGCTTTGCAATTGCACGGACCGGCTGTTGTTGGTTCGGCGCATGCATGTGCTCGCTAGCTGCAGTAGTATAATGGTACGGCTGCATGCATGCACGTACGATCGGTGAAGCGTTTGTGTCAGCAACTATACGAGTGGCTGATTTTTTTCGCATGTGCTGCGTTGCACACAGCATGTCTTGTAGTTGTATGGTTGGATAACGGACATAAGGTCTGACGAATGCCAATTATCCACGGGATATATGTGTGTATTTGAGTTGGTTTTGAGAAGTGGCAAAATACTTGCCACAATTAAGAAGAGAGTTTCACAGACCGAAGGCGAGAACAAAACAATACAAAAGCCATCCTAAAAAACCAATACAAAAGCCTACTCTCCCGTGAACAAACCTGTGGTTTTGATGATTAGAGGGACAGTGTTATCCCCGGTACATCAAAGTTCAAGTCCTGGTGCTCGTATTATTCCTGAATCTATGTCAAAATTTCCGGCGATGTGATAATATGACGGCTCGGTCTCTTAAATGTGCCCATAAGGGTAGGATGTGTGTGTGCATCATAGGATAAGTGAGTGAGTGTATGTGCCTATATATGAGCGCTTAAGTATGTACTGTGTTAAAAAAAAAGCCTACTCTCCCAACATATAGTTACCCAAATGTTTAGCCCTTGCCCTGCCTCGTTTCGTATACGGGCCAAGATGATGGTGGGTGATGACGATTTGTCTATGAACACTAGCGAGTTTCTCTTCTACCAAATCTACCACGAAACGAGCATGGTGAGAGGGTGCGCCTATCCTGCCCATGGTGCAGTAAATGATCCCAAAAAGATTTGACGTCACTCAAGTTGCTCCACGCTAACAGTTCAAAAAAAAGGGTGCAGGCTCAAGCCAATCTGTCTGTGCCATAGCCTTAAGAAATAGGAGATGTATAAACTAAAGGATACTCCGCGCTTTAATGCGGGAAGCGGTTGATAAGAATTTAGGTTGATAATATCATAATTAATTTTTGAAATATGTATGACTTACTATATTGTTATAACAATATTTATTGAATACAAACAAAATAATTGAATAGAAAACGTTTTCCCATGCATGGTTGAATGTTGTGGTGGGTCTTTTCCAATGTATGTGTGTTGAGATGGGACTTATTCATAATTAGCTAACCATAGTGGAGAGTAAGTTTAAGAGTAACATACACATTATCCTGCCGACGTTACCACCATACACATTATCATAGTGGGTAGTAACATAAGTGTGATATCATGCAAATCAGTTTATAGACTCATGCTACCTTCATCCGGGATTATATCCCGTCGACCGCATCGGCAAGATCAAGGCAGAGCAGACGTGCATGCAAAATCTTTTGTTCCCGATGCTATTAATTACAACATGCAGCCGCTCGCTTTTAGAGCACTGCTTCACACACCACATTTTTCACATGAAATACAGACGACATGTCAAATCCTACCATCCAAAGCCAAGGCTAAACAACTCCAGCCAGTTGGATTGGGCATCGTTCCAGTATCGTTCACCAAAGCATCGTGTGCGAAGTACTTTCGCGCTTTAATGTTGATTTGATGTGCATTGGTCCGTCTTCTTCACGTGCAACGGAGGCAGCACTAATCACGGAGCAAACATTACATGCAGCCTACCTTTTCACACGGAGGATCCCTCCTGAACGGCACTCGAAACGAACGGCCTAATACAAACGGATGGCTATGTGGTGCTAGCTGGCCCTATAAACCCGGACAGAGGTAGTATTGTATTGGGATACGTGATGTTATGATTTACTCAGTTTGTGTCTCTTCATTAACTCAATGTCACATAGGCAATTTTGCTGAGTTGGAGCTTCTGTTACTCTTGAAGTTACTCCCACTATGGCCATTCTTATATGATGAGGTAACATGCTTCCATGTTGAGATAAATAAGTTAGTGGAGATGACTGGGTATATAGTATGGGTTCGGGCACTATTTTAAACCAAGTTGGGAGGGGGCAAACCCATTGGAAAATACGTGCTTTTTCACTGACAGGCCGGGCTTGGGCCTGGAATCTAGGCCCGACTGCCGGGCTGGGCCCGGGCCTATGTTTTCTTCTTCGGGCTTTGTTACACCCGGACCGGCCGACATATGGCTAGGTATAGATATATGTAGTGTTGATGGCTTTTTTGCGAGCAAACATCCGATGTATTCTTCATGTCATCTCAGTACAAAGAGTGTAGAAATAACAAAAATTACATCCATGTCTATAGACCACCTAGCGACGACTACAACTACTAGAGCGAGCCGGAGGCGTGCCGCCATCATTGGCCCTCCCTCACCAGAGCCGAGTTAAACTTGTTGTAGTAGGCAGTCAAGAAGTCGTCATGCTAAGACCCTGTAGGGCCGGCGCACCAAAACAACAACCGTTGTCGATGAAAAAAAAGTATAGATCGAAAGGATTCAACATGTAGAGACACGAACAAAGACTAACACAGATTGGATCCAAGTAGATCCACCGAAGACCAGCATCGACCGAATCTTGTGAGATCCGTCGAAGACACACCTCCACACGCCCTTTGACGACGCTAGATGCATCACCTAAACAGGAGCTAGGCGGGGAGATTGTTATTCCATCTTCAAGGAACCGCGGCCGCCTCGTCTTCCTAAGTAGGTCACAAACTCTAAACAAACTCCCAAAAACAGCTAAAAACAAGATGATGCGGAGCATCCCACAGTCATCCCCATGGACGTATCGACATCTCCCATGACACCACTTGGACCAATGACAAGAGCTCGAGCAAAGGCTATCGAAGATAAGGTGAACTCACTCCTCTCCGAACTACCACTTTCTACACATGCGACATGGCTACTACCTCATGCGGAAATACTATGTGTGATCAGGTACTTGGAGGAAGGCCACGGAGCAGCTACATCCAATGGACAAGATGGCGAGGACACCAAGTATGAGGGACAAGAAGAAGAGCTGCAAGAAGAGCTACAGCCACCGGACGACCGCTCCAGACTAGACGTCCGGTCCCTGAAGGCCACGCCAGCCAGAGGAAGCCAGGCCAGTGAACGCTATAGCGGCCGGGCGTCCGTCCAGGACCGGACGACCGACAACTCCCAGCGACCGGACGACCGGGCTCCACCGGAAATCCGACAGGTCCCCAACAGAATGAAATCAGCGGAAGTCCGAAGCGACCGGACGACCGGCCATCTCCGGAAATCCGGTGCCACTGCAACCGAGCCAAAATGACGGAAGTCCGACGACTTCCGTACGTCCGGACGCCCACGAGCCACCGGACGACCGGAACCCACCGGACGTCCAGTACCTGTCTGCACACAGTTTCGTGCCTGAGGCCCATGTACCCCTTCACTTCACCCCCATTTGCACTAAGACTATAAATAGACCTCCTCCTCCTCCTAGTTAGGGTTAGCAATGTGATAGCTCATATTAGAGATAGGGCTTTGCTCATCCACTTGGTTGCTTCTCCATCAGAGTTCACGACCTCTATGGAGAAGATCCCCCCAAGCGGATTCAAGACCCCTAACGGGAAGACCTCAAGACCTCCTCACGGAGAAGAACGTGTTACCTATGTATCATCCCTTGTTGGATTCGGATCGTGTATCTCTTTGTGTTTCGAGGATCTAGCACATGTGTAATCGAATCTTGTTGGTTTGAGTGATTCTCTCGTGTTTTCCCCTCATATTCTTCGTGTTCTTCATAGAATCCCCTCCAATCGTGAAAGATCGGGCCACCAGGGTTCTACCCTACATCATCTTGGTATCATGAGTCACGTTGATCACGGATTTGGAGCCCCTACACCTTGTTTTCTAGCTTGATTTTGTTGTGTTCTTCCCCAATTTCGAAAATCCCCACCAAAAATATCCCCAAATTTTTTTGTGATTTGTTGGTGTGATGAAGTTTTGTTGGATTTGATCCATGGATTTGCTTTGCCACGAGTGTATCTAGCTTTTCCCCTTCGTCTCAACCATTTCCATCCACAAAAACGCTCGGATTCGACAAATTTTACCACCTCCACCACAAACCCTAGCTGTTCATCCTAGGCCCGAAACCGCCCAGGCACCGGACGTCTGCCAGCTACCGGACGTCCGACCGCCGGTCGTCCGACATCCACCGGACGTCCGATGTTTCCTGACGAAACTAAAAAAATTCGCCCGAAAGTTTTCAGCCACCGCCCCACTTCCGCATACGCACTCCAATACCCATTCCACTTCCGCATACGCACCCCGATACCACCATCGCTTTCCGCAACCACCAAAGATTACACGTTACCAACTCCGACACAATTTTGACACATTTGGTTTTGAGAATTTGAGTTGTGGATCATTGTTTCCTAGGGTGTTTCTGCTAACTAGGAACGGTTCGACATCAACACCACCGCAGCTCATTTTCGCCAAGGACTCGTCATCGACAACACCCGCTCGACAATTTTGATACCCTCAACCGTAAGCAAGGACGGTAACTTTGACGACATCTTTGTCTACTCCTTGCCATTACATTGATAACAATCATCGCCCGTTTTGCGTAACTTACCCATCGAGACTAGCCTTTGAGTATTGCCGGCAACGTTACTTGTGCACATTAGTGATCATACTTCCCATAGCATACATACCATATCATCGTGGTGCATATCTTGGTATCATCTCTTGTGTCACAAGGTTGTCATCGCATACACAATTGCTATCTTGGTTCGTGAAGTTTTGCATGAGAAAAGAGCTCAAAAGAGAAAGAGCCAACCAAGCTTTTAAGCAAAAGGGAAAGATAAGCAAAGAGCTTATAAGCAAGAACCATAGCATCATACTACATTAAGATTTTCATACTCGATCATCTTGGATCATATCATCGGAACACCATACATATAGCATAATTGGGATAGAAGTCGTTGCATTTTTGCTTAGTAGGTTGTGCACAAGTTTCGTATCCGCCTATTGTGCAATCGTGCTAGCGTCTCTCTAGAGTTGTGCAACAAGAGCATTTTCCGTGGATTCCACATTTTCCGCTCATTTTTGGTTTGCACAACCCCACTTATCTATCTGCGTGTGTGTTTCCGTGTACCTACTTGCTTGGGCTACTTGTTGCATTGCAAATTTGTGAATCATTTCCAACATTATTGAGGCTCCCTAACAATTGCATCAAATTTTGTGCCACCATCCTAACCGAGCTCCACCATAAGCTTTTATTTGTGTAGGTGTGAGAAACCGACAAGAATTGGTACCAATTGTGCTATTTCCTTGTTATACATTTGAGTGATCATTGATCCATCTTCAACATCGGTCAAGGTACATTTGCTATAAGTTCTTCTCTTTCTCCCACTCACATATTTGCTTGGAATGATGGATAGGCCAAATTCTTCTACCAACCCACCCTTCCTAGAACAAGACGACGACCTGAACAACTACGTCACCAAGATACACATATTTGGCACACAACGAGCTTTGCATCAAGAACAACAAGCAATGAGCGACCGCATCGACAACCTCGCCACCGACTTGCGACTCTCCGAGCAACGTACAAGAGACTACTTTGACAACAAGCTCGACGAAAAAAAGCAAGAGAGCAATGCAAGAATGGACGAGATTTGTGCCTTGTTGGTCAACCGCTCTTCTTCCTCTTCGTCCTACTCAAGGCAGAGCCGCTCGAGTCGACACTCCGACGACACTATCTCCGGCTCAAGTACTCCGGCATCAAACACTCTTCGACGAGCCGCGCGTCAAGATCGTCAAGCAAATCGCAATCCCCTATACAACACCGACCATCAAAAGCAACTTCGAGCGCAAGAGCATCGACATCGTCAAAACCAAGCTACATTCGCGCAAGCACAAGAATGCCAACGCCTACGCCAACAAGAAGAAGAGCGAGCGCGTCTACACCAAGACGAACAAGATGACGAGGCACAACGTCAAAAACAACACCGGCGAGAAGCTCAAGCACTTGAGGCGCAATGTGCACTCCACGACACAAGTCGCGCCGTTGCCGCACGCAACCGCCATAGGCGCGAACAAGAAGAAGCACTTCGTGATGAAGTTCAAGAGAGGACTTATCAATCAAGAGTGCATCGTCAAGTTCCTCAAGCTCCTCCACAAGCTCAACAAGCTCCTCCACAAGCTCGACAAGAACCCCAAGTTTGCCAAGATCAAGAAGACAATGGAAATCTTCCACGACAAGATCAACATGCGGATGACAATCCTCCATGACATGGACGTCAACATCCCCAACCCCAACACAATGAAGAACAACGCTACGGCAAGCTCAAGTTCACCATGCCCAAGTTCACCGGAAGCAATGATCCCGAAGAGTACCTATCATGGGCGTTAAAGGTTGATAAAATCTTTCGTTTGCCCAACTATGAGGAAGAGAAGAAGATCGCTATGGCATCCATTGAGTTCCAAGATTACATCCTCATTTGGTGGGAACAAGTCATTGAGCGCCGAGAGGCAAGAGGTGAACCAGCTATCACCACTTGGGTCAAATGAAGGATGTCATGAGAGCACGCTTCGTGCCAACATATTACAACCTCGACCTCTTCAAGAAACTCCAACTCCTCAAGCAAGGAACCAAGAGCGTTGAAGAATACTACAAGGAAATGGAGATTGCCATGATAAGAGAAAATGTCACGGAAGATGATGAGCAAACTATGGCACGTTTCTTGAATGGACTCAATCATCCTATCAACAAGATCGCCGACTTCCAACCATACTCGAACCTCATCAAGCTACCAAGGCGGAACGTCAAGTGCAAGATGACTTCAAGTATGCCAAGTACTCTTCCAAGAGCTATGGCTTCTCCAACAACCAAGCTTCAATGACTCCAACACCTTATACCGCAACCAAGCCATCTACAAGCAACGGCGACAAGTCAAGTTACAAGAAAACTTCGAAAACCTCAAGTCGTCCTCCTACTACAAGCAACTTCAAGCCGAGAGCTTCATCATCTACAACCCCAACCGATGAGACCGTCAAGACAAGTTCCATCAAGTGTTTCACATGCGGCGGCCGAGGCCACAAGTCCTTTGAGTGTACCAACAAGCGCACCATGATCCTCAACGACGACGGAACCTATGACTCTATGAGTGAAGAGGAAATGGACGCCCTTGAGCAAGTGGCCATGCATCGGCGCGTGAACGAAGATGAAGATGATCAAGTCTTTTGTGACGAAGATTCGAGCCCCGCTCTCGTTGTCTCCAAAGTCTTGACACTTCAACATCAACAATACGAAGACCAAAGATGCCATATCTTCCATACCAAAGCCGGCATCAATGGAAGGTCCGTGAAGGTCATCATCGATGGAGGGAGTTGTCATAACTTGGCAAGTGAAGAACTATGCTCCAAGCTCCAATTGGTCAAGATGAAGCACCCCCATCCTTACAAATTCCAATGGCTAAGCGACTCCGGCACTATCCAAGTCGAGCATATGGTACAAGTTTTCTTCAAGATCGGAGCATATGAAGACACTTTGGAGTGTGATGTCGTCCCGATGTCCGTTTGCCACCTCCTTCTTGGACCACCATGGCAATTTGACCAAGGTGTCATCCACAACGGGCGGACAAATCACATAGCTTCAAGATGAAAGGAAAGGAGTACGTGCTACGACCTATGTCTCCAAGTCAAGTGATCGCCGACAAGCAAGCCACCCATCGTGGAGAGAATAGTGAGAGAGCAAACCACCCAATACAGAGTGAGCGCCACAAGCCCAAATTGAGTGCCTCCATGATGAGCGACAAGAAAAACTTTGCTATTTGCCACCAAAACTGAGATGAGAGAAGTGTGTGAGAACCCATCAAGTGTCATGCACTATGTCCTTTTGTGCAAGGACGAGGCACCCAAAACTAACAACTCTCATAATCTACCTTTAGTGTTATCTTCTTTATTGCAGGAATTCCAAGATGTTTTCCCCGACGAGTTACCTCTGGGTCTACCTCCACTACGAGGCATCGAACATTGAATCGACCTCATCCCCGGAGCACCCCTTCCTAACAAGGCTCCCTACCGCGTCAACCCCGAGGAAACTAAGGAGATCCAACGACAAGTACAACACCTCATCGGCAACGGCCATGTACGAGAAAGTTTGAGCCCTTGTGCCGTCCCGGTAATCCTTGTTCCCAAGAAAGATGGTACATATCGCATGTGTTCCGATTGTCGTCCTATCAATGCTATTACCGTGCATTATCGTTACCCCATTCCACGCCTAGATGATATGCTAGATGAGCTTAGCGGAGCCACCATTTTCTCTAAGATTGATCTTAAGAGTGGCTACTATCAAATACGCATCCAAGAAGGTGATGAATGGAAAACCACATTTAAGACCAAATGTGGCTTATATGAATGGCTTGTTATGCCAATGGGTTTATCCGAAGCACCCGGTACTTTCATGAGAGTCATGCATTTTGTTCTTCGACCCTATATTGGCGTATTTGTTGTGATCTATTTTGACGATATTCTTGTGTTTAGCAAATCGCTCAAAGATCATGACACCCATATTAGAACCATGTTGCAAACCCTTAGGAAAGAGCGCTTTTATGCTAATATGGAAAAATGCCATTTTGGTGTTGATAAGCTTGTTTTCTTGGGTTTCGTTGTGTCTTCTAAGGGTGTTCATGTAGATGAATCTAAGATTAATGCTATTAAAACTTGGCCCCAACCAACCAACTTGCAACAAGTGCGTAGTTTTCTTGGTTTAGCCGGTTTCTATTGTAGATTCGTCAAAGATATTAGCACCATTGCTTCACCTTTGCATGCTTTGAGTAAGAAAAATGCGCCATTTGTTTGGGGATCATCCCAAGATACCGCATTCAATGAACTTAAGAATTTTCTTACTCATGCTCCCGTGCTTGCATTACCCAACTTTGACAAACCTTTTGAAATTCATTGCGATGCTAGCGGTAATGCCATAGGAGGTGTGTTAACGCAAGAGAAGCGCCCCATAGCATACTTTTGTGAGAAACTCTCTGGAGCAACTCAATTACCCCATGTATGACAAAGAGCTATATGCTTTAGTGCGAGTTTTGCATGAATGGGAACATTATCTTCGCCATCATTAATTTATCATTCATACCAATCATGAAATGCTTAAGTATCTTAAGGGTCAAACTAAGTTGAACAAGCGTCATGCTAAATGGAGTGAATTCATTGAGTCATTTCCTTATGTCATCAAGTATATCAAAGGCAAGGAAAATGTTGTGGCGGATGCGCTCTCCCGCATATGCATGCTTGTTACTAAACTTGAATTGAATGTCATTGGCTTTGAGCACATAAAAGACTTGTATGCGCATGATCCTACTTTTGCTATTCCTTATGCCAAATGTTTGACGCATACATCTTGGGAACGCTATTACATCAAAAATGATTATCTTATGAGAGGTAACAAACTTTGCATCCCCGAGTCTTCTCTTCGTTTGTTACTTTTGCAAGAATCTCATGGAGGAGGACTAATGGGACATTTTGGACGCGGCAAGACATTTGCTACGCTCTCCAGGAACTACTTTTGGCCCAAGATGTTCGGCAACGTCTCGCGCTTCACCAACCGATGTTCGACATCTCGCAAAGCTAAGTCCAAAGCTCAATCGCATGGTGTATATACACCCCTTCCAATTCCCTATCACCCATGGGAAGATATTAGCATGGATTTTGTACTTGGTTTGCCTAGGACTAGAAATGGAAAGGATTCCGTGTTTGTTGTTGTGGACTGATTCTCCAAGATGGCTCATTTCATTCCTTGCAACAAGATAGACGATGCTTCACATGTTGCAAATCTTTTTTGTATAGAAATCTTGTGCCTACATGGAGTGCCAAAGACGATTGTCTCAGACCGCGACATCAAGTTCTTGAGTTACTTTTGGAAGACCTTATGCGCCAAGCTCGGAATCAAGCTATTATTCTCCACGGCATACCGTCCACAAACCGACGGCCAAACGGAAGTGACGAACGTACGCGTGTTGATCAAGAGGAACATCAAGGAGTGGGAGTGCCTACCCATCGCCGAGTATGCCTACAATCGTGCAAGACATTCGACTACCGGCAAGTCCCCCTTCGAGGTCGTCTACGGTTTCAATCCGTTGTCCCCATTGGACATTCTCCCTCTACCACTACAAGAGCACATCAACATGGACGCGAGTGCCCGAGTGAGATACCTTAAGAAGATGCATGAAGATAAAAGGCACACCATCGAGCGCCAAGTACAACGACTCGCGACCAAGCTCAACGTCAACAAGCAACCCATGATATTCAACGTTGGAGATCTTGTGTGGCTACACCTTCGCAAGGACCATTTCCCCAACGAGCGCAAGTCCAAACTTCTACCATGAGCCGATGGACCCTTCAAGGTGCTAGCACGCTACAACAACAACGCTTACAAGATCGACCTCCTGCACGACAAGTACAACCTGAGCGACGTCTTCAACGTCAAGGATCTCTCGCCCTACCGTGGTGATGAAGATTTCGATCCGAGGTCGGATCTTTCCCAAGGGAGGGGGAGATGATGCAGAGCATCCCACGGTCATCCCCATGGACGTATCGACATCTCCCACGACACCACTTGAACCAATGACAAGAGCTCGAGCAAAGGCTATCGAAGATAAGGTGAACTCGCTCCTCTCCGAACTACCACTTTCTACACATGCGACATGGCTACTACATCAAGCGGAAACACTATGTGTGATCAGATACTTGGAGGAAGGCCACGAAGCAGCTACATCCAACGGACAAGACAGCGAGGACACCAAGTATGAGGGACAAGAAGAAGAGCTGCAAGAAGAGCTACAGCCACCGGACGACCGCTCCAGACCGAACGTCAAGTCCCAGAAGGCCACGCCAGCCAGAGGAAGCCAGGCCAGTGAACGCTACAGCGGCCGGACATCCGTCCAGGACCGGACGACCGACAACTCCCAGTGACCGGACGACCGGGCTCCACCAGAAATCCGGCAGGTCCCCAACAGAACGAAATTAGCGGAAGTCCGAAGCGACCGGACGACCGATGACCGGCCGTCTTCGAAAATCCGGTGCCACTTCAACCGAGTCGAAATGACGGAAGTCCGCGACTTCCGGACGTCCGGACGCCCACGAGCCACCGGACGACCGGAACCCACCGGACGTCTGGTACCTGTCTGCGCACAGTTTCGGGCCTGATGCCCATGTACCCCTTCACTTCGCCCCCATTTGCACTAAGACTATAAATAGACCTCCTCCTCCTCCTAGTTAGGGTTAGCAATGTGATACCTCATATTAGAGATAGAGCTTTGCTCATCCACTTGGTTACTTCTCCATCGGAGTTCACGACCTCTACGGAGAAGATCCCCCCAAGTGGATTCAAGACCCCTAACGGGATGACCTCAAGACCTCCTCACGGAGAAGAACGTGTTACCTATGTATCGTCCCTTGTTGGATTTGGATCGTGTATCTCTTTGTGTTTCGAGGATCTAGCACATGTGTAATCGAATCTTGTTGGTTTGAGTGATTCTCTCATGTTTATCCTCGTGTTTTCCCCTCGTGTTCTTTGTAGGACTCCCTCCATTCGTAAAAGACCGGGCCACTAGGGTTCTACCCTACATCACAAAAGTAAGATCCCTCCCACCGATAAGAGCCAGGGTCTACCGCGCCTCCATGGCCTAGAACCGCCAGAGATGAGGGGGACCGACAGCGGTGCGGACGGGAGGCAGAAAACCCCTAAACTTCTTTTGTTGGAAAAGAGGATGTGGCGGTTGTGTTGCCCAGGACGTGGGCTCAATAGTGCTGCTGGATTAACTCCAACATCCGGGATCGTTCTAATGTGGGCTCTGTGGTGATGGATATCAAACAAGCAGTCATGACTTTTACTTGTTCGTCCTTCAAGTATGTTCGTCGGCATTGTAATGTAGTGGCTCATGTTTTGGCCAATTCTTGTAAAAACTCTAGTTTGTTGTGTGTTTTTCATTCTGTTTCGAATTGTATCCGGGAGACCTTATATGACTTTATTGCTTAATCAATAAAATGCCGACTTTCAAAAAAAAAACTCATCTTCCGTTATGCTGTGTGTGAGCCGTAATCGACGGCCGAGATTTTTAAAACGAGAGTCATGTGTGATGTGTCCATTTCTTAGTGTTCGTTCTTCCAAGAAAATATCAGCAACGTGACCTCCAACCCGGATGCCGAAAAGGAAAGAAAGTGTGCGCCCTCGTTCCCAAAGAATGAAAGAAACATTCACATATATGGAATGTGGTCCGGACCATTGGGTTAATAATTGTGGCCGGAATGGCCTACAGAGATTGTGCTGCGGTGTTCTGCATATCCTCACAGTTGTCACGTACCAATCGCTTGCTAGTTGATAGCGATCCTGCTTGAGGGCGAAGGCGCTGAGGTGCCCGTACACGTGGTTTTGTTGATAGCATGGGCAACCCAGTCACACGTGGCGCCCACATGAAGGATATACAGATCCCTGGAGCTGACATGGACCGTGCGTGTACGTGCTGCCGAAAGAAAAAAAGTAGTAAATCATTGAGTTAATACAAAACTAAGTGTGCACGTATGTCTAATCGTGCTGTGTGATTGCAAAAAGGCCTTGCTGGCCTCTATATATTACTTCGACGTTGCATGGCCCTCAAAACTGATTTTGTCTTTGTGTATAATTTTGTCAGATTATTCTTTCTTTTTTGTATTTGTATCCTTGAAAAGATTTTTTTGAGTTGGACCAGATTATTTCTATTATTATTTTTGAACACTATACAAAAGCAGATGCTCAGATACACGTACATGCACTCAATCTTATGAATGCATGCACGCATACCCTATCCTTATGAAAACCAGCAAAACACTGAGCTGGCACATTATCTTGAGATTGACAAGTTTATTTTAGTCGATTTAAAGAGAGAGAAAAAGATGGTAGTCAAGCAATACCTCCAATATGCTTTTTACGGTCCGATTAAGCGGGACGGGAATATGATTGACCACCTGATTGCTAAGTTTTCTGATAGAGACTAGTTTAACGGTGGTTGGCACCATCCTATCCTATGCGACGGGTTGCGTCTGGAATGATTGTACAAAAAAATGAAGATTAATATATTTGTGGGTTATATGATCACATGTGTTTTTTTTCTTCACAAAAGCGCCCCCCCCCCCCCCCCCCCCCCCCCCCCCCCCCCCCGCTTTGGGTTTTCACAAGTGCAACGCTCCTTTTCCCTACCAGCAACCTATCCTCACAAAAGAGAGAGTGACTTGAAAGAGTTAGAAGAAGAAAACCAATCCTCAAAGCAATCGTCGATAGCACCTCATTTGCAAGCATGAGTTGTATCTTACACACAAACTAGTGCATCCCACATGCGATTGCCACAAATGTTGTGCTACAAGCTTGCGCATAATTAACTTTGTCAATTATGTCGCCGAATGCCATCATTGTAATACCATTTTTTGGGATCATTTCCTTGATAGGAACCTGCAGCTTCAATTTTTCTTTTCCCGAAGAAGATGGGAAACCTGTAGCTTTTATTTGTCATAGTCGCCATAAACTTTCCTGCAACCGTGTGGTTTAATTTGAGTTGTGCGTGTCACTGCACTGCTGCTATTGGAGTCCCGCAATACCCCCAATATATTTTGTCGTAAAGATTTAGCGGATAGAGCATCTCCACTCGCCCCCCCCCCCCCCCCCCGACGCCCCCAGGACAGCTTTTTAGGCTCGGTTTTAGGCTCGGACGGCGCTTTTTTGCCAAAAATGGCCCATCCACGCCCCCAGCGCCCCCAGGACGTCAAAATAGCGCCGGCAAACCCATGCGAAACCCGGCGCGTTGGGGGCTCTTGGGGGCGCCGGCGGAAGTTTCGGCGAATCGTGTCTCACCACATGTCCTTTTTCTTGGCCCACTTAATCATTCTTCTCACAAACTTTTGCTTTGGGTGGGGTGTGACTGAGAAGATGCCCTCCTTATACCCCCATATTTCGCCGGATGACCCCCAAGACACCAACTTTTTTGGTTCGGTGGTGTTCTTGGGGGTGCCAACGGCTGGAGATGCTCTTACCCACGAGATTGATGAGTTACGTAATAGTGACAAGTCTAGCGTTTTGTTGGTTGGCGTCATCCCATCCTATGTAACGGTTTGGGTATAGAATGATTGTATGAATATCTAATACTCCCTTCATTCCTTTATATAAGGTGTATTTGTTTTTTGATAAAATTCCAAAATGCAAGGTGTAATTCTTCTAATTTCTTACAATTCCCTTGTTAGCCCTCCAGAAGTATCTCTCTCCTGATTGTCTGTATCTTTCCTTGTGGCAAAAGAAGAAAAATATCTCTCTATTGATTGCATGTATCTCTTACTTTCCTGAACTAACTGATTTACTTTCCACTAACCAACAAATTTGCATTTGTCCTAACATGTCTATAATTCTGTGTCTCGGTCACCGTGCCAAAAATAATAAAATAATACACCTTACATAAAGGAACGGAGGGAGTATATTAGACATTAAGCACAAGTCACTCTCTCTTTTGTGAGGATAGGCCATTGGTAGGGAAAGGAGCATTGCACTTGTGAAAATCAAAGGAAAGGGGTTTTTTCTGAAATTTTCAACACAAAATATTCTAATACTCCCTCCGTTCCTTTATGTAAGGTGTATTATTTTCGGCACGGTGACCAAGACACGGAATTATAGACATGTTAGGATGAAATTACCCTTGGCAAATTTATTGGTTAGTTCAGGAAAGTAAGAGATACATGTAATCAATAGAGAGATACTTTTCTTCTTTTGCCACAAGGAAAGATACAGACAATCTGGAGAGAGATACTTTCCTTTTTTATGAAGGGCTAACAAGGAAATTATGAGAAATTTAAAAAAATGCACCTTGCATTTTGAAATATTATCAAAAAACAAATACACTTTATATAAAGGAAAGAAGGGAGTATCTTCCACGGAGAGTGACCCAAGAGAGACTCTGTCTGGAAGAGTTATAAGAAGAAAACAATCATCTATGGATTTGTTGTGTGCATCATGATGATGAAGAGGCCAGGAATTGCAACACATATTGCCCTTCAGCTTTGATTTCCCTTTCCCCAAGAAGATGCCGAGACCTGCATCCGTCGACTCATCACTCATGCAAGCTGTGATAATCGCCATCACCTTATTGATTTGATCTGAGTCGTGCGTGTCAATTCGCTGCTACTTATTCCTTGTTTGGTTCAAAAGAAATTTGTAAGATGGTTTGATTTGTAGGATTGGCCACTCAGTTCTTACATTGTTGCTTCTATGTTGCAATCAAACGCACTTCGATGACATATTCTCATATGCTTTAGTCATACAGGATCAAAGAGCTTTGCACAAACAAAGAAACCCTAAACATGATTCCCAGATATGTCACCTTTTTAACTCTAGATCCACTGAAAATTCTAGCTAGCATGCCCAAACAATGCTCCGCAGTTGCGACGTGACGAAGCAATGAAGTTGATACCAAAAGCACAGCATGCATATCTATGACAGCAGAGATAGCGTTACCAAACGATCGAAACGATGGGCCTCGATTAACAGGAGTACGCTGTATTGGTGTCAACGAGTTAACTGATTTTACATCAGAAAGGGGCTGATCCTACCAACTTGGTGCTGGGCATGGTCAGGCGAGCTACAAGTGAAAAGACCCGCTCTGCAATACAACTGGCTGATCTGGAGAAGCCCTACCCGAGTTGGGAGGCCGGTTTGTCTCAGGGATAAGAAAGGCCCTGAAGTGAAACACGATACAGATCCGGCGCTGACAATTGTATCCGAAAAAAGAAGCACCGAGAGTGCTCGTGAATTTGTCATTTGATCACTTGTTTTCACTTTCTTCTTGATGCAACCTCTGCTGCCCATGCTTTTCCGACGCCCGTTTGGAATTTCCCTACATAGAAATCAAGAGATTAACCAGGGAAATAAGCTGAGCTTTTCCATGAGCTAGTATTTGGATCCTGCAAGATGGGAGATATACCAGAAATATGTAACAGTTTAAGGAGCATGACACATGTCAACTCATAACAATATCAAGTGCTCAGGCATTAATGTTCTGGTTGCTATCTAGAAAGTTTCCTAGAAATGTATTGTGTGTGTAAGAAAAATATGAATAAACGGACAGCCTGCATAGTTTAAATACAATGTGCACTTTAGCAGCAGAATCTGATGGGAGGAGAAAACAAGAATACAAACCTGCCGTCGATTGGAAGAACTCTTCTAGGTCCCGCCCTTGCTCTGAGAAATCAAAAACAATAGAAAGGCATTAACGCACTACTACATCTTTACACACACTCCTCCCAGTGCATGTCAGGTAGGCTGAGAACCAAAAGATTAATGAACGAAAAAATCCCGCGCTTGCTACTACAGTCATGCCTCCCCTATAACTATACTGAACCAAGAAGATTACTCAGTAAATTCATACTTTATAGTCTGTAGTTATGGGTATGCACATGGGAAAAAGACTGATGCTGACTTGCTGAGCAAATCAAATTATCCAAACATCCATGTACCACTTGGGACTGTATCAGTAGGAACTTACCCTTTTCGTATTCGAGTGCTTGAAGTATCATCTCAACCTAAAAATAGAACGTAGACGAAAACAAACTGTTAGTCAAGAAAGAATATTCATCAACAGCATTAAGGAGACCTTAAGTTATAATAATTCCTGTTCCATGGTCTGCCAATGTTCATAGTAGTAGCCACTCTCTTTAGCAGCTGATTATCTCCTCTTGTTAATGCACTATTAAGTTAATTGTTGATAATCCCAGTGCGTCCACACTTGCAGGTACAAGTCTCTAATGATTTACGGGGTAAAAATTGCAAGTAGCTTACCTTGTCAAAATCTTTAACAACCTTCGCTTCCAAAGTGGCGTTGTTCTCATACTCCATCCAAAGTTCACGAATTTCGTCGGCTGAAAAAGAACAGCATGAGATAAGTGAATTTTTACAACATATCAAAAGTACAAGGACAAGAGCATAAAACAATGCAAAGTACTCAGCCTGTTCGCGAAGGATATCACTCGTTACCTTGTACGTATTAAGAAAGAATATTTGAGTACAAATGTCTTAGTTATTTATTACTTTCAAAATGTTGCTACTTGCTGCTGACACCTAACAGGAGGACTATATGTAAACATACAATGTTGTCCAAATGTCCAATACATTGGTTTTGTTTTCTTTGATGGTAAACTACCACTTTTAAGTAACAAGAGAACAACATGACAAATATGGAATTTATAGAATAACAAACATAAGAAACCAAATCAGTATCTTAAGCATTTACAGAAATTGGGAGAACAATCTAAGCCCATATTTCATTCTCTTCCCATTCAAGTGTTTATGCTCATTATGAAGTTTCACCAATTAATAATTGGATCAAAATGCAGTCTAAAGAGGTGAAAGAAAGTTATATCAATGGATTATGGAATCGAGCCAGCCTAAAGTTTCCAAGACACAGAACTATAGATGTTAAGCTTTTCCATATTTCAGTATTAACCTCTTGAACCTCCACCAAGCAATGCGCACATATGGTCCAAAGCTTCCTTCTCCCTACGGCTCTTCTCTTCCTTGGGCACACCATCAGCAGGGGTGATATCGCCAACAATAGCTGGGCATTAAAATGGTTGGAACGAGTTAACCAAAGTAGCATCCTGATAAGCAATTGTTTATTTTGCACAATGGAAAGGACAATGCATGTGCGGTTCCATACTGATCACTAACACCCTCACATTCCAACAATCTCAAAGTTGAAAGACACAAAATGGAACAAAAGAAGAGTCTAACGGGATTACCTTCGGCTATGTCATGCACAATCGCCATTTTCACACACCTGTAGAACACGAAAAAAACATACAACTCATTAGGCATAAGAGGATACTAGAAGAACGAGGTCCCACCGCACAATGGGAGGGGATGGCTGGGTATCCACACACCTGTCGCGGTTGACGCCGGCCGGAAGGTCGGCGGCGACGAGCGCCATGACTCCCATCCGGTACATGTGGTCGGCCACCGACTCGGGACCCGGCACCCCGCGCCTCACCCACCCCGCCCTCTTCGTCGTCTGCGACCCACGCCGCCCATCCCATCACACGAGATCAACCGACGATGCAAGCAAGCAGAAACTAAACCGGTGGTGGAACAGGCAGGCAGCACTCACCTTGAGGCGGTAGCAGAGCGTGAGGAAGTCGATGGCGGAGGACGCCGAGGACGCCGCCGGGGCCGCGGGGTCGGACCCAGGGGCCGGGGCGGGCGAGGAGGAGGACGACATGGCGGCGGCGAGGCGGGGCCGGAGGTGGCGCGCGCGGTGGTGGGGGGAGAGGAGGGGGGACCTGGTCGCGGCGGCGGCGGCGGCGGCGAGGGAGGCGGCGCAAAGGGAGGAGAGGGAAAGGGCTCGGCTCCCACCCATGGCTGGGGTTAAGTATTGGGTGAGGTGAGGTGAGGCCGGGAGGAGCGGTGCGGTGGCCGTCCGGGAATGCCGGGGTGGTCGTGGTGGTGATGGTTGTGGCGAGGGCCGCGAAAGCAGCGCGCCGCGTGCGCGCCGGGTGGCCCAGATTGCACGGCGATCCCCCCGCCCCGTTCTCCCCACGAGTTTGGGCTGTGTCACCGTGTTTTCTTTACCCAAAACACCGCCGGAATGGCCCAATCGCGTGTGCATGGTATAGCTCCAGGGAATCATAAAAAAGAACACTCCATGGCGAACTTTTGTTTGAAGATGTACCCAAAGCCATACATTTCTTTTATTCATATAAAAGTAACTATACAGAGATGAAATGCATACAAGCAACACAAAACAAGAAAGATACAAGCGGTTGTACTAAGGTGCATTTCTCTAATTCCTCACAATTCTGTTTATATCCTCCAGAAAAAATGAAAGTGTCTCTCTCCCGATTGCATCTATCCCTCCTTGTAAAAAGGAAGAAAGTATTTGTCTCCCAATTGCGTGCATCTCTTCCTTTCCTGGCCTAATAGATTTACTTGCCACTAATCAACAAATTAGCGAAGGATAATTTCATCATAAATTCTCTATAATTATGTACCTTGATCACCATGCCAAAAATATACACCTTCCATAAACGAATGGCTGGACTATATCCATGGTGAAGCGAGTGGCATAGATCATCATGACCCGTCAGCACTTTCCATTACAGAGTGCAAGGTGTATTACTTTTTCAAACATTATTAAACTCGTACGTTTAATCAATACAACATGAAATATATCTTTATGTTATATTTATTTGATATTGTAGATGTTTGTATATTTTTCCTATAAGCTTAATCAAACACATATATACGTCTAACTTCTGCAAAAAAAATTAATATACCATATAATTTGGAACGGATGGAGTATATAAAAGCATAAGTCTGACAGATCGAGATAATCTCCATGATCAACAGGCTTGAATGTAGTGGGGCCCGAGATTTCCATATCCTTTTTTTAGGGACGAGGTTTCCATATCCTATTTTTACCTGAGGTTTCTATATCTAGTTTCATTAGTCCCATTTTTCTCTACTCCTAATGTCTCAGTTGGTAGTCTGCGTTCCGGGTTTAATTTCGTCCCACTTCTCATGGTTTTTTTTGGTACCTCCTCCCACCTCCCACTTTCAAAGAAACCAACCAAAACCACGTCCACGTAGTTCTCTCGCACGCCAGAAAAACGGATGAAATTAAACCAGCGAAAAAAGTTCCGCTACTCGCACGAGCGAGCGAGCGAGCGAGCAGCGAGGCGCCCAGAGAGCCCTCGAGCGAGAACCCCGCTGTCGTCTCCCTCAGAAGCAGCCGCCCGCCGAATCAAATCGCGCTGCCAGCCTCGTCCGCCTCGCCGTGCCTGCGTCCCTCCCCGGACGGCGGCGACGATGGAGGGATCCACTGGCGCTGGCCAGGCCCCCGGCCGATGGACGCGCCGGATCGTCGCTCCTCTGGGCCAGCCCCTCCCGCCGCGCTGGATTTCGTGGCAGCCTAGGTAACCCTAACCAGCCCCCGATCTTCGCATCTCTCCCTGAATCCCTCCTCCTCCACGAGCCGTGCGGTGTGCTTCCCTCCCACACGCTGCTCCTCTCCCTCCCCAAATCAACATGGATCTCGCGCTGCTGGATCCCCTCCTCTCCCTCCCTGATTTGCCGTGAATCTTGTGCTGCGAGAGCTGCTCCTATCCCTTCCCTGGCCGCCATGGATCTCGCCGGGCACCATCGGAGGAAGCCCCACACCCAGGCTTGATGTGCTGGGGCTATACTGTCATCTTTTGGATCTCACAGATCACTGAATTTATGTTCAGCATAAAAAAAGGCTGCTTGGCTGCACCAATTCCATGTAGCTAATAAACTATGAGACAATATTTTTTCGGAATCTCCAGCATTTGATTCATTTTCGGTGCTGTATGTGAAATAGTATGATTTATGGATACTGGGATGCATCAACGCAATTTTACAGCCTTAGTCTATAATCTGATTGATGATTGTTACATACATAAACTCCTGATTCTTCCATACAACAAAACAGTTCGTCAGTTGTTTTACTCGTGTATTCTCACATAATATTTTTTTCTGAGTTACAAAAATAATGCATAACATGTTGATCACAATACTGTGCCAGCTTGTCAGAGATGGCAAAGCTGTTATATACAGGGTACGGCTCCGAGCTAGCCGATGCCTACTGTATCCAGTGTTTTGTTGCATCCGGTGCGACCTCAAAGAATACCTTCTTCTAGCTGGGCGTTGAGCGCCTCAGGGACGACGAGGTGCAGCGCCTGGGGTGGAAGCAGTTCAACTACACGATGAAGAAGTGAGTGAAGGGGTTAAGACGGTTGCGTTGTGCGTGCGCTGCTTGCTTGCTGGTGAGTGTCGCCTCTGTGACTAGGTGTTCTTTGCTGTCTATGCCCTCTGTAGTTTAAGGTGTTTGTTCTTTTAGCAGCCATTAAAATACTGCAATGTAAATGAATGTCTTCTCTATGTCTACAGCATGCACTTGAAGTATAGAACTAATGGCAGTGTTTTGTCTATACAATATATTAGTATGTTATACATGTTTTTGATTCTAAGTGTATTATAAATTAGTATAGACTATCTATCATCCTTTCATTCAGTTTTTGCAGAGAAGTTCCGTTGCCTTGCAAATGTTAAAAAACTTAAATACAGTGAATGATTGTGTTTTCAGATGGGAAACGCCATTTCCAGTAATAGTTGGACAACCTCAAAAGAATTGCTCGAGTAACATGTTTCCAAGCAGCATACTGCATAATCTTTCAAATTATAGGCAAAGTTATACAAGAAACACTGACCTAGGAGTTAGTGTAGTACTTTGTTCATCATTCCATAATTTCTTTGCACCTAGACGTGGATCCTAATGGCTTACTAAGATCTTAATTTTCCATCATGGTGGTTTGAGTTTGTTGCCTGCGCTTATTACTAGGAAATGAAGCTCTCAGCCTGGTTCTAACAAACTTAACTGAACTTCTGTACACGAGATAAATAAATACAGTGTATTAAGATGTTAAGAGTCCTTATACTGATATTTTATTTAGTTCTTTTTATTCAAGGATACATTAATTAAGTTTCAAAGTTAATTGTCATTTTTAATAAATTGGTGTGTGGTAGCATTCTTTAGGTAGTTGATTACGTCACTTGAATCTTTGCAGCTGTTGCATATAGCTTGTGGCTGTGGTTGTCCAGCCGGGTTATCTCTGGCTGCAGAATCATCAAAGAAAGGATCCACTGCTGGTCTCATTGGCCTTGATCTTCCATTCACAAGCAATTAATGTTTATGGGAGCATGAATTCAAAGTAGCACATTTTCGCGGCTGTGAAATGCAGCAACATGTTTGGATAGCTGACCAAAAAGGATCTCACTGAAAAACTGAAATATTTAAGTAACACGTCAACGACGGCTGCGTCCTGCGTGTTGGCAAGGCGGCGGCGACGGATGGTGTGCAGGATGCGGCCTTTTTGTGTATAGCTCTCTAAACTTGACAGTTGAGTTTCTTTTTGGTCATGTTAAAACTGAGTTTCTGTTAGTTCAGTTTGCACAAGCGGCCATAGTGCGGACCATCAGGAGACAGGGGCACACAAGCACCAGCACGGCAGCACCACCATCAGAACACACCAGACGGCTCGCATAGGGAATACTTCAAGATGGACACTGGTGGTACAACATGGCTTACTATCATCTATTTACACATGGCTAATTTGACGGAATAGCTTTGGCCATCTTTGATATATGTTACTCCTACTACAGATTTCGCTCCCTCGTCTCCAAGAAATTCCCTACTAGCTACACTTGACATGAGAGTCCAATTTGAATTCCCATAAATGAGAGGAAAGCTATGATTCGTTCGCTCCACTTTTAGCTTTGTATCTCCTCCTGAAGACATCCTCCCTGAACTACTTGATTTCAGCCATCAGGTCCAGGCTTCTACTGAATAGTGTCCTCTGTCTCCAGCGCCCATTTCCGCTTAGCGAGTTGTTGGATTGCATCCTGCTTCTTATTTTCCTCCTGCACACCGTCTCCCTTTGTGTCGTCAATCACGTACTATAACATTTGACAAATAGTATGTGTTGTCTTGGTGTCAGCATGCCAGCACTACATGAATGATCCCACTGCTGCAGGCTTCAGCCAATACTGGCCGGCTATGTTTACAAACCGAAATGAATTGTTCAGAGAAGAGGAGCAGACGTGCTGCAAAATTTACCTCAAGGTGGTGAATCAGCAAATCGAGGGACTTATTTTTTGGTGGGGCCAGCAGGGTATCCCATTACCTTAATTTCCTCTTCAGTGTGCTGACTCCGATCTCCAGAGTCATGGTTGCTTCTTTCTTAGTCTGTTTAAATCGGTTATTTCTTTCAATATGCACTCTCACAATCATATACTTTTTCTGTTCTTGATGGTGATTTTTTGATGGTACAGGGAATGAATGAAACAATGTCTTCTCATCAAGGAAAAGACTTGTGTTCTCCTTATAGAAGATAATTTATTATGTGAGGCATTTGCCATTACAACATCTTGTCCAGGGTATGATTTTTCTTCCACTAAACTAAACTGCCTCGCATACAATTGTATGTAATACCCCCTTTTCCAAAAATAAATGACATCTGCTTGGCGGTAGGCCATGCTTGGCATCGCCTTGTCCTGGTCTTCGGCGCTCCTACAGGAACTGAGCGCCAGTGTGGTCGAGCCAAGTACAACACCAACAAGCGACAACAGCGCACCACTCTGTAAGGAATTATGGCTCTTGTTTCAATAAATTTGAAATTGGACGTGCATGTGTATATAACTCTACTTGATTCTTCTGTACAGAATATGAACCGAGATGGAGTGGAATGTTAAATATGTGCATACCATGTCTCGATTGAGCAATCTGTTTACTGATGGCAAAGATGTCTTATGAATACAATTTTTTTGTTCAATTGTTTTAGGAGATTTTGACTCAATTATGTCTTCCTATGGGTAAAATAGTTATGCTGAACCATGGTGCCGTCATACAAACAGTGTAGATTTCAGAGCTAGCGTATACTTCCTAGATGTTGAGTAATTGTTTGTAACTTGCTTATAGACCTCAGTAGTTTAGTTGTTTGTAACTTTGCTCACATACTTCAGTAGTTTGGTGTGAAAAATGAAAGGGTATCTAGAAAAGTATTGGGTTAGTGCTACCGATGACATTTGAAATAAGTAAATAAACACACAAGGTTTGAATTTTATTTATTTTTAGTTTTCCAGATAATGTGGTTCATGCTGATGTGATCAGAGACATTATGATTGATGCTACATCCTCTCTTTGTCCATAGATCTAGGTTTTTACACATCGCTGGTACTTGTTATATTGTTTGGATCTGACTGTTCTGCGTAATCACCAAAATTAACTGTGACCAGGATCCATGCGGGAAACATGCAGTGTACAGAGAAATCAGGTCAGCTACCTTGCCTTTGGAATTTTTGAGAAAGTGAATAGAGGATGTAACAAACCAACCCATGATCTTGCAGCGCTTTCACAGGCTGATAGGAGAAATTTTTGGGTGGGGCCTGCATGTTTCGAGAGAATTGTCGTGTCATAGTGCTAACTAGGAAAATGTTGAGGAGGTCCTGTTGCGTCCCATGTTCAATATAAGGTAAAAGAAATAATAAACTCCTGGTTCTACCAAATGTGTGAACTTAAAATGAAATCACGCGTATGACGCCACTATACTATATTGTACTGTTCTATCAAGAAAAACACCCTCCATTTGGAGGGAATAAATCTCTTACAAATACCAAAGAAACATGGCCAAGCAAGAGCAAGCTATTAATTTTTAAGTACCAAATGCTTTCTCCTCTTTTACAACCGGTTGTGAGAAGATATATTGCCGAACTAAAATTTTTGTATTATTTTTACCATATGTGAACTGGGTGGTCATTTTAGATCTAAGACATTAGTCATATATTTAAACTACAAAATGTAGTTCTATTCTCCAAACAAAGGGGACAAGATATATGTCCATATTACAATTTCTGTAATTTTTGTAAAAAAATGTGAACTGGGCGATCATTTATATCCAAGACATTAGTCATACATATGTTACATTCAAATCAATTTTTGTACTTTGTCAAGGGATATAAATATAAAATATGAAACGTTTAGCCATGTGATCAAAGTAGATTTTGTCCGAACCGATCTAATTCTGGAAATTATCTGTTGTTTGAAATATAAATATTTAAATCAATACGAAATTAAATATTTACATTCATATATTTGGTTAGTATGTGAATCAACTAACCAATCAGCTACCAAAAATTACAGGGGGTGTTAAAAGGGACTCGAAGCATTTTCATGTGTCGATAGCACGAGAGATCCTCCCGATACTCTCCTCAAGGTTGACCCAACTAGATCCTGATGCGCCAGCGGCACGGGTGGTCAGGCCTGAGCAGCGAGCTCTTCTGCCCCCTCCTCATTGGGTCGGCGGCCAGGGAGGCCAGATCGTGTGGCACGAGAGAAGGCTCATGTGTGAGGAAGGGGAGCAGCAACATGCGTCGATTGGAGAAGGGAGGAGCAACGGGTGCCACTGAAGGGAGGGGAGCAGCGGCAAGCGCGGAGGGAGGGGAGCACGGGAGCCCCAAGGGAGGCGGAGCAGCGGCAGGTGGCGTGGAGGTTGGAGATCTTGGTGAGGACGGCGCGACGCGAGGTCATGGTGGCATGTGTCGAAGCAGTGGTAGGTGGCGTGTGTAGGTAAATAGCAACATCACTACCTCTTTTATTATGTGCATATTACATTTTGAATATTTCAAGTAACCAGATGGACGTGAACATATACACATAATCCACTTTCCGGTTGAAGCTTATTTTCTTGCATGAGTGGTGAAGAAAATGAGTGACAAGGATGATGAGAATAAAGGGAGTGCAATGTGGTTATTGAAGAAGGGCAAGGAAGAGGAAGACACATGTTAGTCGGGTGAAGTCAGCAGCGATCGCTATCAGTGATGTTATTGGCCAAATAGGTTGTCTAAACATTTTGCTAGGTCTCCCTCAGGGATGATGGTGTAACCTTGTTTCAAGTAGATAAACAGAAGTGGGCTAAAAGAGTGTCATATTACAACAGATCAGTTGGTGTGAAACTAGATGTTGGACTAATACGTAATGTAATGGGCATGAATGCATTCTTTTGAGGATTGGTGGTTGCAGCAGCGCCTGATCATGGTTATAAATCTTTTTGCTGCTAAAAAGACGTTGTCACTTGGAGAAATATATGATAGGGCCTGATTGGAGTTTATCATAACTGGTAAGTATGGATACTTAATTTTCTTATCTTATACAAATTACATAGGATTCCATTTCCTTGCTTGCTTGTGCGTATATTATGGCAACAAAAACACACCGCAGATTTTGCTTTTACTTTTCCATATTAACACTGAAAAGATGACCCACAAAGACACATAAATAACTAGATTAAAGGGTGGACATATAAGTTTGAGACCTGGTTATGGCCGCCGTACTCGGGGAAGGTGCGATGCTGTGATGAGCAGCAGGTTGCATCGTCATGGTGGTCACCCTCAGCTATGATAGAGTGCACACCTTGGCACCGGGAATCGGCCTGGGATGCCGTGGAGGGAAGAGGAGGGGGCGGGCAACGACTTGTCACCAAAATATAACAAACCCTAACAAGTCATTTGTACTAAAACTTGGGATACGACTCACTATAATAAAAAGCATGATGACACCCACTCTGACTAAAAGTGATCACCTGCTTGCATCTAGCAGCTGATCAATGTATATAAGCCATTTATTTTTATTATATGTTCACTTTAGATCAGAGAGAAAACTAGATGTATTTCTGTATATGTTTATTTTGCAGATTATGAGAGAGATGGAGGTGGATTATGTGGACGCTCAAAAAGATCCATTGGCAAGGGTCTTGACGATATCGTTGGAAGGGGATGCAACCAGAAAAAAGAGTTCAAAAGCCCGTAGCAACGCATGTGCCTGAGATTGTGGCACGGTTTAGAGGGTTGGCCGGCGGCGAAGGCGGCGACTCGGGTAGGGGGCGATGACCAAAATATTTCAAAAGCCCGTGGCAACGCACGGGCATTATACTAGTTTTCAATAACACACAAGTTGCGTGTCTTTTGTATTAAGATAGCGGAAGGGTTCAACAAAACTTACATGTCAGCTTAATTACGTGAGGTGCAAACACATTGCAAACACCTCACCACCCACAACAAGGCAGCTAACTCTTATTGTCCACATCCGCATTTACTCTAGCAAGCTTCCACATGGAGAATTCCTCTCTAATTCTCTGAATAACCAATGGTGGCATCGAAGCGGTCTTTGTCAAAGACTCTGTTGTTCCTTTCCAACCAAATCATGCGAAGGGTGCAGCAGATCAGTGTGTTTAGCTCCTTGTGAACCAATGAAGCCTAGCTTAAGGGAGGCCACCAAAGCTTTGAAGGAAATATGCCCTAGAGGCAATAATAAGTTGTTATTTATATTTCCTTATATCATGATAAATGTTTATTATTTATACAAGAATTGTATTAACCGGAAACTTTGATACATGTGTGGATACATAAACAAAACACAGTGTCCCTAGTAAGCCTCTACTAGACTAGCTCGTTAATCAAAGATGGTTAAGTTTCCTAGCCATAGACATGTGTTGTCATTTGATGAACAGGATCGCATCATTAGGAGAATGATGTGATGGAAAAGACCCATCCGTTAGCTTAGCATAATGATCGTTAAGTTTTATTGCTATTGCTTTCTTCATGACTTATACATATTCCTTTGACTATGAGATTATGCAATTCCCGGATACCGGAGGAATACCTTGTGTGCTATCAAACTTCACCACGTAACTGGGTGATTATAAAGATGCTCTACAGGTATCTCCGAAGGTGTTTGTTGGGTTGGCATAGATCGAGATTAGGATTTGTCACTCCGAGTATCGGAGAGGTATCTCTGGGCCCTCTCGGTAATGCACATCATGATAAGCCTTGCAAGCAATGTGACTAATGAGTTAGTTGCGGGATGATGCATTACGGAACGAGTAAAGAGACTTACCGGTAACGAGATTGAACTAGGTATGAATATACCGACGATCGAATCTCGGGCAAGTAACATACCGATGACAAAGGGAATTACGTATGTTGTCATTGCGGTATGACCGATAAAAGATCTTCGCAGAATATGTAGGAACCAATATGAGCATCCAGGTTCCGTTGTTGGTTATTGACCAGAGTGGTGTCTCGGTCATGTCTACATAGTTCTCGAACCTGTAGGGTCCGCATGCTTAACGTTCGATGACGATTTGTATTATATGAGTTATGTGATTTGGTGACCGAATGTTGCTCGGAGTCCCAGATGAGATAACGGACATGACGAGGAGTCTCGAAATGGTCGAGAGGTAAAGATTGATATATTGGATGATAGTATTCGGACACCGGAAGTGTTCCGGAATGTATCGGGTACATATCGGAGTAGTGGGGGGGGGGTTACCGGAACCCCCCGCGGGAAGATATGGGCCATATGGGCCATAGGAGGGAGGCACACCAGCCGACAAAGGGGTGGTGCGCCCCCACAGGGAAGGAGGCTGAATTGGACTAGGGAAGGGGGCGGAGCCCCCCTTTCCTTCTCCCCCCTTCTCTCTCTTTCCCCCTTTCCCCCTCCGGTAAAAGGAAAGGGGGGGGGGCGAATCCAGCTAGGAGCCCAAGTGGGGTTGCTCCTACTTGGGCGCGCCTAGGGCCGGCCTCCTCCCCCTCCCTCCTTTATATACGTGGGGGCGCCTACAACACACATCAATTGTTCCAAGCCGTGTGCGGCCCCCCTCCACAGTTTACGCCTCCGGTCATATTCACGTAGTGCTTAGGCGAAGCCCTGCGTGGATCACTTCACCATCACCGTCACCACGCCGTCGTGCTGACGGAACTCTCCCTCGAAACTTTGCTGGATCAAGAGTTCGAGGGATGTCATCGAGCTGAACGTGTGCAGAACTCGGAGGTGCCGTACGTTCGGTGCTTGATCGGTCGGAACGAGAAGAAGTTCGACTACATCAACCGCATTAACAAAAGCTTCCGCTTTGGGTCTACGAGGGTACGTGGACACACTCTCCTCTTCTCGTTGCTATGCATCTCCTAGATAGATTTTGCGTGAGCGTAGGAATTTTTTTGAAATTGCATGCTACGTTCCCCAATAGTGGCATCCAAACCAGGTCTATGCGTAGATGATATGCACGAGTAGAACACAAAGAGTTGTGGGCAGTGATCGTCATACTGCTTACCACCAATGTCTTATTTTGATTCGGCGATATTGCTGGATGAAGCGGCCCGGACCAACCTTACATGACCACGTTCATGAGACCAGTTCCACCGACAGACATGCAACTAGTTTTGCATAAAGGTGGCCGGCGGGTGTCTGTTTCTCCCACTTTAGTTGAATCGAATTTGACTATGGCCGGTCCTTGTTGAAGGTTAAAACAGCAAACTTGATAAATCACCATTGTGGTTTTGATGCGTAGGTAAGAACGGTTCTTACTAGAAGCCCGTAGTAGCCACGTAAAACTTGCAACAACAAAGTAGAGGACGTCTAACTTGTTTTTACAGGGCATGTTGTGATGTGATATTGTCAAGACATGATGTGATATACGTTATTGTATGAGATGATCATGTTTTGTAAAAGTTATCGGCAACTGGCAGGAGCCCTATGGTTGTCGCTTTATTGTATGAAATGCAAACGCCATGTAATTGCTTTACTTTATCACTATGCGTTAGCGATAGTTGTAGAAGCAATAGTTGGCGAGACGTCAACGGCGCTACGATGGAGATCAAGGTGTCAAGCCGGTGACGATGGAAATCATGACGGTGCTTTGGAGATGGAGATGAAAGGCACAAGGTGATGATGCCATATCATGTCACATATTTTGATTGCATGTGATGTTTGTCTTTTATGCATCTTATTTTGCTTAGTACGGTGGTAGCATTATAAGATGATCCCTCACTAAAATTTCAAGGTATAAGTGTTCTCCCTGAGTATGCACCATTGCGACAGTTCGTCGTGCTGAGACACCACGTGATGATCGGGTGTGATAAGCTCTACATTCACATACAACGGGTCCAAGACAGTTTTGCACATGCGGAATACTCGGGTTAAACTTGACGAGCCTAGCATGTACAGACATGGCCTCGGAAAACTGGAGACCGAAAGGTCGAACGTGAATCATATAGTAGATATGATCAACATTGAAAACTACTCCATCTTCACGTGATGATTGGACATGGTTTAGTTGATATGGATCACGTGATCATTTAGATGACTCGAGGGATGTCTATCTAAGTGGGAGTTCTTAAGTAATATGATTAATTGAACTTAATTTATCATGAACTTAGTCCTGATATTTTTGCACATCTATGTTGTAGATCAATGCCCCGTGCTACCGTTCCCTTGAATTTTAATGCGTACCTAGAGAAAGCTAAGTTGAAAGATGATGGTAGCAACTACACAGACTGGGTCCGTAACTTGAGGATTATCCTCATTGCTGCACAGAAGAATTATGTCCTTGATGCACCGCTAGGTGACAAGCTCCCTCCCGCTAATGTAGACGCTTTGAACGTCTGGCAGACGCGGTCTGATGACTACTCTATAGTTCAATGTGCCAAGCTTTACGGCTTAGAATTGGGACTTCAAAGACATTTTGAACGTCATGGACCATATGAGATGTTCCAAGAGTTGAAGTTAATATTTCAAGCAAATGCCTGAGTTGAGAGATATGAAGTCTCCAACAAGTTCTATAGCTGCAAGATGGAGGAGAACAGTTCTGTCAGTGAACATATACTCAGAATGTCTGGGTATCATAACCACTTGACTCGGCTCGGAGTTAGTCTTCCAGCTGATAGTCTTATTGACAGGGTTCTTCAATCACTGCCACCAAGCTACAAAGGCTTCGTGATGAACTATAATATGCAAGGGATGGATAAGGCAATTCTCGAGCTGTTTGCTATGCTCAAAGCTGCGGAGGTAGAAATCAAGAAAGAGCATCAAGTGTTGATGGTTAACAAGACCACTAGTTTAAACAAAAAGGGCAAGGGAAAGAAGGGGAACTTTAAGAAGAATGGCAAGCAAGTTTTCACTCCCGGGAAGAAGCCCAAGTCTGGACCCAAGCTTGAAACTGAGTGCTTCTACTGCAAAGGGACTGGTCACTAGAAGCGGAACTACCCCAAGTATTTGGCGGATAAGAAGGATGGCAAAGTGAACAAAGGTATATTTGATATACATGTTATTGATGTGTACCTTACTAATGCTCGTAGTGGCGCCTGGGTATTTGATACTGGTTCTGTTGCTCATATTTGCAACTCGAAACAGGGGCTACAGATTAAACGAAGATTGGCCAAGAATGAGGTGACGATGCATGTCGGGAATGGTTCCAAGGTCGATGTGATCGCTGTCGGCACGCTACCTCTACATCTACCTTCGAGATTAGTTTTAGACCTGAATAATTGTTATGTGGTGCCAGCGTTGAGCATGAACATTATATCTGGATCTTGTTTGATGCGAGACGGTTATTCATTTAAATCAGAGAATAATGGTTGTTCTATTTATATGAGTAATATCTTTTATGGTCATGCACCCTTGAAGAGTGGTCTATTTTTGTTGAATCTCAATAGTGGTGATACACATATTCATAATATTGATGCCAAAAGATGCAAAGTTGATAATGATAGTGCAACATATTTGTGGCACTGCCGTTTAGGTCATATTGGTGTAAAGCGCGTGAAGAAACTCCATGCGGATGGACTTTTGGAATCACTTGATTATGAATCATTTGATGCTTGCGAACCATGCCTCATGGGCAAGATGACTAAGACTCCGTTCTCCAGAACAATGGAGCGAGCCACTGACTTATTGGAAATAATACATACCGATGTATGCGGTCCGATGAGTGTTGAGGCACGCGGCGGGTATCGTTATTTTCTGACCTTCATAGATGATTTGAGCAGATATGGGTATATCTACTTAATGAAACACAAGTCTAAAACATTTGAAAAGTTCAAAGAATTTCAGAGTGAAGTGGAGAATCATCGTAACAAGAAAATAAAGTTTCTACGATCTGATTGCGGAGGCGAATATTTGAGTTACGAGTTTGGCCTTCATTTAAAGCAATGTGGAATAGTTTCATAACTCATGCCACCTGGAACACCATAGCGTAATAGTGTGTCCGAACGTCGTAACCGTACTTTATTTGATATGGTGTGATCTATGATGTCTCTTACCGTTTTACCACTATCGTTTTGTTGTTATGCATTAGAGACAGCTGCATTCACGTTAAATAGGGCACCATCTAAATCCGTTGAGATGACACCGTATGAACTATGGTTTGGCAAGAAACCTAAGCTGTCGTTTCTTAAAGTTTGGGGTTGCGATGCTTATGTGAAAAAGCTTCAGCCTGATAAGCCCGAACCCAAATCAGAGAAATGCGTCTTCATAGGATACCCAAAAGAGACTGTTGGGTACACCTTCTATCATAGATCCGGAGGCAAGATCTTTGTTGCTAAGAATGGATACTTTCTAGAAAAGGAGTTTCTCTTAAAAGAAGTGAGCGGGAGGAAAGTAGAACTTGAAGAGGTAACTGTACCTTCTCTCGAATTGGAAAGTCGCTCATCATAGAAAACCGTTCCCGTGATGCCTACACCAACTAGAGAGGAAGCTAATGATAATTGATGAGCCACAAGTGTAGGTGATCTATCGTAGTCCTTTCGATAAGTAAGAGTGTCGAACCCAACGAGGAGCAGAAGGAAATGACAAGTTGTTTTCAGTAAGGTATTCTCTGCAAGCACTGTAATTATCGGTAACAGATAGTTTTGTGATAAGGTAATTCATAACGGGTAACAAGTAACAAGAGTAAACAAGGTGCAGCAAGGTGGCCCAATCCTTTTTGTAGCAAAGGACAAGCCTGGACAAACTCTTATATAAAGGAAAACGCTCCCGAGGACACATGGGAATTATCGTCAAGCTAGTTTTCATCATGCTCATATGATTCGCGTTCGTTACTTTGATAATCTGATATGTGGGTGGACCGGTGCTTGGGTGATGCCTTTCTTGGACAAGCATCCCACTTATGATTAACTACTCTCGCAAGCATCCGCAACTACGAAAGAAGAATTAAGATAAACCTAACCATAGCATGAAACATATGGATCCAAATCAGCCCCTTACGAAGCAACGCATAAACTAGGGTTTAAGCTTCTGTCACTCTAGCAACCCATCATCTACTTATTACTTCCCAATGCCTTCCTCTAGGCCCAAACAATGGTGAAGTGTCATGTAGTCGACGTTCACATAACACCACTAGAGGAAAGACAACATACATCTCATCAAAATATCGAACGAATACCAAATTCACATGACTACTTATAGCAAGACTTCTCCAATGTCCTCAGGAACAAACGTAACTACTCACAAATCATATTCATGTTCATAATCAGAGGGGTATTAATATGCATAAAGGATCTGAACATATGATCTTCCACCGAATAAACCAACTAGCATCAACTACAAGGAGTAATCAACACTACTAGCAACCCACATGTACCAATCTGAGGCTTTGAGACAAAGATTGGATACAAGAGATGAACTAGGGTTTGGGAGGAGATGGTGCTGGTGAAGATGTTGAGGGAGATTGACCCCCTCCCGATGAGAGGATCGATGGTGATGACGATGGTGACGATTTCCCCCTCTCGGAGGGATGTTTCCCCAGCAGAACAGCTCCGTCGGAGCCCTAGATTGGTTCCGCCTCATGGCGGTTGTGTTTCGTCCCGAAAGCTCCCTTCTCATTTTTTCCAGGGTGAAAGACACCATATAGTCAAAGATGGGCACCGGAGGCTTGACAGGGGCCCACAAGACAGGGGGGCGCGCCTAGGGGGGTAGGGCGCGCCCCCACCCTTGTGGCGAGGGTGTGGGCCCCCTCTGGTACTTTCTTCGCTCAGTATTTTTTATTAAGTCCAAAAATAACTTCCGTGGAGTTTCAGGACTTTTGGAATTGTGCAGAATAGGTCTCTAATATTTGCTCCTTTTCCAGCCCAAAATTCCAGCTGCCGGCATTCTCCCTCTTCGTGTAAATATTGTAAAATAAGAGAGAAAAGACATAAGTATTGTGACATAATGTGTAATAACAGCCCATAATACAATAAATATCAATATCAAAGCATGATGCAAAATGGACGTATCAACTCCCCCAAGCTTAGACCTCGCTTGTCCTCAAGCGGAAGCCGAAATCGAGAAATATGTCCACATGTTTAGAGATAGAGGTGTCGATAAAATAAAATACGGACATGAGGGCATCATGATCATTCTTATAACAACAACATATATATATATATATATATATATATATATATATTGTCATATGATTTCTTATGCTAAAGTAACAATCTATTCACAATGTCAAGTACTTCATTGAAAACTAACAAACTATAATCTCGGTCATTGAAGCAATTGCAATTATTACAACATCGGAAAGAGTCAATATAAGAGCTTTTCAGCAAGTCCACATACTCAACTATCATTTAGTCTTTCACAATTGCTAACACTCACGCAATACTTATGGGTATGGAGTTTTAATCGGACACAGAGAAAGATAGGGGCTTATAGTGTTGCCTCCCAACCTTTTACCTCAAGGGTAATGTCAACGATAATAGTTTATGCTAACTTACATCCAATTGGATATATATATCAGGATCTTTCCAACACAATGTGCTTGCTAAAGGATAAAATGAAAAAGGAAAGGTGAAGATCACCATGACTCTTGTATAAGGTATAAGACAAAAATAAAAGAAAGGCCCTTCGCAGAGGGAAGCAGAGGTTGTCATGTGCTTTTATGAGTGGATGCACAAAATCTTAATGCGAAAGAACGTCACTTTATATTGCCACTTGTGATATGGACCTTTATTATGCAGTCATTTTATTGCTTCCATATCACAAGATCGTATAAAGCTTATTTTCTCCACACTAATAAATCATACATATTTAAGGAGCAATTTTTATTGCTTACACAATGACAACTTACTTGAAGGATCTTACTCAATCCATAGGTAGATATGGTGGACTCTCATGGCAAAACTGGGTTTAAGGATATTTGGAAGCACAAGTAGTATCTCTACTTAGTGCAAAGAATTTGGCTAGCACGAGAGGGAAAGGCAAGCTCAACATGTTGGATGATCCATGACAATATACTTTATTTCGGATATAAGAGAACATAACCCATTACGTTGTCTTCCTTGTCCAACATCAACTCTTTAGCATGTCATATTTTAATGAGTGCTCACAATCATAAAAGATGTCCAAGATAGTATATTTATATGTGAGAACCTCTCTTTCTTTATTACTTCCTATTAATTGCAACGATGACCAAAACTATGTTTGTCAACTCTCAACAAATTTTATTCATCATACTCTTTATATGTGAAGTCATTACTCTCCATAAGATCCATATGGTCTCTTTATTTCTTTTTACTCTTTATTTTTCCTATTATTCCCTCAAGATCATAGTAAGATAATCAAGCCCTTGACTCAAAACTAATCATTATTATATAGCTCACGGACTCGATTACATAGAAGGATCATAAAGCAAAACTCAAAACTAGATCATACTAAAAACTTTATTCAACTAGATCAAGATATTACCAAAAGGAACGAACTAAGAAAAACGGTAAAGATAGAAGTGTGATGGTTATACGATACCGGGGCACCTCCCCCAAGCTTGGCAGTTGCCAAGGGGAGTGCCCATACCCATGTTGTCGTGGAATTGTCACGGCAGATGTCCTCGAGCTAGGACTTAGTCGTGGAGCCATCGCAGCTAGGAAGCTTGAAGGGGTAAACGGGACAAGGAACACGAGGATTATACTGGTTCGGCCCCTTACAGTGAAGGTAAAAGCCTACGTCCAGTTGAGGTGGTATTGATTAGGATTTCGATGACCAGGGAGCTTAACTGCTATGCCTGGCTCTCGACGAGATCTTTCTTGTCCCTAAACCGCCGCCAGGTCGTCCCTTTATATAGAGAGGTTGATGCCCAGCAGCTCTCAGAGTCCCGGCCGGCTCATAAGAGTGCCCGGCTCGGACTCTCAACTATTCTTGCCTTACACTACAAGTTCTATCATAATGGCGGTTGTAACTACGGGCCTTAAGCCATATCCGGGTCTTAAGCCCATCTTTGGCCCGCCGTCTTCAAGGTTGGCGCCGGGCTTCAGGCGATGACCATTATGAGTAACCCGGCCCCTCCTGGCGGGTGACTCTAAGGTTTATATCCTCAACATTAGGCCCCAGATTGATTTGAGCCGGCTCATGTCAATCTTCAATCCTTTCGACAGAAAATCTCCGGCTTACAATTGTGTGAAGGCCATAACCCGCCGTGATGTCACCTTCTGGATTCTGGGTAACCCGTCGTGACGTCATCTTCCATTAATTCCATTTTTTACTCCACCATATCCGCAACGGATCTTATCTTTAACTGCCGTCCCGAAAATCGAGGCGTTGTTACGGTGAGATAACCGCGCCGTGGCCTCCTCGTTTCTCGCGCCCACTTATGAGCTTGCCCTTATAAGTAGCCCGGCCCAATGAGCCTCCAGTCACTTCGCCACCTCCATCTTCTTCCTCTCGCCACTGTGCTGCGCTCGAGTTCCACCGCCGCCGCCGCCGCCGCCGCGGGTCTTCCTGTCTTCACCAACTCCGGCCGCTGCATCAACCTGTCGTGACCAGATAACGGCGGCGACCTCCGCATCTCTCCAACACCCGTAAGTCCCTGTTACTCCGTAGAGTAGATCCACATTAGGTTCTTGGCCGTTCTTCCCGTGTTCTTCGCCGTTCATCGCGAGCCCTTGGTAGATTTCATTTTTACCACCCTTCTTGATCTTTAGACTGTATAGACTGTTGCGGTAGTTGTTTCACTTCCATTCGCAATGTACATAGATCCCCTTTTACTGCATAGAGGCTCCGTTCGAACCCGCGAACTTCTTCTGCGTCTGTTTTAGGTCTAGAAATTTTCCTCTTAAGTCGACCATTTTGATCCAAATTAGTTACTGCGATGTGTGAAACCTGTTTTCACCACACTTAGTAAAAACTGCATCTGTTGAGTCATGGCGGCTTACATGTCCGACTCAAAGAAGCCACGCGCCGTCAAATTTTCCGGCTCATTTATGATAAAGCTGTAGACAATTGAATTACTCTCAATACCACCAGTGGCTTAGATAACCCGATGCATTTAGCTATATGTCATTAGGCCCCTTTCATAAGCCGCCACTTTAAACATTGAACTGTAAATTTCCTCCGGCTTATAATTAAACCGGACATTTCCTTTTATCATAGGCTTCCAACTTTCACCATGCCTCCCAAAGCTCCCAAAGCACCCATCACATGCAACTGGATGAGGTCCAACGTCACTGACGAAACCTTAGCAGACTTTGTGAAAACGGGTTACCTGCCCAAGAAGGACGTCATGTCTTACCGCGCCCCTGACCCGTCAGAGGAGAGACCACAGCCAAAGGACGGGGAGGTGGTAATATTTGCGGATCACATGAGCCGGGGCTTCGCACCGCCCGGCTCAAAGTTCTTTAGAGATGTGCTGAATTTCTTTGATCTGCGGCCACAAGACATAGGACCCAATTCCGTGTCAAACATATGCAACTTCCAAGTATTCTGCGAAGTCTACCTTGGAGAAGAGCCCAGCCTTCTGCTCTTTAGAGAGCTATTCTATTTGAACCGCCAGAATGAGTGCGCCAATGGACCAAGCCTGGAACTTGGTGGAATCTCTATTCAACGCCGGAGAGACTGCCTTTTTCCTTACGCCGAGCCGCCAAGCCACCCAAAGGATTGGAACCAGACGTGGTTCTACTGCCAGGACACTTCGCCGGCTGACGAGAGCCCGCTGCCCGGCTTTCGTCCCTCGCGCCTGGAACCAACTCACCCTTTGTCAGACAAGCTATCGCAGGCGGAGCGCCAACCTCTGATCCCCACCATCAACAAAATCAAGGCTCTCCTGGGAAACGGCCTCAATGGAATTGATCTGGTCCGGGTCTGGATCTCGTGGCAGGTGATCCCCTTGAGCCGCCGCCCCAGCTTAATGTGTGAATACACAGGCCGGAAAGATGACCCCCTGCGACACAGCCGCAACGATCTTCCTAAAGACGTTGCTGAAGACATGACCAAGGCCCTCTTGAATGAGAGCTTGGCAGACTGCGGGAGGACCGGCTTAAGCCCCTTCTGCAAGACCAACCCGGCTCCAGCGGTAAGCCGCTGATCTAAACATCTTATTTTCTCCTTTAGATAGTTTTCATCTGAACCTTTAAGAAATCTTCATTGTATTTTTTTCAGGCTGATGATAAATTCTGGAAGGTCAAGTATGACCATGAGGCGGCCAAGAAGGCCAGGAAGGCTAAGAAAGCCGCTAGGAGAGCCACTCCCCGCAAGAAGGGAAGCAGGCCTACTGCTTCAGATCTGCTCCAACTAAGCGACAGCTCCGAGTCAGAGGTAACCCCTGAACCTGTAAGCTCTTGCTGTATTTCTTGTTTATTTCTGTCCACCTTATCAATACTGTTCATCAGCAGGATGACACCGGAGCAAGTAACCCGGTGATTGAAGAGGTAATGACACTTTCCTCCGACTCGGAGCCCTTGCCAAGGCTAAAAATCCGAAGAGTAACCCGGAAAGTAAGATTTTCACATCTTTTAGCTTATCAAGATCCTCAATTTCTTTTGAAGCGACAGATTCATGAGAGCCGGCGGCATACCCGGACCAACAAGGACGCTGACCTCTCCTCCAGTTTACCTGAAGCGTCGAGGAAACGCCGGACCGAGGTTATCTCCCACTTGTACCCTTTTCATCCTTTGGCGGGTGTTATACGTCAACCGCTCAATTCTTCTAATTCAAACTATCAGGAAACCTCACCTTCCTCTGGTGACTCGATGCAATCAAACCTGCCGGCCTTCAAGACCGTACCCGGGTAATGATGATCATCTCTTGTTGTGCTTATATTTACTCATACTTTTGTACTAACCTTTTTGTCCTTTCAGTGCCCAGGCAAAGCTCAGCAAGAGGGCGAAGAAGAACAAGCCGGTCGAAGAGCCGGACTTGCCTGAGCCGGAGGTTGCAGCTCAAGAACCGCCAGTTTCCTCTGCTCCTGAAGCCACCGCTCCAACCGATAAGCCAATCACAGAGACTTCTGCTAACCCGGAGACCTCCAGCCTGGCTCAGCCGGCCAATGACCCGGACGTGGTAATCACCCGGACGGAGTTTGTTGAGCCGGGAAGACCTACTGCTGGCCAAGTGCTCCGCCAAGGAAGAGTTGCTAGAGCGCCGCCGGGCCAATCTGGACCTCACCAACTATGCTCACTTGAGCATCGGAGAGATCGTCTCCGGCTATGTTAGTCAGGTGCACAAGAGCCGGGATTTGGAGATCGACATGGTGAATCAGATACAGCAGAAGTCTGAGGTACCACTCTATTGCTTACCGCATAGTTATCTTTACCATACTCTAGCCCCCAAGTCTACTACTTATGATAGAATATGTTGTAGACTTAAGTTCCGGCTTACTTCCATGAACCGGTAATTTGTAGATGGAAACTTTCAACATGCATTAGCCCCCAAGTGCCAAGTGTCTTTGCTTGGAAAGTGCTTGGGACTTTAAAATCGCATAACAATTGTTCAGGCTATAACCTAGAAATTGTGCAGGCCGCTTGCAAAAAATTTGAAACTGATATCTCTGAGCTGAAGAGCAGCCTGAAGACTCAGGAAACTGAGACCCGGAAGGCCAATGCCAAATTTGAGTCCAGTATTGCTGCTCAAGAGAAGCTGAAGAAGAACTTTGAAGCTGAAAGGAAAACTTGGGCCGAAGAGAAAGCTACTCTGGTGAGTCGGGCTGAACAGGCAGAGAAGGCTCTATCGGAGAGAACCGCCGAACTCTCCGGCTTAAAATGCCACGTGTCACAGATGGTCGCCGCAATCTTCGGTAAGTCATTCCACCGGCTCTCGTCAAGTTTATAATCTTGATGTCTCATAACTCCCATCATTGCCAACGGCTTATCTTACTCTGTTAAACAGGCCCCAGAAGCGCCAACCTCAATCAGAGCGTGCTGACCAAGCTGAAGGCCGTGTACACCCTGGTGGAGCAACTCTACACCGGGTCACAACGCGCCTTGGCCGTGGTGGCCCTATCCAATGAGGTTCCGACTCACCTGGCGGAAGTACTTTGCCGGTTGGCCGTTCTTCCTCAGCGTGTTCAAGAGCTGCGACGGGCCTCTGCAAGAGCCGGAGCCATAGCTGCTCTGAGCCAGGCCAAGGCTTTCCTTCCAGAGCTAGACCCGGCGGACATTGCCCTTAGCTACCCCAGCTTGAAGGAAGACGGCACCCCTTTCGACCAAAAGGACTTTGCTGCTTGTGTGAAGATCGTGCGCCCGGTGGCCACCCTGATTGGGAATGACACTGATCTGACCAAGTACCAGCTGGGCTACGATGCAGAGAATCAGAGGATCCCCACTTCGCGTTATGAAGCCATCAGCTTAGTCCCGCCGACTCGTAAGCACACCTTTGCCCCGGACATTAACCCGGCCGGGTTAATTGACGAGGAAGCTCAGTTTGAAGCTTTGAGTGGCATTGACTGGAAATCGTCAACCTTCCAGGTCTTGGGAACAGCCGGAGGAGCGGAGAGGGATGAGCCGGAAGCTTCAACTCGACAAGCATCTTAACTTGTAGGCGGCTCATGACGACTTCTTGAAAACAATGCCTCATCTTTTGGACTCGGGGAGTCTTGTAATAGAGTAGGATCAATATTTTAACTTTGTCGTGCCATCGTGCACCTGTTGAATGCTTAACTCCATTTGAAGTGGCTTCCTTATATTCTTCCGGGTCATAATTGATCATTCATTTTCCTTAAGCTCAAATAGTTGTCTTTAACTACCCTGCATAGAAAAACAAATCACAAGTCTCCTGGCGGTTTACCGTACTGAGAAATCATCGTCTCATATATATAACCCGGAATATGAATCTAAGTCACCCAAGACCGGTCCTCAATTAAATCCTTGATATAACCGTAATAACATACTTACAGGCCTTCAAATTCACTTCCGGTTTGTATAACCCGGATAATAAGGTTGGTACCTCAACTCCGGTTTACCTGTCTTGATAATATTGATTCCGTGTAACTAACCTTGTGAATCAAAGTTAAGTCGGCGGAATAAGAACCGCCATGTACACTGTTGATACAACCAGAAGAACTTGTTGTAAGCCGAAAAATCAAAACTTAGGGGCTTCCGGTTCGAATACGACCAGAGACCCGTCCCAAAGGGGTTAAGCTAAGATTCGAATGCGATCACATAGCCCCCAGTGGTTTTGGCGATGCCAATCAAGAGGGTACCGATAGCTATGTTCTCTTGGGTTCGAATACGACCCATGTTTGAACAGGAAGCCCCCAAATGACCTTGAGAATTGTTTAACGACGCTGATTCGAATACGATCCACGTCGGTTCCCAAAGGGGGTTGAGCCATGATTCAAATATGATCAAGGAAAACTCCCCAATGAGCTCGGCACTTTGCCAATCAAATGGGTATCGACAGCTATGTTCTCTTTGGTTCGAATACGACCTATGTTTGAACAGGAAGCCCCCAAGTGACTATATTACGTACGGCTAGATTCGAATACGATCATAAGCCGGATCCACCTCCAAGTTACCATGTGATCTTGTAACGGAAACAACACATTTACCTTTGGAGGAGAAAAAGGACAGAGGTCCTGCTTTATTGCTTATCATAATATATACATGGCTTATAGAAATATGTACATTACGAGAGCCGGTGGCTCAAGTGTAATAAGGCCGAAGCTGAGCTATGTTCCACGGCCGACGGGTCTCCTCCTCCGACTTGCGTGAATCTTTGCGCTCCCGAATGTCAATGAGGTAATATGACCCGTTGTGCAAGTTCTTGCTGACCACAAAGGGTCCTTCCCAAGGCGGGGATAGCTTGTGCGCATCTGTTTGATCTTGGATGAGCCGGAGCACCAGGTCACCTTCCTGGAAGACCCGGGACTTAACCCGGTGACTGTGATAATGGCGCAGGTCTTGTTGGTAAATCGCTGAACGAGCTGCGGCCACGTCACGCTGTTCGTCCAACAAGTCAAGAGCATCTTGGCGCGCCTGTTCATTATCCGCCTCAACATAAGCCGCCACTCGAGGCGAGTCATGACGGATGTCACTGGGGAGGACTGCTTCTGCTCCATAAACCATGAAGAAAGGCGTGTAACCCGTAGACCTGTTAGGAGTAGTGTTGATGCTCCATAACACGGAGGGTAACTCCTCCACCCAACAACCCGGCGTCCGTTGCAAAGGGACCAAAAGTCGGGGCTTAATGCCCTTCAAGATCTCCTGATTAGCTCTCTCAGCTTGACCATTGGATTGAGGATGAGCCACTGATGAAACATCAAGTCGAATATGCTCTCGTTGACAAAACTCCTCCATGGCGCCCTTGGACAGATTGGTACCATTGTCAGTTATAATGCTGTGTGGAAAGCCAAAGCGAAATATCACCTTTTTCATGAATTGAACCGCCGTGGCCGCGTCACACTTGCTAACTGGCTCTGCTTCAACCCACTTTGTGAACTTGTCAACTGCCACCAAGAGGTGGGTCTTCTTATCCTTGGACCTTTTAAAAGGCCCAACCATATCAAGCCCCCAGACTGCAAATGGCCAAGTGATTGGTATCATCCTCAGCTCCTGAGCCGGCACATGAGCCCGTTGTGAGAACCTTTGGCAACCATCACATTTACTGACCAAGTCCTCCGCATCAGCATGAGCCGTCAGCCAATAAAAGCCATGACGAAAAGCTTTGGCCACAAGGGATTTTGAGCCGGCATGATGGCCACAACCCCCTTCATGAATCTCACGCAAGATCTCTTGGCCTTCCTCAGGGGAGACACAACGCTCGAACGCTCCCGTAACACTGTGGCGATGCAACTCACCATTGATAACAACCATTGACTTAGACCGCCGGGTTATTTGTCTGGCCAAAGTTTCATCCTCAGGCAAATCTCCCTGGGTCATGTAAGCCAGATAGGGCACTGTCCAGTCCGGGATGATGTGGAGAGCCACCACCAATTGTGCCTCCGGGTCAGGGACAGCCAAGTCTTCCTCTGTAGGCAACTTAACAGAAGGGTTATGCAAGACATCCAGGAAAGTATTAGGCGGCACCGGTTTTCACTGAGAGCCCAGCCAGCTTAAAGCATCAGCCGCCTCGTTCTTCCTGCGATCGATGTGCTCTACTTGGTAACCCTGAAAGTGTCCAGCAATGGCATCAACTTCACGGCGATAAGCCGCCATAAGAGGGTCCTTGGAATCCCACTTGCCCTATACTTGTTGAGCCACTAAGTCCGAGTCGCCGAAGCATCTTACCCGGCTCAAGCTCATCTCCTTAGCCATTCGAAGACCATGGAGCAAGGCCTCGTACTCAGCCGCATTGTTAGTGCAAGGAAACATCAACCGTAGCACATAATGGAACTTGTCACCTTTAGGGGAAGCCAATACAACCCCAGCCCCCGAGCCCTCCAATTGCCTGGACCCATCAAAGTGAATAGTCCAATATGTGTTATCCGGCCTTTCTTCGGGCACTTGTAACTCTGTCCAATCGTTGATGAAATCCACCAAGGCTTGAGATTTAACAGCAGTGCGTGGTACGTACTTCAGACCATGAGGCCCGAGCTCTATAGCCCACTTAGCCACTCTTCCTGTAGCTTCTCTGTTTTGGATGATATCTCCAAGGGGAGCAGAACTAACCACAGTGATAGGGTGACCCTGGAAGTAATGCTTAAGCTTCCGGCTTGCCATGAACACACCATAAACAAGCTTCTACCAATGTGGATACCACTGTTTGGACTCGATGAGCACTTCACTGATGTAATAAACCGGCCGCTGAACCGGATGCTCCTTGCCCTCTTCCTTGCGTTCCACCACCCCAACCACACTGACGGCCCGTGTGTTAGCAGCTACATACAGCAATAAAGGCTCCTTGTCAACCGGAGCAGCAAGGACCGGGGGCTCAGGCAGCTGTCTCTTCAAATCCTCAAAAGCAGTATTAGCAGCATCATTCCAGACAAAGTTATCAGTTTTCTTCATCAACTGGTACAATGGCATGGCCTTCTCACCCAAGCGGCTTATAAACCGGCTTAAAGCAGCGATACGACCCGCCAGGCGCTGGACGTCGTTTATACATGCTGGCTTAGCCAGAGAGGTGATTGCCTTGATCTTCTCCGAGTTAGCTTCAATACCTCTGTTAGAAACCAAGAAACCCAAGAGCTTGCCTGCAGGAACACCAAAAACACACTTGGCCGGGTTAAGCATCATCTTGTAGGCCCGGAGATTATCAAAGGTTTCCCTCAGATCATCTATCAAGGTTTTCTCTTCCCTGGACTTAACCACAATATCATCCACATAAGCATGAACATTGCGCCCAATCTGGTTATGAAGACAGTTCTGCACGCAACGCTGATAAGTCGCCTGTGCACTCTTGAGCCCAAAAGGCATAGACACATAGCAGAAGGCTCCAAAGGGAGTGATGAACGCCGTCTTCTCCTGGTCCTTAACTGCCATTTTAATCTGATGGTATCCAGAATAAGCATCCAAGAAACTTAAGCGCTCGCAACCCGCCGTAGCATCAATGATTTGATCAATACGGGGAAGAGCAAAAGGATCAGCCGGACATGCCTTGTTTAAGTCCGTGTAGTCCACACACATCCGCCAGGTGCCGTTCTTCTTGAGTACGAGCACCGGGTTAGCTAGCCACTCCGGGTGAAAGACTTCAACAATAAAACCGGCCGCCAAGAGCCGGGCCACCTCTTCACCAATGGCTTTTCGCCTCTCTTCATTAAACCGCCGAAGGAATTGCCTGACCGGCTTAAATTTCGGATCAACATTGAGAGTGTGCTCAGCGAGTTCTCTAGGTACACCTGGCATGTCAGAAGGCTTCCATGCAAAAATGTCTCTATTCTCACGGATGAACTCGATGAGCGCGCTTTCCTATTTTGGATCCAGATTGGCACTGATGCTAAACTGCTGAGATGAATCACCTGGAACGAAATCAACAAGCTTAGTCTCATCGGCCGACTTAAATTTCATTGCCGGCTCATGCTCCGTGGTTGGCTTTTTCAGAGAGGTCATATCTGTTGGGTCGACATTGTCCTTGTAAAATTTCAACTCCTCTGTTGCGCAAACAGATTCTGCATAGGCTGCATCACCTTCCTCACACTCCAAGGCCACCTTCCGGCTGCCGTGAACCGTAATGGTCCCATTGTGACCAGGCATCTTGAGCTGTAAATACACGTAACACGGCCGTGCCATGAACTTGGCGTAAGCCGGCCGCCCAAATATGGCATGATACGGACTTCTTATCTTGACTACCTCAAAGGTCAATTTTTCCACCCTGTAGTTGTACTCGTCTCCAAAGGCCACTTCCAACTCGATTTTGCCAACTGGATAAGCCGACTTACCAGGCACCACACCGTGGAAAACAGTGTTTGACTGGCAGAGGTTCTTATCAATCAACCCCATACGACGAAAAGTCTCATAATAAAGAATGTTGATACTGCTGCCTCCATCCATGAGCACCTTAGTGAACTTATATCCTCCCACCTGAGGAGCCACCACCAAGGCCAAGTGACCCGGATTATCAACCCGGGGAGGGTGATCCTCCCTACTCCACACGATAGGCTGCTCAGACCATCTTAAATAGCGTGGAACCGCCGGCTCAACAGCATTGACAGCCCTCTTATGAAGCTTCTGATCTCGCTTACACAGACTGGTGGTAAATACGTGATACTGTCCACCGTTCAGCTGCTTCGGATTGGTCTGATAACCCCCTGCTGCTGTTGATGACCCTGGCCAGACTGCTGATTAAAGCCCCCTTGACCGTTCTGAGGATTAGAATTTGAGCCGCCGCCCGGGCCATGAAAACCGCCAGCGCCTGGGCCGCCGCCCAGGCCATTGTTACCGTTAAAGGTATTGGAATTCTTAAAGGCCTTCATGATCATGCAATCCTTCCATAAATGAGTAGCTGGCTTCTCCCTAGAACCGTGCCTTGGACAAGGCTCATTGAACAGCTGCTCCAGCGTCGGGCCTGACCCGCTGGCTCGGGGAGGTGGCCTCCCCTTGCATCGCTGGTTATTACCCTGTGAGCTGGCGTTGGCCACGAACTCCATGCTGCCGTCGACCTTACGCTTGCCACCTCCTTGGTTCCCCGGGTTATGCTGAGGACCCTTGCCATTGCCGTTCTTCTTTCCCTTCCCTGTCCTTTCATCATCTGAAGCGGGGTCCTTGGTACTATCAGAGTCGGCATATTTGACGAGAGCCGCCATCAGCGTACCCATATCATTGCAGTCGCGCTTAAGCCGCCCGAGTTTCATCTTCAGGGGCAGGAAACGACAATTCTGTTCCAACATTAAGACTGCAGAACCGGCATCCATCTTATCAGATGAATGTATGATCTCTTTGACCCGGCGAACCCAGTGTGTCATAGACTCACCCTCCTGCTGTTTATAGTTAGTCAAATCCATAATTGACATGGACTGCCTATAGGTATCCTTGAAGTTTTGGATGAAACGGGCTTTCAGCTCAGCCCAAGACCCGATGGAATTTAGTGGTAGCCCTTTCAACCGAGTGCGGGCAGTCCCATCTAACATCATGGTGAAGTACTTGGCCATCTCAGCTTCACTGACCTCCAACAATTCCATGGCCATCTCGTAACTCTTGATCCAGGCCCCGGGTTGTAAATCAGCCGTGTAATTAGGCACCTTCCTCGGACCTTTGAAGTCCTTGGGTAGACATTCATTACGGAGAGCCGGCACTAAACAAGGGACACCTCCGGTCCTCGTAGGGATACCCACGTCGACGGAAGTCGTCGGGTAAGCCGGGGGTGTCTGGTAAGCCGTCAACTGAGGCGCCGGCTCCGCCTCTTGTCGCGCTCTGTCTTGGTCCGCTGCGTGAAAGACTCCATTATGAGCCGGGCCATGGCCAGGGGGCGGGTCATGGCGTCGGACATTACTTGAGCCGGTCGCAGAGACCATGTGTCTGCTGTAACTCGGACTCCGACTTGGACGAGGGGTTGAGTGGATCCTGTCCCGGCTGTAAGAATACGCCTCCTGCTGTGCCAGCGCTGTCTGACGGAGTACTCTGACCCGGCGGGTTTCAACAGCCGTTGGAGAGTCGCCGTCAATTGGGAGAGCTGCCAGCCGTGCTGCTGCGGCGACCATGTTCTCCAGCGGGTTAGCATAATGACCCGGTGGTATTGGCACGTACTGAGGCGGGGCAGGGTTCACTCGGGGAGGCCCCATCACTTGTGGCTGAACAGGGGTCCCAGACCCGGGCACTATGACCCCCGGCGGGTTACTAGACCCTGCACCTGGCGTGTTGAAGAGGTTTCGAGGATCGTAGACCGGAGGGAGTCGAGATTGGGCCTTTTGATGCCTCCTTCTCATGACCTCATTGGACGCGTTCTGATCCATCGTGAGCCGGAAGGACTGCGCCTGAATCAGCTGAGTCTGGGCGTCGAGAGCCGCCCTTTCCGCAGCCATCCTGATCCCTTCCGCTGCCAGATCCTCCTTGGCTTTCACTAGATCTAATTTTAACTGCGCCACCTCCGCGTCATGCTGAGCTTGATCCGCCGGGTCGACCGTGGTGGTCAACAGGGCCGTCATCTTGTCCGTGAGATCCATCAGCACCTGAGCCGGCGAGGGCACCGGATTTCCTGACCTAGCCGCAGGGTTTTGAACAGGCTGTGCACCGGCCATGAAGATTCCAACCCGGCTCGGTGGCTCAAAAGGGTCCGGAATACTGTCACCATCGGAACAGCCCCTGAGCCTGCCATCTTGAAGTTGATACAACGAGTTTGACTCATCTGTGGACGATTCGCCGTCAGAGCCGACGGCCGTCTCATCACCAGATCCATCAGATCCCTCCATGGACACATCCCACAAAAGCATGCCTCAAGGCAGGCAGGGCCCGGACGGGTCGTGCACGCTGAGCCGTCTCGATGAGATCGGTGCAAAGATCCGGCTCGGGGCCCGGCTCACCAATCTTGCCAATGAAGACATGAATTCCGCCGAAGGGGACCCGGTACCCGTACTCCACTGAGCCGGCGTCGGGGCCCCAGTTTGCATCGTCGATGTAGAGCTTGCCGCGACGACTCTTGGTCATTCGGCCCACAGCGTATCCCTTGAGCCCTTCGAAGCTGCCCTTCAAGAACTCAAATCCACCATGCGCTGGCCCCATGGTGGGCGCCAACTGTCGTGGAATTGTCACGGCAGATGTCCTCGAGCTAGGACTTAGTCGTGGAGCCATCGCAGCTAGGAAGCTTGAAGGGGTTAAACAGGACAAGGAACACGAGGATTATACTGGTTCGGCCCCTTACAGTGAAGGTAAAAGCCTACGTCCAGTTGAGGTGGTATTGATTAGGATTTCGATGACCAGGGAGCTTAACTGCTATGCCTGGCTCTCGACGAGATCTTTCTTGTCCCTAAACCGCCGCCGGGTCGTCCCTTTATATAGAGAGGTTGACGCCCAGCAGCTCTCAGAGTCCCGGCCGGCTCATAAGAGTGCCCGGCTCGGACTCTCAACTATTCTTGCCTTACACTACAAGTTCTATCATAATGGCGGTTGTAACTACGGGCCTTAAGCCATATCCGGGTCTTAAGCCCATCTTTGGCCCGCCGTCTTCAAGGTTGGCGCCGGGCTTCAGGCGATGACCATTATGAGTAACCCGGCCCCTCCTGGCGGGTGACTCTAAGGTTTATATCCTCAACACATGTGATTATGTCTCCTTCTTCGGAGGTGGTGATGATGTAGTTGTTGATGACGTAGGCTTCTTCCTTAATTTGCGCTTGAGGATAGAATTTTGCTCCCTTAGGTCATCGATCTCCTGCTCAAGGCTTAATATCCTTTTGCATAGTTCCTGTTTGTTCTCCTGCAAGAGGTGAAAAGGGATAAACTCGATCTTAGGTTTCTTTGCTCTATCAGGGAGGCTTGACTTTTTAAACTCCACATGCATGTCCCCAGGTTGAGGTAATGGGACTTCATCTTCATCCGAGCTCGTCTCCTCCTTTCCCTTAGGCTCGTAGTCTTGTTCTTCCTCTGTGGTCCAACCACAATGCTCCAAGTCCCCATAGACCTTAGGGTCTGTGTTGGGGATATTACCACTGGGCGTAAACCAGCCATGAGAGGCCGGGTTAATTTCATAAGTAGTTCATCTGTATCTAAAGCCCATGAAGACAGACGGTGACGCTCCATGAAGGCCCAGGGCCCAAAGCCGGTTTAAGGCGTGTAGACACAAACCGGCATTGAGATGTAAACTTGTGTTGTAAGATATACGTAGCAAAGACCGAGCCGGACACGATTATGAGCCGGCCTCGGAGTCTGTAAACCGACGGGCGTCAACCCATGTATATAAGGGGACGACCCGGCGGCGGTTCAGGGACAACAGACAACAACTCGAGACTCAGGCAAAGCGTATTCGCTCCCTGGTCATCGAAACCCCATCAATTCCATCACAACTAGACGTAGGCTTTTACCTTCATCGAAGGGGACGAACTAGTATAAAACTCTCTTGCGTTCCTTGTCCGCTTTAACCCCTTCAAGCTAACCCGTAGTGATGGCTCCACGACTAAGTCCTTTCTCTAGGATATCTGTCGTGACAAAACCACGACAGTTGGCGCCCACCGTGGGGCTATCGCACGATGGTTTCAAGTTCTTGGAGGGCAGCTTCGAAGGACTCAAGGGTTACGCTGTGGGGCGGATGACCAAGAGTCGTCGCGGCAAGCTCTACATCGACGATGCAGGCTGGGGCCCCGAGGCCGGCTCAATCGAGTACGGGTACCGGGTCCCCTTTGGTGGCATACACGTTTTCATTGGCAAGATCGGTGAACCGGGCCCTGAGCCGGACATCTGCACCGACCTCGTCAAAACGGCTCAGCGTGCGAGATCTGCCCGGGTCAAGCCTGTCATGAAGCGTGCCTTCGTGGGGGTTATCCATGGAGGTGAATCTGAGGATAGATCGGAATCTGGTGGTGAGACCGTCGTTTATTCCGGCGACGAGTCATCAACTGGAGAGACCGAGTCGTTATATCAGTTACAAGATGGCCGGATTGGGGGCTGCTCCGATGGCGACAGTATTCCGGACCCCTTCGATCTGCCAAACCGGGTGGCGATCTTCATGGCCGGCACGCAACCAGCGCTCCACTCTTCAACCGCAGCGGCGATGATTTCCGGGTCAGCAGCGGCGGCAGCGGCTGGGGCAGGAGGCCCTGTGCGACCGCCAGCTCAGGTTCTATCTGATTTGTTTGATGCGTTGGCAACGCTGATGGCGGAGGTTAACCCGGCGGATCAGGATGCACACAATGTGGAAGTCGCGAAAGTGAAATATCAGATCACCCAGGCAAAAGCTGACTTAGCAGCTGAGGATACCAGGATAGCCGCGGAGCGGGCCGCTTTGGATGCACAAGCTTACCGGATTATGCTGGATCAGAGTGCGTCGAACGAAGTCCTGAAGAGGAGGCACCGATCTCGCCTGCCGCCGGTTTACGACGCTAGAAATCTCTTTAACACCCCAGGGGCAGGAACCAGTAATCCGCCGGTGGTACCGGGCAGAGGCACCCGGAGCAGGGGCGCCGGTTCAGCCACATTTGGTGGATCCGCCTCGTCAGAACAACGTTGTGGTACCTCATGTCCTTACACCACCGGGTCATTATTCTAACCCAATGGACAACATTGTCGCTGCCGCTTCATGGCTGGCGGCCATCCCGATCGAAGGCGATTCTCCAGCAGCGGTCGAGACGCGTCGGGTTAAGGAGCTTCTTCAGACAGCCTTGATTCAATAGGAGGCTTATTCATAGAGTCGCGATCGGATTCATTCCACTCCCCGTCCAAGCCGGAGTTACAGCAGGAGTATGGATGAACCAGCAGTGTCAAGCAATGCGCGGAACCGTGATCCGCCCCGTGGCCATAACCCGGCAGGTGGTGCCGGTGATGCTCAGGATGTGGTGGACCGGGCTCGGGCACGCAGAGAGGCCGAGTTAGCAGCGCAACACGAGGCCCGTCAGCTTACTCCGGTTCGTCCAACCACATCGGTGGAACCAGGAGTTACCTCTAGTTCCTTGGGAGTGCCATGTCTTGTCCCGGCGTTGCGCAATGTGCGCCTGCCCAAAGATTTCAAGGGCCCGCGCAAGGTGCCGAATTACACCACTGATTTATCCCCTGAAACATGGGTTGAAAGCTATGAGATGGCCATGGAGATGCTGGACGTGGATGATGCGGCATGTGCGAAGTACTTCACCATGATGCTAGAAGGAACGGCCCGCACTTGGCTAAAGAGTTTACCGGCTAATTCTATCAGGTTATGGGCTGAGTTGAGAGCCCGGTTTGTTCAGAATTTGAAGGATACGTGCAAGCAGCCCATGTCAATTGTGGACTTAGCTGCCTGTGTCCAGGAGGAAGGAGAGTCAACAACCCATTGGGTGCGCCGGGTTTCGGAGATTTTGCATTCATTAGACCGCATCAACGCTGACACCGCAGTTTTAACATTGGAAGGCAATTGCCGGTTTCAGCCCTTGAAGTTGAAGTTGGGACGGCTCAAACGTCATTGTAATGACATGGGAACCCTCATGGCTGCACTGGTGAAGTATGCCGACTCTGATAGTACCAAGGATCCCGAGTCTGACGATGACAAGACAGGGAAGGGAAAGAAGAGCGGCAACGCCAAGGGGCAGCACCACAACCCGGCAGGTCATGGAAACGGCGGCAAGCGTAAAGCGGAGCACGGTTTAGACTTTGTGGCTAACACTAATACGCACGACAAGGGCCAGCGGCGTAAGGGTAAACCACCCTGGCGGAATGGAATGTCGAATCCTAATCCGGACCGTTTGTCGTATCTGTTGAACCAGCCCTGTCCAAACATGGGACGAAGGAGGAACCATCTACACACCTCTGGAAAGATTGTTATATCATGCAAGAGTTCAAAAATTCTGACTCTTTCCGGTATGATCATGGATCAGGAGGCGGTTCGGGCTCTGGCTCTCATGGGCCGGGTTATGGCAGAGGAAATTCCGGTTCGGGATTCCATGGCAATCAGGGTGGACACAACAATCAAAGTAATCAAGGTAACCAAGGTGGCTATAATCATCAGGGCAATCAGCAGCAGCAGTCGGGTTACCAGAGCAACCCGAAGCAGTTGAATAGCGGACAGTATCATGTCTTCGCCACTAGCTTGGACAAGCGCGATCAGAAGCTTCATAAGAGGATGGTGAATGCCGTTGAACCGGCGGTGCCCCGTTATTTGCGCTGGTCCGAGCAGCCCATTGTGTGGAGTAGGGACAATCATCCACCCCGGGTTGACAATCCGGGTCATCTGGCTCTGGTGGTGGCACCTCAGGTGGGAGGTTATAAGTTCACTAAGGTGCTCATGGATGGAGGGAGTAGTATCAATATCCTTTATTATGAAACTTTCTGTCGCATGGGGCTAACAGATAAAAATCTTAAACCGTCCAATACGGTGTTCCATGGTGTGGTGCCTGGTAAGTCGGCATATCATGTTGGTAAGATAGCTCTGGAGGTGGCTTTTGGAGATGAGCATGACTCGACATCGGAAACCTTGACCTTTGAAGTGGTGAAAATCAGAAGCCCGTATCATGCCCTATTTGGACGGCCAGCTTATGCTAAGTTTATGGCACGGCCTTGTTATATCTATCTACAGCTCAAGATGCCGGGTCACAAGGGAACTATAACCATGCATGGGAGCCGCAAGATTGCCCTAGAATGTGAGGAAGGTGATGCGGCTTATGCTGAGTCGGTTTGTGCAACAGAGGAGTTGAAGTTTTACAAAGACAATGTTGATCCGGCAGATATGACTTCATTGAAGAAACCAACTACGGAGCATGATCCGGCCTTGAAGTTTAAATCGGCTGATGAGACTAAACTTGTTGACTTCATGCCTGGCGATTCGTCCAAGCAGTTTAGCAACAGTGCTAACTTGGATCCGAAATAGGAAAGCGCGCTCATCGAGTTCATCCGTGAGAATCGGGACATCTTTGCATGGAAGCCTTCTGACATGCCTGGTGTACCGAGAGAACTCGCTGAGCACACCCTCAATGTTGATCCTAAGTATAAACCGGTCAAGCAGTTTCTCCGCCGATTCAATGAAGAAAGACGCAAAGCTATTGGAGAAGAAGTAGCCAGGCTCTTGGCAGCTGGATTTATCATTGAAGTATTCCATCCTAAGTGGTTGGCTAATCCGGTGCTGGTCCTCAAGAAGAATGGCACTTGGCGTATGTGTGTGGACTACACAGATCTCAACAAAGCTTGTCCAGCAGATCCTTTTGCCCTCCCCCGTATTGATCAGATTATTGATGCTATGGCGAGTTGTGAGCGGTTAAGTTTTTTGGATGCATATTCTGGTTATCATCAGATCAAGATGGCAGTTAAGGACCAGGAGAAGACGACCTTCATAACTCCCTTTGGAGCCTTCTGCTATGTGTCCATGCCCTTTGGGCTCAAGAGTGCACAGGCAACTTATCAACGGTGTGTGCAGAATTGTCTTCATAAACAGATCGGCCGCAATGTTCATGCCTATGTGGATGATATTGTGGTGAAATCAAGGAAAAAGGAGACATTGATTGATGACTTGAAGGAAAACTTTGATAACCTGCAGGTTTATAAAATGATGCTTAATCTGGCCAAGTGCGTCTTTGGTGTACCTGCAGGCAAGCTCTTGGGTTTTTTGGTGTCTAACAGGGGCATTGAAGCTAATCCGAAAAAGATCAAGGCCATCACCTCCTTGGCTAAACCAAAGTGTATCAATGATGTTCAACGCATGGTAGGCCGGATTGCCGCGTTGAGCCGGTTTGTCAGTCGTCTTGGTGAGAAGGCCATTCCTTTGTATCAGATGCTGAAGAAAACGGATAACTTCGTCTGGAGTGACGCCGCTAATGAAGCATTTGAGGACTTAAAGCGGCAGCTAGGTAATCCGCCGATTCTCGCTGCTCCGGTTGATAAAGAACCGTTGCTGCTATATGTGGCAGCTAATGCTCGGGCTGTTAGTGTGGCTATTGTAGTGGAGCGCAAGGAGGCAGGAAAGGAATTTCCAGTTCAGCGGCCAGTTTACTATATTAGTGAGGTACTCATTGAATCCAAGCAGAGGTACCCGCATTGGCAAAAATTGGTGTATGGGGTTTTCATGGCAAGCCGGAAGCTTAAGCAGTATTTCCAAGGTCATCCCATCATGGTGGTCAACTCTGCTCCTTTGGGGGATATAATCCAGAATAGGGAGTCAACTGGTCGAATTGCTAAGTGGGCTATCGAGCTCGGGCCTCACGGGTTGAAATACATACCCCGAACGGCGATCAAATCTCAGGCACTTATGGATTTCATCAATGATTGGACAAAGTTACAAGCGCCATAAGAAAAGCTGGATCACACGTATTGGACTATTCATTTCGATGGGTCCAGGCAATTGGAGGGCTCGGGGGCTGGAGTCATGTTAACTTCCCCACAAGGTGATAAATTTTGTTATGTTCTCCGTTTAATGTTCCCTTGCACTAATAATGCAGCTGAATATGAGGCATTACTCCATGGTCTTCGGATGGCTAAGGATATGAATCTCAGCCGGGTTAAATGTTTCGGTGACTCGGATTTGGTGGCTCAACAAGTGTCTGGCACTTGGGATTCCAAGGACCCACTAATGGCAGCATATCGTCGTGAGGTGGATATTGTTGCAGGTCACTTCAAAGGTTATCAGGTGGATCATGTGGACCGGTGGAAGAATGAAGCAGCAGACGCTTTAAGCCGCCTGGGCTCCCAACGTAAACCGGTTCCACCTAATGTCTTCCTGGATGTTTTGCATAATCTGTCCGTCAAGCTCCCTGGTGAAGAGGCTTTGGCTATTCCTGATCCGGAAGCTCAGTTGGTGGCGGCTCTACATGTTATCCCGGATTGGACGGTTCCGTATCTGGCATATATGAACCAGGGCGAGTTACCAGAGGATGAAGTTTTGGCCAGGCAGATAACCCGGCGGTCCAAGTCCATGATTATTATCAATGAAGAGTTGCACCATTGCAGTGTGACAGGGGCGTTTCGACGCTGTGTATCTCCTGATGAAGGTCGTGAAATTTTGCGTGAGATCCACGAAGGAGATTGTGGACACCACGCCGGTTCAAAATCTTTGGTGGCCAAGGTGTTTCGTCACGGTTTCTATTGGTTGACAGCTCATGCTGATGCCGAGGACTTGGTTAAAAGATGTGATGGCTGTCAGAAATTCTCACGACGTGCTCATGTACCAGCTCAAGAATTGAGGATGATTCCAATCACCTGGCCGTTTGCAACTTGGAGGCTGAATATGGTTGGGCCTTTCAAGAGGTCCAAGGACAAGAAGACCCACCTTTTGGTGGCGGTTGATAAGTTCACAAAATGGGTAGAGGCAGAGCCAGTTAGTAAGTGTGACGCGGCCACGGCGGTTCAATTCATCAAAAAGGTGATTTTTCGGTTTGGCTTTCCACACAACATTATAACAAACAATGGTACCAATCTGTCAAAGGGTGCCATGAAGGAGTTCTGTTAACGTGAGCACATCCGACTTGACGTGTCATCAGTGGCTCACCCCCAGTCCAATGGTCAAGCGGAGAGGGCCAATCAAGAGATCTTGAGAGGCATCAAACCCCGGCTTATGGTTCCTTTGCAACGGACGCAGGGTTGTTGGGTTGAGGAGTTATCTTCAGTGTTATGGAGCATCAATACCACACCCAACAGATCGACAGGCTACACGCCGTTCTTCATGGTTTATGGAGCGGAAGCGATTCTTCCTAGTGACATCCGTCATGACTCGCCTCGTGTAGCGGCATATGTTGAAGCGGATAACGAGAAGGCATGACAGGAAGCTCTTGACCTGTTAGATGAGGAGCGTGACATGGCGGCAGCCCGTTCGGCAATTTATCAGCAAGATCTGCGTTGTTATCATAGCCGCCGGGTTAGAACCAGAACCTTTCAAGAAGGAGATTTGGTGCTTCGACTCATCCAGGATCAGACGGATATGCACAAGCTATCCCCCCCTTGGGAAGGGCCTTTTGTGGTCAGCAAGGATTTGCACAATGGGTCATACTACCTAATCGATGTTCGAGAGCGCAAAGACTCACATAAATCGGAGGAGGAGACTAACCGGCCGTGGCATATTGCTCATCTTCGGCCCTACTATACTTGAGCTACAGGCTCTACTTATGTATATATTATGACATTGTATATATTATGATCAATATAATAAACCGGAACCTCAACTAAAGCGGGGTATCTGTTGTTTTCTTACATCACGTGTGGTTACATGGAGCTTACAAAGCGGCGTCCGGTTTACCCCTTGATTTAGCTTCTTAAAGCTTGATATCAGATCACTTGGGGGCTTGGTCGTATCCGAACCATAGCTACACCTCTTGATCGGCGCAATGCCACAGGATCACTTGGGAGCATGGTCGAACCCGAACCATGACTACGCCTCTTGATCGGCGTAAAGCCACAGAATCACTTGGGGGCTTGGTCGTATCCGAACAATAGCCACGCCTCTTGATCGGCGTAATGCCACAACATCACTTGGGAGCATGGTCGAACCCGAACCATGACTACGCCTCTTGATCGACATAAAGCCATAGAATCACTTGGGGGCTTGGTCGAACCCGAACCATAGCAATGCCTTTTGATCGGCGTAATGCCACAGCATCACTTGGGGGCTTGGTCGAACCCGAACCATAGCAACACCTCTTGATCAAATTTGGGGCCTGGCAGCCCGTGAAAAGCCTCGACTACAACGGTTTTATTTGCCTTTTGCTAAGTTTCTTTTTCTTTTGCTAAGATTTGTGATGTTTTCAAACCAGTGTTTATCAACCCGGTTGGGCTGTCAACTACAAGTTGTCAGTACATGACCAAGTTATAATCCGGAGACTATCAGTCCGGTCTGGTTTTGACTCATAGTCACCAGTATGGAATAAGCCGGTGTTTATCACAACCCGGAACGGTTTTGTTGTAAACCGGCATTATATAACAGGAGATACTTTTACTCTGGATTAAGGTTATTACCTTCATTACAAGGTTGGTCAGCCAACACTATGCCTAAAGGTCGCAGGTATCATATATTTCCATACTTGGTTATCTTTTACAACCTTGGTTATAAAACTTGGTCATATATATATAGTTGGGTATCATGACCCGCTCGGTGGTAAACCGCCAGGGCATTTTAAGCTTTTTATCTGCAGGAACAATTGGAATAAATAGCTATGGATTATGAACATCATATCTCAAAGCATGGCGGATTAACACGCATCAGTTGTAGATAAATATGCACGAAGGCATAACAGACCAAGTGTTTTAACTAGCCTATTACAAGGTGTTTCAGTACTCAAAGGAATAATTGTTTTTCAATAAACATTGCAGTATGGAAGGTTAAACCGGCCACCGGGTTATGATCACTGAGCAGCTTGACCTAACGGCTGCGGGTCATCTTGCACCGGTTCTTCTTCGTCCCTACCCAACGGCTGGAAGTCAACAGTTGTCCAGTCGATCCCAGTTAAAGCTTGGAACACAGCTTCGTTGCTTATAAGGGTGGACGGTTCAATATCAGGGGCGTAAGTGTGCTTACGGATTGGAGGGATCAGGCTTTGAGTTTCAAGAGCTGGTGCAGCAACCCGCTTGTTATTGATATCATAACTCGCGTGATAATGTGAAAGATCAGCTTCTTCAGCAAGTTGACAAGCCAGTGGACGTACTTCCCGGTTTATGGCGCGGAGATCTTCAGTGCAAAATTCTGATCCATCCTTTTTCAAGCTTGGGTAGCCCTTAGCCACGTCCGTCGGATGAAGATCATGCACCCATGCTTTTGCCCGGGTTAGCGCGGTCAGAGCGCCAGCCCTTGCAGCAGACCTCTTCAGCTCTTCTATCCGGGCAGGCATCATAGATAGCCTGTCTAGGGTATCCTTGATCAACGTCGGGGGTGGCTTATTGTGCGAAGCGGTGCAGATATTCCGTTGTGCGCCGGTATAAAGTTGCTCTATCAGCGTGTAGGCAGCTTTCAACTTCTTCTGCACATCTGAGCCCAGATGGCTAATGCGGGTTCCTGTATCATTACAAACATCAGTAAACCGGCAACGCATGAGAGGATATGTTGAAAGCATAAAGGAAGGATGCTTACCAAACACAGCAGAGGTCATAGCATGCACTTGCCGCTTTACACCAGTCAGCTCGTGAACCACCGGTTTAAGAGCGGATTCTGCGTTTTCAGCCCTTTTTATCAAAGCGGCTTTTTCAGTTTCCCAATCCGCCCGTGTAACACCCCGCATGTAACTTTCCATATTTGTAACTCCAACTCTTGCCATTTTCGGCTATGTGATATGATATTCCCTCCGTGGTCGGGTTTTGTCTTTCGTTTTGGATTTTGTCCATGTCATGCATTTCATATCATGTCATCATGTGCATTGCATTTGCATACGTGTTCGTCTCATGCATCCGAGCATTTTCCCCGTTGTCCGTTTTGCAATCCGGCGCTCCTATCTCCTCTAGTGCATCCCTCTTGTTTTCTTTCGTGAGCGGGTGTCAAACATTCTCGGAATAGACCAAGGCTTGTCAAGTGGCCTTAGTGTACCACCCGGAGACCACCGGTCAAGTTTCGTTCCATTTGGAGGTCGTTTGGTACTCCAACGGTTAACCGGGCATCCGCAAAGTCCATTTGTGTGTGCAGCAAAACCCCCCCTAAAAACCAGCCCAAAACCCCTCCAAGTCATCTCCATGCTCTAGGTTGTTCGATCACGATCGTGTGGGCGAAAACCGCACCTCATTTGGAGCCTCCTAGCTCCCTCTACCTATTTATATGTGAGTCCCCCCCGGAAAACAAACGCAGACGAAACCCTAACCCTCGTCCCTCCGCGCGCCGGACACGTGCGCCCGGCGCCGGACAAATCGCGCCACCGCCACGTCAGCGTCCGCCGCCGCCCGTACCGCGCCGGCCCGCGGAGCCCACGTCGGGCCCCCGCGAGCCCGCGCCGCCCGCGCCTGCCCCGCCGTCCACCGCGCCGCCGCGGCCTCCCCGCCGCCGCCGCGCCGGCCGGCCCCGCCGCCTCGCCGCCCGCCCTCCGCACCGCCGCCGCGCCCGCCCGCGCCGCCGCGTCGCCGGCCGCCGCGCCGCCGCCCGCCGGCGACCGCGCCCCCTCCGGTCGCCGTCCCCGGCCGGCGCCGCCTCTCCCCTGCGCCCCGACCTCTCCTCCGCCCTCCCTCCGCCGCCGACTGCTTGCTCCGGCGAGCTCGAGAGCTTCGGCCTCGATCCGATCTGAGATCTACAGTGCGTTGACTTTTCCCGATCCCGAGTTTTCTCTAAGTCATTTTACTTCACATTGCATGCCCATGTTCATCACTGCATAACTCTTAGTACATAGCTCCGTTTTGCGCGTGTAATATGTCAAATTGTTCGTCTCGTGATGCTCTACATTTTGTTCAATTTCACCATGTTCATTAGAAGCCATCTTGATGCCCAAATCTCTAGTGCAAGAGTGCTAGTTGCTGTTATCTGCTGGTTCTTAACAGAACTTAGAGATTTGTCATTTTTGTATCATTTAATCTGTGCATCTTATGGGCATGAGCTCTACATGTGTTTTGTTGTATACCATGCCATATTTCCAGTGGTGTATGCCATGTATTTTTGTGATCTATGTGGTGACTAGCACGAGCATGCAAACTAGGCTCCGTAATGTTTCTGATTTCAGGCACTTAGTGATTTCTCCAAGTCTTTGTCTGCTGTTATTTTGTTGCCATATAAACTTGATGCTACAGAGAGATCCATGCATATTTTGGAGATATTCAGTAAGGATGTTTTGTAGTTATAGTTGCAGTTGATCCATTCCTGCCCTTGTTTGTAATTATGGAGTACCATAGTATGACTCAATCGTGCTCTACTTTTGCTATAAAATATTTCTGGCAGATTGTCAACATGATATGCAATTTTGCCAAGCTTGTTGTAGTTGATCCATACATGCTATGCTTTTGTTCTTGCCATGGATACCTTAATAAACATGCCATCTGCTGTAGGTATGCTATTTTTGTCATGTATTGCTTTGTGGTGAGTGCATCAAGCTCACAAACATGCCTTCATATTATTGTTTCTGCCATACTCTGTTTTCTGCTAAGTCTGAAACCTGTTAACGAAAGTTGCTATGTTTACATGCTTGCCATCATATCTTCTGGTCCTTTTTGGCTTATGGTCATTAAGGGACTTTTGTCATATGCATTTAGTAGAATACTGCCATGCCTTGTTTTGCCATGTTAGATTCCTGTAGCATGTAGTTTTCGTGCTCTGAACATTGCTACCTGATGCTGTTTCAGACATGTCCAGTAATTTCACTGTGTGTGAATCTGTTATCTTTTGCACTTTTGCCAGGCTTGTTTGAGCTTGATATGTTGTGATCTAGCCGTAGCTCAGTGTTCATCTTTTGTCAAGCATGTCCTGTAGATTACTGCCATATGCTTTGTTGCTATGTTGTAGTGCTGTAGCATTGTTCCTTGTTGCATTTTAAGTGCTATCATGCTGTTAATCGCAGATTCGTGTCATTCTTGTTTTGCTTGCCGTTTGCAAACCGTGCATCCGTTTCCGGTGATCTTTATATCGATTTCGACCAAAATCATCTCATCTTTCCAGTGGCATGCTTGGTTTGCCAAGTTACTGCCTTGTTCATCATTTTCCTTCCGGAGCACGCATATGCATCGCATATCATATCTTGCATATCTTACATGTTTTGCATCCGTTGCTTGTGTTATTGTTTTGGGTAGATCCGGGAGACGAGTTCGTGAATGAGGAACCTGTTGAGTACGCTTACGAGGATCAAGCTTTCGACAACTCTGAGAACCTTGCAGGCAAGATGACCACCCCTCGAAATCACTTCTATCTTTGCTTTGCTAGTTGTTCGCTCTATTGCCATGCCGCGTTACCTATCACTTGCTATATCATGTCTCCCATTTTGCCATGTCAGCCTCTAACCATCCTTTCCTAGCAAACTGTTGTTTGGCTAAGTTACCGCTTTTGCTCAGCCCTTCTTATAGCGTTGCTAGTTGCAGGTGAAGTTAAAGTTGTTCCATGTTGGAACATGGATATGTCGGGATATCACAATATCTCTTATTTAATTAATGCATCTATATATATTTGGTAAAGGGTGGAAGGCTCGGCCTTATGCCTGGTGTTTTGTTCCACTCTTGCCGCCCTAGTTTATGTTATACCGGTATTATGTTCCTTGAGCTTGCGTTCCTTACGCGGTTGGGTGATTTATGAGACCCCCTTGACAGTTCGCCTTGAATAAAACTCCTCCAGCAAGGCCCAACCTTGGTTTTACCATTTGCCACCTAAGCCTTTTCCCCCGGGTTTTCGCGAGCCCGAGGGTCATCTTTATTTAAACCCCCGGGCCAGTGTTCCTCTGAGTGCTGGTCCAAACTAGAGCCACTTGCAGCGCCACCTTGGGGAAACTCGAGGATTGGTTTTAGTTGTACGTAGTGTTCATCCAGTGTGCCCTGAGAACGAGATATGTGCAGCTCCTATCGGGATTTGTCGGCACATTCGGGCGGCTTTGCTGGTCTTGTTTTACCATTGTCGAAATGTCTTGTAAACCGGGATTCCGAGACTGATCGGGTCTTTCCGGGAGAAGGTTTATCCTTCGTTGACCGTGAGAGCTTATGATGGGCTAAGTTGGGACACCCCTGCAGGGTATTATCTTTCGAAAGCCGTGCCCGCGGTTATGAGGCAGATGGGAATTTGTTAATGTCCGGTTGTAGAGAACTTGTCACTGACCCAATTAAAATACATCAACTGCGTGTGTAGCCGTGATGGTCTCTTCTCGGCGGAGTCCGGGAAGTGAACACGGTCTGAGTTATGCATGACGTAAGTAGGAGTTCAGGATCACTTCTTTGTCATTGCTAGATGACGACCGTTCCGTTGCTTCTCTTCTCGCTCTCTTTGGCGTATGTTAGCCACCATATATGCTTTTGCCGCTGTAGCTCCACCTCATTGCACCATCCTTTCCTATAAGCTTAAATAGTCTTGATCTCGCTGGTGTGAGATTGCTGAGTCCCCGTGACTCACAGATTCTACCAAAACAGTTGCAGGTGCCGACGATGCCAGTGCAGATGATGGGTTCGATCTCAAGTGGGAGTTCGACGAGGAACGTGGTCGTTACTATGTGTCTTTTCCTGATGATCAGTAGTGGAGCCCAGTTGGGACGATCGGGGATCTAGCATTTGGGGTTATCTTATTTTCATTTGGATTTTGACCGTAGTCGGTCTATATGTGTGTATTTTGGATGATGTATGACTTATATTTATGTTTTGTGTGAAGTGGCGATTGTAAGCCAACTCTTTATCCCATTCTTGTTCATTACATGGGATTGTGTGAAGATGACCCTTCTTGCGACAAAACCACTATGCAGTTATGCCTCTAAGTCGTGCCTTGACACGTGGGAGATATAGCCGCATCGTGGGCGTTACAGCCCGCTCTTTGTTGAAGCCCTCTTTTAGTTTTTCCATAGCGCCTAGAGCGCGGGTCAACTCTTCCTTCACTTTGGAGGCTTTAGATTGCTGGGTTTTGATGTTCTCCTGCAGATCAGCGGTTTGGCTTTCCTTCTTGCTCAGCTCCGCCTGTAAAGAGACAGATACATAATGAGTTGACAGTACATATTTGAAGTACCAAGCACATAACAAGTTATGCCCTTAGTACTTGGGGGCTAATGCATATTTGCGTTTACTCAGAAATTTTTGCAAGTCCCAAACACAATACCAGTATTAAGCTTGGCACTTGGGGGCTAATGTGTGTTTGAAAAGCTATTGATATGGGAGTTCTTCTACAGTCCCGGTTCATCTTTATAAAGTTAAACCGGCCCTTGGGGACTATACCGGCGAAAGAACAGTATGGAAAATTTTAAGGAACCGGTTCATCTTAACAAGGTAATCCGGTCCCTGGAGGCTAAATAGGCAAGGTTAAGTTATGACAAAAGTCCCGGTTTAGATTGGTATCATAAACCGTCACTTGGGAGCTACTACGTGCCGATGAACTGCAATTGGACAAAGGAGAAAAAACAGTAGTTACCTCATATCGCTCCTTCATCAAGTTTACCAAACTAGCTTCATAGTCACGACTGGTATACAGACGGTTCAAGAAGCCAGAGTGAATATCTTGAGCATTGAGGTTGGCGAAGCTTGATAAATCCGCATTCCATTTGCCTTTGCCGATAGCAGAGAGATCATCCTTGGCAGTATGCTTTGACAAAGCTACAGGGTTGCCTGGAGTGGAGTGGCCAGTGCCAGTAATCATAACATCATCATCTTGTTCATCTGCAGCTCTTGCCGGAGTTGGCGGTTTATCAGTATCCTTCGTTGGACTGACCGGTTTGTCACCAGTTCGGACAGGGCTGGTTGGCCGGTCTGCTTGACTTGTAGTATCAACTTGCACTTGTTTAGCAAGGAAATCATGGTCTTGAAGCGGCGGATCGTGAAGCATGGCGTCAGCATCGGTTTCTTCTAGATCTGGAGTTGTTTCCGGTTCAGCAGCTACATTTTCATCAACCGGTTTGTTCAACCGAGCTTTCTTGCTGGGTCTTGGCTTGGCGCTGCGAAAAGATAAGACATAAGGATCAGTACAATATGAAAAGATAACATATCAAGAATAAAGACATGTGCATAACTCACCCAGGAACTGTTTTGAGAGGTGGAAGCTGTGTGGCCGAAGACTCGCCAGAGGATGAGTGAGAAGTACCCTGATAATTTGAATCAGACGGGTTAAGAGGCTGGCGAAAACAACCTGCTTTTGGGCATGAAGTATCAATGGGATAAGAGACCTCTGATCGGCGTTTCCGAACCGGACTGTTCGGTAAACCGGTGGAGGTAACTACCTGGCCACTGTGCTGGGTTGTACGGCGAGCTTCGTGCTGCTGCGTCTTCAAAAGAAAGTTTGGATCCAAATAAGCAAGAGGGTGAGAAAATTTTACTTTCCGGTTTGCCTCACGGATTTTTGATGTTGGCAGAGGATCTGAATCGGAGGAAAGAATAGTTACCTCTACGTCCTCAGCATGGCTGCCTTCAGCGGCGTCCTGATAATAATCATTGTCAATGAGATGTACAAAAAATGAACCAAGAGAGTCAAGTTCTACCTTTGATTCCGGATTACGCACATTGTCATCAACCGGTAGATTGGAGGATGCAGTGGTCCTTCTCTTGGCAGGTTTCTTGACAACCTTGGTCTTTGGACGAACTGGCTTGGCCGGTTTGTCTTGCGGTTTTGCCGGTTTATCTTGTGATGGTTTCTTGTTCCAGAACGGATCATCACCCTGTCAGAAAAATAATCACACTTTCAGATAGTATTTAGACAGAAGCAAATTCAGATACAAAGGATTATATGATTCTTACAGCTGGTGGTTTATTGAAGGTGCAGAAAGGGAGTAGCCCGGTTTGGGCATAGACGGCCTCCGGTTCGTTCAGTATTTTCTTTACAGCCTCAGTGACTTCGTCATCTATAAGCTGAATGTCAATGTGCCGCTGAGCATCCTTCAAACTCCCTGTGTACTCACACATCAAACCGGGGCGCCGGCTTAAGGGCAGAATGCTCCAGCTTATCCAGCAACGAGCAAGATCGACTCCTGTCAAACCGTTCGCCATGAAGGCTCTAAGCTTCGAAAGTTGGGGAGCATAGTTGGCCCGTTCTCTTGCTGTCAGCCTCTGAGGAAACGAGTGTGTGTTGCTCAGGCGTTCAGGGCGGTAACCCGACAGGGGTTTTTCGTCAGATGGAGAGGTATCCATGCAGTCAAACCAAGTTTGGTTCCACTCTTTGGGGTGACTGTGGAGTTTGGGATGGGGGAAGGTGACTTCTTTTCTCTTCTGAACCGCCATTCCGCCCAGTTCGGTATTGGGTCCATCTGAGAACTCGGTGCAACGGTTTAAATGAAAGAAATCCCTAAACAGTTTGACTGTAGGTTCCTCTTGCAGATAAGCTTCACAGAATACTTGGAAGTGGCAGATATTGGTAACAGAGTTGGGACCAATGTCTTGAGGGCGCAGCTGAAAATTGGCTAGCACATCTCGGAAATTTTTTGAACCGGGAGGGCTAAAGCCTCGTCCCAGATGATCAGCAAACACGATTACTTCTCCATCCTTGGGTGTAGGAGGATTCTCCGGGCCAGGGACCCTCCAGTGGATGACATCTTTCTTGGCTAAGGCGCCCGTTTTAACAAGGTTGTTTAATTGCTCCTCGGTTACTCGAGAGGGAGCCCAATTGCACTCATAAACTTGTTTAGCCATGACAAGGAAAATCTGAAACATGAGTATTACCGGTTTAAGATTTACAGTGGACAACTATACAGCGGTATGAGGATACTAGGCATATTGGTAAACCGGAGTCTGGCAATGGAACAGTGTAATGCATTGGCGGTTCAACAGGGGACTAATGGTATCTACCGGGTCATCATTTTTTCTGTGAGGTTAAACCGGCCAATCTGGTATTCAAAGGGTGTAAGAGAAGGAAGAAACAAGTTTCACATCTTGCTATGGTAATTTCAGATCTACCGCGCATGGGAAAAACAAAATATATTCTGACCTAAATTCCAGTGTACTGAAGGTTCACCAAGATGAGATGAGTTGGATATCAAACAGGTGCTGAAACTGCTAAAGCATGAGATCTATGTAGTTTAAACTACTACCGCACGAGACCTATGTGGTTTTTGGATCTAACCCACGGATATAAACAAGGGAAAAGAAGGGCGGCGACGAACACTGATGAACGACGGAAACCCTAAGCGCAAATATATGGTAAGAGAAAGGGGAGACTTACGGATGCTGTTGAGCAGCGGCGGCGCGCGGAGGAGCTCTGGTACGATCAGGTCGATGCAGCGGCCAAAGTTGGTGCAGCGGTCGAAGGTTGACGGCGGCGGCTGAGATCGAGGGTTCGGGCATCGCGAGGATGAAGATGAAGCGAAGAGACACGAGGGGGAAACTGGAAAGACCCCCTGGCCCTATTTATAAGGAGATAAACGACAGATGCAAAAATCGAGGAGCCGGATTTCTGGATAAGGTAATGCTGTCGCCTCGATTGTCGGAGGCTCGTTAATGACAGGTGACGTCACGGCGGTTTACCAAGATCCTAGAAGATGATGTCAAGGCGGTTTACAAGATTGTGTGAAGATGTTGAAGAAGAAATTTTCTCAAGTATTGAGGATTGACATGAACCAATTCAAATCAATCTGGGGCCTAATGTTGGGGATATTACCACTGGGCGTAAACCGGCCAGGAGAGGCCGGGTTAATTTCATAAGTAGTTCATCTGTATCTGAAGCCCATGAAGACAGAAGGTGACGCTCCATGAAGGCCCAGGGCCCATAGCCGGTTTAAGGCGTGTAGACACAAACCGGCATTGAGATGTAAACTTGTGTTGTAAGATATACGTAGTAGAGACCGAGCCGGACACGATTATGAGCCGGCCTCGGAGTCTGTAAACCGACGGGCGTCACCCATGTATATAAGGGGATGACCCGGCGGCGGTTCAGGGACAACAGACAACAACTCGAGACTCAGGCAAAGCGTATTCACTCCCTGGTCATCGAAACCCCATCAATTCCATCACAACTAGACATAGGCTTTTACCTTCATCGAAGGGGCCGAACTAGTATAAAACTCTCTTGCGTCCCTTGTCCACTTTAACCCCTTCAAGCTAACCCGTAGTGATGGCTCCATGACTAAGTCCTTTCTCTAGGACATCTACCGTGACAAAACCACGACAGTCTGCAAGGAAATCAGCCACATAGCTTTCTCCCTCCGAATCCTGGGACAACATATTGCTCTAATCTGCGGTAGAAACAACTCAAAACAAAAACAGAGGATTTCGTCATGGTACGGTGGTCAAAACCTTCAGGAGATTATATAATGAATTTTACCGACCAAAAGAAGTATCGTGCAAGAAAACAGAGTCCGGAGGGCACACGAGGTGCCCACGAGGCAGGGGGCGCGCCCAGGGGGTAGGGCGTGCCCTCCACCCTCGTGGACGCCTCGTGTCCTTCCCGGACTACTTCTTATTTTCCTATTTTCTTAAATATTCCGAAACAGAGAAAAATTGCTATTAGAACTGTTTTGGAGTCGGTTTACTTACCGTACCACATACCTATTCCTTTTCGGTGTCTGAAGCGTTCTGGAAAGTGTCCTTCATGTACTCCTCCGGGGTTACGGTTTCAATAACATTATTTTCAACATTTATGGGGTTACCTGAGATATAATGTTTGATTCTTTGACCGTTCACCACCTTCGGATTCGTGCCTTCGAAGTTGTTGATTTTTATGGCACCAGAACGATAGACCTCCTCGATAACGTAAGGGCCTTCCCATTTAGAGAGAAGTTTTCCTGCAAAAAATCTTAAACGAGAGTTGAATAGCAAAACATAATCACCTACATTAAACTCACACTTTTATATCCTTTTGTCATGCCATCTTTTGTTGGAAATATGCCCTAGAGGCAATAATAAAAATGGTTATTATTATATTTCCTTGTTCATGATAATTGTCTATTGTTCATGCTATAATTGTGTTATCCGGAAATCGTAATACATGTGTGAATACATAGACCACAACGTGTCCCTAGTAAGCCTCTAGTTGACTAGCTCGTTGATCAACAGATAGTCATGGTTTCCTGACTATGGACATTGGATGTCATTGATAACGGGATCACATCATTAGGAGAATGATGTGATGGACAAGACCCAATCCTAAGCATAGCACAAAGATCGTGTAGTTCGTTTGCTAGAGCTTTTCCAATGTCAAGTATCATTTCCTTAGACCATGAGATCGTGTAACTCCCGGATGCCGTAGGAGTGCTTTGGGTGTACCAAACGTCACAACGTAACTGGGTGACTATAAAGGTACACTACAGGTATCTCTGAAAGTGTCTGTTGGGTTGACACGGATCGAGACTGGGATTTGTCACTCCGTGTGACGGAGAGGTATCTCTGGGCCCACTCGGTAATGCATCATCATAATGAGCTCAATGTGACTAAGGAGTTAGCCACGGGATCATGCATTACGGTACGAGTAAAGAGACTTGCCGGTAACGAGATTGAACAAGGTCTTGGGATACCGACGATCGAATCTCGGGCAAGTAACATACCGATTGATAAAGGGAATTGTATACGGGACCTCGACATCGTGGTTCATCTGATGAGATCATCGTGGAACATGTGGGAGCCAACATGGGTATCCAGATCCCGCTGTTGGTTATTGACCGGAGAGTCGTCTCGGTCATGTCTGCATGTCTCCCGAACCCGTAGGGTCTACACACTTAAGGTTCGGTGACGCTAGAGTTGTAGAGATATTAGTATGCGGAAACCCGAAAGTTGTTCGGAGTCCCTGATGAGATCTCGGACGTCACGAGGAGTTCCGGAATGGTCCTGAGGTGAAGAATTATATATAGGAAGTCCACTTTCGGCCACCGGGAAAGTTTCGGGGGTTATCGGTATTGTACCGGGACCACCGGAAGGGTCCCGGGGGTCCACCGGGTGGGGCCACCTATCCCGGAGGGCCCCATGGGCTGAAGTGGGGAGGGGAACCAGCCACTGGTGGGCTGGTGCGCCCCCCTGCGCCTCCCCTGCGCCTAGGGTTGGAAACCCTGGGGTGGGGGGGCGCCCCACTTGGCTTGGGGGGCAAGCCACCCCCTTGGCCGCCGCCCCCCTCAGATGGGATCTCCAGGGGGCCGGCGCCCCCCAGGACCCCTATAAATAGTGGGGGGAGGGAGGGCAGCAGTACCATAGCCCCTGGCGCCTCCCTCTCCCTCCCGTGACACCTCTCCCTCCCGCTTGCGCTTGGCGAAGCCCTGCCGGGATCCCCGCTACTTCCACCACCACGCCGTCGTGCTGCTAGATCTCCATCAACCTCTCCTTCCCCCTTGCTGGATCAAGAAGGAGGAGACGTCGCTGCTCCGTACGTGTGTTGAACGCGGAGGTGCCGTCCGTTCGGCGCTTGGTCATCGGTGATTTGGATCACGACGAGTACGACTCCATCAACCCCGTTCACTTGAACGCTTCCGCTCGCGATCTACAAGGGTATGTAGATGCACTCCTTCCCTCTCGTTTCTAGTAAACTCCATAGATGGATCTTGGTGATGCGTAGAATTTTTTTTAAAATTCTGCAACGATCCCCAATAGTGGCATCATGAGCCAAGCCTATGCGTAGTTACTATGCACGAGTAGAACACAAGATTGTTGTGGGCGTAGATGTTGTCAATTTCTCTTGCCACTACTAGTCTTATCTTGTTTCGGCGGCATCGTGGGATGAAGTGGCCTGGACCGACCTTACACGTACGCTTACGTGAGACAGGTTCCACCGACTGACATGCACTAGTTGCATAAGGTGGCTAGCGGGTGTCTGTCTCTCCCACTTTAGTCGGAACGGATTCGATGAAAAGGGTCCTTATGAAGGGTAAATAGAAATTGGCATATCACGTTGTGGTTTTACGTCGGTAAGAAACGTTCTTGCTAGAAACCTATAGAAGCCACGTAAAAACTTGCAACAACAATTAGAGGACGTCTAACTTGTTTTTGCAGCATATGCCTTGTGATGTGATATGGCCAAAAAGGATGTGATGAATGAAATATATGTGATGTATGAGATTGATCATGTTCTTGTAATAGGAATCACGACTTGCATGTCGATGAGTATGACAACCGGCAGGCGCCATAGGAGTTGTCTTTATTTTTTGTATGACCTGCGTGTCATTGAATAACGCCATGTAAATTACTTTACTTTATTGCTAAACGCGTTAGCCATAGAAGTAGAAGTAATCGTTGGCGTGACAACTTCATGGAGACACGATGATGGAGATCATGGTGTCATGCCGGTGATGAAGATGATCATGGCGCCCCGAAGATGGAGATCAAAAGGAGCAAAATGATATTGGCCATATCATGTCACTATTTGATTGCATGTGATGTTTATCATGTTTTACATCTTATTTGCTTAGAACGACGGTAGTAAGTAAGATGATCCCATATAATAATTTCAAGAAAGTGTTCCCCCTAACTGTGCACCGTTGCGAAGGTTCTTTGTTTCGAAGCACCACGTGATGATCGGGTGTGATAGATTCTAACGTTCGCATACAACGGGTGTTGACGAGCCTAGCATGTACAGACATGGCCTCGGAACACACGCAATACACTTAGGTTGACTTGACGAGCCTAGCATGTACAGACATGGCCTCGGAACACGGAAGACCAAAAGGTCGAGCATGAGTCGTATAGAAGATACGATCAACATGAAGATGTTCACCGATGTTTCACTAGTCCGTCTCACGTGATGATCGGACACGGCCTAGTTGACTCGGATCATGTTTCACTTAGATGACTAGAGGGATGTCTATCTGAGTGGGAGTTCATTGAATAATTTGATTAGATGAACTTAATTATCATGAACTTAGTCTAAAATCTTTACAATATGTCTTGTAGATCAAATGGCCCACGTTGCCCTCAACTTCAACGCGTTCCTAGAGAAAACCAAGCTGAAAGATGATGGCAGCAACTATACGGACTGGGTCTGGAACCTGAGGATCATCCTCATAGCTGCCAAGAAAGATTATGTCCTGGAAGCACCACTAGGTGAAGCACCCATCCCAGAGAACCAAGACGTTATGAACGCTTGGCAATCACGTGCTGATGATTACTCCCTCATTCAGTGCGGCATGCTTTACAGCTTAGAACTGGGGCTCCAAAAGTGTTTTGAGAAACATGGAGCATATGAGATGTTCGAAGAGCTGAAAATGGTTTTCCAAGCTCATGCCCGAGTCGAGAGATATGAAGTCTCCGACAAGTTCTTCAGTTGTAAGATGGAGGAAAATAGTTCTGTCAGTGAGCACATACTCAAAATGTCTGGGTTACACAACTGCTTGTCTCAGCTGGGAGTTAATCTCCCGGATGACGCGGTCATTGACAGAATCCTTCAGTCGCTTCCACCGAGCTACAAGAGCTTTGTGATGAACTTCAATATGCAGGGGATGGAGAAGACCATTCCCGAGGTATATTCAATGCTGAAATCAGCGGAGGTGGAGATCAAAAAGGAACATCAAGTGTTGATGGTGAATAAAACCACTAAGTTCAAGAAAGGCAAGGGCAAGAAAACCTTCAAGAAAGACGGCAAGGGAGTTGCCGCGCCCGGTAAGCCAGTTGCCGGGAAGAAGCCAAGGAATGGACCCAAGCCTGAGACTGAGTGCTTTTATTGCAAGGGAAGTGGTCACTGGAAGCGGAACTGCCCCAAATACTTAGCGGACAAGAAGGCCGGCAACACCAAAGGTATATGTGATATACATGTAATTGATGTGTACCTTACCAGTACTCGTAGTAGCTCCTGGGTATTTGATACCGGTGCGGTTGCTCATATTTGTAACTCAAAACAGGAGCTGCGGAATAAGCGGAGACTGGCGAAGGACGAGGTGATGATGCGCGTCGGGAATGGTTCCAAGGTCGATGTGATCGCCGTCGGCACGCTACCTCTACATTTACCTACGGGATTAGTTTTAAGCCTCAATAATTGTTATTTAGTGCCAGCTTTGAGCATGAACATTGTATCCGGATCTCGTTTAATGCGAGATGGCTACTCATTTAAATCCGAGAATAATGGTTGTTCTATTTATATGAGAGATATGTTTTATGGTCATGCCCCGCTGGTCAATGGTTTATTCTTAATGAATCTCGAATGTGATGTTACACATATTCATAGTGTGAATACCAAAAGATGTAAAGTTGATAACGATAGTCCCACATACTTGTGGCACTGCCGCCTTGGTCACATTGGTGTCAAGCGCATGAAGAAGCTCCATGCAGATGGACTTTTAGAGTCTCTTGATTACGAATCATTTGACACGTGCGAACCATGCCTCATGGGTAAGATGACCAAGACTCCGTTCTCCGGAACAATGGAGCGAGCAACCAACTTGTTGGAAATCATACATACCGATGTGTGCGGTCCAATGAGTGTTGAGGCTCGCGGAGGCTATCGTTATGTTCTCACTCTCACTGATGACTTGAGTAGATATGGGTATGTGTACCTAATGAAACACAAGTCTGAAACCTTTGAAAAGTTCAAGGAATTTCAGAATGAGGTGGAGAATCAACGTGACCGAAAGATAAAGTTCTTACGATCAGATCGTGGGGGGGGGGGAATATTTAAGTCATGAATTTGGTACGCACTTAAGGAAATGTGGAATCGTTTCACAACTCACGCCGCCTGGAACACCTCAGCGAAATGGTTTGTCCGAACGTCATAATCGCACTCTATTGGATATGGTGCGATCTATGATGTCTCTTACCGATCTACCGCTCTCATTTTGGGGCTATGCTTTAGAGACTGCTGCATTCACTTTAAATAGGGCTCCGTCGAAATCCGTTGAGACGACACCGGATGAATTATGGTTTGGGAAGAAACCTAAGCTGTCGTTTCTAAAAGTTTGGGGATGCGATGCTTATGTCAAGAAACTTCAACCTGAAAAGCTCGAACCCAAGTCGGAGAAATGCGTCTTTTTTTTTGATACTGGAGAAATGCGTCTTCATAGGATACCCTAAGGAAACCATTGGGTATACCTTCTACCTCAGATCCGAAGGCAAGATCTTTGTTGCCAAGAACGGGTCCTTTCTGGAGAAAGAGTTTCTCTCGAAAGAAATAAGTGGGAGGAAAGTGGAACTTGATGAGGTGATAGTCACCCCTTCCGAACCGGAAAGTAGCGCAGCGCGGGAAGATGTTCCTGTTGTGCCTACACCGACTGGGGAGGAAGTTAATGATGATGATCATGAAGCTTCGGATCAAGTTACTGCTGACCTTCGTAGGTCCACAAGGACACGTTCCGCACCAGAGTGGTACGGCAACCCTGTCCCGGAAATCATGTTGTTAGACAACGGTGAACCTTCGAACTATGAAGAAGCAATGGCGGGCCCAGATTCCAACAAATGGCTTGAAGCCATGCAATCCGAGATAGGATCCATGTATGAAAACAAAGTATGGACTTTGACTGACTTGCCCGATGATCGGCGAGCCATAGAAAACAAATGGATTTTTAAGAAGAAGACGGACGCGGATGGTAATGTTACCATCTATAAAGCTCGACTTGTCGCTAAGGGTTATCGACAAGTTCAAGGGGTTGACTACGATGAGACTTTCTCACCCGTAGCGAAGCTGAAGTCCGTCCGAATCATGTTAGCAATTGCCGCATTCTATTATTATGAGATATGGCAAATGGACGTCAAAACGGCATTCCTTAACGGCTTCCTAAGGAAGAATTGTATATGATGCAGCTGGAAGGTTTTGTCGATCCTAAGAATGCTGACAAAGTATGCAAGCTCCAGCGCTCAATCTATGGGCTGGTGCAAGCATCTCGGAGTTGGAACATTCGCTTTGATGAGATGATCAAAGCGTTTGGGTTTACACAGACTTATGGAGAAGCCTGTGTTTACAAGAAAGTGAGTGGGAGCTCTGTAGCATTTCTCATATTATATGTGGATGACATACTATTGATGGGAAATGATACAGAATTCTTGGAAAGTATAAAGGCCTATTTGAATAAGTGTTTTTCAATGAAGGACCTTGGAGAAGCTGCTTATATATTAGGCATCAAGATCTATAGAGATAGATCAAGACGCCTCATTGGTCTTTCACAGAGTACGTACCTTGACAAGATATTGAAGAAGTTCAATATGGATCAGTCCAAGAAGGGGTTCTTGCCTGTATTGCAAGGTGTGCAATTGAGCACGGCTCAATGCCCGACCACGACAGAAGATAGAGCAAAGATGAGTGTCATCCCCTATGCCTCGGCCATAGGGTCTATTATGTATGCCATGCTGTGTACCAGACCTGATGTAAACCTTGCCGTAAGTTTGGTAGGAAGGTACCAAAGTAATCCCGGCATGGAACACTAGACAGCGGTCAAGAACATCCTGAAGTACCTGAAAAGGACTAAGGATATGTTTCTCGTTTATGGAGGTGACGAAGAGCTCATCGTAAAGGGTTACGTCGACGCTAGCTTCGACACAGATCTGGATGACTCTAAGTCACAAACCGGATACGTGTATATTTTGAATGGAGGGGCAGTAAGCTGGTGCAGTTGCAAGCAAAGCGTGGTGGCGGGATCTACATGTGAAGCGGAGTACATGGCGGCCTCAGAGGCAGCACAGGAAGCAATCTGGATAAAGGAGTTCATTACCGACCTAGGGGTGATTCCCAATGCGTCGGGCCCGATGACTCTCTTCTGTGACAACACTGGAGCTATTGCCCTTGCCAAGGAGCCCAGGTTCCACAGGAAGAGCAGGCATATCAAGCGTCGCTTCAACTCCATTCGTGAAAGTGTTCAAAATGGAGACATAGATATTTGTAAAGTACATACGGACCTGAATGTAGCAGATCCGTTGACTAAACCTCTCCCCAGAGCAAAACATGATCAACACCAGAACTCTATGGGTGTTCGATTCATCACAATGTAACTAGATTATTGACTCTAGTGCAAGTGGGAGATTGTTGGAAATATGCCCTAGAGGCAATAATAAAAATGGTTATTATTATATTTCCTTGTTCATGATAATTGTCTATTGTTCATGCTATAATTGTGTTATCTGGAAATCGTAATACATGTGTGAATACATAGACCACAACGTGTCCCTAGTAAGCCTCTAGTTGACTAGCTCATTGATCAACAGATAGTCATGGTTTCCTGACTATGGACATTGGATGTCATTGATAACGGGATCACATCATTAGGAGAATGATGTGATGGACAAGACCCAATCCTAAGCACAGCACAAAGATCGTGTAGTTCGTTTGCTAGAGCTTTTCCAATGTCAAGTATCATTTCCTTAGACCATGAGATCGTGTAACTCCCGGATGCCGTAGGAGTGCTTTGGGTGTACCAAACATCACAACGTAACTGGGTGACTATAAAGGTACACTACAGGTATCTCTAAAAGTGTCTGTTGGGTTGACACGGATCGAGACTGGGATTTGTCACTCCGTGTGACGGAGAGGTATCTCTGGGCCCACTCGGTAATGCATCATCATAATGAGCTCAATGTGACTAAGGAGTTAGCCACGGGATCATGCATTACGGTACGAGTAAAGAGACTTGCCGGTAACGAGATTGAACAAGGTATTGGGATACCGATGATCGAATCTCGGGCAAGTAACATACCGATTGATAAAGGGAATTGTATACGGGATTGATTGAATCCTCGACATCGTGGTTCATCTGATGAGAACATCGTGGAACATGTGGGAGCCAACATGGGTATCCAGATCCCGCTGTTGGTTATTGACCGGAGAGTCGTCTCGGTCATGTCTGCATGTCTCCCGAACCCGTAGGGTCTACACACTTAAGGTTCGGCGACGCTAGGGTTGTAGAGATATTAGTATGCGGAAACCCGAAAGTTGTTCGGAGTCCCGTATGAGATCCCGTACGCCACGAGGAGTTCCGGAATGGTCCGGAGGTGAAGAATTATATATAGGAAGTCCAGTTTCGGCCACCGGAAAGTTTCGGGGATTATCGGTATTGTACCGGGACTACCGGAAGGGTCCCGGGGGTCCACCGGGTGGGGCCACCTATCCCGGAGGGCCCCATGGGCTGAAGTGGGGAGGGGAACCAGCCACTGGTGGGCTGGTGCGCCCCCCTTGGGCCTCCCCTGCGCCTGGGGTTGGAAACCCAGGGGTGGGGGGGCGCCCCACTTGGCTTGGGGGGCAAGCCACCCCCTTGGCCGCCGCCCCCCCCTCAGATGGGATCTCCAGGGGGCCGGCGCCCCCCAGGACCCCTATAAATAGTGGGGGGAGGGAGGGCAGCAGTACCCTAGCCCCTGGCGCCTCCCTCTCCCTCCCGTGACACCTCTCCCTCCCGCTTGCGCTTGGCGAAGCCCTGCCGGGATCCCCGCTACTTCCACCACCACGCCGTCGTGCTGCTGGATCCATCAACCTCTCCTTCCCCCTTGCTGGATCAAGAAGGAGGAGACGTCGCTACTCCGTACGTGTGTTGAACGCGGAGGTGCCGTCCGTTCGGCGCTTGGTCATTGGTGATTTGGATCACGACGAGTACGACTCCATCAACCCCGTTCACTTGAACGCTTCCGCTCGCGATCTACAAGGGTATGTAGATGCACTCCTTCCCTCTCGTTGCTAGTAAACTCCATAGATGGATCTTGGTGATGCGTAGATTTTTTTTAAAAATTCTGCAACGATCCCCAACACTTTTAACTTTTTCTTTAAACAGTTTGTCATTCTCATAGGCCTGGGTTCTCCACTCATCAAGTGAGCTAATGTCAAATAGCCTCTTCTCACCAGCAAGTTTGAAATCATAATTGAGCTCTTTAATGGCCCAATATGCCTTATGTTCTAGTTCGAGAGGTAAGTGACATGCTTTTCCATAAACCATTTTATATGGAGACATACCCATAGGATTTTTATATGCAGTTCTATAAGCCCATAATGCATCATCAAGTTTCTTGGTCCAATTCTTTCTAGATCTATTAACAACCTTTTGCAAAATCAATTTAAGCTCTCCATTACTCAGTTCTACTTGACCACTAGACTGTGGGTGGTAGGGAGATGCAATTCTATGATTAACTTCATACTTAGCAAGCATTTTACGAAAAGCACCATGAATAAAGTGTGAACCACCATCAGTCATTAAATATCTAGGGACTCCAAACCTCAGAAAAATAACTTCTTTAAGCATCTTAATAGAGGTGTTATGATATCACTACTAGTTGGAATAGCTTCTACCCACTTAGTAACGTAATCAACATCAACTAAAATATGTGTATACCCATTAGAGGAAGGAAACATCCCCATATAATCAAAGCCCCAAACATCAAATGTGTTTCTACACATAGGCTTTTCTTGACGTCTGCTAATATTACCAATCCTTTGACATTCATCACAAGACAAGACAAACTTACGGGCATCTTTGAAGAGAGTAGGCCAATAAAAACCGGATTGCAATACCTTATGTGCAGTTCTATCTCCAGCATGGTGTCCTCCATAAGCCTCGGAGTGACACTTGCGTAGGATCTGTTCCTGTTCATGCTAAGGTACACAACGTCTAATAACACCATCTACTCCTTCTTTATAAAGGTGTGGGTCATCCCAAAAGTAATGTCTTAAATCATAGAAAAACTTTTTCTTTTGCTGGTATGTGAAACTAGGTGGTATAAATTTAGCAACAATGTAATTAGCATAATCAGCGTACCATGGAGCAGTGCGAGGAGCATTTATGACAGCTAATTGTTCATCAGGAAAGCTATCATCAATAGGTAGTGGGTCATTAAGAACATTTTCTACCCTAGACAAGTTGTCTGCAACGGGGTTCTCAGCTCCCTTTCTATCAATAATATGCAAATCAAATTCTTGTAGTAGGAGAACCCATCTAATAAGTCTAGGTTTAGCATCTTTCTTTCCCATAAGATATTTAATAGCAGCATGATCAGTGTGAACAGTTACTTTAGAGTCAACAATGTAAGGTCTGAACTTATCACAAGCGAATACAACTGCTAAAAATTCTTTCTCAGTAGTAGCATAATTTATCTGGGCAGTGTCTAGAGTTTTACTAGCATATTGCATAACATTTAATTTCTTATTAACTCTTTGTCCTAGAACAGCACCTACAGCATAGTCACTAGCATCACACATAATTTCAAAGGGTAAATTCCAATCAGATGGCTGAACAATAGGTGCAGAAATCAAAGCTTTCCTAAGTATTTCAAATGCTTCTACACAATCATCATCGAAGACAAAAGGAATATCTTTTTGTAAGAGATTAGTCAGAGGCCTAGAAATTTTTGAGAAGTCTTTAATGAACCTCCTATAAAAACCGGCATGACCAAGGAAACTTCTTATACCTTTGATGTCCTTGGGACACGACATCTTTTCAATAGCATCAACTTTAGCTTTATCAACTTCAATACCTCTTTCAGAAATTTTATGCCCCAAGACAATACCTTCATTAACCATAAAGTGGCACTTCTCCCAATTCAAGACAAGATTAGTTTATTCGCATCTCTGCAAAACTCGATCAAGATTGCTCAAGCAATCATCAAAAGAAGTTCCATATACTGAAAAATCATCCATGAAAACCTCAACAATCTTTTCACAAAAATCAGAGAATATATCGATCATGCATCTTCAAAAAGTAGCAGGTGCATTACATAATCCAAAAGGCATACGTCTATAAGCAAAAGTACCGAAAGGGCAAGTAAAAGTGGACTTCTCCTGGTCCTCTTTTGACACAGGTATTTGAGAGAAACCAGAATAACCATCTAGAAAGCAAAAATGTGTATGTTTGGATAACCTTTCTAGCATTTGATAAATAAAAGGTAAAGGGTAATTGTTGGGGATATAACTATTGAGTATAAACCGCCCAGGAGGGGGCGGGTTATGCTCATAGTGATTTACCCATATTTGAAGTCCATGAAGACATGGAAGATGGCGCTTTACGAAGGAGGCTTAATAGTAAGGCCCAAAGCCCAAAGGCGGATTAGAGCCCAAAGATGTAAACCGCCATAAGATGTATGACTTGTATTGTAAGATAGGGAAGGGTAGAAACCGAGCCGAACATGTTTATGAGCCGGCCGGGATTCTGTGAACCGCCAGGTGTCAACCTATGTATATAAAGGGACGACCCGGCGGCGGTTTAGGGACAGGAAACAACAACTCGAGGTCCAGGTCAAGCATATTCGCTCCCTGGTCATCGAAACCATACCAATACCACCTCAACTGGATTAGGCCTTTACCTTCACCGCAAGGGGCCGAACCAGTATAAACTCCGTGTGTCCTTTGTCCCGCTTTAACCCCTTTAAGCTAACCACGTCGCAATGGCTCCACGTTTAAGTCCTTTCACTAGGACATCTGCCATGACAAAACCACGACAGTTGGCGCCCACCATGGGGCCAGCGCATGGTGGTTTCGAGTTCTTAAAGGGTAGCTTTGAAGGGATCAAGGGGTGCGCTGTGGGCCGGATGACTAAGAGTCGGCGCGGCAAGCTCTGCATCGATGATGCAGGCTGGGGCCCCGAGGTCGGCTCAATTGAGTACGGGTACCGGGTCCCCTTTGGTGGAATTCACGTCTTCATCGGTAAGATCGGCGAACCGGGCCCTGAGTTGGACATCTGCACCGACATCATCGAGACGGCTCAGCGTGCGAGACCCACCCGGGTTCAGCCTGCCATGAAGCGTGCCTTCGTGGGATTCATCCACGTGGCGGAATCTGAGGATAGATCGTTATCTGGTGGTGAGACCGTCGTTTACTCCGATGGCGAATCATCTACTGGAGAAACCGAGTCGTTGTACCAACTGCAAGATGGCCCGCTTGGGGCTATTCCGATGGTGACAGTATTCCGGATCCCTACGAGCCGCCGAACCGAGTCACGATCTTCATAGCCGGTACACAGCCAGGGCTGAATTCCTCAACCGCCCGGCTCAAGTCTTGTCCGGTTTACTTGATGCTTTGGCAACGCTGATGACGTCCTAGGTTAGCACGGCAAACCAGGACGAGGATAATGCGGAAGTTGCAAAGGTGAGAGACCAGATAGCTCAAGCCAAGGAAGACCTGGCAGCGGAGGACGTGAGGATGGCCACGATGCGGGCCGAGTTGGATGCTCAGGCGCAGCGGATTCAATCGGAGTCCTTCCGGCTTATGCTAGATCAGAATGCGTCGAATGATGTCATGAGGAGAAGGCATCAGACCTGCCTACCTTCGGTTTACGAGGCGAGAAACCTCTTTAACACGCCCGGAGCAGGGACCAATAACCAGCTAGTGGTAAACCGGACTGAAACACCAGGAACGGGGGCGCCGGTTCAACTGCGCACGATGGACCCGCCTCGTCAAGACAATAACCCGCCGCAGCACGTGCCGACGCCGCTGCATGTGCCGACGCCGCTGGGTCATTATTCTAACCCCTTGGATAACATGGTCGCCGCCGCTTCACGATTGGCGGCTCTCCCAGTTGAAGGCGAGTCCCCAATAGCGGTTGAGACACGGCGGGCTAGAGAGCTCCTTCAGACAGCCTTGGCTCAGCAGCAGGCTTATTCGTACAGCCGTGAGAGGATTCATTCCACCCCCCGCCCAAGCCGGAGTTATAGCAGACATATTGATGAGCCGACCGTGTCAAGTAGTGCGCGGAATCGTAATCTGCCTCGTGGCCAAAACCCGCCAGGCGGTGGTGCTGATGCTCAGAACGTGGTGGACCAAGGTAGAGCATGTCGAGAGGCCGAGCTGGCGGCGCAGTACGCGGCCCGTCAACCTTCTCCGGTTCGTCCGACGACTTCGGTCGAGACAGGTGTAACTTTCAGGACTTTGGGTGTGCCGTGTTTGGCCCCGGCTCTGCGTAACGTACGATTGCCCAAGGATTTCAAAGGTCCCCGTAAGGTGCCCAACTACACTGCCGATTTACCTCCCGAGGCATGGATTGAGAGTTATGATATGGCGATGGAACTGTTGGATGTTGATGAGGCTGCATGCGCTAAATACTTCACCATGATGTTGGAAGGGACGGCACGTACTTGATTGAAGGGGTTACCGGCTAACTCCGTTGGGTCATGGGCCGAGTTAAAAGCCCGGTTTATCCAGAATTCCAAGGACACGTGCAAGCAGCCCATCTCAATTGTGGATTTGGCCTCCTGTGTCCAGGAAGAAGGTGAGTCGACAACCCATTGGGTGCGCCGGGTTTCAACGATCCTGCACTCATCGGACCGGATCAATGCCGATTCAGCAGTCTTGACGTTGGAGAAAAATTGCCGTTTTACGCCCCTCAAGCAGAAATTAGGGCGGCTAAAACGCCACTGCAATGACATGGGGACGCTCATGGCGGCTCTGCTAAAATACGCTGACTCTGATGGTACCAAGGACCCCGATTCTGACAATGAAAAGACGGGAAAGGGAAAGAAGAGCAGCAGCACCAGAGGGCAGCAGCATAACCCGGCGGCGAATCAAGGAGGTAATGGTAAGCGCAAAGCTGACAATAGTTTGGACTTTGTGGCAAATACCAATGCACAGAATAATGGCCAGGGTCGTAAGGGTAGACCGCCCCCACAAACCGGAGGATCGGGCATTAATCTTGAGCATCTGTTGAATCAGCCCTGCCCAAGGCACGGTACGCGACAAAGACCGTCTACTCATCTCTGGAAGGATTGTTTCATCATGAAGGAGTTCAAAAATTCAAATCTTTTTCAAGGCAACCATGGACCGGGTGGTGGTTTAGGATCCGGCTCTCAGGGTCTGGGTTATGGTGGTGGCGGTTCAAGCTCTGGATTCCAAGGTAATCAAGGTAATCAAGGCAATCAATATGACCTCTTTGAAAAAGCCAACTATAGAGCATGATCCGGCCTCGAAGTTTAAATCGGCTGATGAGACTAAGCTAGTTGATTTTGTTCCTGGCGATTCATCTAAGCAGTTCAACATTAGTGCTAGTCTGGATCCGAAATAGGAAAGCGCGCTCATTGAGTTCATCCGTGAGAACCGGGACATCTTTGCATGGAAACCTTCTGACATGCCAGGTGTACCGAGGGAACTCGCTGAGCAAACCCTTAACATTGATCCTAAGTTTAAACCGGTCAAGCAGTTTCTCCGCCGGTTCAATGAAGAGAGGCGTAAGGCCATTGGTGAAGAGGTCGTCTGGCTCTTGGCGGCTGGGTTTATTGTTGAAGTTTTTCATCCTGAGTGGTTGGCTAACCCGGTGCTGGTACTTAAGAAGAACGACACTTGGCGCATGTGCGTGGATTATACTGATTTAAACAAGGCTTGTCCGGCTGATCCTTTTGCTCTCCCTCGTATTGATCAAATTATTGATGCTATGGCGGGTTGTGAGCGTTTGAGTTTTCTGGATGCTTATTCGGGTTATCATCAGATCAAGATGGCAGTTAAGGACCAGGAAAAGACAGCTTTTATAACTCCCTTTGGAGCCTTCTGCTATGTGTCTATGCCTTTTGGGCTCAAGAGTGCCCAGGCGACTTACCAGCGGTGCGTGCAAAATTGCCTTCATAGTCAGATTGGGTGTAATGTTCATGCTTACGTGGATGACATTGTGGTGAAGTCCAGGAAGAAGGAGACCTTGGTTGATGATTTGAAGGAGACATTTGACAATCTCCGGGTTTATAAGATGATGCTTAACTCGGCCAAGTGTGTCTTTTGTGTACCGGAAGGCAAGCTCTTGGGCTTCCTGGTGTCTAACAGGGGCATTGAAGCTAATCCGGAGAAGAACAAGGCTATTACCTCTCTGGCTAAACCGAAATGTGCCAATGACGTCCAATGCTTGGCGGGTCGTATCGCAGCTTTGAGCCGGTTTATAAGCCGCCTTGGAGAAAAGGCCATCCCTCTGTATCAGATGATGAAGAAGACGGATGATTTCGTTTGGAGTGATGCTGCCAATGAGGCATTTGAGGACTTGAAGAAGCAGCTGGCTGAACCGCCCGTTCTTGCTGCTCCTATTGATAAAGAGCCGTTGTTGCTATATGTGGCTGCTAATGCCCACGCTGTCAGTGTAGACATTGTGGTGGAGCGGAAGGAAGCAGGCAAGGAGTACCCGGTTCAGAGGCCGGTTTACTACATCAGTGAGGTACTTATTGAGTCCAAGCAGAGATATCCGCATTGGCAGAAGCTTGTGTATGGGGTTTTTATGGCCAGCCGAAAGCTTAAGCAGTATTTTCAGGGTCATCCTATCACTGTGGTTAGCTCTGCTCCTTTGGGAGATATCATCCAAAACAGGGAAGCTACTGGCCGGGTTGCTAAGTGGGCCATTGAGCTTGGAAATCACGGTTTAAAGTATGTGCCTCGTACGGCTGTCAAGTCCCAAGCACTTGTGGATTTCATCAATGATTGGACAGAGTTGCAAGTGCCCGAGGAAAAGCCAGATAACACGTATTGTACTATTCACTTTGATGGGTCCAGGCAATTGGAGGGCTCGGGGGCTGGAGTTGTGCTCGCTTCCCCTCGAGGTGATAAATTTTGTTATGTTCTCCGTTTTATGTTCCCTTGCACTAACAATGCAGCTGAATATGAGGCCTTGCTCCACGGTCTTCGGATGGCTCAGGAGATTAACTTAAACTGGGTAAGGTGCTTTGGCGATTAAGACTTAGTGGCGCAGCAAGTCTCTGGTACTTGGGATTCTAAGGATCCACTCATGGCGGCTTATCGACGAGAGGTGGATGTGATCGCTGCTCATTTCAAGGGTTATCAAGTTGAGCATATTGATCGAAGGAAAAATGAAGCGACTGATGCCTTAAGCCGGCTGGATTCTCAATGTAAACCGGTGCCGCCTAACGTTTTCCTTGATGTTTTGTATAACCCGTCGGTCAAATTACCTACGGAGGAGGATTTGGCTATTCCTGACCCAGAAGCTCAGTTGGTGGCAGCTATTCATGCTATTCCTGATTGGACAGTCCCTTATTTGGCTTATATGACCCGGGGCGAGTTGCCTGAGGATGAGACCTTGGCCAGGCAGATAACCCGGCGGTCTAAGTCAATGACAATTGTCAATGGAGAGCTGCATCATTGCAGTGTTGTAGGGGCTTTTCAACATTGTGTTTCTCCAGAAGAGGGCCGTGAAATCCTGCGCGAGATTCATGAAGGAGACTGTGGCCATCATGCCGGTTCAAAGTCTCTCGTAGCCAAGGCTTTTCGTCATGGGTTTTATTGGCTGATGGCTCATGCTGATGCAGAGGATCTGGTCAGTAAATGTGATGGTTGTCAGAAGTTTTCTCGACGGGCCCATGTGCCGGCTCAAGATTTGAGGATGATTCCAATTACTTGGCCGTTTGCAGTCTGGGGGCTTGATATGGTTGGGCCTTTTAAGAGATCCAAGGATAAGAAGACTCACCTCTTGGTGGCAGTTGATAAGTTCACTAAATGGGTAGAGGCAGAGCCATTGAGTAATTGTGATGCAGCAACGATGGTTCAATTCATGAAGAAGGTGATCTTCCACTTTGGCTTTCCACACAACATTATAACAGACAATGGCACTAACCACTCAAAGGGTGCTATGAAGGACTTTTGTCAACGTGAGCATATCCGGCTTGATGTATCATTAGTGGCTCACCCCCAATCTAATGGTCAAGCTGAGAGAGACAATCAAGAGATCTTGAGAGGCATCAAGCCCCGGTTTATGGTTCCCCTATAGAGGACGCTGGGTTGTTGGGTGGAGGAGTTACCTTCCGTGTTATGGAGCATTAATACCACCCCCAACAGGTCCATGGGTTACACGCCTTTCTTCATGGTTTACGGAGCAGAGGCGGTTCTCCCTAGTGACATCCGTCATGACTCGCCCCGCGTGGCGGCTTATGTTGAAGCCGACAATGAAAAAGCACATCAGGAAGCACTTGACCTGTTAGATGAAGAGCGTGACATCGCAGCGGCTCGTTCGGCAATTTACCAGCAAGATCTGTGTCGTTACCACAGCCGCCGGGTTAAAACCAAACTTTTCAAGAAGGCGATCTGGTGCTCCGGCTCATCCAGGATCAGACTGATATGCACAAGTTATCCCCACCTTGGGAAGGACCCTTTGTGGTCAGCAAGAATCTGAACAACGGGTCGTACTACCTTATCGATGTTCGAGAGCACAAAGACTCACGTAAATCGGAGGAGGAGACCCACCAGCCGTGGAATATTGCTCATCTTCGGCCTTACTACACCTGAGCCATAGGCTCTCCTTATGTAATGTTTTAGACAATGTATATATTATGATCAATATAATAAACCGGCATCCCTGCTAAAGCGGGGCCTCTGTCGTTTTTTTCTTACATGAGTTTTTGGTTACTTGGGGGCTTTCGGCTTATGCATGAAGTTATGATTACCCTTTGAACCGGCTTATAAGCCAATTGAAAAAAAAACTAGGGGGCTTCCTACCAGGTTAAAAGGGACCAAAGAGAGTCTGTTGTAAAAGCACAACTCAAACATAGGTGCCCCTTGGGCACAGCTCACAATATCACTTGGGGGCTTGGTCGTATTTCGAACCATAGCTTATACCCTCTTGATTGGCGTAAGGACACCAGGATAATCACTTGGGGGCTTGGTCGTATTTCGAACCATAGCTTATACCCTCTTGATTGGCGTAAGGCCACCAGGACAATCACTTGGGGGCTTGGTCGTATTTGAACCATAGCTTATACCCTCTTGATTGGCGTAAGGCCACCAGGATGATCACTTGGGGGCTTTGGTCGTATTCGAACCAAAGCTTATACCCTCTTGATCGGCGTAAGGCCACCAGGATGATCACTTGGGGGCTTTGGTCGTATTCGAACCAAAGCTTATACCCTCTTGATCGGCGTAAGGCCACCAGGATGATCACTTGGGGGCTTTGGTCATATCCGAACCATAGCTTAAACCCTCTTGATCGGCGCAATGCCACAATTATGACTACTTAAATCCTCTTGATTTTTTAGGTTTATTTGATGAGTCTTATAATGCTTTATGATTATAATTCACCTGTGTTTATTAACCTGGCCTGGCCTTTGACTATAAGTCACCAGTAAGAGGTAAACTAATATCCGGCGTTTATTGACCCGGCCTGGTTTTATTCATAAACCGGCAAACATATGATAATTACCAGTATTCAAGTTTTGGGTTATCACCCTTACTCTACTGGTTTGGTAAACCAGCAGTGTGATCAAATATCACAGGTATGATATATTTTAGGTTATATATGGTTATTCTTAAGTCCAGCCCTGGTTATAAACTATCTTAGTTTCCATGGTTTTTATTGGGCATTATAACCCGTCTAGCGGTAAACCGCCAAGACACTTTCAAACTGTCATATGCAGGAACAGATTCAAAAACTGGTAATCTCATGAAGCATATGCGGCATATCTTAATATGACGGATTAACAGTGTTATGCAAAGTAAATATGCACGATGGCATAGCAGATCAAGAGTTTCCACTAGCCTATTACAAGGCGTTTTGATGCCCAAAATAATAATTGTTTCTCAACAAGTCTGGCAGAATGCAGAAGCTTAACCGGCCAGTGGATTATGAATCCTGGCCAGGCAGACTTGAAGGTTGCGGATCATCCTGCGCCGGTTCATCCTCCTCTTCTCTACCCAGTTGCTGGAAGTCAACGGTTGACCAATCGATTCCAGTTAAGGCTTTGAATACAGCTTCATCACTTATAAGTGTGGAGGGGTCAACATCAGGGGCATAGGTATGCTTACGGATTGGCGGAATAAGAGTTGGAGCATCATAAGTTGGCACATTAACCCGCTTGTTGTTGGCATCATAAATCGACTGATAATATGAAAGATCGGTCTCCTCAGCCAATTTGCTAGCCAATGGACGCATTTCCCTCGTTATGGCTCTAAGGTCATCATTATCAAATCCTGACCCATCCTCCTTTATGCTTGGGTAGCCGTTTCCAACATCGGCCGGATCAAGATCAGATATCCATGCTTTGGCCCGAGTTAATGCAGTCAGAGCACCGGCCCTAGCAGCTGATTTTCTTCAGTTCTTCAAACCGTGCAGGCATCATAGCCAGCCTTTCCAATGTCTCCTTGATCAAAGTTGGGGGCGGTTTATTATGTGAGGCTGTGCAAATGACCCGTTGTACGCCGGTATATAACTGTTCTATAAGTGTATAGGCAGCTTTCAGTTTCTGGTGCATATCCGAGCCAAGATGAGCAACGCGACTTCCTGCATTATAAAAAACATCGGTAACCGGCAGTTTCATGGATACTACATGTTTTAAGCTTATGAAGAGGTTCTTTACCAAAAACAGCAGAGGTCATGGCATTTATTTGCCGAGCCAGTCAGCTCCTCTGCTACCGGATTAAGGGCCGCTTCAGCATCCTCAGCCCTCTTTACCAGAGTTGCCTTTTCTGTGTCCCAGCCTGCCCGCTCGTTCTTGAAGTCCTCCTTCAATTTCTCCATGGCTGCTAAACGCTGGTCAGATCCTCCTTGGTCTTGGAAGTTTCAGCTTGTTGAGACTTGACATTTTCTTGAAGGTTGGCGATTTGGGATTCTTTTTTACTAAGATCAGCCTGCAAGAGATTCACTTTATAAGTTGGCAGTACATATTTGAAGTCCCAAGCGCATAACAAGTTATCCACTTGGCACTTGGGGGCTAATGCCTATCGCTTTTCTTAAAAATTATTACAAGTCCCAAGCTCAATACAAGTATTACTCTTTGCACTTGGGGGCTAATGCATATTTGCTCAAGTTCAAACTATGAATTTTTTTCTTTGGTTTACAAAGGTGTTCAACAAGAATGTTGAGATTTACAGCAGAAAAGTCCCGGTTCATCTTGAAAAGATAAGCCGGCCCTTGGGGGCTACACAGGAAAAGTTGAAGTATTGTTATTTTACAAAGTCCCGGTTCATATTGGTATTATAAACCGGCCCTTGGGGGCTACTGGAGTTGATAGTCTAAACCGGACATAAGGGAAGAATACTTATGCAGAGTTAACAATATTTACCTCATATCGCTCCTTCGTCATGTTCACTAAGCCGGCTTCATAGTCACGGCTTGTGTACAAACGGTTTAAAAACCCAGAATGGATATCTTGGGCATTGAGGTGGGCATAATTTTCCAAGTCTGTTTTCCACTTGCCCTTGTCAACAGCAGAGATCTCTTCTTTGGCACTGTGTTTTGACAGAGCAATAGGGTTGCCAGGGGGTGTGTAGCCAAAGCCAGTAACTACAACATCATCCGTTTTTTCATCAGCATCTTTGACTGGGCTTGGCGGTTTATCGACAACTTTGACTGGGCTTGGCGGATTACCAGTATGACCCATCGGATCAATTTCCATCTGTTCAACAAAGATTTCATGATCTTGCGGTGGCGAATCATCAAGAATAGCGTCAGCATTTGGTGCAAACTGTTCTGGGGTCTTCTCCGGATCAGTTGCCGTGTTGTCATTAGCCAGTTTATTCAACTTGGCCTTTTTGCTGGCTCTGGCTTGAGCCCTGAAAATAATAAGTATAGATCAGGTCAGTATAAAAGTCGAGTATAAGATATGAAGGGTCAGTCAAGCATGCTCACCCAGGAACCGTTTTGAGGGTTGGAAGTTGCGTTTCTGTTGACTCGCCAGAGGAAGAATGGGAAGTTCCCTAATAATTTGAATCGGACGGATTAAGAGGTTGTCGGAAATAACCCGCCTTAGGATAACGTGTGTCATATGTGTAAGAGACCTCTGGGCGGCGTTTACAAACCGGCGTGTTCGGTAAACCGGAAGAAGTTACCACATGGCCGCTATGCCGGGTTGTGCAGCGAGCTTCGTGCTGCTGTTTCTTCAAAAGAAAGTTTGGATCCAAGTGAGCTAGAGGGTGAGAAAATCTTACTTTCCGGTTTGCTTGACGGGTTTTCGGAGTTGGCAGAGGATCTGAGCCGGAGGAAAGAATAATTACCTCTGCATCACCAGCTTGACTAGCCTCTCCGTCACCCTGAGAATAGTCATTGTCAATGAGACGTATGAAAAAAGAGCCAAGGGAATCAAGTTCTACCTCTGACTCATGATTATAATCATCATCATCAATGTTTAATTCGGTGGAATCGGCGGTTCTCTTCTTGGTGGGTTTCTTAGTGGCTTTGGTCTTGACACGAGGTGTCTTGGCCGGTTTATCTTGTGGCTTCTTCTTCCAGAACGGATCATCACCCTGTTTAAAAATTGAACATGTTTTAAGGAGGGATTAAGGATATGGATTAAAGCAGGAGATTGGGCAATTCTTACAGCTGGCAGTTTATTTGAAGTGTAGAAAGGACTAAGCCTTGTTTTACTGCAGTCGGCCACCGGTTCATCCAGCATCTTCTTGACAGCCTCAGTAATTTCAACATCAGTCAGCTGAATATCAGTGTGCCGTTGAGGATCTTTTACATTCCTTGTGTACTCACACATTAAACCGAAACGACGACTTAAAGGTAAAATGCTCCAAGACACCCAGCAGCGGACGAAGTCAATGCCTGTTAAACCGTTGGCCACAAAGGCTCTGAGCTTTGAAAGCTGTGGTGCATATTTGGCCCGTTCCTTTGCAGTCAGCCTTTGGGGAGTGGATGTGTGCCAGCAAGCCGGTGAGCACGGTAACCCGGCAGAGGGTTTTCGCCGGGTGGATATGTATCTTGGCAATAAAACCACGTTTGATTCCAATCTTTGGGGTGGCTGTGATGCTTGGCGTGAGGGAAGCTGACATCTTTCCTTTTCTGAATTGACACCCCGCCAAGTTCAGTATTGGGACCATCAGTAAACTCGGTACGACGGTTTAAGTAGAAGAAATATCTGAATAGTTCGACTGTGGGCTCTTCTTGTAAGTAAGCTTCGCAAAAGACTTGGAAGTTGCAAATATTGGACACAGAGTTAGGTCCAATATCTTGAGGGTGGAGTTGGAAGAAATGAAGCACGTCATGGAATTTTTTTGATCCAGGAGGTTTAAACCCGCGGCTCAGATGATCAACAAACACCACCACTTCACCATCTTTGGGCTCAGGAGGATTTTCTGGACCGGGGGCTCTCCAATGAACGTCATCCTTTTTGGATAAAGCGCCAGTTGCGACACATCCGTTAAGTTCTTTCTTTGTAACCCAAAATGGAACCCAGTTGCAGGCATAAAAAGACTTAGCCATTTATTCGACAAACTGAAAGAAGGTTTGAGCCAGTTTAAGGATCATGGTTAATTCGTCAAAGGTTAAGAGGCAGAAAGTGTTGGAGCATGAATAAATACTAAACCGGAGATTGACATTGTCAAGTTACAAAGATGAGCGCTTGGTGGTTTAAGAGGGGACTAATGGTACCTGGTGTGTTATTATTTTCTAATATTAAACCACCTACACAGATACTGAAGCTATAGATCCGAAGTTGGAAAAAGGCTAAGTGCTGAAAAACAGGTTTCACAGATTGGGATTATAATTTTGGATCTAATGTGCATCAGGAAATAAACATATATTCAGATTGAAAATAGGCGCTTGAGCAGTTCATCAAATCCAGATGAGACTTTCTATACAAAAGAGGATGCGCTAATGATACAAAAGGAGGACTATAGCTACTGCCGCACAGGAAAATATCAAGTACGAATCTGTTATTTATGCTACGGTGAAGAACAAGCGAAGAACAGCGGCGGACTTCCATGAGGCTCGCGCGAACCCTAATCAGATCTACGGAGGGGAAAGAGGAAGAACTCACCGAGGCTGTTGAATGACGGAGATGCGTGAGTAGAATATGGTCCGAACAGATTGATGCAGCGGCCAATGTTGAAGCAGAGGCGAAGTTCAACGGCGGCGGCGGAGCTTGAAGTACTAAGGCGTCGCAAGGAAGACGACGAGACGAACAGGCACAGGAGGAGAAAAGTGAAAGGACCCCCGGTCCTATTTATAAGGCGAATGGATAAGTGGCAAGCGCGGGAATCGAGGATGTTAAAAAGAGGATATGTGACAGGGCTGTTGCCTCGATTTTCGGAGGTTCATTAAAAAGGTGATGTATATATGATTTTTTAATAACAAGTGACGTCATGGCGGATTACCATGATCTTGGAAGATGACGTCACGGCGAGTTACAAGGATTTCGCGAAGGTGTTAAAGAAGGAATTTTCCTAAGTGTTGAAGATTGACATGAACAACTTCAAATCAACCTGGGGCCTAATTTTGGGGATATAACTATTGAGTATAACCCACCTAGGAGGGGCCGGGTTATGCTCATAGTGATTTACCCATATTTGAAGCCCATGAAGACATGGAAGATGGCGCTTTACGAAGGAGGCTTAATAGTAAGGCCGAAAGCCCAAAGGCGGATTAGGGCCCAAAGATGTAAACCGCCATAAGATGTATGACTTGTATTGTAAGATAGGAAAGAGTAGAAACCGAGCCGGAAATGTTTATGAGCAGGCCGGGATTCTGTGAACCGCCGGGTGTCAACCTGTGTATATAAAGGGACGACTCGGCGACAGTTTAGGGATAGGAAACAACAACTCGAGGTCCAGGTCAAGCGTATTCGCTCCCTGGTCATCGAAACCCTAGCAATACCACCTCAACTGGATTAGGCCTTTACCTTCACCGCAAGGGGCCGAACCAGTATAAACTCCCTATGTCCTTTGTCCCGCTTTAACCCCTTTAAGCTAACCACATCGCAATGGCTCCACGTTTAAGTCCTTTCACTAGGACATCTGCCGTGACAAAACCATGACAGTAATGATCCTTTTTAGTAGCTTTATTTAATTTGCGGAAATCAATTACCATTCTATAACCTGTAACAATTCTTTGTGGGATCAATTCATCTTTATCGTTAGGAACAACAGTAACACCTCCCTTATTAGGGACACAATGGACAGGACTTATCCACTGACTATCAGCAACAGGATAAATTATATCTGCCTCCAGAAGCTTTAGTATTTCTTTTCTTACCACTTCTTTCATCTTAGGATTTAACCGTCATTGGTGATCAACAACCGGTTTAACGTCTTTCACCAATTTTATCTTGTGTTGGCATAGGGTGGGACTAATGCCCTTAAGATCATCAAGAGTATATCCAATAGCAGCACGATGCTTCTTCAGAGTTTTCAATAATTTCTCTTCTTCCTGCTCTGAAAGGTTAGCACTAATAATAACAGGATATATCTTCTTTTCATCAAGATAAACATATTTAAGAGTATCTGGTAATGGTTTAAGCTCAAACACGGGATCACCCTTGGGTGGGGGGGGGGGGAGCCCCTAAAATTTCGACAGGCAAGTTGTGTTTCAGAATAGGTCCCTGCTTAAAGAATACTTCATCTATTTCCCTTCTTTCATTCATAAACATATCATTTTCATGGTCTAGTAAATATTGTTCTAAAGGATCATTAGGAGGCACGGCAATAGAAGCAAGACCAATAATTTCATCTTTACTGGGCAATTCTTTATCATGGGGTTGTCTATGAAATTTAGCAAAATTAAACTCATGAGACATATCCCCAAAACCAATAGTAACAACATCCTTTTTGCAATCTATTCTAGCATTAACAGTATTCAAGAACGGTCTACCGAATATAATGGGACAAAAGTCATCTTGTGGGGAACCAAGAACAAGAAAATCAGAAGGATATTTAACTTTCCCACATAAGACGTCAACATCTCTAACAATCCCAACTGGTGAAATACTACCTCTATTGGCAAGCTTAATTGTAACATCAATTTCTTCTATCTCAGCAGGTGCAATATCATGCATAATTTCTTTGTATAAGGAATGAGGTATCACACTTGCACTAAAACCCATATCACACAAGCCATGATAACAATGATCTCCTATTTTAACAGAAATAACAGGCATGCCTACAACATGTCTATGTTTATTTTTAGTATCGGGTCTAGCAATTCTAGCAGCTTCATCACAGAAGTAAATAACATGCCCATCAATATTATCAACCAAGAGATCTTTAACCATAGCAATACTAGGTTCAACTCTAATTTGCTCAGAGGGTGTAGGTGTTCTAGTATTACTCTTACGAACCACAGTTGAAGCTTTAGCATGATCCTTTATTCTAACAGGGAAAGGTGGTTTCTCAATATAAGCGGTAGGAACAATAGGATCAACATTATAAGTGATAGTCTTTTCTTCAACTTTAATAGGTTCAACTACTTTTACTTCAATGGGAGGATGATATTTAAACCACTTCTCCTTAGGGAGATCGACATGAGTAGCAAATGATTCACAGAAAGAAGCTACTATCTCAGAGTCAAGTCCATATTTAGTGCTAAAGTCACAGAAAACATCGGTATCCATAAAAGATTTAACACAGTCAAACTTAGGTGTTATACCTGACTCCTTACCTTCATCGAGATCCCAATCTTCAGAGTTGCGTTTAATTCTTTGCAATAAATCCCATCTGAATTCAATAGTCTTCATCATAAAAGAACCAGTACAAGAAGTATCGAGCATGGAGCGATTGTTGAGAGAAAGCCGAGCATAAATTTTTTGAATAATAATTTCTCTTGAGAGCTCATGATTGGGGAATGAATATAACATTGACTTAAACCTCCCCCAAGCTTGAGCGATGCTTTCTCCTTCGCGAGGCCAAAAATTATATATATATAATTACGGTCACGATGAACAAGATGCATAGGATAAAACTTCTCATGAAATTCCAATTTCAATCGGTTGTAGTTCCATGATCCCATATCATCACATAGCCTAAACCATGTCAATGCCTTTACCTTCAAAGATAAAGGGAAGACCTTCTTCTTGATAACATCCTCGGGCATACCTGCAAGCTTAAATAATCCACAAACTTCATCCACATAGATTAGGTGCAAATCGGGATGCAATGTTCCATCTGCTGTAAAGGGATTAGCTAGTAGCTTCTCTATCATACCCGAAGGAATTTCAAAGTAAACATTTTCAGTAGGTTCAGCAGGTTGAGGAGCAACTCTTTGTTCTACTGGACGGGGTGAAGATACCCCGAACAAGCCCCTCAAAGGATTACTTTCCATAATGACAAGTGATAGTAAATTTCAGCACACTATATAAATCTTTCCTTACCAAATTCCACTTACCAAAGGCGCTTCACTCCCCGGCAACGGCGCCAGAAAAGAGTCTTGATGACCCACAAGTGTAGGGGATCTATCGTAGTCCTTTCGATAAGTAAGAGTGTCGAACCGAACGAGGAGCAGAAGGAAATGACAAGCGGTTTTCAGTAAGGTATTCTCTGCAAGCACTGAAATTATCGGTAACAGATAGTTTTGTGATAAGGTAATTCGTAATGGGTAACAAGTAACAAGAGTAAACAAGGTGCAGCAAGGTGGCCCAATCCTTTTTGTAGCAAAGGACAAGCCTGTACAAACTCTTATATAAAGGAAAACGCTCCCAAGGACACATGGGAATTATCGTCAAGCTAGTTTTCATCATGCTCATATGATTCGCGTTCGATACTTTGATAATCTGATATGTGGGTAGACCGGTGCTTGGGTGCTGCCCTTTCTTGTACAAGCATCCCACTTATGATTAACTACTCTCGCAAGCATCCGCAACTACGAAAGAAGAATTAAGGTAAACCTAACCATAGCATGAAACATATGGATCCAAATCAGCCCCTTACGAAGCAACGCATAAACTAGGGTTTAAGCTTCTGTCACTCTAGCAACCCATCATCTACTTATTACTTCCCAATGCCTTCCTCTAGGCCCAAACAATGGTGAAGTGTCATGTAGTCGACGTTCACATAACACCACTAGAGGAAAGACAACATACATCTCATCAAAATATCGAACAAATACCAAATTCACATGACTACTTATAGCAAGACTTCTCCCATGTCCTCAGGAACAAACGTAACTACTCACAAATCATATTCATGTTCATAATCAAAGGGGTATTAATATGCATAAAGGATCTGAACATATGATCTTCCACCGAATAAACCAACTAGCATCAACTACAAGGAGTAATCAACACTACTAGCAACCCACAGGTACCAATCTGAGGCTTTGAGACAAAGATTGGATACAAGAGATGAACTAGGGTATGGGAGGAGATGGTGCTGGTGAAGATGTTGATGCAGATTGACCCCCTCCCAATGAGAGGATCGATGATGATGACGATGGTGACGATTTCCCCCTCCCAGAGGGATGTTTCCCCGGCAGAACAGCTCCGCCGGAGCCCTAGATTGGTTCCGCCAAGGTTCCGCCTCGTGGCGGCGGTGTTTCATCCCGAAAGCTTCCTTCTATTTTTTTCCAGTGTGAAAGACACCATATAGCCAAAGATGGGCACCGGAGGCCTGACAGGGGGCCCACGAGACAGGGGGCGCGCCCAGGGCGTAGGGCGCGCCCCCCACCCTCGTGGCCAGGATGTGGGCCCTCTTGTACTTTCTTAGCTGAGTATTTTTTATCAATTCCAAAAATAACTTCCGTGGAGTTTCAGGACTTTTGGAGTTGTGCAGAATAGGTCTATAATATTTGCTCCTTTTCCAGCCCAGAATTCCAGCTGTCGGCATTCTCCCTCTTTGTGTAAACCTTGTAAAATAAGAGAGAAAAGGCATAAGTATTGTGACATAATGTGTAATAACAGCCCATATGCAATAAATATCAATATCAAAGCATGATGCAAAATGGATGTATCAATAATGACCATGAAACTTCAGATCAAGTTACTACCGAACCTCGTAGGTTAACTAGAGTACGTTCCGCACCAGAGTGGTACGGTAATCCTGTTCTGGAAGTCATGTTACGAGACCATGACGAACCTATGAACTATGAGGAAGCGATGATGAGCCCAGATTCCGCGAAATGGCTTGAGGCCATGAAATCTGAGATGGGATCCATGTATGAGAACAAAGTGTGGACTTTGGTTGACTTGCCCGATGATCGGCAAGCCATAGAGAATAACTGGATATTTAAGAAGAAGACTGACGCTGATGGTAATGTTACTATCTATAAAGCTCGACTTGTTGCGAAAGGTTTTCGACAAGTTCAAGGAGTTGACTACGATGAGACCTCACCCGTAGCGATGCTTAAGTCTGTCCGAATCATGTTAGCAATTGCCGCATTTTATGATTATGAAATCTGGCAAATGGATGTCAAAACTGCATTCCTTAATGGATTTCTTAAAGAAGAGTTGTATATGATGCAACCAGAAGGTTTTGTCGATCCTAAAGGTGCTAACGAAGTGTGCAAGCTCCAGCGATCCATTTATGGACTAGTTCAAGCATCTCGGAGTTGGAATATACGCTTTGATGATGTGATCAAAGCATATGGTTTTATACAGACTTTTGGAGAAGCCTGTATTTACAAGAAAGTGAGCGGGAGCTGTGTAGCATTTCTAATATTATATGTGGATGACATATTGTTGATTGGAAATCATATAGAATTTCTGGATAGCATAAAAGGATACTTGAATACGAGTTTTTCAATGAAAGACCTTGGTGAAGCTGCTTATATATTGGGCATCAAGATCTATAGAGATAGATCAAGACGCTTAATTGGACTTTCACAAAGCACATACCTTGATAAAGTTTTGAAGAAGTTCAAAATGGACCAGTCAAAGAAAGGGTTCTTGCCTGTGTTACAAGGTGTGAAGTTGAGTCAGACTCAATGCCCGAGTACTGCAGAAGATACGGAGAAAATGAAAGTCATTCCCTATGCCTCGGCCATAGGTTCTATCATGTATGCAATGCTGTGTACCAGACCTGATGCGTGCCTTGCTATAAGTCTAGCAGGGAGGTACCAAAGTAATCCAGGAGTGGATCACTGGACAGCGGTCAAGAACATCCTGAAGAACCTGAAAAGGACTAAGGATATGTTTCTCATTTATGGAGGTGACAAAGAGCTCGTCGTAAATGGTTACGTCGATGCTAGCTTTCACTACCGCAGGATGCTGCTAACACGACACTACGATCAGAGTCCTTTCGACAAAACTGTGTGCGATGCAATAATCGCAAACAGTGGTGTAAAAAACCCGTCAAAAAGGTGCAAAATGTTTGCGATGACGGATGCATCAAACACGGTTCAGATTTTGGTTGCGTGTGCGATGTAGGGCATACGATTCAGTTCAATGCACTATTTGCGATGAGAAAGAAGAATAGAAGCGGGCAGCCAGATGAAGGCACGTGCGATATACGCCATACAGTTCACTCGAATTAACCGTTTGTGATGAGGAAGAACAACAGAAACGGGCAGCTAGATAAAGGTGTGTGCGATTGAGGGCATACGCTTTAGAAGGATTAACTCTTTGCGATTAGGCAACATAACAGAAACGGTCAGCCAGATCAAAGTGTCTGTGATTGATGGCATACACTTCACACAGATGAACTGTTTGCGATTAGCCACAACAAACAGAAATAGTTAGACATATCAACATGTGTGCGCTAGACAGGCACACATTCTAATTAAAAGAAGCGTGCGCGATGGTAATAACGAGCACGCACGGTTCTTGGAACAAGACATGTGCTGACATTGCCTATTGCGGTGCACCCTATGGTGCTAACGCCACGTACGCGGCCGAAAAAACGTGCCCATGTTACGCCTTCGAGGAATAGTGTCGCACTTAGAACCGTAAATAAATTTTGAGCCTGCGTCCCGTCACATTTCAAATTACTGCCACGCATTATTTAATTGCAAACCTGTTCACACTAATCAAAACCTAAACGGTTTCACACTTAGGAGTGTATTATTACTCGTTTATAAATACTACTACTCCAAGATGACTACACATTCCTCCTCAACTCCTCATCCACAAAAACAAACAAGTCATTCATCATCGTTCCCATGCGTCTGCCATGGCCAGCGTGAGTTCTGGCTTGAGAGATTGCCACCAGGGAGAGGCGAGCATGGAAGCGGAAGCATGAGAGATGTCTCGCCTTGCCGCGAAAGCAGTCGGCATGTCCCGCCGTGCGGCCATAGCAGCACAGAGGTCCTGCCGCGCCGCCGAAGCAGCACGGAGGTCCCGTCGCGCCGTCGATGCAGCAAACTGGTTCGGCCGCGCCGCGGAAGCAGAAGAGATGTCCCGCCGCACCGCGAATGCAGCATAGATGTCCTCCCGCGCCGCGGCGGCCTGGGAAAATGTCTCGTGGGCAGGCGAGGGATCTTACAGGCGCATGCATGCGATCGTCCATAGCCAGATGGATCAGATCTCCGGCTGGGCGAGGTTGCAGGACGACATGAAAGCCTCTTTTGAACAGGCTACTGGCGTCATCCAGCAACTAAACGAGAGCAATGCAAAGCTCCTGGCCGAGCGCGACCTACCGAGGGCGAAGATCGTCGGAAGTGCGGAGCAGCAGGAGGAGACCACTGCCTTGTTGAAGAGGACCAACGTCATCGTCGAGAAACTTATGGACGAGAATGCCATGCTGCGCATCGAGCGCAGAAGGCTGGTGGAGGAATCCGTGGATGCTCTCAAGCAGCATCTTGAGGACAAGAAAGAGCTAATCGCCGCTCTCCGCGGAGACTAGTTCCCGTGGCCTGCAGCAACGCATCAAGAAAGTAGAGATCAGCGAGCCAGATCGTTGTCTTCCTTCTTCTTTTGCCCTTGTGTATTTTGGGCATTGCCGCATGTGGCTTTTTTTAATTATGTTCCTAAATATGTAAGACAATTATTATCCACTGTCATCGTCCTTATATTCATCATGCTTGCTATAAGTCGCAGTCGATGCTATATAGGTCCGTCGGATCTTACATCAAGATCCGTTCTTTTCAGATTTTTATTTTTCTCTCTTAAATCTCAATCCAGTGAGACATAGCCACGCCGTGAAACAGGGGCTCGGGCGCCATTAATGGAGACGTTGGGAGGGAGGTGCGCGGCGGATAGAGGTCAAAGGGCTCTCCTCCCGATGAACACGCGCAGGGGTCTGATCGCACGCCTCCCGTACTCAAATAGCTACCCCGCACGACACCTCCTAGCCAATAAAAGAAGGGATGAGTGGCGGCACGTAATTGGTAATAGAACGTCCACGGTTTCAATAATACTTGTGTTTCCGAGTTGTAACGTGACAGCACTTGTTCCAAAATGACTTTGTTGATTGTTAATGTGTGCGCCTTCGCAAATCGGACAGAAAAATTACCACAGCATGTTGGTGCCATGTCATGACACCATGCCAAGTTTCATGATTTTCAGGCGTGTTTTGGATTTACAGGAATTAAAAAACCAAGTTTCTCAATCTTTCCGGCCAAGCCATGACGCCCAGATGTTTGAATTTCATTCCCATTTCTTGCATGGGACCTAGAAATTCACCCAAGGACACACATGTGATTTTAAAACCAACTTTGGTGCACTGGAGCATGTGCTTGTAGTTCAAATTTGAATTATGCACATTAAATGCCCATAAATTCAATTAATATATAAAAAGGCCAAACAAACATGGAATAATTCCAAAATTTAGCACGATACTTCTATTTGGTCTAATCTGCCTGTGTAAAAAAATTAAGTCAGGAGAAGGCAGTGTACGTATGTCGTTTCGCACACGGAGGTGACACGTTCCCTCTTGGAACCACGAGCCTTCTTGAGAGAAGCTCCGGTTTGCAAGAAGCATACATTACAAAGAAAAGACACTTCTGTGATGATACGTGTTTGTCACAGTAGGTCACGTTTTCTGTGATGCATGTACATCCATGACGATTTTATGACAGAATCAAGATAGTCATACCTGTGCTGTCGTAGAAGTGTTCCATGACATTACCAAAATTATCATCACGGAAGTGTCCACTTCCATGACGATAAATGGCGCGTCATGAAAGTGCTTTCGTCAAGGGTGACCGACACGCGGCATCCACCATAACGGGTCGTCGTTAAGCTATCGGGTCCGGTTTTGGATCTGATAACCCGTTAACAGCCCGGACCAATGAGGATTTTCCACGTATAAAATTCTCATTGGTCGGAGGAAACACGTGTTGGCTCACCGTTGGCACAGATGTCATCCACTCATTGGCAGGAGGCGCCTATGATAGGTTGACACGTGGCACAACCCAACAGTGGCCCATTCCGGTGAAAAAGGCCAGCCCAGTAAAAATTAGCAGGCCGACCCATATAAGACCTACTTGTGTCAGGTCCATTTAAGCCCACGGCCCATACGAGATGTGCCAATTCGGCCGTCAACAGCCCGTTAAAGATTTGACACCATTGCAGCCCATTGTCAGTTCGAGCCCGTTAACAGCCTGCTATATATTTGGGCTCAATATCGGCCCGATGTGATTTCGGCCTGTTAACGGCACATTCAAGGGATGGGCCAATTTTTAGGATGTACATCTTACGGCCTTTTAGCGACCCATTTAAGTGTTGGGCCAATTTCCGGCCCGGTGTGTCTTTCAGCCTGTTGACGGCCCATAAATGGGTTGGGCCATTTGTAGTCAGACCTTAGTTTTGGCCTTTTAGCGACCCATTTAAGTGTTGGGCCAATTCCCGGCCCGGTGTGTCTTTCAGCCTGTTGACGGCCCATAAATGAGTTGGGCCATTTGTAGTCGGACCTGAGTTTTGGCCTTTTAATGGCCCATGCTCTTCATGGTCCAATACCAGCCCGGTTTCTCTTTCGGCCCGCTAAAGGCCCACAACACAGTTGGGCCATTTACAGTATGACCTGACTTTCGGCCTCTTAGCGGCCCATGCTTTTCATGGTCCAGTATGAGCCCGCTGTCTCTTTCGGCCTGCTAAAGGCCCACAGTATAGTTGGGCCATATGTAGCCCGACCTTAGTAACGGCCTGTTAATGGCCCGTGAAATCAAATGGGCCCTCCTGTTGCCCGCTTCGATGTCGGCCTGTTAACGACCCAGGAGGTAAGAGGGCCGACCATTAACTTTCGGCCTGGTAATGGCCCATTAACTTAATGGGCCCACTAAAGTTCGTACATGTCTTTAGGCCCAATTAGATAATTTGAGCCCATTACGACGAGCAATTATGCACAGGACCAAAACCGATCAAGCAAAGGTACGGCATACAGGGAAAAATGTTGCACATCCAGCATATATTACAGGAAACTACATCCGCTGGGCAATCAAAGATTGATGCCGGTGCAAATAAATGAACAGAACCTAATGATCTACAACGTCACAATCTGCAACCTCAGCGCAGATGACACCCATAAGCATGTGGGCAAGTTCTTGCTGCTTTGCTAGACTGTCTCTAAAAACATTGATCAGTTGTTGTTGCGCACGAATGTGCAGCTCTGATTCCTCCACCATTTGCATCATTGCTTCAGCCATTAATTGGTTCACAAACATACATTTTTCCGTTGCATTCGAGACAGAGGAAACTGAACAGATTTAGATGGCGATTTTGGCAGGCTTGTATTATTGATAGTGGAGAGTGTCTCGACCACTCATCATAACATAAATTAGGAGGGGAACCGAACAGATTAATCATGAGTTATTGCCATATTACTTGGCGTAGATTTATTGGAAAGAAACAATGGGGTTGCCTTGCTGTTTTCAGAGTTTATCTTCTTATCTTCAGTAGCCTGCACCAAATTAACACACTAGCATTGCTATCATTGGCCAGGTCAGATAATAGGAAAGCAACATTGACACAACGAACGTTTGGGCAACCAGACCACACCAGCCTACACCAAATTAACACAATATGGGACATCTATCATCAGCCAGGTAAGGTAATACGAAAGCAACATTGACACAATGAATGAATGGGCAACCAGAGCAGCACTACAATTCAGTAATGTGCATGATATGAGATAGTACAGTCATGCAACTCAGTATGCAAAACTACCAGGCAGTTTTCCTTACAAAAATCAACATTGTCGCCTTTAACATTTTGCTACAACTGAATTAGATCAGATAAAGGTTGGATTCACACCGATTAACAAAATACATGCTGCTGTAAAAATATAGTGATATACAGCAGGTACTTACATCAACATTGGAGCATAGAGAATTCCCGCAAGATACTTTCCTCGAATACGATCCCAATGGAGGGAATCTTCTATCGTTTAACCTTATTTTCTAAAAGAGAGATGGGTAAGAAACATGTAGAAAATATGATCAGAATGCTATAAAATTTCATGATGCGAGGATACGCACACGCTTCTTAGAATGGAGTTGACATATTTTTGCTGGACTGGAGCGGACTAGTTCTTTGACAACTAGAATCTGCTTATTATCAGTAGGAGTTGGGTTTCTCTATGCTGGAGCAGTATCTATGAAAACTGGAGTTTGTTTATTATCTCCTGGCGTTTGGATCTTTTGCAAAGACCTGGTTTGTAACCCTTCAGATTCTAACATAGCCGTCTTCCCCTTGCATGCCTTATATAGAAGAATGGTGCTTCAATTATAAAACATGCTACAGCAAAGATGGAATAGGTACTGAAGAATAGAAAGGCATGACATATTGACATGTATTCCCTCCATCCGGAAATAAATGGATGGGTCTAGGCATATTTCAGTTCTAGATACATCCAATTTTATCCATTTCCGCGACATGTAATCCGGACGGAGGGAATATGATGTAAGAATTAGGGATACGACATGACAACAGTGTAAAAAAATACTACTTGAATGTAAAGCTGTATGCTAGCGGAATACATTACAGAAAAACACTAAGGCAACATATGCATGTATGATTGGGAAACTAAGATGGCATTGCAAGAGACCACTAGAACAACACTTCAATGTAAAAAAAAGAACATGGTATGGTAGACAGATGAAGTACATACTGATGAATAACAATGCATAAGATATTGAGAAGCATGATGTCCAAACTAAGCAGATGGCATTGCGATAGAGTAGAATGATAGTACTTGAATTTGAAAACATGTTATCATTAATGGAATAGGTACTGAAAAACAGGAAAGCATGCCATATTTACATGCATGATAAGCAGGTGAAGCACAAGGCATTGCAACAGAGTAGATGCACTCCAGGACATTATATGCATGCTGTACCCATATCAAGGGCCAAGTTAGAGCAAGGACCTTATGGGGTGAATAGGATTCATCATCTTTCTGCAAGTCTCGTGAAGAACTGCCTTTACATGTTCCATCATATTGGGTATCATTGACGTCAAGTTTGTTGGCCGTTACATTGCTCCGTGAGGTTCTTGTGGATAAATCAGTGTGTGCAATTATATCTGACATGCATGGAAGACAACTAGTAGTTAGATTTATATAATGAGTGCCTGTAGGAGATGACATAAATAGTAGGACTGGGGTTAACTAGCAGTAATAGGTCTCAAAAACTAAAGGGAGAACACAGATGAAAGCTACAGAATATGTATCGTTTGTACTCGAGATTTACTAGATGGCACACAAAAGTATTAAGGAACAACATAGGTTATACTAGAAGTGGTATAATACTATAATCACCAGCCTGTGGGATAGCATTGGTTGATGGATGATAACTATGGAACAACGTTACCTAAAGAACAAGTCTCTTAGCTAAACTATGGAACAACGTTAACTCCTGAACAAGACCCGTAAGAGATCAGCATGAATATACAGTGAAATGTGATAATCTATTTTCAATGCTTAGATGAATAACAAAGCCATAAATGTTGCACAAAAGTAAGATGAGGGTACAACCTATCTGGCCGCCATCCATAGGAGTGAGCATCATGTGCTGACCTGTTGATGGCCCTGCAGTTGTTGTGGCTATCCATGTCGGGCACGCGCATTCGATGCAGGGAACTGTTGAGTGGGGACTATAGCTCCCTTCTGGTGCATGCTTCCCTTGTTGGAGCAGCTGCGGTGAGTCGGAAGACGGTGTGGATGAAGATGCAGAAAACGCATAATGTTAAGAACAACACATCTCTATGATCTGAAAAAATACCCTAAGAGATCAACAGCAAGGTACGAGAGTGGTCACACGTCTGTTGACTGAAGACTAAATTGGGGTCACACGATTTTATTTTATTTTGGTACTGTCCGATCTATGCCGGATGGCTTGATGGTCGTCTTGTGCCTCCCGGCTGACACTGTTTGGAATCTTCCCCGAAGAGCCAGCGACCATCGGCAGAGCAGCCTGCCTCCGCCGTCCGTGGCCCCGACCAAAACCCCGCTCCCCGCCCCACCGCACTGCCGTGGTTGCGCCGTCCCCGAGCCAATCCACAAAGACTCGTCATCATCTAGATCCGGCGGCGGCAGTACCTTCAACCCACGCAACTCTAAGATAGCCATCTAAGCGATGCTTCCATGGCGAACTTGCGACCCCGCACACTTACGTTAGACACCAGCCAACCGGCAGCCTAGGAGCTCTGCCGGCTTGAGGGGTGCTGCTTCCCATTGGGAATCGATTGGCCCAGAATAAAAATTCAGACAACTGACGCCTAAATAAAGTGATTTGAGATGAGGGTGCGACCCAGCTGGCGGCCCGGTGAAGTAGGCAGCTCCAACTGCCTAGTCGGTGAGGCCGGCGCGGTTGCGGTGGCTACCGGCCGCAGGGAAGTAGAGATGTCGCGATGGTCGACGGCTACGGGGAAGCAGCGCCGGGGCTCTGGATGGGTCCAAAGTTGGAGCCGCTCCGGCGCCGTGAACAATGGTGGGGGTGAATCGGCTCTGGTACGGTTCACGCGGCCGTCGTCGAGGCAGCTCCGGCAGCACGGAGTAAGAGGCACACGGCCTAGTGCACGACGACAAATGGACAGTGTCTCCGGGATTAGATAGGAGGGCGGCTGTGAATTTGGTGCGGTGGGGGGGCCATGGAGGAGGGGCTAAGGTTTCACGGCTCGGGAGAAGGGAGCTTCCGGGGAGAAGGTGATTTGGCGCCCACGAGGTATGAATGGGGAATTGGGAGGGGGAACCATGTCTTACAGACGCATTTGTCTGAAATGTGTGTGTGTGGGGGGGGAGTTATAGTTCTACCCCTGCCTTTAGGCTTCTCGGCTTGGGTCAGTGTACTGAGGGTCGGGGATAGTAGAGTAACTTTGCTTCTCCCAAATAGTGGGCGCGAGCGATTTCGGGCGAGGAGGGCGTGTTTTGAAATATACTGGGCACGAGCGATTTCGGGCGAGGAGGGCGTGTTTTGAAATATAGTTTGCGCGAGCGATTTCGGGCGAGGAGGGCGTGTTTTGAAATATAGTGGGGGCGAGCGATTTTGGGCAAGGAGAGCGTGTTTTGAAATAGTGGGCGCGAGCTACTTCGGGCGAGGAGAGGGTGTTTTGCCGACCATGGTTTATGAATTATTCGGCACATGTCATTTCGGCCGAGGAGAAGGCGTGCTTGGATGAAGTTACGAACCTACCCTCGATGTACAACGGGCCAATTGATGCGTGTCCCACATAGGCCGGTAATTTCGCGTCTCCCATTTATTTGCTCGGGCGAATTCCACCGAGCAGAGGGTGTTTAACGGTTCTTCCAAATTTTGGGAGAACGAGCATCCAGTCTACCTTACCAATTCGATTCGAATCAAATTTTGAAATATTAGCTTGCCACTTCTTTTTTAGATGGAGAGATGATGCTCGGGAATAATGTGTTTTTACATTCTCATTGCTAGCGATTTACTATACGAAAAATAGTTGACCCACTGTAAAACTGCAATCAAACCCAAAATGAAATATCTCGATTCAATGAAATAGCTTGTTCACCAGGTCAAAATAGTGAACTAAATCCAAAATTGAACACCTCAATCGAGTAGCATGTTGTACAGTATTATAGTACTCCATGAACATGTTGAGAGTCAAATTAATGAACTTGTTTGATATACGCATATCTCCATTCATGTGTGGATTGCAGACAACATGTTCTCCAATTTAAATATTTGAATGCAAGTTTATATCGAAACATGGTTTATATCAGTCTTTGATGCATAAAATGCGACCTCCCCCTCTCCCGGACTCCTGCTCTCTCTCTCTCGCCGACAATCTTCAATTCTGTCGCACGCATCCAACAAACAAACAAGTTGGTCCCTCTCCCTCTCTCTCCGTCTCTCTCTCTCTCTCTTTGTGTGTGTGTGTGGGGGGGGGGGTCTTTCTAGTTCGCATGCATATATACTCCATCTATAGGTCTCTCTTGCACACTATGTATGATTCTCTAGTCCAAGCTAAATATCTTGGGTGCACTCATCGTACGCACACAAATTCCTTGGCTCGTTGCCCGTAATTCTCTCACGCACCACTCTGTCGTCTCGGAGCTCTTCCCTCTCTCTCTCAAACTCTCCATCTACCTGGGTCACACATACACATGCATATCTCACTCGCACTCGATAGACCCATCTAAAACTTTATCTCTCTCCCTCGTTCTCTCTCCATCACACACACACACACAATCTCATGCCTAGCCAAGTATGATGGTCTCTCACTCAAATGTAGGCACACGCAGTCCCCCCCTATATGTATATGACTAGCTAATCTTAGTCTCCATCACAAACATGTGCATGGTCTATCTCGATTTCTCTCGGGGCATCTTTCTATCTCGCACGGACCTCCCTCGATCTCCCACCCTTATAGTCCCCTCACAATCTCGAGGGGATCTCTCTATCACAAACACACCCTCTCTCCCTCCCCATGCGTCCATGTTCTCCACGCGTCCCTCTCGAACTTTGTTCCTTGTTGGCCAGACCTCCATTGGACATGTGCTATAGGGGTGTCTCTCTCCGTTGCAAACAATCACGCACTAGCTATCTTCGTGTATCTCCTCACCTCGCTTTTCTATCTCGGAGATGCATGCGTGATATGTTTGCATAGGAAACAAAAAAAACACACACTCTCTCTCTAATTTATTGTTTGTTGTCCCTTTCTCTTTCACACACATACTCTTTTTGCACACTCACTCATTCTCCTTCACACGCACTTGATATCTCTCGACTTAGGCACTCTCTTCGGTCCATAGCATATAGATTTATTGAAAAGTCAAACATCACAAAGTTTGACCATGTACGTGGAGAAAAACATTTACATCTAGAACGGCAAACATATACCATTAGAATCATCATGAGATGTAGTTTCGTATGATGTATCTTTGGTATTGTAGATATAAATAACATTTGCGTAAACCTGATCAAAGTTTCCAAAGTTCGACTTCTAAAAAATTTACATGCACTGCATTATCGAGCGGATGGAATATCTCTTTCCCCCTCTCAGCTATCTGACGCACCACTCAGCCTTATCGGGGCTCCTCTATCTCGCTCAAACTTTATATCTCCCTGGTTCACACATACACATGTCTCGCTCGCGCTACATATAGACCCATCCAACACTCTCCGCCCTTGTTCTCTATCTATGTGACACCCCCCCCCTAAGTACCATAATCCCTCACTCCATCATAGGCGCATGCACTCCCCCCTAAGTATGATTATCTCTCACTAGCCATCAGGAACACACGTATTGTCTCCTTCCATCCATACGTCTATCTCAATATCTCTCGGGGTATCTTCTATTGCGCACACACCTTGTCACTCGATCTCCCACCCATGTAGTCCCATCACGATCTCCAGGGGATCTCTCTATGACAAACATACACTCTCTCCTCCCCATGTCTGCATTTTCCCCGTATGTCTCTCTCGAGCTCTCTCCCTTGTTTGTCAGACCCCTCTTGGCCACGTGCTAGGGGTCTTTCTCTCTCGGTTGCAAACAACCGCACACTATCTCCTCACCTTGCTTCCGTTGTCGAAGATGCATGTGTGATATGTTTGCATAAGATACACATGCCTTTTCTCTACTTTTATCGTGTGTTGTCCATGTCTCTTTCACACACGCACACACACTTTTTCACTCACTCTTTCTATTTCACTCTCTCTCTCTCTCTCTCTCTCTAGTTAGGGACTCTCTCACATCCATAAGCATATGGATGTTTTGAAAAGCCAAACCTCAGACAAGTTTGACCAGGTATATGTGGAGAAAAACACTTACATCTGGAACGATCATTAGATTCATCACAACCTGTACTTACTTCATACTATCATTTATCTTTGGTATTGTAGATATAAGTAATTTCTTTATAAACTTGGTCAAAGTTTCAAAAGTTTGACTTTAAAAAAAATGTTGGCACTACATTATCGAACGGAGGGAGTAGCTCTTTGCTATCTCCCACGGGCCTTCCCTCTCACTCGAACTCTCTATACCGACGGATTATACGCTCACTGTGTCAGCGTATAGCTCCGTATATTGTTTATTTGACCGGTCAACCAATCCACATGCTGCCTTGTCAACTCGTGTTCTCTATCTTCGTGTGCTGGCCCATGTGGCAGTGGGTGAAAATAAGTAAACTAGAGGCCCATCTGACACGCGGTGAAGTAAACAAAGTTGAAACCACTCGGGGTAGCACCCCGCACGCTAGTAAATTGAGGGCGCATTGAGGACACACTTCTTCCGCGTGAAGGACGCACTCGTGCACAATTCACCACTGCGCGGCGGCATGCACAGAAGGACACACTCGCGCACACCCAGCAGGCCAGCACACAACACAGACCATCACACATGTACACCGGCGTCGCCGCCGGTTGAGATGGACGGCGAGGCAGCCAACAAGCGGAGGCGGCTCGAGCCAAAACCGCATCCGGCGAGCCTGGACTTTATCAGTAGCCTCCCCGACGACATGCTGCTCATCATCATCGGCCTCCTCCCCACCAAATATGCCGTGCGGACCGCCCTGCTCTCCCGGCGGTGGCGCCCCCTTTGGCTCCGCGTCCCCTCAGCCTCACCATCGACAGCTGCCTCTGCGACCGGGATTGCAAACGCATGGCCGCAGTCTCCAAGATCCTTTCATCGCACCCTAGGCCAGCCAGACGCCTTGACATCCGCATGTTCAGTACCAACTGCAAGGTCCAAGCCAAGTTCGACGAGTGTTTCTTATCCCACGCCCTATATTAGCTCGAGGAGCTCAGCTTTGAAGCTGGACGATGTCGCTCTCTGCCGCCATCCGCGCTCCGCCTCACGCCAACGCTGCGCCGCGCCAGCTTCAGCTCCTGCTATCTTCCCCAGATTAATGCCGCGCCCGCCTTTCTTCTCCCTCAACTCAAGCAGCTCGACCTCTTCGACGTTGGCATCTCGAAGCAGGCTATGGAGCACCTGCTCCACAGCTGTACTGCGCTCGAGTACCTTCGTCTTGAGCAGATCCACGGGTTCATTAGCCTCCACATTGCCTCGACGAATCTCCGATGGATTTTTGTGTCTTGCTGGCCCCGCAACAAGACATCAATTGGGAAGAGATCACTCCAGCTATTCCACGTTATGGTCATTGAGAATGCGCCTTGAGAGATTGCTTGTATCTGATCTAGAAGGTCCAACAAAAATCAACGTCATTGACGCGCCGAAATTGACAACGTTGGTGTACTCGTCTGCCGAATTCTCCGAACTCTTTATTGGATCCGTAATCGTTCAGGTACATCACTCATCTTCTTCTCCATCTTCTTGAAATTCACATTTTTAAATTTCTTCTTGATGTATTGATACGTCTCCAACGTATCTATAATTTTTGATTGCTCCATGCTATATTATCTTCTGTTTTGGACATTATTGGGCTTTATTATTCACTTTTATATTATTTTTGGGACTAACCTATTAACCGGAGGCCCAGCCCAGAATTGCTGTTTTTTTGCCTATTTCAGAGTTTCGCAGAAAAAGAATATCAAACAGAGTCCAAACGGAATGAAACCTTCGAGAACGTGATTTTCGGAACGAACATGATCCAGAGGACTTGGACCCTGCGTCAAGAAATCAAGAAGGAAGCCACGAGGTAGGGGGGCGCGCCTACCCCCCCCCCCCCAAGCGTGCCCTCCACCCTCGTGGGCCCCACGTTGCTCCACCGACGTACTCCTTCCTCCTATATATACCTACGTACCCCCAAACGATCAGATACGGAGCCGAAAACCTAATTCCACCGCCGCAACCTTCTGTACCCACGAGATCCCATCTTGGGGCCTGTTTCGGAGCTCCGCCGGAGGGGGCATCGATCACGGAGGGCTTCTACATCAACACCATAGCCTCTCCGATGAAGTGTGAGTAGTTTACCTCAGACCTTCGGGTCCATAGTTATTAGCTAGATGGCTTCTTCTCTCTTTTTGGATCTCAATACAATGTTCTCCCCCTCTCTCGTGGAGATCTATTCGATGTAATCATCTTTTGCGGTGTGTTTGTTGAGACCGATGAATTGTGGGTTTACGATCAAGTTTATCTATGAACAATATTTGAATCTTCTGAATTCTTTTATGTATGATTGGTTATCTTTGCAAGTCTCTTCGAATTATCAGTTTGGTTTGGCCTACTAGATTGATCTTTCTTGCAATGGGAGAAGTGCATAGCTTTGGGTTCAATCTTGCGGTGTCCTTTCCCAGCGACAGTAGGGGCAGCAAGGCACGTATTGTATTGTTGCCATCGAGGATAACAAGATGGTTTTTTTATCATATTGCATGAATTTATCCCTCTACATCATGTCATCTTGCTTAAGGCGTTACTCTGTTCTTATGAACTTAATACTCTAGGTGCATGCTGGATAGCGGTCGATGTGTGGAGTAATAGTAGTAGATGCAGGCAGGAGTCGGTCTACTTGTCTCGGACGTGATGCCTATATACATGATCATACCTAGATATTCTCATAAGTATGCTCAATTTTGTCAATTGCTCAATAGTAATTTGTTCACCCACCATAAAATACTTATGCTCCTGAGAGAAGCCACTAGTGAAACCTATGGCCCCCGAGTCTATCTTCCATCATATTAATCTTCCAACACTTAGCTATTTCCGTTGCCTTTTATTTTGTTTACTTTACTTTGCATATTTATCACAAAAATACCAAAAATATTATCCTATCATATCTATGAGATCTCACTCTCGTAAGTGACCGTGTAGGGATTAACAACCCCTTATCGCGTTGGTTGCGAGGATTTATTTGTTTGTGTAGGTGCGAGGGACTCGCGCGTAGCCTCCTACTGGATTGATACCTTGGTTCTCAAAAACTGAGGGAAATACTTACGCTACTTTGCTGCATCACCCTTTCCTCTTCAAGGGAAAACCAATGCAGTGCTCAAGAGGTAGCAAGAAGGATTTCTGGCGCCGTTGCCGGGGAGGTCTACGCAAAAGTCAACATACCAAGTACTCGTCACAAACCCTTATCTCCCGCATTACATTATTTGCCATTTGCCTCTCGTTTTCCTCTCCCCCACTTCACCCTTGCCGTTTTATTCGCCCTCTCTTTTCTGTTTGCCTCTTTTTGCCCATCTCTTGTTTGCTCGCGCGTTGGATTGCTTGTTTGTCACGATGGCTCAAGATAATACCAAATTATGTGACTTTACCAATACCAACAATAATGATTTCCTTAGCACTCCGATTGCTCCTCTTACCGATACTGAATCTTGTGAAATCAATGCTGCCTTGTTGAATCTTGTCATGAAAGATCAATTCGCCGGCCTTCCTAGTGAAGATGCCGCTACTCATCTAAATAGCTTCATTGATTCGTGTGATATGCAAAAGAAGAAAGATGTTGACAATGATATTGTTAAATTGAAGCTATTTCCTTTTTTGCTTAGAGATCGTGCTAAAGCTTGGTTTTCGTCTTTGCCTAAAAATAATATTGATTCTTGGAATAAGTGCAAAGATGCTTTTATCTCTAAGTAATTTCCTCCCGCTAAGATTATCTCTCTTAGAAACGATATTATGAATTTTAAGCAACTTGATCATGAACATGTTGCACAAGCTTGGGAGAGGATGAAATTAATGATACGTAATTTCCCCACTCATGGTTTGAATTTGTGGATGATTATACAAATTTTTTACGCCGGAATAAATTTTGCTTCTAGAAATCTTTTAGATTCGGCCGCGGGAGGCACTTTTATGGAAATCACTTTAGGAGAAGCTACTAAACTCCTAGATAACATTATGGTTAATTATTCTCAATGGCACACTGAAAGATCCACTAATAAAAAAAGTGCATGCGATAGAAGAAATTAATGTTTTGAGTGGAAAGATGGATGAACTTATGAAATTATTTGCTAGTAAAAGTGTTTCTTCTGATCCTAATGATATGCCTTTGTCTACTTTGATTGAGAATAATGATGAATCTATGGATGTGAATTTCGTTGGTTGGAATAATTTTGGTAACAACGCTTATAGAGGAAACTTTAATCCTAGGCCTTATCCTAGCAATTCCTCTAATTATTATGGTAATTCCTACAACAATTCTTATGGAAATTTTAATAAGATGCCCTCTGAATTTGAGACTAGTGTTAAAGAGTTTATGAATTCGCAAAAGAATTTCAATGCTTTGCTTGAAGAGAAATTGCTTAAAGTTGATGAATTGGCTAGGATCGTTGATAGAATTTCTCTTGATGTTGATTCTTTAAAACTGAGATCTATTCCTCCTAAGCATGATATCAATGAGTCTCTGAAAGCCATGAGAATTTCCATTGATGAGTGCAAAGAAAGAACCGCTAGGATGCGTGCTAAGAAAGATTGCTTTATAAAAGCATGTTCTTCTAATTTCTATGAAAACAAAGATGAAGATCTAAAAGTTATTGATGTGTCCCCTATTAAATCTTTGTTTTGCAATATGAATCTTGATAATGATGGGACTGAATATGATCCACCTTTACCTAGAAGGCGTTCCAAAAATTCGGAGTTTTTTTATCTTGATGCTAAAATTGATAAAAGTGGGATTGAAGAAATCAAAACATTAGATGTTAATAAACCCACTATTTTGGATTTCAAGGAATTTAATTATGATAATTGCTCTTTGATAGATTGTATTTCCTTGTTGCAATCCGTGCTAAATTTTCCTCATGCTTATAGTCAAAATAAAGCTTTTACCAAACATATTGTTGATGCTTTGATGCAATCTATGAAGAAAAACTTGAGTTGGAAGTTTCTATTCCTAGAAAACTCTATGATGAGTGGGAACCTACTATTAAAATTAAAATTAAAGATCATGAATGCTATGCTTTGTGTGATTTGGGTGCTAGTGTTTCCACGATTCCAGAAACTTTGTGCGATTTGCTAGGTTTCCGTGATTTTGATGATTGCTCTTTAAACTTGCACCTTGCGGATTCCACTATTAAGAAACCTATGGGAAGAATTAATGATGTTCTTATTGTTGCAAATAGGAATTATGTGCCCGTAGATTTTATCTTTCTTGATATAGATTGCAATCCTTCATGTCCTATTATTCTTGGTATACCTTTCCTTAGAACGATTGGTGCAATTATTGATATGAACGAAGGGAATATTAGATTCCAATTTCCATTAAAGAAAGGCATGGAACACTTCCCTAGGAAGAAAATAAAATTACCATATGAATCTATCATGAGAGCCACTTATGGATTGCCCACCAAAGATGGCAATACCTAGATCTATCCTTGCTTTTATGCCTAGCTAGGGGCGTTAAACGATAGCGCTTGTTGGGAGGCAACCCAATTTTATTTTTAGTTTTTTTGCTTTTTGCTTATGTTTAGGAATAAATATTTGTTCTAGCCTCTGGCTAGATGTGTTTTTATGTTTTAATTAGTGTTTGTGCCAAGTTAAACCTATAGGATCTTCTTGGATGATAGTTATTTGATCTTGCAGAAAATTCCAGAAACTTTCTGTTCACGAAAATAATTGTTAAAAATCACCAGAACGTGATAAAATATTGATTCCAATTGCTTCTGATCAATAAACAAATTGTCTAGGTCTTCCTATTTTGGCTGATTTTTTGAAGTTCCAGAGGTTTGCGGTAGTTACAGATTACTATAGACTGTTCTGTTTTTGACAGATTCTGTTTTTCGTGTGTTGTTTGCTTATTTTAACGAATCTATGGCTAGTAAAAGAGTTTATAAACCATAGAGAAGTTGAAATACAGTAGGTTTAACACCAATATAAATAAATAATGAGTTCATTACAGTACCTTGAAGTGGTCTTTTGTTTTCTTTCGCTAACGGAGCTCACAAGATTTTCTGCTGAGTTTTGTGTTGTGAAGTTTTCAAGTTTTGGGTAAAAGATTTGATGGATTATGGAGAAAGGAGTAGCAAGAGCCTAAGCTTGGGGATGCCCATGGCACCCCCAAGATAATCTAAGGACACCAAAAAGCCAAAGCTTGGGGATGCCCCGGAAGGCATCCCCTCTTTCGTCTACTTCCATCGGTAACTTTACTTGGAGCTATATTTTTATTCACCACATGATATGTGTTTTGCTTGGAGTGTCTTGTATGATCTGAGTCTTTGATTTTTAGTTCACCACAATCATCTTTGCTGTACACACCTTTTGAGAGAGACACACATGATTCGGAAATTATTAGATTACTCTATGTGCTTCACTTATATCTTTTGAGTTTTATAGGTTTTGCTCTAGTGCTTCACTTATATCTTTTAGAGCACGGTGGTGGATTTGTTTTGTAGAAACTATTGTTCTCTCATGCTTCACTTAGATTATTTTGAGAGTCCTACAAAACAGCATGGTAGTTTGCTTTAACAATAATAGGCATACAAGATTAGTAAAAGAAAAATTCTTATGAGTCTGTTGAATACTATGAGAAGTTTGATGCTTGATAATTGTTTTGAGATATGGAGATGGTGATATTAGAGTCATGCTAGTTGAGTAGTTGTGAATTTGAGAAATACTTGTGTTAAAGTTTGTGATTCCCGTAGCATGCACGTATGGTGAACCGTTATGTGATGAAGTCGGAGCACGATTTATTTATTGATTGTCTTCCTTATGAGTGGCGGTCGGGGACGAGCGATGGTCTTTTCCTACCAATCTATCCCCCTAGGAGCATGCGCGTAATACTTTGCTTTGATAACTTGTAGATTTTTGCAATAAGTATATGAGTTCTTTATGACTAATGTTGAGTCCATGGATTATACGCACCCTTCTTCCTTCCACCATTGCTAGCCTCTCTAATACCGCGCACTTTTCGCCGGTATCATACACCCACCATATACCTTCCTCAAAACAGCCACCATACCTACCTATCATGGCATTTCCATAGCCATTCCGAGATATACTGCCATGCAACTTACCACCGTTCCGTTTACTATGACACGCTCCATCATTGTCATATTGCTTTGCATGATCATGTAGTTGACATTGTATTTGTGGCAAAGCCACCGTTCATAATTCTTTCATACATGTCACTCTTGATTCATTGCATATCCTAGTACACCGCCGGAGGCGTTCATATAGAGTCATATTTTGTTCTAAGTATCGAGTTGTAATTGTTGAGTTGTAAGAAAATAAAAGTGTGATGATCATCATTTTTAGAGCATTGTCCCGAGTGAGGAAAGGATGATGGAGACTATGATTCCCCCACAAGTCGGGATGAGACTCCGGACGAAAAAAGAGAGAAGAAAAGAGGCCAAGAGAGAAAAGGCCCAAACAAAAAAAATGAGAGAAAAAGAGAGAAGGGACAATGTTACTATCCTTTTACCACACTTGTGCTTCAAAGTAGCATCATGATCTTCATGATAGAGAGTCTCCTATGATATCACTTTCATATACTAGTGGGAATTTTTCATTATAGAACTTGGCTTGTATATTCCAATGATGGGCTTCCTCAAAATGCCCTAGGTCTTCGTGAGCAAGCAAGTTGGATGCACACTCACTTAGTTTCTTTTGTTGAGCTTTCATATACTTATAGCTCTAGTGCATCCATTGCATGGCAATCCCTACTCACTCACATTGATATCTATTGATGGGCATCTCCATAGCCCGTTGATACGCCTAGTTGATGTGAGACTATCTTCTCCTTTTTGTCTTCTCCACAACCACCATTCTATTCCACATATAGTGCTATGTCCATGGCTCACGCTCATATATTGCATGAAGATTGAAAAGTTTGAGAACGTCAAAAGTATGAAACAATTGCTTGGCTTGTCGTCGGGGTTGTGCATGATTTAAATATTTTGTGTGGTGAAGATAGAGCATAGCCAGACTATATGATTTTTTAGGGATAACTTTCTTTGGCCATGTTATTTTGAGAAGACATAATTGCTTAGTTAGTATGCTTGAAGTATTATTATTTTTACGTCAATATGAACTTTTATCTTGAATCTTTCGGATGTGAATATTCATACCACAATTAAGAAGAATTGCATTGAAATTATGCCAACTAGCATTCCGCATAAAAAATTCTGTTTTTATCATTTACCTACTCGAGGACGAGCATGAATTAAGCTTAGGGATGCTTGATACGTCTCCAACGTATCTATAATTTTTGATTACTCCATGCTATATTATCTTCTGTTTTGGACATTATTGGGCTTTATTATTTACTTTTATATTATTTTTGGGACTAACCTATTAACCGGAGGCCCAACCCAGAATTGTTGTTTTTTGCCTATTTCAGAGTTTTGCAGAAAAGAATATCAAACGGAGTCCAAACGGAATGAAACCTTCGGGAACGTGATTTTCGGAACGAACATGATCCAGAGGACTTGGACCCTACGTCAGGAAATCAAGCAGGAAGCCACGAGGTAGGGGGGCACGCCTACCCCCCAGGCGCGCCCTCCACCCTCATGGGCCCCACGTTGCTCCACCGACGTACTCCTTCCTCCTATATATACCTACGTACCCCCAAACGATCAGATACGGAGCTAAAAACTTAATTCCACCGCCGCAACCTTTTGTACCCACGAGATCCCATCTTGGGGCCTGTTCCGGAGATTTGCCGGAGGGGGCATCGATCACGGAGGGCTTCTACATCAACACCATAGCCTCTCCGATGAAGTGTGAGTAGTTTACCTCAGACCTTCGGGTCCATAGTTATTAGCTAGATGGCTTCTTCTCTCTTTTTGGATCTCAATACAATGTTCTCCCCCTCTCTCGTGGAGATCTATTCGATGTAATCATCTTTTGCGGTGTGTTTGTTGAGACCGATGAATTGTGGGTTTATGATCAAGTTTATCTATGAACAATATTTGAATCTTCTGAATTCTTTTATGTATGATTGGTTATCTTTGCAAGTCTCTTCGAATTATCAGTTTGGTTTGGACTAGTAGATTGATCTTTCTTGCAATGGGAGAAGTGCTTAGCTTTGGGTTCAATCTTGCGGTGTCCTTTCCCAGTGACAGTAGGGGCAGCAAGGCACGTATTGTATTGTTGCCATCGAGGATAACAAGATGGTTTTTTTATCATATTGCATGAATTTATCCCTCTACATCATGTCATCTTGCTTAAGGCGTTACTCTATTCTTATGAACTTAATACTCTAGATGCATGCTGGATAGCGGTCGATGTGTGGAGTAATAGTAGTAGATGTAGGCAGGAGTCGGTCTACTTGTCTCGGACGTGATGCCTATATACATGATCATACCTAGATATTCTCATAAGTATGCTCAATTCTGTCAATTGCTCAATAGTAATTTGTTCACCCACCGTAAAATACTTATGCTCCTGAGAGAAGCCACTAGTGAAACCTATGGCCCCCGGGTCTATCTTCCATCATATTAATCTTCCAACACTTAGCTATTTCCGTTGCCTTTTATTTTGTTTACTTTACTTTGCATCTTTATCACAAAAATACCAAAAATATTATCCTATCATATCTATCAGATCTCACTCTCGTAAGTTACCGTGTAGGGATTGACAACCCCTTATCGCGTTGGTTGCGAGGATTTATTTGTTTTTGTAGGTGCGAGGGACTCGCGCGTAGCCTCCTACTGGATTGATACCTTGGTTCTCAAAAACTGAGGGAAATACTTACGCTACTTTACTGCATCACCCTTTCCTCTTTAAGGGAAAACCAACGCAGTGCTTAAGAGGTAGCATGTATTTACGACCGTCTTCCAGAAAATGATTCCCACAAGCTTGACCCAGTCTATGCGCACAGTGAAGATCTTGGCAATAAAATCTATCGGCCCCAATCTGGATCAAGTTGTTGGATTCCTTACATGCTTTCCGTGCACGGAGAAGCTACTCATCAAGGTGAAACTTCTTTCCTATTAGTAAACGGTAATCACAACGTAGCTCAATTTTTTCATAATTTTCCCAAATTACGATGACAAGTGTGGTGTTCAAAACTGCATCTACGCACTGCACCGAAAGAAATGTTTTTAGTATTTTTTCTCACGTGATCACCTGGATCATTTTTTTGTTGTACTACTATAGTAGCCTAGGCTAGTCATAGTGGAAAGTAACTTAGACTAGTAACTCTATGGTTACCCTAAGAGCAAGTACTACCTCCGTCCTGGTTTACTCTTCCTATTTTGTAGTATCAAAATTTGACCACAGATTTAACTGACAAAGTGTTAATGCATGTCACTAAAAATTATATCGTTGGATTCGTATTTGAACATAATTTCAAATGGTATAATTTTTGGTGACATGCATTGACATTTTCTTAGGTAAATCTATGGTCAAAATTTTACACTAAATACGAGGTAGTACAAAAGTGGGCTATAACGGCCCTCCACTATGTAGGCCAAAACACGTGCCAAATTCACTTGTGATGCATTTGGCATCGATGCCGCTCCATTGCTCACCTGGTGCCCCAATCTGGATCACCTACTTTGCTCCGATGCCAAATTAACTCACGCAATGAAAAAACACTTGCGTGGGAGAGAGAGGGGACTGAGGCAATAAAAAAACACTTGTTTGGGAGAGTGAGAGGCTGGTGTAGTTGGTTTGATTGATTTGTTTATACATGTTGGTCTGTGTGCATAGCGGTGCCAACTCTCTCACATCACGAGAGCGGTGCCAAAATCTTTTGATTTGACATCGATGCATATTATGTGGCATACTTTTGAGAAATATGGCATCGGCCACATAGTGGAAGGCAACAAATGCCCAAGCTCTTCACGTGCTCCTAGGTAAATGAGAGGAAAGAGAAAGAGAGAGAGAGAGAGAGAGAGAGTGAAAAAATATCACTAGCCAGCCAACCCTATCGTATGAGCGAATGATATTGGTACCTCTTGATGACACGGCAATCTTATACAGCCAGCTGCTCTAATATGTTCTCTTCTTTTGCAGATAAAAAAGACCTGAAAGTGAAAAATGTGCTGCACTATAACAATCTCATCAAATGCCTTGATCTCCATCTTACAGAAATTGATTTGATCGACTACTGAGGCAGCACATCTGAGACTAAATTGGCCATGTTCTTTGTTCTAGAGGCAAGTGTGTTCAAGGTAATGAGGTTTGGCATTCTCTGGCGCAACAATGAATGGTGTGCTGATCACTGCAAGCGTCTAAGCCTAAATGACAAAGTCTCCACAGAAGCTAAATTTGTTTTTGAAACATCAAGTGGCCAGAGACTCGAAAATTTATTTGCCCATTTGTGTCTTGTCAGGGCGGTGGATTTTAGTTTGTACGATAATGCTGCATCCACCTAAAGTAAAGAAAATTCTTACGTAAACTTCCTAGATTCCCTCTTCGTAGGTGCAACATTACCCCTAACATTCGTAATATCAGTTTGAAACTTGTAATATTGTCGTGTCCTATTCCTGTGTTTTCAAAATCATGCGAATCAAAGAGGTCCTGGGTTGGTGATGATGTGTTGTGCCTGCCATCTTTCACCAATAGCCGTCGGATCTAGATCTGACGCATACAAACCAAACTTCTCCAGTTTTGCAAAAAGATGCCCGCACTTGTTCCCTAATTACAAACAACTCCTTGTCTCTCACAATCAGCCTTATCTCCTCGCCACCACATCTAGAAGGCCATGGAAAAATCTGGTACGATGGCCGCTGCCGGGGCCGTCCACCCCCAATCTTGGTGTTCCGTGCAATGCACAAGCATCTACGCACGGGAAATTATGTCAAACACGGCTAGTTGTAAGCAGGCTAGCTCTACAGCCATGATGATAGTGACTGCAGACGGTGAGGCTGACTATGTTATGCCGAACACGGCGCCTATACTCAGGTGTCATCTCCGGCGCAGGGTCTTGTCACTTCACTGCGACGAGCAGCACGTAATAATTTCACAAACGGGTAGTACAGTGCTACTACATTGGTATTACTACTACTAGTACTAGCACCACTGTCTGGATTTAGTAGTACTACCACATTCATCTGGATTTAGTATTTCACTAGCAATATCTAGTAATGCATGTCACAAAAAACGGTCCGTCTAGGACACATCTAGATGTGGCATAGTTATGTCACATCTAACCTGATGTCCACTATGTTTGTGGCCTGTTTTTTTTCTTGTCTCAGCTTTTTTTTGTTCCTTGTTGCTACGTTATTTGTGGGAGATTAGATGTGACATCCTTGGAAAACATCTGGATGTGAATTAGACAAACTGCACAAAAATGTACTACTCCCTCTGTAAATAAATACATGGTGTATTGTTTTATTCCTTCCGGTAGATGGCTCAAATCTGAAGTCTCATCAATTAGACTACTATTGTACTCACCGAGCGCTCAGCTTTGCAAGCTACCAACAAAAAATTACAATCAAAGACTACTATTGTACTCCCTCCGTACTGGTGCATTAGTCACGTTATGAAAAAAATAGAAATCCCAAAACTTTTAGGCGCGGTGCATTAACTACCCACCTCGTTCCCAGTTTTTCGCCACGAAAAAAGAAATCACCCAATACGAGACGTGGGGTGCGTATGCATCCAATGACATGAGACTACTCCCTCCGTCCAGGTGTATGACTAGCCACAGTGAAGAGTAACATACACTAGTAACATACACATATCCCTAAACTATGTTACTACCTTTCATAGTGGGTAGTAACATAAGTATGGTAACATGCAAAGCCTCATTTATTATGTTATAGACTCATATTGCATTGGGACATGTGATGTTACAGTAACTAGCTAAGTTACTCAAACTACCTCTCTCCTCATTAACTCATTGCCACATAAGCAAATTTGTTGAGTTGGACTCGATGTTACTGCTGAAGTTACTCCCACTGTGGCTAGTCTAAGTCATCTTAGAGCAAGTGAAAAATAGGAGTGGGCTCTCATGCAAGAGCCGCTAAAATGTGGATTCCTAGGCCGATATACAATAAATATGAAGAAAGAGAGAGAGAGAAGATGAGAAAAAGTAGTACTCTTTATAGCCAGCCTTATAGCTAACCTTATTGTATGAGTGGCTACAATTGATGGCTCTATATGACATGGCAACATCATATAGCCAGCAGTTGGCTATACTATTAACCATGCTCTTTTTGCTAATTAATAGGATTACATGCAATGAACTAACCACTGCATGTCATGTTTGGTAGTCTCAAGTCATTGAAAGCATGCACGGCCCACATCTCTCATTGGTTGATATGTCATGAAATAAGAAACGAGGAGGGAGTTAATGTACCGTGCCTAAGTGTTTTGGGACGGAGGGGGACACAACTTCATTGACTTACTGCACCTGCGTTTGGGTGAATGACACGTGGGCCCAACAGGTGGCTGGCCCACCTGTCATACAGCCAAAGGCAGGTGCAGTAGAGGGCCGAGGAGTAGATGGCCAACACACACGTGAATGTAACGCAGTCTGCCCATATAAAGGCTCCCCGCCAGTCCAATCTACAAAATCCTACGCACCTACGCACCCTAACCAAGGGCAAGAGTGATCACTCCAATCGCAAGATCAGTTGACTAGAAGCTAGACCCATGGAGGCGATGAGCGCGAGCATCAGCCGGCTATGCCAGATGGTCCACGACGCCGGCCTGCGGCCCGGCACCGAGGAACGTCTCCAGGTCGTGCTTGAGGCCGCCAGGGCGAGAGGCCGCTTGGACGACAGCTTCGTCTCCTTGTTCAACAAGGTCCTCGTCGGCTTCCTCGACAAGTTCACCATCGTCAAGAAGCTCGCGGACGACCTTGACGTACGCCTCTGATACATCTCCGTCGTATCTACTTTTCCAAACACTTTTGCCCTTGTTTTGGACTCTAACTTGCATGATTTGAATGGAACTAACCCGGACTGACGCTGTTTTCAGCAGAATTTCCATGGTGTTATTTATGTGCAGAAACAAAAGTTCTCAGAATGACCTGAAACTCCACGGAGATTATTTTTGGAGATAATAAAAAATATTGGCGAAAGAATCAAGGCCAGGGGCCCACACCCTGTCCACGAGGGTGGGGGCGCGCCCCCTGCCTCATGGCCCCCCTGGAGCTCCACCGACCTCAACTCCAACTCCATATATTCGTGTTCGGGGAGAAAAAAATCAGAGAGAAAGATTCATTGCGTTTTACGATATGGAGCCGCCGCCAAGACCTAAACTCTCTCGGGAGGGCTGATCTGGAGTCCGTTCGGGGCTCCGGAGAGGGGAATCCGTCGCCATCGTCATCATCAACCATCCTCTATCACCAAATTCATGATGCTCACCGCCGTGTGTGAGTAATTCCATCGTAGGCTTGCTGGACGGTGATGGGTTGGATGAGATTTATCATGTAATCGAGTTAGTTTTGTTAGGGTTTGATCCCTAGTATCCACTATGTTCTGAGATTGATGTTGCTATGACTTTGCTATGCTTAATGCTTGTCACTAGGGCCCGAGTGCCATGATTTCAGATCTGAACCTATTATGTTTTCATGAATATATGTGAGTTCTTGATCCTATCTTGCAAGTCTATAGTCACCTACTATGTGTTATGATCCGGCAACCCCGAAGTGACAATAATCGGGACCACTCCCGGTGATGACCATAGTTTGAGGAGTTCATGTATTCACTACGTGTTAATGCTTTGGTCTGGTACTCTATTAAAAGGAGGCCTTAATATCCCTTCGTTTCCGCTAGGACCCCGCTGCCACGGGAGGGTAGGACAAAAGATGTCATGCAAGTTCTTTTCCATAAGCACGTATGACTATATTCGGAATACATGCCTACATTACATTGATGAATTGGAGCTAGTTCTGTGTCACCCTATGTTATGATTGTTACATGATGAACCGCATCCGGCATAATTCTCCATCACCGATCCAATGCCTACGAGCTTTTCACATATTGTTTTCCGCTTATTTACTTTTCCCTTGCTACTGTTACAATCACTACAAAACCCAAAAATATTACTTTTGCTATCGTTACCGTTACTTCCATATTACTTTGCTACTAAATACTTTGCTGCAGATACTAAGTTATCCAGGTGTGGTTGAATTGACAACTCAATTGCTAATACTTGAGAATATTCTTTGGCTCCCCTTGTGTTGAATCAATAAATTTGGGTTGAATACTCTACCCTCGAAAACTGTTGCGATCCCCTATACTTGTGGGTTATCAAGACTATTTTCTTGCGCCGTTGCCGGGGAGCATAGCTCTATTCTTTGAGTCACTTGGGATTTATATCTGCTGGTCACTATGAAGAACATGAAAGACGCGAAAACAAAAATTTATCCCTCAACTACGAATGGAGGTAAGGAATTGCCATCTAGTTCTGCACTCGATTCACCTTCTGTTTTGAGTTAGCTTGCGACACCTAAACCTGCTTCTGCTATTAATTCTGATATGTCGCATGTTATTGATAATGCCACTTCTGCTATGCATGATACTTATGATGAAACTACTTCCATGCTTGATACTTCTGTGCCACTTGGTAAATTTCTTGATGAACAACTTGCTAGGGCTAGAGAGGATGAAATTATTGAAACTGATAATATTGATGAAAGTGATGATGAAGGCTCTCCCAATAAATATGAATTGCCTGTTGTGCCTGAGGGCTATGTTATGGATGAAGAAACTATAAGAGACTTTCTTGCTTGCAATGATAGAAGTGATCTTAAGAAATTATTAGCTAAGCTGAAACAAAAAACTCTGAATGCTAGAATGAAATATGATCCTGCTTATGCTACTTCACCTATCTTTGTTACTGATAAGGACTATGAATTCTCTATTGATCCTGATATAATTACTTTGGTTGAATCTGATCCTTTCTATGGCTATGAATCTGAAACTGTTGTGGCACATCTTACTAAATTAAATGATATAGCCACCCTATTCACTAATGATGAGAGAACTCTCTACTTTTATATCCTTAAAATATTTCCGTTCTCATTAAAGGGTGATGCTAAGATATGGTTTAATTCTCTTGATCCTAGTTGTGTGCGTAGTCCCCAGGATATGATTTATTACTTCTCTGCTAAATATTTCCCTGCTCATAAGAAACAAGCTGCCTTAAGGGATATATATAATTTTGTGCAAATTGAAGAAGAGAGTCTCCCACAAGCTTGGGGGAGGCTTCTCCGATTACTTAATGCTTTGCCTGATCATCCTCTTAAGAAAAATGAAATACTTGATATCTTTTATAATGGACTAAGCGATGCTTCTAGAGACCACCTGGATAGTTGTGCTGGTTCTGTTTTCAGGGAAAGAACACCGGATGAAGCTAAAATTCTATTGAATAATATGTTGACCAATGAAAATAATTGGACACTTCCTGAGCCAACCCCTGAACCTATTCCTAAACCAACTCCGAAGAAGAGGTGTTCTATTTCTCAGTCCTGAAGATATGCAAGAGGCAAAGAAATCTATGAAAGAAAAAGGTATTAAAGCTGAAGATGTCAAGAATTTACCACCTATTGAAGAAATACATGGTATTAATTTACCGCATGTTGAAGAAATATATGGTCTTAATCCATTGCCTATTGAAGAAACACATGGTCTTGATAACCCGACACAGGTAGTAAAGGTAAATTCTCTCTATAGATATGATAAAGCTGAAATCCCTCGTACTAAGTTTGCTAGCCAATGTTTGGATGAGTTTGATAACTTTATGGTTAAGCAAGAAGATTTTAATGCTTATTTTGGTAGACAATTAAAACAAAATGCTTATATGATTGAACACTTGGGTGATTATATGTCTAGAGTTAAAGGTGAACTTAAACTCATTAGTAAACATGCTTCTATGGTTACCACTCAAGTAGAACAAGTACTTAAAGCTCAAAATGATTTGCTCAATGAACTAAATAGTAAGAATAATGATTATGTTGTTAGAGTGGCTACTAGAACTGGTAAAATGACTCAGGAACCTCTGTATCCTGAAGGCCATCCTAAGAGAATTGAGCAGGATTCTCAGAGCACCTAGTCCTTCTAAAAAGAAGAAAAAGAAAATGATAGGACTTTGCATGCTTCTAGTGAACCTATTGCTGAGCCACCTGAGAATCCAAATGATATTTCTATTTCTGATGCTGAAACACAATCTGGTAATGAACATGAACCTAGTGATAATGCTAATGATGATGTTCATGTTGATGCTCAACCTAGCAATGACAATGATGTGGAAATTGAACCTACTGTTGATCTTGATAACCCACAATCAAAGAATAAACGTTACGATAAGAGAGATTTTGTTGCTAGGAAGCACGGTAAAGAAAGGGAACCATGGGTTCAGAAACCCATGCCTTTTCCTCCCAAACCATCCAAGAAAAAGGATGATGAGGATTTTGAGTGCTTTGCTGAAATGATTAGACCTATCTTTTTGCGTATGCGATTAACTGATATGCTCAAAATGAATCCTTATGCTAAGTACATGAAAGAAATTGTTACTAATAAAAGAAAGATACCGGAAGCTGAAATTTCCAGCATGCTTGCTAATTATACTTTTAAGGGTGGAATACCAAAGAAACTTGGAGATCCAGGAGTACCCACTATACCATGCTCCATTAAAAGAAATTATGTTAGAACTGCTTTATGTGATCTTGGAGCCAGTGTTAGTGTTATGCCTCTCTCTTTATATCCTAGACTTGATTTGAATAAGTTGACACCTACTGAAATATCCTTGCAAATAGCTGATAAATCAACCGCTATACCTGTTGGTATTTGTGAGGATGTGCCTGTTGTGGTTGCAAACGTTACTATTTTAACGGACTTTGTTATTCTTGATATTCCCGAGGACGATAGTATGTCTATTATTCTTGGAGACCCTTTTTGAATACTACAGGGGCTGTTATTGATTGCAACAAAGGCAATGTCACTTTTCATTTTAATGGCAATGAGCATACGATACACTTTCCGAGGAAACAACCTCAAGTTCATAGTATCAACTCTATCAGAAAATTTCCATCGATTATTTTTGGAGGTTTTGAATTTCCTCTTCCTACTGCCAAGAAGAAATATGATATTATTATTATTGGGGATGTGCATATCCCCGTTGAGGTAACATAGTGTTATTCGAAATTTCTCCGGTTTCATGCGATTTGGAATGAGTTTGTTAACAAGACCAGATCAACCTTGTTAGTGGATTCCTTTTGATGAGCATGAGATGGATGAAATTAGAAGCACAACCTTCTGTACCCCCTCTCTACTTTCTGTTATTTAGTCGAAATAAAGTAAAAATAGTATTTTCTGTCTGTTTTCTGAATTATCCGTGCAATATAAAAATACCCCAAAAATAAAAGTTCTCCAAATGCCCTGCCAATTTAATATGATTTTTTATGGAATATTTGAGAATATCTGGCACTGAGTGTTGGGTAACGTAGTAAATTCAAAAAAAATCCTACGCACACGCAAGATCATGGTGATGCATAGCAACGAGAGGGGAGAGTGTTGTCCACGTACCCTCGTAGACCGACAGCGGAAGCGTTATCACAACGCGGTTGATGTAGTCGTACGTCTTCACGATCCGACCGATCAAGTACCGAACGTACGGCACCTCCGAGTTCAGCACACGTTCAGCTCGATGACGTCCCTCGAACTCCGATCCAGCCGAGTGTTGAGGGAGAGTTTCGTCAGCACGACGGCGTGGTGACGATGATGATGTTCCACCGACGCAGGGCTTCGCCTAAGCTCCGCAACGGTATTATCGAGGTGTAATATGGTGGAGGGGGGCACCGCACACGGCTAAAATATCGTATATCAAGTTGTGTCTAGAGGTGCCCCCCTGCCCCCGTATATAAAGGAGCAAGGGGGAGGTCGGCTGCCCTAGGCGCGCCAAGGAGAGGGGGGAGTCCTCCTCCTAGTAGGAGTAGGACTCCCCTTTCCTAGTCCAACTAGGAAGAGAGGGGGAAGGAAAGAGAGGGAGAGGGAAAGAGGGGCTGCGCCCCCCTCTCCTAGTCCTAATAGGACTCCTCATGGGAGGGGGCGCGCCACCTCCTGGTTGCTGTCCTCTCTCTCCCCTCAAGGCCCACTAAGGCCCAATACTTCCCCGGGGGGTTCCGGTAACCCCTCCGGCACTCCGGTTTTATCCGAAACTTCTCCGGAACACTTCCGGTGTCCGAATATAGTCGTCCAATATATCAATCTTTATGTCTCGACCATTTCGAGACTCCTCGTCATGTCCGTGATCACATACGGGACTCCGAACAACCTTCGGTACATCAAAACATATAAACTCGTAATATAACTGTCATCGTAACGTTAAGCGTGCAGACCCTACGGGTTCGAGAACTATGTAGACATGACCGAGACACCTCTCCGGTCAATAACCAATAGTAGAACCTGGATGCTCATATTGGTTCCCACATATTCTACGAAGATCTTTATCGGTCAAACCGCATAACAACATACGTTGTTCCCTTTGTCAAGGGTATGTTACTTGCCCGAGATTCGATCGTCGGTATCTCGATACCTAGTTCAATCTCGTTACCGGCAAGTCTCTTTACTCGTTCCGTAATACATCATCCCGTAACTAACTCATTAGTCACAATGCTTGCAAGGCTTATAGTGATGTGCATTACCGAGTGAGCCCAGAGATACCTCTCCGAAGCTCTTATAGCTTGGTGGCAGTGATTGAAGAATTCTGTCAATGATGCTATCATCCGGAAGATTAACTCCCAGTTGAATCAAGTGATTATTATACCCAGACATTTTGAGTATATGCTCACTGATAGAACTATTCTCTTCCATCTTGCAGTTGTAGAACTTATTGGAGACTTCATATCTCTCAATCTGGGCATTTGCTTGAAATATTAACTTCAACTCCTGGAACATCTCATATGCTCCATGACATTCAAAACGTCGTTGAAGACCCGGTTCTAAGCCGTAAAGCATGGCACACTGAACTATCGAGTAGTCATCAGCTTTGCTCTGCCAGACGTTCATAACTTCTGGTGTTGCTCTTGCAGGAGGCCTGGCACCTAGCGGTGCTTCCAGGACGTAATTCTTTTGTGCAGCAATGAGGATAATCCTCAAGTTATGGACCCAGTCCATGTAATTGCTACCATCATCTTTCAACTTAGCTTTCTCAAGGAACGCATTAAAATTCAACGGAACAACAGCACGGGCCATTTATCTACAATTAACATAGACAAGCAAGATACTATCAGGTACTAAGTTCATGATAAATTTAAGTTCAATTAATCATATTACTTAAGAACTCCCACTTAGATAGATATCCCTCTAATCATCTAAGTGATTGCGTGATCCAAATCAACTAAACCATGTCCGATCATCACGTGAGATGGAGTAGTTTCAATGGTGAACATCACTATGTTGATCATATCTACTATATGATTCACGCTCGACCTTTCGGTCTCCGTGTTCCGAGGCCATATTTGCATATGCTAGGCTCGTCAAGTTTAACCTGAGTATTCCGCGTGTGCAACTGTTTTGCACCCGTTGTATTTGAACGTAGAGCTTATCACACCCGATCATCACGTGGTGTCTCAGCACGAAGAACTTTCGCAATGGTGCATACTCAGGGAGAACACTTTTATCTTGAAATTTTTATTGAGAGATCATCTTATAATGCTACCGTCAACCAAAGCAAGATAAGATGCATAAAGGATTAACATCACATGCAATCAATATAAGTGATATGATATGGCCATCATCATCTTGTCCTTGTGATCTCCATCTTCGAAGCACCGTGCTCGTGATCTCCATCTCCGAAGCACCGTCATGATCACCATCGTCACCGGCGCGACACCTTGATGTCCATCGTAGTATCGTTGTCGTCTCGCCAACTTACTTCTTTTACGACTATCGCTACCGCTTAGTGATAAAGTAAAACTATTACATGGCGATTGCATTTCATACAATAAAGCGACAACCGTATGGCTCCTGCCAGTTGCCGATAACTCAGTTAGAAAACATGATCATCTCATACAACAAATTATATCACATCATGTCTTGACCATATCACATCACAACATGCCCTGCAAAAACAAGTTAGACGTCCTCTACTTTGTTGTTGCAAGTTTTACGTGGCTGCTACGGGCTTAGCAAGAACCGTTCTTACCTACGCATCAAAACCACAACGATAGTTTGTCAAGTTGGTGCTGTTTTAACCTTCGCAAGGACCGGGAGTAGCCACACTCGGTTCAACTAAAGTGAGAGAGACAGACACCCGCCGGTCACCTTTAAGCAACGAGTGCTTGCAACGGTGAAACCAGCCTCGCGTAAGCGTACGCGTAATGTCGGTCCGGGCCGCTTCATCTCACAATACCGCTGAACCAAAGTATGACATGCTGGTAAGCAGTATGACTTATATCGCCCACAACTCACTTGTGTTCTACTCGTGCATAGCATCAACGCATAAAACCAGGCTCGGATGCCACTGTTGGGTAACGTAGTAATTTCAAAAAAATTCCTACGCACACGCAAGATCATGGTGATGCATAGCAACGAGAGGGGAGAGTGTTGTCCACGTACCCTCGTAGACTGACAGCGGAAGCGTTATCACAACGCGGTTGATGTAGTCGTACGTCTTCACGATCCGACCGATCAAGTACCGAACGTACGGCACCTCCGAGTTCGGCACACGTTCAGCTCGATGACATCCCTCGAACTCCGATCCAGCCGAGTGTTGAGGGAGAGTTTCGTCAGGACGACGGCGTGGTGACGATGATGATGTTCCACCGACGCAGGGCTTCGCCTAAGCTCCGCAACGGTATTATCGAGGTGTAATATGGTGGAGGGGGCACCGCACACGGCTAAAATATCGTATATCAAGTTGTGTCTAGAGGTGCCCCCCTGCCCCCGTATATAAAGGAGCAAGGGGGAGGTCGGCTGCCCTAGGCACGCCAAGGAGAGGGGGGAGTCCTCCTCCTAATAGGAGTAGGACTCCCCTTTCCTAGTCCAACTAGGAAGAGAGGGGGGAAGGAAAGAGAGGGAGAGGGAAAGAGGGGCTGCGCCCCCCTCTCCTAGTCCTAATAGGACTCCTCATGGGAGGGGGCGCGCCACCTCCTGGTTGCTGTCCTCTCTCTCCCCTCAAGGCCCACTAAGGCCCAATACTTCCCCGGGGGGTTCCGGTAACCCCTCCGGCACTCCGGTTTTATCCGAAACTTCTCCGGAACACTTCCGATGTCCGAATATAGTCGTCCAATATATCAATCTTTATGTCTTGACCATTTCGAGACTCCTCATCATGTCCGTGATCACATACGGGACTCCGAACAACCTTCGGTACATCAAAACATATAAACTCGTAATATAACTGTCATCGTAACGTTAAGCGTGCAGACCCTACGGGTTCGAGAACTATGTAGACATGACCGAGACACCTCTCCGGTCAATAACCAATAGTAGAACCTGGATGCTCATATTGGTTCCCACATATTCTACGAAGATCTTTATCGGTCAAACCGCATAACAACATACGTTGTTCCCTTTGTCAAGGGTATGTTACTTGCCCGAGATTCGATCGTCGGTATCTCGATACCTAGTTCAATCTCGTTACCGGCAAGTCTCTTTACTCGTTCTGTAATACATCATCCCGCAACTAACTCATTAGTCACAATGCTTGCAAGGCTTATAGTGATGTGCATTACCGAGTGGGCCCAGAGATACCTCTCCGACAATCGGAGTGACAAATCCTAATCTCGAAATACGCCAACCCAACAAGTACCTTTGGAGACACCTGTAGAGCACCTTTATAATCACCCATTTATGTTGTGACATTTGGTAGCACACAAAGTGTTCCTCCGGTAAACGGGAGTTGCATAATCTCATAGTCATTGGAACATGTATAAGTCATGAAGAAAGCAATAGCAACATACTAAACGATCGGGTGCTAAGCTAACGGAATGGGTCAAGTCAATCACGTCATTCTCCTAATGAGGTGATCCCATTAATCAAATGACAACTCATGTCTATGGCTAGGAAACATAACCATCTTTGATTAACGAGCTAGTCAAGTAGAGGCATACTAGTGACACACTGTTTGTCTATGTATTCACACATGTATTATGTTTCCGGTTAATACAATTCTAGCATGAATAATAAACATTTATCATGATATAAGGAAATAAATAATACTTTATTATTGCCTCTAGGGCATATTTCCTTCACTGAGAACACAGCAGGGGGAGCAAGCACATGGACACGAGGGTCCAGGGCGCGCCCACCCCCTGGGCGCGCCCCCTGCCTCGTGGGCCCACGGTGGCTCCCCTCCACTTATTCCTGCACCCACACACTTCTTCTTCCTCCCAAAAAATCACCATCCAGCTCAAGCACGAGTTCTAGCTCATTTTGGTGCAATTTTGATCTCCTTGCTCAAAGCACCTCTCACAAAACTGCTTTGGGGGATTATTCCTTGGTATGTGACTCCTCCATTGGTCCAATTAGTTTTTGTTCTAGTGCTTTATTCATTGCAAATTTGTGCTGCCTAGGTGACCATGTTCTTGAGCTTGCATGTCAAATTTATATGGTTCCAAGTAGTTCTAATGCATGATATAGGCTCTAGGCACTTGTAGGAGTAGTTGCTATCAATTTTGTTGAGCTTGGTTCACTTTTATTTGAAGTTACTAAAAATTTCAGAAATTTTGCAGAGGAAGAAATATGTTTAGGAAAATGTACCAAGGTGGTCCTTCAAGGAAGCAAGGACCCAGGCTTGCAATGCGTGATGCTGATGATGAACCACCAAGGGACGCCCCAGTGCGGCCTTGTGAATGGCCTTCAGAGGACTTCATGGATCGATCAGGAATTAAGGAAGAATTTAACGCATATTTGCGTAACGCTGATCTTGTGAGCTTCAAGGCAGAAAAGTGCCGCCAGTACCACTATCTCACTAGTTCCTTTGTGAGGAGGTTTGAATTTTCATCTTCACGCAATTCTCAAACTGTCCTGTTTGATCTTTATGAAAATTCTTATACTATGGACTTAGAGGATTTTACCACTGCTTGCAAACTTCCACAATGGGGTAGTACAAGTGAACCTCGCAAATCCGAATTTAGAGATTTTCTTGCTAGTATAACTGTGGGGGAATTTAGAGACATAGCACAAGCTACCATAGGGAGCATTCATTTTCCTGCTATACATTATTTTGCTCTCTTCATAGGTAGGTGCATAAATGGTAAGGATGAAGAATGTCACATGTGTGTCCCTGACCTCAGTATTCTTAGGAGTGCCGTGTTAGGAGATAAATCTTATAATTTAGGAGCCATTGTTGCACGTAGGTTGCATCATAATTGATTTAATGGAGATTTCTTTGGTGGAATTTATGCAACCCGTATAGCTAATTTTCTTGGTATAACCATACGTGAGGATGATATTGAGTTGCCTCCTGCTTATTTAGATTATGAGGCTATGGTTCGTCATCATTTTGTTGAGAGGAACGATCAGTTCCTCCAGGACCGACTAATCTTTGACAGACGACGCACCTATCACGCCGCTCTCCCTGCTTCTACCTTCTTTGACTTTCAGGCAAAGGGGAGATATTACATAACCAGATAGGAGGCAGATGAGTATAAGAGGAGGGCTGAGATAGCTCGCCTCCAAGCTGCAGCCCATGATGCAATGACCGCTGCATCTCAGTACGACCCCAACTACAACTTTGGATATCCGCCAGGCCATCCGTGGCAATAGACCAACTTAGGCCAAAAGCCTAAGCTTGGGGGAGTACGTATTTCCCACCGACATTACATTTATGTTCATTTACTCATTGCTAGTTGTCGGTGCTCATACTCTTTCATTGTAATATCCATGCTAGTTTATTTTCTTTTTATGCTTTCTTCTTGTGTGTTTGAAAAACCTTAAGAAAACCAAAAAAAATTAGTTGTAGCGTTAGCTAGTTTACTTTCATGCTGTAGTAATAATTAAAAGAAAACCCAAAAAGATTTCCTATTCTTCTTTTACTTGTTGGGAGCTTTCCCGTGTAAATAGTTTTATTTCTTTTCTTTTCTTTGGGGGTCGATAGGAGAAGACCATGATAAAATTGTTGAAGTGGCTCATATATGCATTATTTTTTATTTAACCAAGAGCCCATATTGCCTTGTCTTCTCCTGTTTATTGAATGCTCGCAGATTCCAGCTTAGTCCAATGCACGTGCACTATTATTATTATTCACATCGTCCGGTCGTGCAAGTGAAAGGCAATTATGACGATATATGATGGACTGATAGAGATGGGAGAAGCTGGTATGAACTCGACCTCTCTTGTTTTTTAAATATGATTAGTTCATCGTTCCTGATTCAGCCTATTATGAATGAACATGTTTGCAATGACAATTAGAGATTATAGTTACTCATGCCATGCTTAATTAGCTAGGAGTTTATAATGGTTTACCTTGTGTGCCAACATGCTATTAAAATGGTTGTGATGTTGTATGATGGGGTGGTATCCTCCTTTGAATGATTCGAGTGACTTGACTTGGCACATGTTCACGCATGTAGTTGAAACAAAATCAACATAGCCTTCACGATATTTATGTTCATGGTGGATTATATCCTACTCATGCTTGCACTCAATGTTCATTAATTTTAATGCATGTTCATGACTGTTGTCGCTCTCTAGTTGGTCGCTTCCCAGTCTTTTTCTAGCCTTCACTTGTACTAAGCGGGAATACTGCTTATGCATCCAATCCCTTAAACCCCAAAGTTATTCATATGAGTCCACCATACCTTCCTATATGCGGTATCTACCTGCCGTTCCAAGTAAATTTGTATGTGCCAAACTCTAAACCTTCAAATGAAATTCTGTTTTGTATGCTCGAATAGCTCATGTATCAACTAGGGCTGTCCGTATCTTCCATGTTAGGCGGGTTATTCTCAAGAGGAGTGGACTCCGCTCCTCACTCACGAGAAAATGGCTGGTCACCGGGATGCCCAGTCCCATGCTTTATGCAAATTAAATCAAAATAATTGCAAACAAAACTCCCCCGGGACTGTTGTTAGTTGGAGGCACTCGTTGTTTCGAGCAAGCCATGGATTGATGCTTGTTGGTGGAGGGGGAGTATAAACTTTACCATTCTGTTTGGGAACCGCCTATAATGTGTGTAGCATGGAAGATATCGCCATCTCTTGGTTGTTATGTTGACAATGAAAGTATGCCGCTCGAAATATTATTTATCTCTATTTCAAAACCGAGCTCTGGCACCTCTACAAATCCCTGCTTCCCTCTGCGAAGGGCCTATCTATTTACTTTCATGTTGAGTCATCACCCTCTTATTAAAAAGCACCAGCTGGAGAGCACCGCTGTCATTTGCATCCATTACTATTAATTCATATTGGGTATGACTATGACTGGATCTCTTTTACCATGAATTACAATGTTTAGTCAGTCCTTGATCTTTAAAGGTGCTCTCCATTTATGTTTTGCGGTCTCAGAAAGGGCTAGCGAGATACCATCTTGTTATATCATATTATGATTGTTTTGAGAAAGTGTTGTCATCCGAGATTTATTATTATTGCCCGCTAGTTGATTATGCCATTGACATGAGTAAACATGAGACCTAAGAGTTATTGTGAATATGGTTAGTTCATAATCTTTGCTGAAAACTTGAATGCTGGCTTTACATATTTACAACAACAAGAGCAAACAGAGTTTGTAAAAGTTTTTCTTTATCACTTTCAGTTTATCAACTAAATTGCTTTAGGACAAGCAAAGGTTTAAGCTTGGGGGAGTTGATACGTCTCCGTCGTATCTACTTTTCCAAACACTTTTGCCCTTGTTTTGGGCTCTAACTTGCATGATTTTAATGGAACTAACCCGGACTGACGCTGTTTTCAGCAGAATTGCCATGGTGTTATTTATGTGCAGAAACAAAAGTTCTTGGAATGACCTGAAACTCCACGGAGATTATTTTTGGAAATAACAAAAAATATTGGCGAAAGAATCAAGGCTAGGGGGCCCACACCCTGTCCACGAGGGTGGGGGCGCGCCCCCTGCCTCGTGGGCCCCCTGGAGCTCCACCGACCTCAACTCCAACTCCATATATTTGTGTTCGGGGAGAAAAAAATCAGAGAGAAAGATTCATCGCGTTTTACGATACGGAGCCGCCGCCAAGCCCTAAACTCTCTCGGGAGGGCTGATCTGGAGTTCGTTCGGGGCTCCGGAGAGGGGAATCCGTGGCCATCCTCATCATCAACCATCCTCCGTCACCAATTTCATGATGCTCACCGCCGTGTGTGAGTAATTCCATCGTAGGCATGCTGGCGGTGATGGGTTGGATGAGATTTATCATGTAATCGAGTTAGTTTTGTTAGGGTTTGATCCATAGTATCCACTATGTTCTGAGATTGATGTTGCTATGACTTTGCTATGCTTAATGCTTGTCACTAGGGCCCGAGTGCCATGATTTCAGATATGAACCTATTATGTTTTCATGAATATATGTGAGTTCTTGATCCTATCTTGCAAGTCTATAGTCACCTACTATGTGTTATGATCCGGCAACCCCGAAGTGACAATAATCGGGACCACTCCCGGTGATGACCATAGTTTGAGGAGTTCATGTATTCACTATGTGTTAATGCTTTGGTCCAGTACTCTATTAAAAGGAGGCCTTAATATCCCTTAGTTTCCGCTAGGACCCCGCTGCCACGGGAGGGTAGGACAAAAGATGTCATGCAAGTTCTTTTGCATAAGCACGTATGACTATATTCGGAATACATGCCTACATTACATTGATGAATTGGAGCTAGTTCTGTGTCACCCTATGTTATGATTGTTACATGATGAACCGCATCCGGCATAATTCTCCATCACCGATCCAATGCCTACGAGCTTTTCTCATATTGTTTTCCGCTTATTTACTTTTCCGTTGCTACTGTTACAATCACTACAAAACCCAAAAATATTACTTTTGCTATCGTTACCGTTACTTCCATATTACTTTGCTACTAAATACTTTGCTGCAGATACTAAGTTATCCAGGTGTGGTTGAATTGACAACTCAACTGCTAATACTTGAGAATATTCTTTGGCTCCCCTTGTGTCGAATCAATAAATTTGGGTTGAATACTCTACCTCGAAAACTGTTGGGATCCCCTATACTTGTGGGTTATCACCTCCAGCCCACGCACCCAGGCTCTGCGATGCCCATCACCCTCAATGGCCTCTATGGTGACAACCTCTTCGACGCACTGGTGGCGCTGCGACTGCCCACTGTCGCGTCGGAGAATGTGCACCTCGAGGTCGCGCTCGCCGCGCAGTGCTTGGCGCAGCAAGACACTGTCGACATAATCACCCATGTCTACGCGCAAATCGTCCACAAGGACTACTACGTGCCAGAGGAGGACGATAGGTCGCTGGCCTTCTTGACCCGTAGGGCAACCTTGGACGGCATTATTCAGAAGCACGTTGAGATCGCCGCCAACACCGCTGCTCCTGACACGTCGGTTGGTGACCCGGCGCACTAGGGCGTGAGGATGTCGTTGATGGATCTGTAATTCCGTATGTATCTTTATCTTTCCGTCAAATCCATGTAGTAGTATATGGTACTACTAGTGAAAGAACATGCGGTGCCCCCATGTTTGGTTTTGGTAATTGATGACAATCTCTATGGACTAATGGTTGCCTTGAGTTATATTTGAAGGATTTGTCCATAGGCATTTCTTGAAGTCCATGTGTTGGTTTCAAGGAGTTTATGTGGTGAGCAAGGTGTTATTAAGGAATTATCCAAAGATTGGTCATGTGAGAGTTGAGCTTATTGCAAGCATGTCTTGAAGAAGAAGATTGTGTGATCATTCATGTTTACCTTCAAGACATCATCCAAATGAAGAGAGTTGGAAAGAGTCAAGGTTGATCAAGACTAAGTCAAGAGTGAATCAAGCTGATCAACACACAAAGCACACAAGATGTACCAAGGGATCAAGCGATCCCATGGTATGGTAAGAATTGTCAATTACGCCTTGTGTACTAACCCATGGTCTTCGTGAGTGTTCTATGTGGGGTTAGGTACGTGTTCATGGGCTTGCGTCAAGAGGAAGATATCACTCAACCCATGGAGAGGATGACATCAAGTGGTGATCGTCATCAACATTGCCGTGTGCAAGTTCAAGTGGAGCATCATGAAGAGATCAAGTGCTTGAAGCTTGCCGTCCATTGTGGTGACAATGGACTTGTGAAGATGTGCGGAAGGGTGGCTCACCCATAGTGGAGTATGGGGGAGCAATCAACTAGTCTTCATCGAGCCAACGCAATCAAGAAAGGTGGTCCATCTTGAGGGAGTCAAGATCGTCATCATCTAGCTCAAGTGGACCATGTGCAAGGCAAAGGTTTGCTCTTGATAGGTTTTCTATTTTACCGGTCTCATGATCGTAGTTGGGAGACCGGGTTATAGGATCGATTGCCGTACTATCAAGGGGGGTTCTCGATGAGTAGCTTGATCGTATCGTTCATAGAGAGCTCAAACCATTGCATCCTTGCATCATCTTTATTGCTTCTTGTTTGGTTCTTCTCTTTGTGAGTTTTGGAGCTTATGGTCATCTTGATGACAAGCTCGAGTTCGTCGAAAACGGAGTTCACTCGCATCTTCTATGATGTTTTCGATGTTGGAGGTTATGCCGGTTCTTCTCGGTTGGAGGTTTCACTCCTCTATTTGTTAGGCATACCTCCCCTGCCTCTTCTCGGTTGGAGGTTTTGATGCTACTCGTCGTCTTGTATCCAACAAGCTTGAGTTTGCTCAATTCGGAGCTCATATGAAGATGTTTTTGCAGTTCTGGTTTTCCTTGGAGTATACTTGTTTTCGTGGCAGTGGCTTTAGGATGGCGCCAGCGGTAGTACCGCTTAGGAGTCCCAGGCAGAAGTACCGCTCCGCAGCGGTAGTACCACCGGTGGGTCCTCAGCAGTAGTACCGCTGCGGTACCAGGCCCCTGCCGCGTCGACTCGAGGGGTCTTTTTTCGTTTCGGATTGTGCGGTTCTTCGCAGCGGCAGTAGAGCGGCAATGCCGCTCATGAGCGGTAGTACCGCCCTACCACCGCGGCAGTACCGCTCGAGTCCGTATCTCTCCTGCCCTCCTAACTTCACGATAGTACCGCCCAGGGGAGTGGTAGTACCGCTGTTCTCAGCGGTAGTACCGCTACCTTATGCTCGTGTTCTTCCCCCATTGTTGACCTTCTTCGAGCTTGCTAACTCTCAATCCCTCCATGGATTCTTGCTAGTTTTTGAGGGAAAAGAGAGAGGAGATCTAGATCCACATTTCCACCAATCACTTTCTCCTCTATGTGAGGGGAACCCCTTGGATCTAGATCTTGGAGTTCTTGGTGTTCTCCTTCTTGTTCTTCCTCTCAATTTCCTCCCTAGCATTAGTTGCTTCGGTGGGATTTGAGAGAGAAGGACTTGGGCACTCCGTGTGCCCTTGCCATTGCATTTGGTGCATCGGTTTGAGTTCTCCACGGTGATACGTGGAAGTTACAAGTTGAGACGCTTATTACTCTTGGGTGCTTGGTACCCTTGTGCTTGTTCCTCTTGGGTGCTTGGGCCCCCTAGACGGTTGGTGGTGTTCGGAGCTCAATCATTGTGGTGTAAAGCTCCGGGCAAGCGTCGGGGTCTCCAATTAGGTTGTGGAGATCGCCCCGAGCAATTTGACGGGTTCCGGTGACCGCCCCCAAGGGTTGCCAAAGTGTACGGGTTCGGTGACCGCCCCCAAGGGTTGCAATTTGTACGGGTTCGGCGACCGCCCTCAAGGGTCCCTTAGTGGAATCACGACATCTTGCATTGTGCGAGGGCGTGAGGAGATTACGGTGGCCCTAGTGGCTTCTTGGGGAGCATTGTGCCTCCACACCGCTCCAAACGGAGATTAGCATCCGCAAGGGTGTGAACTTCGGGATACATCGTCGTCTGTGCGTGCCTCGGTTATCTCTTACCCGAGCCCTTTACTTATGCACTTTACCTTGTGATAGCCATATTGTTTCTTGTCATATATCTTGCTATCACCTAAGTAGTTTTTCTTGCTTAGCATAAGTTGTTGGTGCACATAGGTGAGCCTAGTTGTTGTAGGTTTTGTGCTTGACAAATTAACCGCTAGGTTTATTCCGCATTTGTTCAAGCCTCAACCGTAATTATTTTAAAGCGCCTATTCACCCCCCCCCCCTCTAGGCGACATTCACGATCTTTCAACTAGTAATTATCTTACCTTTCGCATCAACTCCATAATTTTTGTACGTACTCCACGCATGAACCGTGCCAGAACCAAACTTCTCATTACTCTAGGGAAAAGCGTTATTTCTATCTATCGGTCACGCCATGGAGCAGAACCAAATTTTACAAGTTAAAAGTTCAAAAGGAAAAGCCTGCCATGTTCGCGTCGCACCCCCACATGGTTGGCCCGGCACGCCGGTAAGGGGGAATGCGTGCTGTGTTGCATTTTCACTTACAAGTGGGACCGCAGTTGAGCAAACCGACTATCCGCAAACCCCCACCCATCCCACCGCGCGATGGCTGAGAAAACAGGAGGGAGAAGATTTGGCTGTAGCACAGACTCCAAGAAAATTGGTGTCAGATGGGACTCGTGTGGGTGGCGTGTGCCGTACTGCTAGACGTGAATGCTAGTTATGGCCCATGCCACCCCACTATATTGAGCCTATATCGAGGTGCTGGTTACGTAGAACAAATTTCCTGGAGTCCATGCTCAGCCCTCCTCTATCTCTCTTCTCAGCCAGCCAGCAGACGCGCGGAGCCCATCGTCTATTTGCTCACATGCGGTCCCATATGTCAGTGAAAACGCAGGAGGACTCACTGAACCTGCACATCTTTCACCTCGACGTGCTGGTGATGAAAAACAAATCCAATAAAGATCTTCGGTGGCCGCTTTTGGAGTTACTCAAGAGTAGTAAGATTCTATTTACAGTTTAACCCAAGATGCACATCACGTGGCTTCAACTACCACTCCATTTTCTTACATGACACGACCTGGATGCTGGATGTCCCACGTGTCGGCAAAAGGAGGAAGAACTCGACCAAATCTTCTCCACATTTAGACCGGAGGAGTAGGAAGCATGGCAAGCCCTGTGCCTACATCATACTACGTACAAGCCCACCTCACGCAGTCACGCTATCACCATATTTCTCGGCCTCCGTGCGACACCTCCAAGAGTATCAATACTAAACCAGGGAGAAGGTGTTGGCGCTAGCATAGTAGTATCCATCCCGAATACCCTGCAACGGATGTTGGAATAGATCCGGAGAGTGCGACCATGGGAGACAACACCTGCTTCCTTAGTAACATCAGCAGTGCCCTGTATATAGACAAGAAGAGGTGATCCATCGGAATAAGTTGCCAGGCGCCACCGAGTATATGGGTCCCCATGCTCATGATCATCATCATCGTCATCTCCCCCTTGGTTATAAAATTTTTCAAGTATAGGTGGTGGAATGTTCACAGGACCTTGGAAAGACAAGAAGGTTAATTAGTAAAGGGAAACTAGTTAACCCGCATGCATGTGGATGAAACAATTATAATTACGGTGGAAGACAAACGTACCGAAAGCATAAGGATTCCATGCAAAAATAGTGCCACGAGTGGTGGCAGAAAACACAAGACCCTCGTATTGAATTGTATCACAGTACTCATCCGTGTATAGAAACTGATTTTTGAGCAATATCCATCGAGTTGAACCATGAAGGACGGCAACAAGCTTGTCGAAGATAGCAACAACACAAGCATTCAACCCCAAGAGCGGTCGGGAACTCGACAAATTGCTATCTTCTGTAGACGACAGTCACCATGACCGTAGTTGAACGTACGTAGAATACCGGTGTGCTCAACCTCTGGGCAGACCGAGATTTTTGGAATTGGAACCCGGTGACGAGTGTACACATTCACAAGTTCCCACTCGCAGTTGTACCCAATATAAACAACCCAATCTCCATTTGCGCCTGCCCAAGCCTTACCCTCAAGCGATGGCATCTTAACGTCACACATATCATTATCAAGTGCCATCAACTTGCACAAGGCGAGGCCTCCGTCGTCCGCGCACCAGTGAGCAGGCTCACGGTGAAGAAGATAGGGGACATCAAGCCGCTCCTGGACCCTTGGGTTCCTTGTAATGATGTTATTAGTTGAGTCGAGAATGGTCTTGAACGAACCTGCCATGCTAGCTGAGGTGATGACGTCGCACCGATCAATGAGTTCCTCCACCACGTCATCATTCAGATCGGGGCAAGAATAACGGGGTCATTTTCGGCCTGTTCCCTCCATGGAGAAGACGATCGAACAATGGCAGAAGGAAGGGTGAAGGCAAATGGAGGAGGGAGGAAGAGCGTGCGACAACAGTTCCAAATCGAGAGGGAAAGGCGAAGAGTCGATGGACGGTTGCCACGATACACGAAGAGGCGCCCCGGCCTACATAGACGTCCGTTCGTAAATTGTACAAAAGGACTCGCCGTCGTCTCACTGGCATGTGGGAATGGGACCACATGTCAATGAAACATGGTGTGTAATTTCTCGTGCAAAATGCGATCTGGCCGCGTTGGCCCGAGGTGCCGCATTAGTTATCGACCTTTATTTTTTTAATGGCGTGCCGTTTAGTTTTGAAGCACGACTAACTGGTGCTGTATGCAGAGAAAATATAAACTACTCTAGCACTACTCCACCTCTAGTACTAGTAGTAAGTATAAAAGAGATATATAGGCTGGAGCTTCAGCGCTTTCTTGCTAAGGGCTGCCCACTTGCTTCTCACACTATCACCCTCTCTCCAGATCTAAAAAAGACGGCCTCTCTCTCCCTCCTCACCGGTGGTCACAGATCCGCCGGGGAAGAAAAGGACGTGCAGCGTTGACGCACTCGTACATTGTCGGTGAGCGAGGTCACGCACTAACGACAAGGCCATCCTCTCAGACATAGCGCCCGCATGGGATGGCCTCCGCCCCCAAGCTCGCTGCCGTAGTGTGTGCGGAGGACGCCGACCACGAGCGAAGCCACTTCCTGCTGACCCTCAGGTATGCTACCTCATTTCGAACCATACCCTTGTTCTATTGCCCCAGCTGCCAGGTCGCTGCATTGTGGCACCCCGATCCGCATGGAGCAGGGGGCCTTCGCACGTCAGCCCAGGATTATGCCTAACGCAGGACAGGTCCATGATACAGCATTCCAGGTACAATAATATTCATCAAATACATGTGTATAAGATTACATCATTGATGAATACAATTTTCTGGCATAGCCCTAAGGCCATTTACATGGTAGTGGAAGTCCGTATAAATGGCGGCGGAAGTCTTGGTTTGGCAGCGTCTCACTAAGGCTGGGCTCCATAACGCACAGGACTGGCAAGATTACGACCTAGCATGACGGAACAAGCAAACGACCTACAAAACTGGCATGACACGCCAGGTCAGTACATTGAATGCACTTGCAAGACAACCAAATACATAGCATCCAAACAAACAGATGACAAAGCAAGAACCAAGCATATGCAACAGTCTACATCAACACAACTTCTAAGCATGGCATGATATTAACTAGAATCATAATTCAAACTAGGCATGAACAACATCATAGCATCAACTATCATGGCATATCAAACTTACTTCTATCATAACAACAACAAAGCATAGCATATCAAAACAGGGCATGGCATCATGAAACTATGCTGAAAATAAACTACCAGTTACTTCCTGTGAAGACATGTTGTAATAACCTTATGCCACAATCACTTACTCTGCCACGGCTCCTCGGAGCACAATCATGACTTACCGAGACCTCGTCTCGGGGTCATATCAACACATCATCGTGACTTCTCACGATTAGTTCATAGTCCAAGCCATCACATTAGTTATCACCTCTTAGTTATCACATAATTTATTAGCTGATTTATCCTCCATTTCAACCGAGACCCAATAGTGTGACCTACTACGAACCTGTGCCCATGACCGAGGTAGCGGCTATCGATAGATTTAATACACTCTGCAGAGGTAGCGCACTTTACCCACACTACGGAACCCTGGTCTCACACTCCCATACGTGCGGACCAAAGCGTTTCGACAAAACCGATCTACTGCCATGATGCCCTCCCGGCCAGTCCGACCAACACCCCTTAAGGGTTCGGTCCTGGGTGGCCCCGTATCTACCAAAGGTACCAACGGCCACCGTCGTGGCAAGACGGTCCCAAACGGGGTCATGAGCTCAAAACCAAACCCGGGCACACAAGGGTTATGTCCGCCTACCTGATCAGGGTAAGCGCGCCCATAACCTTCCCTCGTGGGAGGCACCGGCGAGAGGCATGCCAATAGACCCAGCTAGGACCTTCCCACAAGGTAAATGTGGTTGTACTGGAGAAAGGTCGATTTGGTGGCACTATGATATCCTAGTGATGGCAGAGGAGGTTTGTTATTAAGTCATATTATTAACTTCTCCACCATCATCAACATTATGAGCATATTAAACAAGAATGCAACAATGAACATGCAACTAACAAATGCGTTAACAAATCAAGCTACTCCAGTGAACAGTTATAGCATATGAAACATAACAATACTAGATACTAGCTTATTGACGGTGCAACAAAATCATCATAACTTCAAGACTACTGGCATGAACTAAACTTGACAGAGGCATGATATTATCAACAACAATATAACTAGCATGGCAAAAGCTATCATGAGAGGTAAGCAAGCAGTACTAACATATATCACAACTGAAATAATGGCAGACGAAACAGACAAAAACTACTGCAACTAAGCACACACACGAGGTACCGGCAAAGTCGACGTGCACGTTCGGGGCTCATGATAAGAGGTTGGCTTGCCTGGGGGTCGAGGATTACTCCGGAAAAAGTGCGGAAAGATTTGCCGGAACAATTCTCTCCCGGAGGGGGGCTGTTTACGGCCAAGGGCAAAATGGTCATTTTCAGAATGTGCAAACATGGTGAAAATGATTCCATCAGAACGGGCTCGACGAAACGAAGACGTAGGCTTTGGAATCACCTGATTTGGAGCTACGGGTAAAAAGATACGGAGGGTTGAAGCTCAGGGACCTATCGGCGATTTTTTTTGGCAAACAGGCCCCTGGAGGAAAAACTATACGTGCCTTTGGGCTGAATACGTTTTCCGCACAGGGAAACACATTTTGGGCCGAAGTGCCCAGGGAATACGTTTTCTTACATGGAAAGCGTATTCACAAGGAAGACGTTTCCAGAGCAGGGAAACGGCTTCGGTGGGCGGGCGCGTCCACTTATCCGACGTGGCTAGCGGGGCCATGCCTTCCTCTCGCCGACAGGTGGGTCCCGCAGGTTGGGGCCCGCCTGGCCTGGCTTCTTCTTCCTCCTGCGCGTACGCGCGCCTGGCCGAGGGAGACGCCCACCTCGACAGCGATTGCCGGCGGCTCCGGCCGCCTCAGACGACGGCCGACCTATCCACGAGCTCAGGAGCGAGAGGCGCATCCCGTGGTGGTGTCCGTTGCTGGCGAGGAGCACGGGAGAAGGAGCAGCAGGGCTCGCAGCAGAGGTGGTCTTCGGACTCCGGCAAACAGGGGGCTCCGGTGGGGGAACTGGGTGGGCAAGCCTATGGGGAGGTGCGCCGGACCTCGGGGAATGCATAGGTGGTGGGGGAACGGGGAGAGGGGCACGACATCGCCAGAATCGGACAGAGCCCGAGGCGGCGGCCATGGTGGGGATGGGCGTCAGGGAGCTCCTCGAGCTCGAGCTAGTGGTTCGGGGGCGTTGTGGACTGCGAGGAGGCTCGGAGTCACTACTTATAGCCGCGGGGACGAGCTCTAGGGGGAGGGGCGAGGCGACACGCGGCACGGCTACGTGTCTGCGCGCCGGCGACGTGCATGCGCGGCCAAAGGCCACGGGAAGCGACGGGGACTCGACCGGGGGGGATGCGGACGACGCGCAGGGGCTCACGGAGACTAGGGGCGCTCGCGGACGAGAGGGAGAAGGGGACAAGAACAAGGAAGACGACGGTGCACGGGCGTGCACTGTGCTCGGCGACGGCGATGGCTCAACGAGGAAGCAAACGAAGGGAGAAACGGGCCAAGGCGCACGGCGACGATGAGGCTGAGCTGGTTGACAAGCTTGGACGAGCCAGAGCCCGCCGGAGATGCGCTACTGTGGCCAACAGTGGCTAGACCACCGGTTTGGCTGGCACTGCCCATGGTCACCGTCGACAATGCATGCTCTGGTCGTCTACTTGGTGCCAAATGACGTCTATAGCGTAGTCCCTCCAACGCTCATTAAGACTGAAGTGATGGAACAAGCAAAGGTGTAGTGAGCAGAGCGAAACAGGCTCGACAAGTTTGCTGTTGCAAATTGGCAACATCCTGGTGATCACCACAGAGAGGTTAAGGGCAAAACTGGTTGTCTAGGAGGTTTAGGATAGCAAGGACTATGGTCCTGGCAAGTTGGAAGGGATTTGGGCAAGGATTTAGCATAGGTGCAGTTCAAATGCCAAATCTGACCCAGAAAGCAAATGATGAAGAAGCACTCACTAGGAGTGATGGATTGGGCTAAAACTTGGCAAAGCTTCCTTATTTGGTCATATGTAGACGCTGCAAAAAGATCATATCAAATGGACTTGCCAAATTCGTACTTGTTTCATAAGCATCAGATCTGATCAGAAACTTTGAAAAAATCCAGGAAAATATTGGCTACATGTAATGAGCCAAAATTGGTTGGAGATAGGTTGTATGGAGAGGAGAAGGCTTAGGAATATTTTCAGCCATAATGGAGCAAGATCAAATAGACTTGCTTCACAAACTGAAAATTTGGACAGAAAACATGAATTGCTCCCGTGCTCACATAGCTCAATGAAATGAGCTGAATTTAGGTGGAGGTCAATGATTTGGAATACTTGAGAGGATGGAAAAGTTTCATCCCATTTGGAATCTCTATGAAGGTATTTCCTTCACAAAGTTACAATCTGGTCAGAAACTTTGAAAAATTGCACAGGGAGCTAGGATGAATGGATTGAGCTCATCTTTGGTATACATGGGTGATTTATTAATGTTAATCACCCTGCCAAATTGCAGCTCAATAGTAATTAGGAATAAGGCACTTCCTTTGCAAAATTTCAGAGAATGCAGAAACTTGCATTGGATCATGTGCCCAATTTTTGATCTGTGGAACATGGGACAAGAATGGAACTTGTGATTATATAGCAAGGGCAAGCTCCACAATTTATGGGAGAATTTTCCCTGCTATAAAAATAGTAGTTCCTTTAGGAAGTGGCAAATGCACTATTGGTATTACATAGGAAAAGGCATTTTTCCATATTTAATTATGGCCAATATCTTTGCCAGAGCTTGGATTAGACATAAATATCAACTCCACCAACTCTCATGAATTTTGGAGATGGCTAGATATGCCTTTGGATTTTATCCCTCAGAAAGGCAAGAAAAGGAATAAATCCTAATTCAAAAATATTGCATGGGACTTGGCAATATTTTTGCATATCCAAGGTTTACAAGGATAGGAGGGTCTCGGGGAACAGATGGGATGATCAACAACTCAAGGAAAATGATAGCTCCTTTGTAATCACAAAGGCCATCTTTAAATTCCAACAATTTGGAATTAGGGTTTGAGCTGAGGCAAATGAGGTCTTGCCCACTGAAAAAGACATGAGCAAGGTTTTGAAAGGTTGGAAATAACACAATTTCTGAGAGTCATCCAGCAAAGTCAGGAGAAATTTTTGAGAATGAGTGCCAGGAAGGAATAACAGCACAAAAGTTGATAACCCAATTTTGGGGCTGTTACAAACCTTCCCCCCCTTAAAAGAATCTCGTCCTCGAGATTCCTAGGGTTACAGCACAATTGCAAAGATAACTACTCCGGGAAAAACCTCTGGGTTAATTTTAACCCTTTGGTCGGATTCGAACGAGTTGGGGCACCGATAATTGGTACACCTAGGGAGAGATATGGGCAAACACGGTTATATCCACGACTAGGGGCACTCGAGATCAGACTCCCGAAAAATGCTGGATGCACCCCAATGAACAGTGGTTTCACCTGATGACACGTGGGTCCAGGGCCCACTGGCAGCCTCCTTCTTCTACCTCCAGCTAGCTGCTTCTCCTATGATGCTGCTCCGCTTGCGGCTTGGCGCAGCGCGCATCTAGCTCTTAGGGCGATGAGGACTCTAGTGCCGTAGTGCACGGCGTGCACGGCGCCGGTGCAGCGAGCACTCACGTCGCGGGCCAGCACCTTGTCGGCACTGCTCGCGGATTCGCCTGCTGGACGCCGGTGATCGAGCGACGAGCGGTTTTCCTGGACCTCGCTCATCGTACACCGGAGTTGGGCTATAAAAATGGCAGCACAGCTCTCCTCCAATGCACAAACACAATGTCGTTCTACTACCTATTCGGTTTGGACGAGATCGAGCCGAGCTCCTTCGGCGAGGCTGTGTTCTTGGTGGCGCTGCGGTGGTTCCTAGCTGCGTTGCTGGGCACGCTGATTGGCTCATCGATCATCCTGCCGACGATCATCAGGTACGAGCGAGCTCAAGGCAACGCATGGCCAGCTGCGGTGGCTCGAGGTGTGGAAGAAGATGGTGCACGGGGTGGTCCTCCGCCACGCTTGATTCTCTGACGCTTCGTGCCGACGGAGTAATCGCGTGCTGCGGGGGAGCGGTGGTGGCGATCTGCCTGCGCCACGCAAGGCAGAGGCAAGGGTGGGGTTCGGATGCGGGTGAGGTGGCTATGCCAGCTCAGGAATCATGCTGGGGTACGGATAAATTTCGCAAATTGCTCCACGAAATGTAGGTGTTGGGGTAGAATCGGAGTTGAAATCTGTATCGAGGGGTTGTACTAGATCGAGTGAAATAAAGCTGGCAACGTTTCTCCAGAAACGCAATTGGGTTAACGAAAAGAATTAGGGACGAGAAATGGCCAGATGAAAATGCCTCTTCGAGGCACTGGGTTTGGAAAATCTGGCACACGGGGTATGCACAGATAGAGATAGGGATGTGACTTTGCGTTTCCCTGAGTACTGCCCTAAATGTACTCGTGGGTGAACCGGGTATGTGCGCAGTATGCAATGCAGTCTAAACTAACAACACACAAGTGCAATAAACATGCAATGAAAAACACATCAGACAAATAATACTAAGGTGTTTTAATGCTAGTGGGTATATGTACTCCTGGCATACATATACCTACACCAGTGCGCATTTTATTAAAGACTCGGGACGAGCCAATGTTGTTTTTAGTGTATGTGTCGTACTGATTAAAATCTTGTTAGCACACATTGCCAACCTTGTCAAACATCTCTGTTTGACGGAGAGACAAACAAAAACAAGCACAACAATTCAAAAGCAAGCAAGCATACACAAACACATTACGGGTTACAAACAGTACAACAAAGCACGAACGCTCTACGCGCTAAACGAAACTACTCACTCCAGGATACATAGTTCTATCCTCATATTGGGGATGAACCGACTGACTGACCTACTCGCATTATCATCTCACTGCGTGACTGAGGTCAGGCAGAGGACTGGCCTTGCTGGGGCTCTCCGAGAGGATGAAGACTGAGCCAATCTCCATCTTCATCGTCCGACACTACTATTGGTTGGGGTTCGACTGCTGGAGGTGTGGCTGAAATTGATCCAAGCAAATGCTGCTGGTGGATCCGTAAAAGAGCCTTGTCGAGGGTGATGATGTTGGGTCTAGGCCACAACACAGGCTGAGAGGGTAGCACTGGTTCGGATGGCATGGGGTGGATGGCTTGAGATGCGAATTTACGAGCCTCACTGTAAGCTTCCTTGGCGACTCATACCACATCATTGTCCATGGCTCTAAACTCGGCAAGCATCTTGGCAATCATCACCCCCTGGGCTGTGATATATTGCACCAGGCGAGCGATTGCGGGGTCATCTCCTTGGATAGCGGGGGAAGGCTGCATTCCTACTTCTGTCACAATGGGGTAAAAGCAGAAATCCCGCCTCGTTGCCATATGCGGGTACCTGGTTAGGAGGTGAAGCATAGCCTCCACAGCAGCGGCCTGAATGGCTAAATCAGTGGTAGGCATGGCTCTACCCTGAAAAACCAACGGCTAGCCATCTACTGCGGGACCTAGGCTGATGTGCACTCTTGCATCAAAGCGATGCAGGTGAGGGACGGGTGCCGATTGGAACACCAGGTAATCAGGGCTAGCCTTACAGCCAAAGGCTTTGGTGAGCATCTCGGTAAGAAGGGGTGGGAAGCTAGGGTGGTTGACGGCAAAGGTGAGGGTGTAAAACTTGGGAGCTTTGAAGGTGCTAGTCATGGCTGGGGAGCTACTATCTAAGCTTTTCTGCAGGGACATGCCTGACTGAGGGGTGAGCGATACGGCTAGCAGAAAGGGGGCTTTTATAGGCGGCTATGCGGGACATGCCCGCATGGCGTGGCCCCTTTTTCCTTAATGGCAAAGGGTACATGGTGCGGCCGGCCAGAAAGGATAGGGTTGCTATTCAATCCACGGATAACTAGGCGGGGACAGCGGGGTGAGGACGTGTCGGTCCCGACTGCGCCACCTGTTGATTAACAGTGACCATGCCGGATGCCAGGGATGGGTCAAATCCCTTAGGGTTATTAGGGGTTGATGGTAGCGGTGATCTAATGCTAGGATAACCTATGCCAGCCTGGCTGCTCTGATACCATCTCCTGTGGCACCCCGATCCGCATGGAGCAGGGGGCCTTCGCACATCAGCCCAAGATTACGCCTGACGCACGACAGGTCCATGATACAGCATTCCAGGTACAATAATATCCATCAAATACATGTGTATAAGATTACATCATTGATGAATACAATTTTCTAGCATAGCCCTAAGGCAATTTACATGGCAGCGGAAGTCCGTATAAATGGCGGCGGAAGTCTTGGTTTGGCAGCGTCTCACTAAGGCTGGGCTCCATAACGCACAGGACTGGCAAGATTACGACCTAGCACGACAGAACAAGCAAACGACCTACAAAACTGGCATGACACGCCAGGTCAGTACATTGAATGCACTTGCAAGACAACCAAATACATAGCATCCAAACAAACAGATGACAAAGCAAGAACCAAGAATATGCAACAGTCTACATCAACACAACTTCTAAGCATGGCATGATATTAACTAGAATCATAATTCAAACTAGGCATGAACAACATCATAGCATCAACTATCATGGCATATCAAACTAACTTCTATCATAACAACAGCAAAGCATAGCATATCAAAACAGGGCATGACATCATGAAACTATGCTGAAAATAAACTACCAGTTACCTCCCGTGAAGACATGTTGTAATAACCTTATGCCACAATCACTTACTCTGCCATGGCTCCTCGGAGCACAATCATGACTTACCGAGACCTCGTCTCGGGGTCATATCAACACATCATCGTGACTTCTCACGATTAGTTCATAGTCCAAGCCATCACATTAGTTATCACCTCTTAGTTATCACATAATTTATTAGCTGATTTATTCTCCATTTCGACCGAGACCCGATAGTGTGACCTACTACGAACCTGTGCCCATGACCTAGGACGCGACTATCGATAGATTTAATACACTTTGCAGAGTTAGCGCACTTTACCCACACTACGGAACCCTGGTCTCGCACTCCCATACATGTGGACCAAAGCGTTCCGACAAAACCGATCTACTGCCATGACGCCCTCCCGGCTACTCCGACCAACACCCCTTAAGGGTTCGGTCCTGGGTGGCCCCGTACCTACCAAAGGTACCAACGGCCACCGTCGTGGCAAAACGGTCCCAAATGGGGACATGAGCTCAAAACCAAACCCGGGCACACAAGGGTTATGTCCGCCTACCTGGTCAGGGTAAGCGCGCCCATAACCTTCCCTCGCGGGAGGCACCGGCGAGGGGCATGACAATAGACCCAGCTAGGACCTTCCCACAAGGTAAATGTGGTTGCACTGGAGAAAGCTCGATTTGGTGGCACTATGATATCCCAGTGATGGCGAAAGACGTTTGTTATTAAGTCATATTATTAACTTCTCCACCATCATCAACATTATGAGCATATTAAACAAGAACGCAACAATGAACATGCAACTAACAAATGCGTTAACAAATATCAAGCTACTCTAGTGAATAGTTATAGCATACGAAACATAACAATACTAGATACTAGCTTATTGACGGTGCAACAAAATCATCATAACATCAAGACTACTGGCATGAACTAAACTAGACAGAGGCATGATATTATCAAGAACAATATAACTAGCATGGCAAAAGCTATCATGAGAGGTAAGCAAGCAGTACTAACATATATCACAACTGAAATAACGGCAGACGAAACAGACAAAAACTACTGCAACTAAGCACACACACGAGGTACCGGCAAAGTCAACGTGCAAGTTCGGGGCTCATGATAAGAGGTTGGCTTGCCTGGGGTCGAGGATTACTCCAGAAAAAGTGCGAAACGACCGCGGAAAGATTTGCCGGAAACAGTTCTCTCCCGGAGGGGGGCTGTTTACGGACAAGGGCAAAATGGTCATTTTCAGAATGTGCAAACATTGTGAGCATGATTCCATCAGAACGGGCTCGACGAAACGAAGACGTGGGCTTTGGAATCACCTGATTTGGAGCTACGGGTAAAAATATACGGAGGGTTGAAGCTCAGGGACCTATCGGCGATTTTTTTCACCAAACAGGCCCCTGGAGGAAAAACTGAACGTGCCTTTGGGCTGAATAAGTTTTTCGCACAGGGAACGCATTTTGGGCCGAAGTGCCCAGGGAATACGTTTTCTGACTTGGAAAGCGTATTCACGAGGAAGACGTTTGCAGAGCAGGGCGCGTCCACTTATCCGGCGTGGCCAGCGGGATCACGCCTTCCTCCCGCCGACAGGTGGGTCCCGCAGGGTGGGGCCCGCCTGGCCTGGCTTCTTCTTCCTCCCGCGCGTATGCGCGCCTGGCCGAGGGAGACGCCCGCCTCGACGGCGATTGCCGGTGGCTCCGGCCGCCTCAGACGACGGCCCACCTATCCACGAGCTCAGGAGCGAGAGGCGCATCCCGTGGTGGTGTCCGTTGCCGGCGAGGAGCACGGGAGAAGGAGCAGCAGGGCTCCTGGCGGAGGTGGTCTTCGGACTCCGGCGAATAGGGGGCTCCGGTGGGGGAACTGGGTGGCAAGGCTACGGGGAGGTGCGCTGGACCTCGGGGAACGCATAGGTGGTGGGGGAACGGGGAGAGGGGCACGACATCGCCGGAATCGGGCAGAGCCCGAGGCGGCGGCCATGGTGGGGATGGGCGTCAAGGAGCTCCTCGAGCTCGAACTAGTGGTTCGCGGGCATTGGGGACTGCGAGGAGGCTCGGGGTCGCTACTTCTAGTCGCGGGGACGAGCTCTAGGGGGAGGGGCGAGGCGACACGCGGCACAGCTACGTGTCCGCGCGTCCAAAGGCCACGGGAAGCGACGGGGACGCGACGGGGGGATGCGGACGATGCGCAGGGGCTCACAGAGACGAGGGGCGCTCGCGGACGAGAGGGAGAAGGGGACAAGAACAAGGAAGACGACGGTGCATGGGCGTGCACTGTGCTCGGCGTAGGCGATGGCTCAACGAGGAAGCAAACGAAGGGGGAAACGGGCCAAGGCGCACGACGACGATGAGGCTGAGCTGGTTGACAAGCTTGGACGAGCCAGAGCCAGCCGGAGATGCGCTACTGTGGCCAACAGTGGCTAGACCACCGATTTGGATGGCAGTGCCCGTGGTCACCACTGACAACGCATGCTCTGGTCGTCTACTTGGTGCCAAATGATGTCTACAGCGTAGTCCCTCCAACGCTCATTAAGACTGAAGTGATGGAACGAGCAAAGGTGTAGTGAGCAGAGCGAAACAGGCTCGACAAGTTTGCTATTGCAAACTTGAAAACATCCTGGTGATCAGCACAGAGAGGTTAAGGGAAAAACTAGTTGTCTAGGAGGTTTAGGATAGCAAGGACTACGGTCCTGGGAAGTTGGAAGGGATTTGGGCAAGGATTTAGCATAGCTGCAGTTCAAATGCCAAATCTTACCCAGAAAGCAAATGATGAAGAAGCACTCACTAGGAGTGATGGATTGGGCTAAAACTTGGCAAAGCTTCCTTATTTGGTCATATGTAGATGCTGCAAAAACATCGTACCAAATGGACTTGCCAAATTGGTACTTGTTTCATAAGCATCAGATCTGACCAGAAACTTTGGAAAAATCCAGGAAAATATTGGCTACATGAAATGAGCCAAAATTGGTTGGAGATACGTTGTATGGAGAGGAGAAGGCTTAGGAATATTTTCAGCCATAATGGAGCAAGATAAAATAGACTTGCTTCACAAACTGAAAATTTGGACAGAAAACTATTTGGGAACGTAATAATTTCAAAAATTTCCTACGCACACGCAAGATCATAGTGATGCATAGCAACGAGAGGGGAGAGTGTGTCCACGTACCCTCGTAGACCGAAAGCGGAAGCGTTACACAACGCGGTTGATGTAGTCGTACGTCTTCACGATCCGACCGATCCAAGTACCGAACGTACGGCACCTCCGAGTTCAGCACACGTTCAGCTCGATGACGTCCCTCGAACTCCGATCCAGCCAAGCTTTGAGGGAGAGTTCCGTCAGCATGACGGCATGGTGACGATGATGATGTTCTACCGACGCAGGGCTTCGCCTAAGCACCGCTATGATATGATCGAGGTGGAATATGGTGGAGGGGGCACCGCACACGGCTAAGAGATCAAGAGATCAATTGTTCTATCTATGGGGTGCCCCCTGCCCCGTATATAAAGGAGCAAGGGAGGGAGAGGCGGCCGGCCAGGAGGAGGCGCGCCAGGAGGAGTCCTACTCTCACCGGGAGTAGGACTCCCTCCTTTCCTAGTTGGAGTAGGAGAAGGGGGAAGGAGGAGGGAGAGAGGAAGGAAAGGGGGGCGCCCCCCTCCTTGTCCAATTCGGACTAGAGGGGAAGGGGGCACGCGGCCTACCCTGGCCGCCCCTCTTCTTCTCCACTAAGGCCCATGTAGGCCCATTAAACCCCCCGGGGGGGTTCCGGTAACCCCCAGTACTCCGGTAAAATCCCGATTTTACCCGGAACACTTCCGATATCCAAATATGGGCTTCCAATATATCAATCTTTATGTCTCGCCCCTCGTCATGTCCGTGATCACATCCGGGACTCCGAACAACCTTCGGCACATCAAAACATATAAACTCATAATATAACTGTCATCGAAACATTAAGCGTGCGGATCCTACGGGTTCGAGAACTATGTAGACATGACCGAGACACGTCTCCGGTCAATAACCAATAGCGGAACCTGGATGCCCATATTGGCTCCCACACATTCTACAAAGATCTTTATCGGTGAGACCGCATAACAACATATGTTGTTACCTTTGTGATCGGTATGTCACTTGCCTGAGATTCGATCGTCGGTATCTCAATACCTAGTTCAATCTCGTTACCGGCAAGTCTCTTTACTCGTTCTGTAATACATCATCCCACAACTATCTCATTAGTTGCAATGCTTGCAAGGCTTATAGTGATGTGCATTACCGAGTGGGCCCAGAGATACCTCTCCGACAATCAGAGTGACAAATCCTAATCTCAAAATACGCCAACCCAACAAGTACCTTCGGAGACACCTGTAGAGCACCTTTATAATCACCTAGTTGCGTTGTGACGTTTGGTAGCACACAAAGTGTTCCTCCGGTAAACGGGAGTTGCATAATCTCATAGTCATAGGAACATGTATAAGTCATGAAGAAAGCAATAGCAGAATACTAAACGATCGTGTGCTAAGCTAACAGAATGGGTTAAGTCAATCACATCATTCTCCTAATGATGTGATCCCATTAATCAAATGATGACTCATGTCAATGGCTAGGAAACATAACCATCTTTGAACAACGAGCTAGTCAAGTAGAGGCATACTAGTGACACTCTGTTTGTCTATGTATTCACACAAGTATTATGTTTCCGGTTAATACAATTCTAGCATCAATAATAAACATTTATCATGATATAAGGAAATAAATAATAACTTTATTATTTCCTCTAGGGCATATTTCCTTCAGTCTCCCACTTGCACTAGAGTCAATAATCTAGATTACACAGTAATGATTCTAACACCCATGGAGCCTTGGTACTGATCATGTTTTGCTCATGGAAGAGGCTTAGTCAACGGGTCTGCAACATTCAGATCTGTATGTATCTTGCAAATTTCTATGTGTCCCACCTGGACTAGATCCCGGATGGAGTTGAAGCGTCTCTTGATGTGCTTGGTTCTCTTGTGAAATATGGATTCCTTTGCCAAGGCAATTGCACCAGTATTGTCACAAAAGATTTTCATTGGACCCGATGCACTAGGTATGACACCTAGATCGGATATGAACTCCTTCATCCAGACTCCTTCATTTGCTGCTTCCGAAGCAGCTATGTACTCCGCTTCACACGGAGATCCCGCCGCAACGCTTTGTTTAGAGCTGCACCAACTGACAGCTCCACCGTTCAATGTAAACACGTATCCGGTTTGCGATTTAGAATCGTCCAGATCAGTGTCAAAGCTTGCATCGACGTAACCATTTACGACTAGCTGTTTGTCACCTCCATAAACGAGAAACATATCCTTAGTCCTTTTCAGGTATTTCAGGATGTTCTTGACCGATGTCCAGTGATCCACTCCTGGATTACTTTGGTACCTCCCTGCTAAACTTATAGCAAGGCACACATCAGGTCTGGTACACAACATTGCATACATGATAGAGCCTATGGCTGAAGCATAGGGAACATCTTTCATCTTCTCTCTATCTTCTGCAGTGGTCGGGCATTGAGTCTTACTCAACTTCACACCTTGTAACACAGGCAAGGACCCTTTCTTTGCTTGATCCATTTTGAACTTTTTCAAAACTTTGTCAAGGTATGTGCTTTGTGAAAGTCCAATTAAGCGTCTTGATCTATCTCTATAGATCTTGATGCCCAATATATAAGCAGCTTCACCGAGGTCCTTCAGTGAAAAACTCTTATTCAAGTATCCCTTTATGCTATCCAGAAATTCTATATCATTTCCAATCAGCAATATGTCATCCACATATAATATCAGAAATGCTACAGAGCTCCCACTCACTTTCTTGTAAATACAGGCTTCTCCAAAAGTCTGCATAAAACCAAATGCTTTGATCACACTATCAAAGCGTTTTATTCCAACTCCGAGAGGCTTGCACCAGTCCATAAATGGATCGCTGGAGCTTGCACACTTTGTTAGCTCCCTTTGGGTCGACAAAACCTTCCGGCTGCATTATATACAACTCTTCTTCCAGAAATCCATTCAGGAATGCAGTTTTGACATCCATTTGCCAAATTTCATAATCATAAAATGCGGCAATTGCTAACATGATTCGGACAAACTTAAGCATCGCTACGGGTGAGAAAGTCTCATCGTAGTCAATCCCTTGAACTTGTCGAAAACCTTTCGCAACAAGTCGAGCTTTATAGACAGTAACATTACCGTCAGCGTCAGTCTTCTTCTTGAAGATCCATTTATTCTCAATGGCTTGCCGATCATTGGGCAAGTCAACCAAAGTCCACACTTTGTGCTCATACATGGATCCCATCTCAGATTTCATGGCCTCAAGCCATTTTGCGGAATCTGGGCTCACCATCGCTTCTTCATAGTTCATAAGTTCGTCATGGTCTAGTAACATAACCTCCAGAACAAGATTACCGTACCACTCTGGTGCGGATCTTACTCTGGTTGACCTACGAGGTTCAGTAACAACTTGATCTGAAGTTTCATGATCATCATCATTAACTTCCTCACTAATTGGTGTAGGTGTCACAGGAACCGGTTTCTGTGATGAACTACTTTCCAATAAGGGAGCAGGTACAGTTACCTCATCAAGTTCTACTTTCCTCCCACTCAATTCTTTCGAGAGAAACTCCTTCTCTAGAAAGGATCCAAATTTAGCAACAAAAGTCTTGCCTTCAGATCTGTGATAGAAGGTGTACCCAACAGTTTCCTTTGGGTATCCTATGAAGACACATTTCTCCGATTTGGGTTCGAGCTTATCAGGTTGAAGCTTTTTCACATAAGCATCGCAGCCCCAAACTTTCAGAAACGACAACTTTGGTTTCTTGCCAAACCACAGTTCATAAGGCGTCGTCTCAACGGATTTCGATGGTGCCCTATTTAACATGAATGCAGTCGTCTCTAAAGCATAACCCCAAAACGATAGCGGTAAATCAGTAAGAGACATCATAGATCGCACCATATCTAGTAAAGTGCGATTACGACGTTCGGACACACCATTACGCTGTGGTGTTCCGGGTGGTGTGAGTTGCGAAACTATTCCGCATTGTTTCAAATGAAGACCAAACTCGTAACTCAAATATTCTCCTCCATGATCAGATCGTAGAAACTTTATTTTCTTGTTACGATGATTTTCAACTTCACTCTGAAATTCTTTGAACTTTTCAAATGTTTTAGACTTATGTTTCAATAAGTAGATATACCCATATCTGCTTAAATCATCTATGAAGGTGAGCAAATAACGATACCCGCCGTGAGCCTCAACATTCATCGGTCCACATACATCTATATGTATGATTTCCAACAAATCTGTTGCTCGCTCCATAGTTCCGGAGAACGGCATTTTAGTCATCTTGCCCATGAGGCATGGTTCGCAAGTACCAAGTGATTCATAATCAAATGGTTCCAAAATTCCATCAGTATGGAGTTTCTTCATGCGCTTTACACCAATATGACCTAAACGGCAGTGCCACAAATAAGTTGCACTATCATTATCAACTCTTGTCGGAGTAAATGGCCACGGGTAGCCAGACCGACTCCCCCTGGCTCTTCGAAAAATTACCAGGCCATTCAAGCCTTCAAGCATACAAAGCATAGGGTCGCCTTCCCCCGGCCGGCTATCCCCAGGGCCGACTCCCAGAAGGCGACCCAGTCTCAGAAACCTCCCCCAAGAAAGATACGAGATAGCCGACTCCAGGGAGCCGGCCCCAAGAGGACCGACTCCCAGAAGCCGGCCATGAGGAAAGCCGACTCCCGGAAGCCGGACATGAAGAAAGTCGGCTCCTAGAAGCCGGCCAAGACTGCACCCACAAAGACTGTACCGACATAACGGTGATAGGATGGGCGTGACCGCAGTACAGCCCACTACCCCCGAATCCCGGAACAGGTATGGCCACAGGGCACCGTACGGGCCAGCCATCCCCCGTCCGGCGCGGCACTGTAGCCATGCTGGCCTGGATGTCACCCACAACAGGTGCCAGTACGGCCCGTGGGTGGCGGGCCCCTTTTCCAGAGAGACATCTGAAGACGGCCCGGCCTCCTCAGTCGACCAGGGACGTGGTCGGCTCCCAATAGCCGGCTACCTCCCTCCCTCGAAGCATGCGCCCCATTAAGGAGACGAGACGAGGTAAGGCTACAGTGAGAGCTCGCAAGGCGGCGACACTGTAGCCACGCTTACCTCGACAAAGCCCTCGTCATCAGAGGCGAGGCAACAGTAACCAGCCCCCGACAAAGCCCCCAAGCGGTGGGGCCGGCGTGCCGGCCAAGAAGCCGGCAGCCGGCGGGACCCACCAGTTGGCGGGCCCCAATGACCGGCGGAGAAGCCGGTGAGCATGGACACTGATGACTGGGACCCGCGCCCAGCCAGATTACCATTGTACCCCTAGGGGTAGGCCTATATAAACCCCCCGGGACACCCATGCAAAGGGTTGATCTCATAGAGTTTCACACACCACATAGAGAGAAGAGGAGAGCTAGCCTTGCCCTTCTTCCTCTAGCCAGACAGCTCAAGGAGCACTTGTAGCTACTTGTATTGATCTAGTGATCATTCGGAGAGCAGGACTAGGGGTGTTATCTCCACGGAGAGCCCCGAACCTGGGTAAGATTCGCCGTCGTGCATGTCTTCGCCTCATCCCGTTTCCAGGCACCGGCGGTGTCTTACTGGCTCCCACAATGATAAGCCACCCGTAGGCATATGTCGCACCTACCACCCGACAACTCTGCATCTTTTGGCTTCAATATTATGAATATGTGTATCACTACTATCGAGATTCAACAAAAATAGACGACTCTTCAAGGGTGCATGACCATAAAAGATATTACTCATATAAATAGAACAACCATTATTCTCTGATTTAAATGAATAACCGTCTCGCATCAAACAAGATCCAGATATAATGTTCATGCTCAACGCTCGCACCAAATAACAATTATTCAGGTCTAAAACTAATCCCGAAGGTAGATGTAGAGGTAGCGTGCCGACCGCGATCACATCGACTTTGGAACCATTTCCCACACGCATCGTCACCTCGTCCTTAGCCAACCTTTGCTTAATCCGTAGTCCCTGTTTCGAGTTGCAAATATTAGCAACAGAACCAGTATCAAATACCCAGGTGCTATTGCGAGCATTAGTAAAGTACACATCAATAACATGTATATCACATATACCTTTGTTCACCTTGCCATCCTTCTTATCCGCCAAATACTTGGGGTAGTTCGGCTTCCAGTGACCAGTCTGTTTGCAGTAGAAGCACTCAGTCTTAGGCTTAGGTCCAGACTTGGGTTTCTTCTCCTGAGCAGCAACTTGTTTGCTGTTCTTCTTGAAGTTCCCCTTCTTCTTCCCTTTGCCCTTTTTCTACGTCTGCAGCCTTTAGCATTGCGAAGAGCTCGGGAATCGTCTTATCCATCCCTTGCATGTTATAGTTCATCACGAAGCTCTTGTAGCTTGGTGGCAGTGATTGAAGAATTCTGTCAATGACGCTATCATCCAGAACATTAACTCCCAGTTGAATCAAGTGATTGTTATACCCAGACATTCTGAGTATATGCTTACTGACAGAACTATTCTCTTCCATCTTACAACTGTAGAACTTATTGGAGACTTCATATCTCTCAATCTGGGCATTTGCTTGAAATATTAACTTCAACTCCTGGAACATCTCACATGCTCCATGATGTTCAAAACGTCGTTGAAGTCTCAGTTTTAAGCCGTAAAGCATGGCACATTGAAGTATCGAGTAGTCATAAGCTTTGCTCTGCCAGACGTTCATAACATCTAGTGTTGCTCCTGCAGCAGGTCTGGCACCTAGCGGTGCTTCCAGGACGTAATTCTTCTGTGCAGCAATGAGGATAATCCTCAAGTTACGGACCCAGTCCGTGTAATTGCTACCATCATCTTTCAACTTTGCTTTCTCAAGGAACGCATTAAAATTCAATGGAACAACAACACGGGCCATCTATCTACAATCAACATAGACAAGCAAAATACTATCAGGTACTAAGTTCATGATAAATTTAAGTTCAATTAATCATATTACTGAAGAACTCCCACTTAGATAGACATCCCTCTAATCCTCTAAGTGATCACGTGATCCAAATCAACTAAACCATGTCCGATCATCACGTGAGATGGAGTAGTTTCAATGGTGAACATCACTATGTTGATCATATCTACTATATGATTCACGCTCGACCTTTCGGTCTCAATGTTCCAAGGCCATATCTGCATATGCTAGGCTCGTCAAGTTTAACCTGAGTATTCTGCCTGTGCAACTGTTTTGCACCCGTTGTATTTGAACGTAGAGCCTATCACACCCGATCATCACGTGGTGTCTCAGCACGAAGAACTTTCGCAACAGTGCATACTCAGGGAGAACACTTATACTTTGATAATTTAGTGAGAGATCATCTTATAATGCTACCGTCAATCAAAGCAAGATAAGATGCATAAAAGATAAACATCACATGCAATCAATATAAGTGATATGATATGGCCATCATCATCTTGTGCTTGTGATCTCCATCTTCGAAGCACCATCATGATCACCATCGTCACCGGCGCGACACCTTGATCTCCATCGTAGCATCGTTGTCGTCTCGCCAACTTATGCTTCTACGACTATCGCTACCGCTTAGTGATAAAGTAAAGCATTACAGGGCGATTGCATTGCATACAATAAAGTGACAACCATATGGCTCCTGCCAGTTGCCGATAACTCGGTTACAAAACATGATCATCTCATACAATAAAATATAGCATCATGCCTTGACCATATCACATCACAACATGCCCTGCAAAAACAAGTTAGACGCCCTCTACTTTGTTGTTGCAAGTTTTACGTGGCTGCTACGGGCTGAGCAAGAACCGTTCTTACCTACGCATCAAAACTACAACGCTAGTTTGTCAAGTTAGTGTTGTTTTAACCTTCTCAAGGACCGGGCGTAGCCACACTCGGTTCAACTAAAGTTGGAGAAACTAACACCCGCCAGCCACCTGTGTGCAAAGCACGTTGGTAGAACCAGTCTCGCGTAACCGTACGCGTAATGTCGGTCCAGGCCGCTTCATCCAACAATACCGCCGAACCAAAGTATGACATGTTGGTAAGCAGTATGACTTATATCGCCCACAACTCACTTGTGTTCTACTCGTGCATATAACATCTACGCATAAAACCTGGCTCGGATGCCATTGTTGGGGAACGTAGTAATTTCAAAAATTTCCTACGCACACGCAATATCATGGTGATCCATAGCAACGAGAGGGGAGAGTGTGTCCACATACCCTCGTAGACCGAAAGCGGAAGCGTTAGCACAACGCGGTTGATGTAGTCGTACGTCTTCAGGATCCGACCGATCCAAGTACCGAACGTACGGCACCTACGAGTTCAGCACACGTTCAGCTCGATGACGTCCCTCGAACTCCGATCCAGCCGAGCTTTGAGGGAGAGTTCCGTCAGCACGACGGCGTGGTGATGATGATGATGTTCTACCGACGCAGGGCTTCGCCTAAGCACCGCTACGATATGATCGAGGTGGAATATGGTGGAGGGGGGCACCGCACACGGCTAAGAGATCAAGAGATCAATTGTTGTGTCTATGGGGTGCCCCCTGCCCCCGTATATAAAGGAGCAAGGGAGGGAGAGGCGGCCGGCCAGGAGGAGGCGTGCCAGGAGGAGTCCTACTCCCACCGGGAGTAGGACTCCCTCCTTTCCTTGTTGGTGTAGGAGAAGGGGGAAGGAGGACGGAGAGAGGAAGGAAAGGGGGGCACCGCTCCCCCCTCCTTGTCCAATTCAAACTAGAGGGGGAGGGGGCGCGCGGCCTGCCCTGGCCGCCCCTCCTCTTATCCACTAAGGCCCATGTAGGCCCATTAAACCCCCCGGGGGGGTTCCGGTAACCCCCGGTACTCCGGTAAAATCCCGATTTTACCCGGAACACTTCCGATATCCAAATATTGGCTTCCAATATATCAATCTTTATGTCTCCGCCATTTCGAGACTCCTCGTCATGTCCGTGATCACATCCAGGACTCCGAACTATCTTCGGTACATCAAAACACATAAACTCATAATATAACTGTCATCAAACTTTAAGCGTGCGGACCCTACGGGTTCGAGAACTATGTAGACATGACCGAGACACGTCTCCGGTCAATAACCAATAGCGAAACCTGGATGCTCATATTGGCTCCCACATATTCTGCGAAGATCTTTATCGGTCAGACTGCATAACAACATACGTTGTTCCCTTTGTCATCGGTATGTTACTTGCCCGAGATTCGATCATCGGTATCTCAATACCTAGTTCAATCTCGTTACCGGCAATTCTCTTTACTCGTTCTGTAATACATCATCCCGCAACTAACTCATTAGTTGCAATGCTTGCAAGGCTTATAGCGATGTGCATTACCGAGTGGGCCCAGAGATACCTCTCCGACAATCGGAGTGACAAATCCTAATCTCAAAATACGCCAACCCAACAAGTACCTTCGGAGACACCTGTAGAGCACCTTTATAATCACCCAGTTACACTGTGACGTTTGGTAGCACACAAAGTGTTCCTCCGGTAAACGGGAGTTGCATAATCTCATTGTCATAGGAACATGTATAATTCATGAAGAAAGCAATAGCAGAATACTAAACGATTGAGTGCTAAGCAAACAGAATGGGTCAAGTCAATCACATCATTCTCCTAATGATGTGACCCCGTTAATCAAATGCCAACTCATGTCAATGGCTAGGAAACATAACCATCTTTGATCAACGAGCTAGTCAAGTAGAGGCAAACTAGTGACACTCTGTTTGTCTATGTATTCACACAAGTATTATGTTTCCAGTTAATACAATTCTAGCATGAATAATAAACATTTATCATGATATAAGGAAATAAACAATAACTTTATTATTGCCTCTAGGGCATATTTCCGTCAAAAACAAGAATTGCTCCTGTGGTCACATAGCTCAATGAAATGAGCTGAATTTAGGTGGAGGTCAATGATTTGGAATACTTGAGAGGATGGAAAAGTTTCATCCCATTTGGAATCTCTATGAAGGTACTTCCTTCACAAAGTTACAATCTGGTCAGAAACTTTGAAAAATTGCACAGGGAGCTAGGATGAATGGATTGAGCTCATCTTTGGTATACATGGGTGATTTATTAATGTTAATCACCCTGCCGAATTGCAGCTCAATAGGAATTACGAATAAGGCACTTCCTTTGCAAAATTTCAGAGAAGGCAGAAACTTGCACTGGATCATGTGCCCAATTTTTGATCTGTGGAACATGGGACAAGAATGGAACTTGTGATTATATAGCAAGGGCAAGCTCCACAATTTATGGGAGAATTTTCCCTGCTATAAAAATAGTAGTTCCTTTAGGAAGTGCCAGAAATGCAATATTGGTATTAAATAGGAAAAGGCATTTTTTCCATATTTAATTATGGCCAATATCTTTGCCAGAGCTTGGATTAGACATAAATATCAACTCCACCAATTCTCATGAATTTTGGAGATGGCTAGATATGCCTTTGGATTTTATCCCTCAGAAAGGCAAGAAAAGGAATAAATCCTAATTCAAAAATATTGCATGAATATTTTTGCATATCCAAGGTTTATAAGGATAGGAGGGTCTCAGGGAACAGATGGGATGATCAACAGCTCAAGGAAAATGATAGCTCCTTTGTAATCTCAAAGGCCATCTTTAAATTCCAACAATTTGGAATTAGGGTTTGAGAGGGTTTGAGTTGAGGCAAATGAGGTCTTGCCCACTTAAAAAGACATGAGCAAGGTTTTGAAAGGTTGGAAATGACAAAATTTCTCAGAGTCATCCAGCAAACTCAGGAGAAAATTTTGAGAATGAGTGCCAGGAAGGAATAACAACACAAAAATTGATAACCCAATTTTGGGGCTGTTACATGCATGTGGATCTTTTTCCACTCCACCATCTTCCCAATTTTCTATCCTCTGCTCAGCTGGTCACGCAGACAAAAACCTTAACTTGCACTATTAAAGGAAACCCTACTTCATGCAGACTAATCCATGTCTGGGTTGAATAAGGAATGGAAGGGAGACTGTACTGTCCAAGAGACTAGGCATCAAACCCGCATCTAGGTTGAAAAGGGGAAAATCAGTAGCTAGAGAGAAAAAATGGGACGTAATCCACATATGCTGCCTGGATATATGTTGCTCTGGGCAACCATACCTCCCTCACCACTCTATGTGTCAGTGGAGGTACATCATACTGGTGCGCCCACTGTCTGAATGGGCCTCCCATGCTCTTATTGCCACTTTTTTGCTGTTAGTATAACACCAGCGGTCAAGTCAAGCAATGTGACTGCTAAAGTGATGCCACATTTAACTAATGCCGCACTCAGTCTAATGCCACCGATAAATTTAAGCAATTCCATTTAATGTCACTTGATTATTTCAGGGTTAGCTCTTGATTGTTAATGTATTAAAGATTTTTCAGCTAAGGCATTCTAATGCTGTTGCACAGTATACCAACGATGAATCTTGTTACTACCTTCAGATTTTTGCACTGTTAATGCTTATAGATTACATACCTCACTTTCATGAGATAACTCAAAAAATTGTACAGTGTCAAGAGGAAAGGTCAAGAGTGGGCACCTCCTCCTCCGGCTGTTCTCTTGATTCGTTCGATCAAGTTTTTATGTTTGATCGATTATCAAGATTGGGATAGCAATTTTTAGGTGCCCTCGAGTTCGAAATGATATTTACCTTGAAGGTACATGGTTTGCAATTTTTTATACTGTCATTAGTTAATAATGCTAGTTACCTTCAGACTTTTGTATTTGGTTTAATGCTCTTGCACAGCTAGTATAGCAATGTTGAAACTTGTTACCTTTACATTTTGTATTGTTAATTCCTATAGAAATCTTCCAGTGCTAGAGATTATGGAAATCTGTTCAGTAAAACCATTGTACTGTACCCTGGAATAAAATAACTACACTACTGTTGCACTAGCAACTGGATTAGTCTATGTTCGTACTATTTGAATCGTGTTGCATTAGCGTATGTACATATATAAAGTGTGGCAAGCTTTCCCAGATATGTGCTCAAGAAAACTACTACCTGTTTTTCTAAATACTAGACGTTTGGGTACTTTAAATTGAACTGCAAAAACGTCTTATATTAAGGAACAGAGGGTGTAGAGTTCACTCAAACTATCCCGGTAAAGCTAGTCACACCTTTTTTTAAATTAATGTTCATTATGTTATCGGAGGAGGTCTGTATGTTTGTCTCTAATGCATGTCGACTACATACCTGACATCATGATGTAATGTTAAGTCATTTCCTTTTGTACAGTGTCACTGAATTGTCAAGGCGGTGATGGCATTTTATTTTAGTTGAACTGCACAAAATATGCTTAAAAGAAGAGGAAAGGTCAGGAATGGCTCAATTTTTCAGAAAAAACTGTTGCCTTATTTATTCCTTCAAACATGTGGTTAGAAACAGTCTTGCTACCGTTTCCCATTAAGAAATTGGAATGCTTATATTTGTGAGTCTATGCTTCAACTAGTGCCACTTTTATAGTAATCACACTTTCAATATCTATGCAAACAGGGATGCTCGATTTTAGTGGAACTGCACAAAAAGTCCAAATGGTTCAACATTAGGAGCATGTTTTCTTCCAAACCTTTATATCCAATTGGTGGCACTATGAGCTGTTCATTACGAAGGTACATGGTTTGCTACTATCTTGCTACTCTTTTTGTACTGTCATTAGATAGTAATACTAGTGGTTTGCATGTGAATTTATTGGCAGGGTGGACCTACATTGGAGGTGCAGGACAGGATCAATGATTGGATGCTCAATTTCGGTTGTATCGATTTCACCTCTTCCGTCACTGCGAACATGGATATCCTTGGTCTGATGAAGAATAGGCACTATATTTCTGCTCTGAACCAGCAAATCAATTCAGTATGAAATTGTCCAGGGGAAAACATGACTGTATCAAATTTTCCAGTGCAAAACATGACAGATGCTAAGCGGAAGAGACGTGTTTAAACCGAAAATACAAGGTGGGGCATATGTTTACTAGCTGCTTGATATTTGTGCAGACAGAGATGTCTTCCCATTGCTATTTGGCAAACAAACAAAGTGACCGCAATTTTGGTTGAAATGCACAAGAGAATAGTATAGTCACTGCATGCAGTGCCATTTGAAAATAGACACAGAAAGATTGGATAGTCACTTCATGGACTGCAGAAAAGTAGTACTGTACTATTTATTGGCCAACACTAGGTGCTTCATTGCTTTGTTCTGATTATACAATGGGCATCATTTTGCCTAAGTTAAAGTTTGTATTCCAAAAATAGTCTCGCCGTGTGATCGAGAGAAGACCAAATCATATTGCAGTGGATGTTACTCCATCATGTGTGGTTCATTCTCATGGTTCCAGCTCTTGGTGAAACTAGTTACGTTCGCAAGAGGAATTGTAGACTTCACAAACAAATTTGTCTTTCACTCTGTACTGAATGTCAGCCAAGAGAAGCATCCATGTTAGTAGGAGGAACAGATGTTTTTTCTAGATCTTTGCTTTTGGAGCTACATATTTGTATATGATGTGTGAATCATTGAGATGCATTAACATGTTGATCTTATGTGTGGGAATCGTACTAGTTATTTTTGAATTTGGGCTACTAATGTGAACATATTACAATGCCAGGCCTGTGAGTCTCGTGTGAACATTTCGAATGGATCGGCTCTTACTGTTGTGCACAGCATGATCCTTATTTCTGTGTTCTCAGTGTTTACAAGTTACTAACAGTTCCTTATTTCTGTTCGCTCAGTGTTTACAAGTTACTGATCGATCACTAGCTAGCCTACTAATGCGCTCCTGGCAGTTTTAGTTGCGACGCAAGATCCGAAGTGGCAGTTTTTTGAATAAAAATGCCTACCTCTGAAGAAACTGACAAGCTGCTCTGAAGAAAATACCATGTGAATCTGAAGAAACTGCCACCAAAAACGTTCGCAAATGCCCTATCTCCCAGCGAACGTTCATCAGCTAATGCGATCGTACAATACACCATCCGACCTACTCGATCCTACACGTACACTATCCGACCTACTCGATCCTACATAGATAAATAGCGGATCACACACATAGTACCTCATTTCCGGTTTGCAGGGCTCAATTCAAAAAACGACCTACTCGATCCTACACGAATAAATAGCGGATCACGCACGTACTACCTCCTTTTCGGTTTGCAGGGCCTAATGCAAAAATCTCACCAACCAAGGTAGAGGATGAGTGGTGGAATCATTTTTGACAAGGAGGGAGTACCTCATCTGGATGATTCGAGTGCACTCGTTTGACCGTCATGCCGGCGTGCGACCCAGCACGGACGGGACGCACCACTGACGGGACGGGACGACACAGTCATAATTTCAGTTTTCTAGTTTTCCACGGCAAGCTGGCGCGCTAAGCCATGCCTGCTTATGCATTGAATTCCGATGACCGCGATGACCGTTGCGTTTCCCACGACACGCTGGTTCGCCTACCTTCCGCTTATAATTACTGTTTCCCGGGCTTCTCCGGTGGCACCATCACCCAGCTCGCCCTATCCTCATAAGCCCCCACCGGCCCGACGTCGCTCGCCACTTATCCTCGCTCTCGCCACGTCCGCCATGCCCCCACCCATCCGCAATAGGCGACGCCGGAGGCGGTCACCGCCGGAACTAGTCTTCGGTTTTTCACCGGAAGGCAGACGGAGGGAGGAGGCATTCTATCGGTCTTTAGATGGCAATGCGGAGTATGAGGAGTTGTTGGAGCGCGACCGCCTGGCGGAGGAGCAGCGTATCGCCGATTTGTGCCGCCAACGGGACATGGAGCAGCAGCGCACCGTCGCTCTGAGTCGCGAGCAGAGCGCCCGCAACTAGGCCGACTACATGGAGGCCGGTGCCCGAAAAATAGCCCTGGAGGCTGTCGGGCACGCACGCGTCCGCGACGCCGAATTTTACTACAAGCTCGTCAAGTGGATTTCCCGCTTAGAAGCCGAAGCTTCGGTGGACCACGCCGGCATGGAAAGGGCCAACGCGTGCGAGCAACGCGCCGTATCGCACCTCTGGCAAGTCCGAGGCAAGGCGGAGGACGCCGGTGCCGGCATTTAGCGTGTACCGCAGATGGCGGTCGGCATCGTCTAGTTAGGTAAGAGTAAGTTAGTACTTGTACACTACTAGAGTATTAGTGGGAGTAGATAGTTAACTTGGCTATGATGGTTGTCAACGTGGAAGTTCAGTACTCTATATCTGGATCAGACCTGTTACTTTGCTCTGAATGTTGAACTTTCCGTTTGAACGTATGGAATGGGTTGTTATTTTTTTTAAATGGGTTGTATTTATCCGCCACGGGTTTAGAGGCTGACTTATGGGCCTACCAGGTTGACGCGTACACAATCAGGAGAAGATTGTACGTGGAGAGGATGACAGCAGGGACCCACCAAGGTCATGGCAGTACGCAAGCAAGTGCCTCCTTATTTCAAGCCAATAATAAAATGGCTTCTCCTAATGGATTTCTGACATCTGGGTCCCATGCCATTGTCAACGTAGTCAATAAACGACAGAATTGCACAATGAGCGGCTGACACCAGGGACACAGCAGCTCGCCCAGTTATTTTTGTTTTGGGTTAATTTGATAAATGCCACTCCAAATCTGGTGATTCCGAGAAATGCCACTGCAATTTCCAAAATTTGAAAAATGCCATTTCATGCCATTTCCAATGGCATTTTCGAAGTCTGGAGTGTTGTTTTTCAAAGTTTGCAAAAATTGCAGTGGCGTTTTTCAAAATTTGCAAAAATTGCAGTGGCATTTTTCAAAGTTTGGAAATTGCAATGGCATTTTTATGAATCACCATAATTGGAGTGGCATTTATCTAATTTGTTTTTGAGACGGAAGCAGGGTGTCAACTGGGCTGTGCGGGGCACTCTCGCCTGTCTAGACAGCCTTCTCTTTTATGTTTACCACAGACCAGCCTAGTAGTTTCTTTCTTTCTTTCTGAAAATGGCTAGCCCAGTTTTTTTTTGATTTTTCAAGTAAGTCGCTTTCTCAGGCATGTTGGGCTGCAAATCTTTCAAGACGAGGAGAGCTTCATTCGGCTGGCCGAGAAAATGGCCTATCAGCAATGAGAAATGGGTTGTGCATTTTTAAAACACATCAAACCGGCAATTAGTTTCAAATTTGTTTTTTTTCATTTCATGATTCTAAATTGCATTGATTTTTATGCGTGGACAATTTGTTGGATTTTATATTGATATACATTTATTTTTAAAATCTGTTTGAATGTGACTCGAAATTTTGGGATTAAAAACAGTTCGGACCGCACCGAAATATGCAAATTTCGTATAATTTTTTAACCGTGGCCAAAATATGGGCTGTAATGCTAACAAAAAGAATATGGGCTCCAAAAAAACCTTAAGAATTAGCAAATGGGTTGTAAGTTATTAGATATAATGTCTAATAATGGCAGATGGGTTGTACGTTTTTTTTCCACAGATCTGAGGATTTCCTAAAAAAAGGTTGACGCACAAGCAGTGACTGTTGGATGTCCATCCAACGGCCGCCGTGCTTCTTCAATCTCTGCTCTTCCTGCTCCATCCGCTCAAACAAGCGCCGGCGGGACTGCCTGCTCCCTCCTCCCGCAGCCGGCTGTGCTGCCGCGCAGGCCTCACCGCCCCACCGTACTCCCATCGGTGGCCTAGCCATCCCTCTACTCACCCACACCTCCTGTTATTCTCCGGCGACGGCAGACGAACCAGTAAACCCTCGTACTCCCCTCCGCGTGGGAAACAACTGCCGAGTCTTCCGTGTCGTTCCCTTCCTAGGCCTCGCCGTCGTCCACCGCCCTGGTGCTCTCGGCGCGGCGTGGTCAACGTGGTTAACAACCGACATGCATCTGAAGTGGACTGTATGTGGAGAGGCTGAGAGCTGGGTCCACGGCCGCACGCAACGAAATGCCTCCTTATTACGCCCAAAATAATGATTCCTCCACCTGACATCTGGGACCCACCGAAAGGACCTCTGTATTTCGCGAAAAAACGTTCCCGCCGCCGACAGCTCGGACCCACCAGCTATATCTTCGCACGCAAGGAAGTGCCTCCTTATTACGCACAAAAATGAATACTCCCCCTGCTAGCTGGGACCCAGCATAGTGGGAGGTTGACCTGTGGGCCAGTAAGTTGATGGGGACGGAGGGCTTTGTCAACTTAGTCAATATGAACGATTCTAGCTCCAGTGATCGTACGATGTCCATCCAACAGCCGTAGTGCTTCTTCAACCTCTGGTCTTCTTGCTCCAGCCGCCCAAAGCAGCGCCGGTCGTGCCGCCTGCTCCTGCCTCCCGTGGCTGGCTGTGCTGCCGCGGAGGCCTCACCGCCCCCTACTACTCCCACCGCTGGCCAAGCCCTACAGCGACGGCAGCCTCACAACGCAGCCGAACCAGTGAACCCTCATACTCCTCTCCGCGTGGGCATCCACTGCCGCGTCCTCCCCGGCTCTGCGTCGTCCCCTTCCTAGGCCTCGCTGTCATCCACCGCCTTGGTGCTCTCAGCACGGCGTGGTCAACGTGGTCAAGGAACGACATCCATCGGACGTGGACTGTACATGGAGAGGCTGATAGCTGGGTCTACAACCGAAAACAAGGAAATGCCTCCTTATTATGCGCAAAACAATGATTCCTACACCTGACACCAGGGACCCACCGGACGGGCCACTGTATTTCGCGAAAAAACGTTTATCCCTGACAGCTGGGACCCACCAGCCACATCTTCGCACGCAAGAAAGTGCGTCCATATTACGGGCAAAAAAATATGATTCGCCCCCTGACTGCTGGGACCCACCAGCTACATCTTCGCACGCAAGGAAGTGCCTGACAGTCGGGACCCACCTGGTCGAAGCGTACGTAGCGTTGTCATTCTGGTCGCGAACGTGTACGTACATACGATCGGTCTGTCTGCAGGCTGCAGCGATGAACCGTGGCCGTGCAAGGAAGGGCACGTGTCGTAGTAGAGGCGCGCACATAGCATGTACACGTACGTACAACTGCCAGGGTGCAAGAAAGAAAATACGGCCACGTACGTACATACGGGCGGGGTCTCGAATGCCTACTCGCGCATACGTATGGCCAGGGCTCGTGTACATGGCTGGGTCGAAACGGAGAAACTGCGTCGTCGTCGTGTTCATGGGGAGGCAACGGAATGCGTCGTGTTCATCGGGAGGCAACGGAACACGTGCTGTTCATTGGGAGCCAACCGGCTTGGACGGAACAGCCGATGGAAACGAGGCCTGGCGTACCGCAGAACGGAGGTAACGGCCTTGTGTTCGACCGGCCACGCTCGAAACGGGATCCTGTTCATCGGGAGGGGTCTGGCGTACCGCAAAATGGTTGAAACGGACTTCTGTTGGACCTCCTACGGTCGAAACGGGGTCCTGTTGACCGGGAGGGGTGTGGCGTGCCGCAAAACGGAGGAAACGGACTTGTGTTGGAGCACTACGGTCGAAATGGGGGTCCTGTTCATCGGGAGGGGTGTGGCGTACCACAAAACGGGACTCCACATGATACTGTTCATCTCCACCGTCGACCTCCTCCAGCCTCCACGGGCTACTGTTCATCCACCGTCGACCTCCTCCAGCCTCCACCTGCGACTGTTCATCCACGGGCTCCTGTTCATCCAGCCTCCACCGCTCCTCCACCGGTTACTGTTCAACCAGCCCTCTCCACGAGGTCCTGTTCAACCACCCCTCCACGGGCTACTGTTTTCATCCAGCCCTCCACCGGCTACTATTCAACCAGCCCTCCACGGGGTCGTCCTGTTCATCCAGCCCTCCGCGGGGTCCTGTTCATCCACCCCTCCACCGACTCGATCGATCGGGGTCCTGTTCATCCAGCGGCAACGGCCTCTACTACCACGGGGGACTGTTCATCCAACCCCCCACCGGGAACTGTTCATCCAAACGCCCCAACAACGCTCACTGTTCATCCAGAGGCAGCATCGATCGGCTTCAGTTAGCAGCAGTAGCGAAGGAATCACTCGGGTTCAGTTAACAGCAAGGGATCGATCGATCGCTCGGGTTCAGTGTAACGCGTAGCCTGCAGTGCAATCGCTCGGGTTCAGTTAGAGCCCAACGCCTCGCACCCACACGCGTACGTGTACAAGAGAAACGCGCATCGCTCGGCCCCCGACCACCCACCGTAACTGGGAACTCCCCGATATTTTCCGCGCCCTCGCTTCTACCACGGTTTTTTCCGTCATGGACGGCCCAAAGAATGTCATGCAGTTGCGTCTCCGGCCCGCCCAGGACGAAAAGCCCATTTTCTGTCATGATTTTTTGTCATAGAAGTAGGACCCCACCACATCTATGATGATACCGGGTTTTGTCACAATTATCGTCATAGAAGTGTCATAAGTATGATAGAAAAAAAATTCGTTCGGCCCAAAATGTCACGGATGTATCTTTTTCTGTAGTGATATACGAAAGCTTGCCCAATTCGGCCAAAAAATTTACCGCAGCAGGTTGGTGCCATGTCATGACACCATGCCAAGTTTTATGATTTTCAGGCGTGTTTTGGATTTACATGAATTAAAAAACCAAGTTTCTCAATCTTTCCAGCCGAGCCACGACGCCCAGATGTTTGAATTTCATTCCCATTTCTTGCATGGGACCTAGAAATTCACCCAAACACACATGTGATTTTTCAACCAACTTTGGTGCACCGGAGCATGTGCTTGTAGTTTCATGATAGCATGCCAAGTTTCATGAATTTCAGACGAGTTTTGGATTTACTAGAATTTCAAAACAAGGTATCTCAATGTTTTGTCGGCAATCAACAGTGCCCTGGTGTAGGATTCCCATTTCTTGCATGGGACCTAAGCATGCACCAAAGGACACAGATTTAATTTTTCAACCAATTTATATGCACTGGAGCATGTGCATGTACTTCAAATTTGAATTATGCACATAAAATGCCTAGAAAACCCAGTTAATGTATAAAAATGTCCAAACGAACCCCGAAAAATTCGAAAACTTAACACAACACTCCTGTTGTTCTATGTTGACACTAGAAATTTTTTGAAAGCAATAAGAGGCAACGGATATCGTTTCGTCCCCAAAGGTGGCACGTTCCCTACCGAAACCATCAGGCTTGTTGTGAGAAGCTCTGGTTTGTGAGAAGCTTATAACCAAACCTGCCCCAAATGGGACAAAAAATTTACCACGACATGTTGATGCCGCTCCATGATACCATGCCAAGTTTCATCAATTTCAAACGAGTTTTGGATTTACTAGAATTTAAAAACCAGGTATCTCAACGTTTTGCCGGCAATCAACAGTGCCCTGGTGTTTGAAATTCATTCTCATTTCTTTCATGGGACCTAAGCATGCACCCAAGGACACATATTTGATTTTTGAACCAATTTATATGCACTGGTGCATGTGCATATGTATTTCAAATTTGAATTATGCACATAAAATACCTAGAAAACCCAGTTAATGTATAAAAATATCCAAACGAACCCCGAAAAATTCCAAAACTTAACACAACACTCCTGTTGTTTTATGTTGACACTAGAAAGATTTTGAAAGCAATAACAGGCAACGGATATCATTTGGTCCCCAAAGGTGGCACGTTCCCTACCGAAACCATCAGGCTTGTTGTGAGAAGCTCTGGTTTGTGAGAAGCTTATACCCAAACCTGCCCGAAATGGGACAAAAAATTTACCATGGCATGTTGATGCCGCTCCATGATAGCATGCCAAGTTTCATGAATTTTAGATGACTTTTGGATTTACTAGAATTTGAAAACCAGGTATCACAACATTTGCGATTGAGTGACGATGGCAGAGTGTTTGACATTCATTCTCATTTCTTGCATGGTACCTAAGCATGCAACCAAGGACACAGATTTGAATTTTCAACCAATTTATATGCATTAGAGCATGTACATGTAGTTAAAATTTGTATTATGCACATAAATGCGTTGAAAACTCAATTAATGTATAAAAATGTCAGAACAAACCCCAAAAAATTCAAAAAAATAACACAACACTGCTGTTGTACTATGTTGACACTAGGAAAATAATTGAAATCAAGAAGAGGCAACGGATATCGTTTCATCCAGAAAGGTGAAACGTTCCCTACCGAAACCATCACACTTGTTGTGAGATGCTCTGGTTTGTGAGAAGCTTATACCCAAACCTGCCCCAAATGGGACAAAAATTTTACCACGACATGTTGATGCCGCTCCATGATAGCATGTCAAGTTTCATGAATTTCGGACGACTTTTGGATTTACTAGAATTACAAAAGCAAGTACGTCGACGTTTGCCGGAGAGCCACGGTGTCGTGGTGTTCGAAATTCATCCCCATTTCTTGGATGGGACATAAGCATAAACCCATGAACACATATATGATTTTACAACCCATGTTGGTGCATCGGAGCATGTGCATGTAGTTTAATTTTGAATTGTGCACCTGAAATGGCTAGAAAATCAATTTAATGTATAAAATGTCCAAATGAACCCTAAATAATTCCAATTCTTTCACGACACACATATAGTTGCATGTTCATTGCAGATAAAAGGTCTAGCAATTCAAACACCGTCCATTGCCGTTGTGACCCCATTATGTAATTCAAATCAAGATGAAAAATTAAGTAGATCCCACACAGTTTATTATCACCAACCGTGTGAGATGCAGTACAAAATATCCTGGAGCACCGTCGGTGTATAGTACGCCTATGGCTTACGCGAGAAGGTGCGTCGGCTACAGTCCACAGTCGGCGTGTCAAGCACACAAGCTCGCTCCTCAAATACTACTGCCTCGCAATCTCGAAAATATTACTACCTCGTAATCTTGAAAATATCTACCGCCTGAAAGGTTTTAATGTTTGATAGCACACGATTAGTATATGCGGACCGTGTGCGATGTCTGTTGATAATCCCCAAGTGCAAGGAATCGCCGTAGCAATTTCCAAAGGTGGAAGTGATAAGTATGGACTGTCAAACCCACAAGGAGCTAAAGGTAAGATCAATATTCTCTCAAGCCCTATCTGCCACTGATACGGCTCTACGTACACTGAACGTTTGCTTCCAACTAGCAACAAGAAATAGAACTATGTTGTGGGTATGAAGAGGATAACTTTGTATGATATCGGAGAGCTAAAATATAAAAGTAGGTGCTCATGAAGTTGTAATATATTACTAAATATTATAAATAGCGAGTGTGGAATAATGGTGGATGGTGTGCGGAATTGTCCTAGGCAATTGTTAGCAAGACCGATAGTCGTCATTGCAATTTCATATGAGGGAGAGGCATAAGCTAACATACTTTCTCTACTTGGATCATATGCACTTCTGATTGGAACTCTAGCAAGCATCCGCAACTACTAAAGATCATTCAGGTAAAACCCAACCATAGCATTAACATATCAAATCCCCTTTATCCCATACGCAACAACCCCCTTACTCGGGTTTATGCTTCTGTCACTCAAGCAACCCACTATAAGCGAATCATGAACGTATTACAACACCCTACAGCGGGAATCCCTCACGCTTGCGCGACACGGAGGGCACCATAGGACAGCACCAAAATAAAACATACAACTCGTACCAATCTAGATCATCAATCAACCCAAAGACAAAAGATATCTACTCAAAACATCATAGGATAGCAACACATCATTGGATCATAATATGTGGCATAAAGCACCATGTTCAAGTAGGGATTACAGTGGGGTGCGGGAGAGTGGACCGCGTAAAAGAGATGAGGATGGTGATGATGATGGTGATATTGATGAAGACGATCACCTCGGCGATGATTCCCCTGTCAATGGCACTCCGGTGCCACCAAGAGAGAGGAGGAGAGGTTCTCCCCCTTGTGCTTCCTCCTCCATGGCCTCCCCCCTAGATGGGGAAAGGTTCTCCATCTGATCCTTGGCCTTCATGGCGATGATGGCCTCTCCGGGATACTCCTCCATGGCCACCGGTGATGATGGCCCCCTCCGGCAGGGTGCCGGAGAGGGCCTAGATTGATTTCTCGTGGCTATAGAGGCTTCTGGCAGCGGAACTCCCGATCTAGGTTAATTTTCCGAGGTTTCTGTATTTATAGGAATTTTTGGCGTCGGTCTCACGCCAAGGAGGTGCCCGAGCTGTCCACGAGGCAGGCCCACGCGCCCAGAGGGGGTGGGCACACCCCCCACCCTCGTGGGAAGCCCGGGACTCTTTTGGACCAACTCCGATGCTCCGTGGTCTTCTTTTGGTCCATAAAAAATCATCAAATATTGGCACATCAATTGGACTCCGTTTGGTATTCCTTTTCTGCAAAACTCAAAAACAAGGAGAAAACATAAACTGGCACTGGGCTCTAGGTTAATAGGTTAGTCCCAAAAATCATATAAAATAGCATATAAATGCATATAAAACATCTAAGATGGATAATATAACAGCATGAATACTTCATAAATTATAGACACGTTGGAGACGTATCAGCATCCCCAAGCTTAATTCCTGCTCATCCTTGAGTAGGTAAATGATAAAAGAAATAATTTATGAAGTGTTAATGCTAGCAAGTGCTTAAGTTTGATCAATGATAATTCCAATCACTTTTTCTAGCATCATTATATGTCATAACAGTAGCTCATCTCATAAAACTTTTCATGATCAAGTAACAAGCTATTCACATGTTAAAGTATAGATCATAAACTTTCTTGAAAACTAACAAACCGTGTTATCAGTCATCAAACAATTACAATTCATCTTATTTTCAGGAATAGTCTATGTCAGAGCTTTGATTTAGCAAACTCCACATACTCAACTATCATTTCGTCTTTCACAATTGCTAACACTCACGCGATATTTATGGGTTCAAAGTTTTAATCAGACACAGAGAAAGATAGGGGCTTATAGATTCGCCTCCCAACCTTTTACCTCAAGGGTAATGTCAACAATAATAGTTCATGATGCCTTACATCCAAATGGATATATATATATATATATATATATCAGAATCTTTCCAACACAATGTGCTTGCCAAAGGATAAAATGTAAAAAGAAAAGGTGAAAAATCACCTGACTCTTGCATAAGGGTAAGAGATAAAATTAAAAGGTAGGCCCTTCGCAGAGGGAAGCAGAGGTTGCCATGCGCTTTCAGAGTTGGATGCACAAAATCTTAATGCGAAAGAACGTCACTTTATATTGCCACTTGTGATATGGACCTTTATTATGCAGTCCGTCGCTTTTATTTCTTCCACATCACAAGATCGTATAAAGCTTATTTCCTCCATACTAATCAATCATACATATTTAGAGAGCAATTTTTATTGCTTGCACCGATGACAACTTACTTGAAGGATCTTACTCAATCCATAGGTAGGTATGGTGGACTCTTATGGCAAAACCGGGTTTAAGGGTATTTGGAAGCACGAGTAGTATCTCTACTTAGTGCAAAGAATTTGGCTAGCATGAGGGGGGGAGGCAAGCTCAACGTGTTGGGCGATCCATGACAATATACTTTATTTCAGATATAAGAAAACATAACCCATTACGTTGTCTTCCTTGTCCAACATCAACCTTTTAGCATGGCATATTTTAATGAGTGTCACAATTACAAAAGATGTCCAAGATAGTATATTTATATGTGAAATCCCTCTTCCTTCAATATTCTTTCATGAATTGTTCAAGTGACCAATTCTACGTTTGCTAACTTTCAATAAGTTTACTACCTATACTTATTATGTGTGAAGTCATTACTCCCCATGTTATAAGCATATGAAACATATATAAATTTTAAGTTTATGACATTCAATTTATTCAACCATTTACTCATAGGATATACGTGAAGCACATGAGTAAATGACAAACTACTCCAAAAGATATGAGTGAAGAACACTGAGTAGTCAAATAATTAACTAGCCATGGGAGGATTCTTTTTCATTCAATATTTCAGGTCCAATGATTTTATTCAAACAGCAAGTAAAATTGAAAATACGCTTTAAGCAAAACACATATCATGTGACGAATAAAAATATAGCTCCGAGTAAGGTATACCGATAGTTTTGAAGACGAAAGAGGGGATGCCTTCCGGGGCATCCCCAAGCTTAGGTACTTGAGTATTCCTTGATTATTACCTTGGGGTGCCTTGGGAATCCCCAAGCTGAGGGTCTTTCCACTCCTTATTCTCCTCATATCGATATCTCACCCAAAGCTTGAAAACTTCAATCAGACAAAACTTAACCAAACTTGTGAGATAGGTTAGTATGATAAAGAGTAAACCATTCACTTTGGTACTGTTAAGGACAAGTTTCATAATTGTTCTCACACAATGCCTACTGTACCATATCATTTCTACAATTTATATTGATAAATATAAGTCATAGAAACTAGAAAACAAGCAAACTATGCAATGAAAACAGAATCTGTAAGAACAGAACAGTCTGTAATGATCTGAACATAAACCATACTTCTGATACTCCAAAAATTATGAAATAAATTTGTGGACGTGAGGAATTTTTATATTAATCTTCTGCAAAAAGAATAAACTAAAAAGCACTCTTCTGTAAAAAATGACAGCTAATCTCGTGAGCGCAAAGTTTCTGTATTTTACAGCAAGATCACATTAACTTTCACCCAAGTCTTCCCAAAGGTCTTACTTGGCACTTTATTGAAACAAAAGCTATAAAACATGATTACTACAGTATATTAATCATGTGAGCACACAAAAACAGTAAGGATAAATATTTGGTTGTCTCCCAACAAGTGCTTTTCTTTAATGCCTTTTAGCTAGGCATGATGATTTCAATGATGCTCACATAAAAGATAGGAATTGAAACACAAAGAGAGCATCTTGAAGAATATGACTAGCACATTTAAATCTAACCCACTTCCTATGCCTAGGGATTTTGTGAGCACACAACTTATGGGAACAAGAATCAACTAGCATAGGAAGGCAAAACAAGTATAACTTCAAAACTTTAAACACATAGAGAGGAAACTTGATATTATTGCAACTCCTACAAGCATGTATTCCTCCCGCATAACAATTTTCAGTAGCATCATGAATAGCAACTTTGTTCTCATAATCAATTGGAACATCTTCCGAAATAGTGGAATCATTACTAGCTAAAGTTGACACTCTTCCAAATCCACTTTCATAAATATCACACTAAGATTCAACACCCTCCAAAATAGTGGAATCACTAATTCCTAAAGTTGACACTCTTCCAAACCCACTTTAAATGATAGTATTATTCATACTCCAAGAGATATAAGTGAAGTTCATGGAGCACTCTACCAGTACTATATACTAACCAATATCCAAGCTCAAAATATGTAAGTGAAGCACACGAAGCATTCTATAAAACCATACTCAAAAGATTTAAGTGAAGCACAAAGAGCAATTCTATAAGATCATACTTAAAAGATATAAGTGAAGCACATAAAGTATTCTATAAATCAATGAAGGGCTATCTCATGCTAGCATGGTTCTTAAAGGAAAAACAAAAACACAAAGGACACATATCATGTGAACAAAACAAAAACCGAGGTATACCGATAATTGTTGAAGAAGAAAGATGGGATGCCAACCGGGGCATCCCCAAGCTTAGATGCTTGAGTATCCTTTGAAATATTTACTTGGGGTGCCTTGGCATCCCCAATCTTGAACTCTTGCCTCTCCTTATTCTTCTCATATTGATAGTTCCTCGATCTTCGAACACTTCATCCACACAAAACTTTAACAAAAACTTTGTGAGATCCGTTAGTGTAATAAAGCAAATCACTACCTTTAGGTACTGTAATTAACTCATTCTTTATTTATATTGGTGTTAAACCTACTGTATTCCAACTTCTCTATGGTTCATACCCCTCGATACTAGCCATAGATTCATCGAAATAAGCAAACAACACACGCAAAACAGAATCTGTTAAAAACAGAACAGTCTGTAGTAATCTGGAATTTTGGTAAACTTCTGTAACTCCTAAAATTATGAAATAAATTTGAAAATTTTAAAAATTTGTACAGAAGTAATGTGCAAAAAGTTTCAGACCCATTTGACTCTCCAGTAAAAAAAATTAAAATCACGCACTATAGCCAAAGTTTCTGTTTTTGTTCTGCACATAGTAAACAAGCAATCTAATCATCCTAAAACCAAAGCTTGGCACATTATTTTTATAATACAATGGATATATACAAGGGGGTAATTATTTACAGATAAAATTCCATGAAAAATTCTACATTGTTTCCGTGAGCATGAACACAAGTGCTCAAGGTCGACCCTCGCTTCTTCAATGCATAACTTTCCAATCACTTCTCTTTTTGAAAAACTTTTTAGGCATGAGAGGCAAGTAATTTCTTTTTGTATTTTCATTCTTTTAATATATTTTTTGTATGTTTCACCCACAACTAAACAGAAAGAAAAAGGAAAAACAAAATCTACTTAGTGAAGAAAGCAAACGAGCACACACGAGAATATCAACCCCACGCTATTGCTCCCCGGCAACGGCCCCAGAAAAGAGCTTGATAATCCCCAAGTGCAAGGAATCATCGTAGCAATTTCTAAAGGTGGAAGTGATAAGTATGGAGTGTCGAACCCACAAGGAGCTAAAGGTAAGATCAATATTCTCTCAAGCCCTATCTGCCACTGATACGACTCTACGTACACCGAACGTTTGCTTCCAACTAGCAACGAGAAATAGAACTATGTTGTGGGTATGAAGAGGATAACTTTGTATGATATCGGAGAGCTAAAATATAAAAGTAGGTGCTGTTATCATGAAGTTGGAATATATTACTAAATATTATAAATAGCGAGTGTGGAATAATGGTGGATCGGTGTGCGGAATTGTCGTAGGCAATTGTTAACAAGACCGATAGTCGTCATTGCAATTTCATATGAGGGAGAGGCATAAGCTAACATACTTTCTCTACTTGGATCATATGCACTGATGATTGGAACTCTAGCAAGCATCCGCAACTACTAAAGATCATTAAGGTAAAACCCAACCATAGCATTAACATATAAAGTCCCCTTTATCCCATACGCAACAACCCCCTTACTCGGGTTTATGCTTCTGTCACTCAAGCAACCCACTATAAGCGAATCATGAACGTATTACAACACCCTACAGCGGGAATACCTCACGCTTGCGCGACATGGAGGGCACCATAGGACAGCACCAAAATAAAACATACAACTCGTACCAGTCTAGATCATCAATCAACCCAAAGACAAAAGATATCTACTCAAAACATCATAGGATGGCAACACATCATTGGATCATAATATGTGGCATAAAGCACCATGTTCAAGTAGGGATTACAGCGGGGCGCGGGAGAGTGGACCACCTAAAAGAGATGAGGATGGTGATGATGATGGTGATGTTGATGAAGACGATCACCGCGGCGATGATTCCCCTCTCAATGGCACTCCGATGCCACCAAGAGAGAGGAGGAGAGGTTCTCCCCCTTGTGCTTCCTCCTCCATGGCCTCCCCCCTAGATGGGGAAAGGTTCTCCATCTGATCCTTGGCCTTCATGGCGATGATGGCCTCTCCGGGATACTCCTCCATGGCCACCGGTGATGATGGCCCCCTCCGACAGGGTGCCGGAGAGGGCCTAGATTGATTTCTCGTGGCTACAGAGGCTTCTGGTGGCGGAACTCCCGATCTAGGTTAATGTTCCGAGGTTTCTGTATTTATAGGAATTTTTGGCGTCGGTCTCATGTCAAGGAGGTGCCCGAGCTGTCCACGAGGCAGGCCCACGCGCCCAGAGGGGGTGGGCGCGCCCCCCACCCTCGTGGGCAGCCCTGGACTCTTCTGGCCCAACTCCGATGCTCCGTGGTCTTCTTTTTGTCCATAAAAAATCATCAAAAATTGGCACGTCAATTGGACTCCGTTTGGTATTCCTTTTCTGCAAAACTCAAAAACAAGGAGAAAACAGAAACTGGCACTGGGCTCTAGGTTAATAGGTTAGTCCCAAAAATCATATAAAATAGCATATAAATGCATATAAAACATCTAAGATGGATAATATAACAGCATGAATACTTCATAAATTATAGATACGTTGGAGACGTATCATCTGTTACTCCCGCTCTGCTTCAGTCGCTTGATTCAAATTTTCAGTAGCCCCGGCATTTTACTCCCGCCTCTGCATCCCTCACAATCTCAAAAATATCTGCTCGCCCTTGATCCAAATTTTCAGTAGCCCCGCCTTGTTACTCCCGCCTAGTAAAATTTTCAGTCGCCGCAGTATTTCCTCAAACACCACCTTGCCCCCCCTCCACACACACTCCCCAAAACCTCCGCTCACACCGACTCACACCACCCCCGAAACCATTGGTAGGTCGCCGCCATCGCCGCCGCCTCCATCCTCAACCTCTGCCTGTGTGTTGGGGAGCTCAAGGAGCCAATGGCCAAAAAGAGGTTTATCACGGCCTTTTCGCCTGACGCCGGCGAGGTGGCCGTCGAGGTGTCCACGTCATCCTCCGTGGGCTCGATCCGCCATCGCCGGTCCCATGATCCGCCCGACGCCGCGCCCCTACGCCGGTTCGAGGACTTCCCTGTCCTCCCTCGGACCCGGCAGCCGGCGAGGTCCTACCTCGGGGTCCGGCAGTGGCGGTGGGGGACGTGGGTCACCGAGATTACAGATCGGGAGACCCACACCCGCTGGTGGCTCGGTAGCTTCCACACGGCTGAGCTCGCGGCCATGGAGTACGACCGCTGGCAGGTCCGCTACCACGGCGCGGCGGCTAGGCTCAATTTCCCCTTCGGCACACGTCCGGTCGACCTCATTCCGCCGGAGCCAGGGGAGGTGAGCTCGACTATGGCGCGGGAGGACCACGAGGCGTGGGAGCGCCTCGAGGCCGAGGCCGCTGACGAGGCCTACATGCAAGAGCTCCGCCGGCAGCACCCGGAGCTCATGGAGGCGGAGCGGGCGATCTTTGCCAGCACGGAGGGTGGTGAGGTTATCGCGCTCTCCTCCGATGACGAGGTCGAAGGCGGCGAGGACGGCGGCGTGGAGGGCGGCAAGGTTATCGCACTCTCCTCCGATGACGAGGTCAAAGGCGGAGAGGACGACGGCGTGGAGGGCGTCGAGGTGGCTCCCGAGGATGAGGAGATCGACATCGACGAGTGGAGGAGTGCCTTCCCAAACGACCCCGACGACGACACCGGCTCGGACCCGGCTCGCGGCACACCGTACGTGACGAGGAAGGATTGGCTCGACCTCTACTTCCACCGAAAGTAGTTTAACTTAGTTTAAATTTATGTTTTATGTTCGGTTATGCAAAACTATCTATGTTTATGTTTGAATGCATGCTACTTTCTATGCTTATGTTTATGTTCGGTTATGCAAAACTATCTATGTTTATGTTTTATGTTCGGTTATGCAAAACTATCTATGTTTATGTTTGAATGCAAAACTATCTATGTTTACAACGTTAAGTTTAGGGGATCGACTAGAAAAGGCCAAAAATTGCTGGAGTATATATATATATCCACTAAGCGTTTTAGTCCTTTAACTTTTAAAGGATCGGCTAGAGATGGCCTTGTGACTTGTTTATTTCAGTTCTTCACAATGTGATGCTCTATATGTGCAACTATTTGCCGTGTAGTTCAATTTCATCAATGACAGTTCAACAATACCACTATGAATTATGATATTTGGTTGTTTTTAAGGATATTGCAATTAACATGCCTTTTCGTTTTTTAACAATAACTAGTGTACTTTAGACCTGCACAATACGAGTTTGAATGACTATTTGCTTGTTTTTAAATGTTATGCCTGATGCAGTTAACACACCTTTCCACTTCTTGTTTTGCTTAACTAGCGTGCTTAAGCCTGCACACTGAAGCTACATAGCAACATGCATTGTACTGAATGACTAAATATGCAATCCCAGGCTACATAGCAACAAGGAAGAGTGTTACCTTAATGTTCTGATGATGTCTAGATATACATGTAATAAAATTTTATATAATGGGATGGAGGGAGTGTTGTACTACATCATTTTGCAATTGTTGTTTAGCTTCTAATATTAACTTGGTGCTTTTAGGTACATATGTCATTGCCAAAGATCCACCCTTCGACCCTTTCTGCGTATGGGGCAATGAGATATTCATGAACCAGCATCAAGTGAGGAAACTGATGTTATTAAAATGGGTCACAAGATGTCAATCGAACTATTTTTTTACACTTTATGCAAGACAACAGTGAACTGCAGGATGGTAAGTAAGAACCCTGTAGCCTTCTTTTTACTGCCCGTAATGAGTTGTGTTAGATGGCAATGTCTGAATCTTTTTTCCTTTGTAGTGGATCCTGAAGCAGTTTACTCAAGATTACCTCTCAAACTACATGATTGGCGGCCGGCCATCACAAGGGGTTGGACTAGAGTCGTGCGTGCCTTCTGCATCCGGGAGAGCACAATAGGGCCATTCCGCTTCACCTTGTTCAGCAACCAGAATGTTTGTCGCCTCTTTCTTTTCCATCTGTAATAGTACAAGTATAGAACCCTGGTTCGTCATTCTTTATTTGGTGCTTATGTAATTCTTAAACAAATGTACCTGTGAATCGAATAATGCATTGCTTGTTTCAACCTGATGGATATGAATAAAGCTATAGCCTACTTTCAAGTTTTAGCAGCAATTAAATTAGGGCGAAATTATGGTGTGCGGGTCATTATGGCGCACACGGTTAATAAAGCACAGCGTGTGCGATATACATCATAATCCGACAGGGTTCACGGAGAGGAAACGTGTGTAACAATGCACACAGTTGCCGTTTGCAAAGAGTGTGTGATGTCAGACACTATCACATATGGTGCGGGAAAACTAAATGTGTGTGATTGTCTACCTATCGTACACGGTTTATAATCATGAACTGCTTGTGATGTGCTAGGCATCATAAACGTAGAGCCAGTTTGGTATGTGACTGGAAAACTCCCATGCCTGGAATCTGCCTGGTTTTAGTTAAAACCATAAAACTCCGACTGCGATGGCAATGCGAGCATAAACGAGTAGCAAGGATGAAGCATTTGGGATATTTGAGATATCGGAAACGATTATATAGGGACAACTGTATGCATCAAGGCTCCCTATTCGCGACAGTTTCTGGGTCGTGTGGGAATGACCCCCCTATCGCCCACACTCACTTGGCGACGGTTCCAAATGTCGTCGCAGAAAGGGGTTAAAAACCGTTTGTATAGCACCGACGCGTACCAGTGTTTGACACTGATCCGGATGACTCTAAGTCACAAATCGGATACGTATTTATATTGAATGGTGGAGCTGTCAGTTGGTGCAGTTCCAAGCAAAGCGTCGTGGCGGGATCTATGTGTGAAGCGGAGTACATCGCTGCTTCGGAAGCAACGCATGAGGGAGTCTGGATGAAGGAGTTCAGATCTGATCTAGGTGTAATACCTAGTGCATCGGGTCCAATGAAAATCTTTTGTGACAATACTGGAGCAATTGCCATGGTGAAGGAATCCAGATTTTACAAAAGAACCAAACACATCAAGAGATGCTTCAACTCCATCCGTGATCAAGTCAAGGAGGGAGACATAGAGATTTGCAAAATACATACGGATCTGAATGTGGCAGACCCATTGACTAAGCCTCTTCCACGAGTAAAACTTGATCAGCACCAAGACTCCATGGGTGTTAGAATCATTACAATGTAATATAGATTATTGACTCTAGTGCAAGTGGGAGACTGGAGGAAATATGCCCTAGAGGCAATAATAAAGTTCTTATTTATATTTCCTTATATCATGATAAATGTTTATTATTCATGCTAGAATTGTATTAACCGGAAACTTGATACATGTGTGGATACATAAACAAAACATAGTGTCCCTAGTAAGCCTCTACTAGACTAGCTCGTTAATCAAAGATGGTTAAGTTTCTTAGCCATAGACATGTGTTGTCATTTGATGAACGCGATCACATCATTAGGAGAATGATGTGATGGACAAGACCCATCCGTTAGCTTAGCATAATGATCATTAAGTTTTATTGCTTTTGCTTTCTTCATGACTTATACATATTCCTTTGACTATGATATTATGCAACTCCTGGATACCGGAGGAATACCTTGTGTGCTATCAAACGTCACAACGTAATTGGATGATTATAAAGATGCTCTACAGGTATCTCTGAAGGTGTTTGTTGGGTTGGCATAGATCGAGATTAGGATTTGTCACTCCGAGTATCGGAGAGGTATCTCTGGGCCCTCTCGGTAATGCACATCATGATAAGCCTTGAAAGCAATGTGACTAATGTGTTAGTTGCGGGATGATGCATTACGGAACGAGTAAAGAGACTTGCCGGTAACGAGATTGAACTAGGTATGAAGATACTGACGATCGAATCTCGGGCAAGTAACATACCGATGACAAAGGGAATTACGTATGTTGTCATTGTGGTACGACCGATAAAAGATCTTCGTAGAATATGTAGGAACCAATATGAGCATCCAGGTTCCGCTGTTGGTTATTGACCGGAGAGGTGTCTCGGTCATGTCTACATAGTTCTCGAACCCGTTGGGTCCGCATGCTTAACGTTCGTTGACGATTTGTTGTTGGGGATCGTTGCAGAAATTAAAAAAATTCTACGCATCACCAAGATCAATCTATGGAGAGAATAGCAACGAGAGAGAGAGGGGAGTGCATCTTCATACCTTTGAAGATTGCGATGCGGAAGCGTTACAAGAACGCGGATGAAGGAGTCGTACTCGCAGCGATTCAGATCGTGGTTGATTTTGATCTAAGCGCCGAACAACGGCGCCTCCGTGTTCAACACACGTACAGCCCGGGGACGTCTCCTCCTTCTTGATCCAGCAAGGGGAGAGGAGAAGTTGAAGGAGAGCTCCGGCAGCACGACGGCGTGGTGGTGGAGCTTGCAGTTCTCCGGCAGGGCTTCGCCAAGCACTACTACTACTACGGAGGTGTTGGGGAGGGAGAGGGCTGCACCAGGGGAAGGGGTGCGGCTCCCATGCGCCTCCCCACTATATATAGGGGTGGAGGGGGCTGGTTTCTTGCCCTCCAAGTCCATTGGGGCGTTGGCAAAGGTGGGGGAAAGAAATCCCATCATTTCCCTTCCCCACCGATTATTATCCCCCTTTTTTAGGGATCTTGATCTTATCCCTTCGGGATATGATCTAATTCCTTCTAAGGGGGGATCTTGGTCCGCCTTGACCAGGGGTGTGGGGCCTTGCCCCCACTACCCACGTTCATGTGGGGCCCCCATGCAGGTGGGCCCTGATAACCCACAAGTATAGGGGATCGCAACAGTTATCGAGGGTAGAGTATTCAACCCAAATTTATTGATTCGACACAAGGGGAGCCAAAGAATATTCGCAAGTATTAGCAGTTGAGTTGTCAATTCAACCACACCTGGATAACTTAATATCTGTAGCAAAGTATTTAGTAGCAGAGTAATATGGAAGTAATGGTAACGGTAGCAAAAGTAATATTTTTGGGTTTTGTAGTGATTGTAACAGTAGCAACGGTAAAGTAAATAAGCAAAGAACAATATGTGAAAAACTCGTAGGCATTGGATCGGTGATGGAGAATTATGCCGGATGCAGTTCATCATGTAACAGTCATAACATAGGGTGACACAGAACTAGCTCCAATTCATCAATGTAATGTAGGCATGTATTCCGAATATAGTCATACGTGCTTATGGAAAAGAACTTGCATGACATCTTTTGTCCTACCCTCCCGTGGCAGCGGGGTCCGAATGGAAACTAAGGGATATTAAGGCCTCCTTTTAATAGAGTACTGGACCAAAGCATTAACACATAGTGAATACATGAACTCCTCAAACTATGGTCATCACCGGGAGTGGTCCCGATTATTGTCACTTCGGGGTTGCCGGATCATAACACATAGTAGGTGACTATAGACTTGCAAGATAGGATCAAGAACTCACATATATTCATGAAAACATAATAGGTTCAGATCTGAAATCATGGCACTCGAGCCCTAGTGACAAGCATTAAGCATAGCAAAGTTATAGCAACATCAATCTCAGAACATAGTGGATAATAGGGATCAAACCCTAACAAAACTAACTCGATTACATGATAGATCTCATCCAACCCATCACCGTCCAGCAAGCCTACGATGGTATTACTCACGCACGGAGGTGAGCATCATGAAATTGGTGATGGAGGATGGTTGATGATGATGACGGCAACGAATCCCCCTCTCCGGAGCCCCGAACGGACTCCAGATCAGCCCTCCCGAGAGGTTTTAGGGCTTGGCGGCGGCTTCGTATCGTAAAACGCGATGAATCCTTCTCTCTGATTTTTCTCTCCCCGAAAGTGAATATATGGAGTTGGAGTTAAGGTCGGTGGAGCGTTAGGGGGCCCACGAGGCAGGGGCGCGCCCAGGGGGGCAGGCGCGCCCCCCACCCTTGTGGATAGGGTGTGGGCCCCCTGACATGGATTTTTCTTCCTGTATTTTTAATATTTTCCAAAAAGATGTTCCGTGGAGTTTCAGGTCATTTCGAGAACTTTTGTTTCTGCACATAAATAACACCATGGAAAGTCTGCTGAAAACAGCGTCAGTCCGGGTTAGTACCATTCAAATCATGCAAGTTAGAGTCCAAAACAAGGGCAAAAGTGTTTGGAAAAGTACATACGACGGAGACGTATCAACTCCCCCAAGCTTAAACATTTGCTTGTCCTCAAGCAATTCAGTTGATAAACTGAAAGTGATAAAGAAAAAACTTTTACAAACTCTGTTTGCTCTTGTTGTTGTAAATATGTAAAGCCAGCATTCAAGTTTTCAGCAAAGATTATGACTAACCACATTCGCAATAACTCTTAGGTCTCATGTTTACTCATATCAATCACATAATCAACTAGCGAGCGATAATAATAAATCTCGGATGACAACACTTTCTCAAAACAATCATAATATGATATAACAGGATGGTATCTCGCTAGCCCTTTCTGAGACCGCAAAACATAAATGCAGAGCACCTTTAAAGATCAAGAACTGACTAGACATTGTAATTCATGGTAAAAGAGATCCAGTCATACCCAATATAAATTAATAGTAATGGATGCGAATGACAGTTGCGCTCTCCAGCTAGTGCTTTTGATAAGAGGGTGATGACTCAACATGAAAGTAAATAGATAGGCCCTTCGCAGAGGGAAGCAGGGATTTGTAGAGGTGCCAGAGCTCAATTTTGAAATAGAGATAAATAATATTTTGAGCGGCATACTTTCATTTTCAACATAACAACCAAGAGATGGCGATATCTTCCATGCTACACACATTATAGGCGGTTCCCAAACAGAATGGTAAAGTTTATACTCCCCCTCCACCAACAAGCATCAATCCATGGCTTGCTCGAAACAACGAGTGCCTCCAACTAGCAACAGTCCCAGGGGGAGTTTTGTTTGCAATTATTTTGATTTAGTTTGCATAAAGCATGGGACTGGGCATCCCGGTGACTAGCCATTTTCTCGTGAATGAGGAGCGGAGTCCACTCCCCTTGAGAATAACCCGCCTAGCATGGAAGATACGGACAGCCCTAGTTGATACATGGGCTATTCGAGCATACAAAACAGAATTTCATTTGAAGGTTTAGAGTTTGGCACATACAAATTTACTTGGAACGGCGGGTAGATACCGCATATAGGAAGGTATAGTGGACTCATATGGAATAACTTTGGGGTTTAAGGGATTGGATGCACAAGCAGTATTCCCGCTTAGTACAAGTGAAGGCTAGCAAAAGACTGGGAAGCGACCAACTAGAGAGCGACAAAAGTCATGAACATGCATTAAAATTAATAGACATTGAGTACGAGCATGAGTAGGATATAATCCACCATGAACATAAATATCATGAAGGCTATGTTGATTTGTTTCAACTACATGTGTGAACATGTGCCAAGTCAAGTCACTTAAATCATTCAAAGGAGGATACCACTCCACTATACCACATCACAACCATTTTAATAGCATGTTGGCACGCAAGGTAAACCATTATAACTCATAGTTAATCAAGCATGGCATAAGCAACTATGATCGCTAATTGTCATTGCAAACATGTTTATTCATAATAGGCTGAATCAGGAACGATGAACTCATCATATTTACAAAAACAAGAGAGGTCGAGTTCATACTAGCTTCTCTCATCTCAGTCAGTCCATCATATATCGTCATGATTGCCTTTCACTTGCACGACCGAACGATATGAAAATAATAAGAGTGCACGTGCATTGGACTAAGTTGGAATCTGCGAGCATTCAATAAACAGGAGAAGACAAGGCAATATGGGCTCTTGGTTAAATCAACAATAATGCATATAAGAGCCACTTCAACAATTTAATCATGGTCTTCTCCTATCGACCCCCAAATAAAAGAAAAGAAATAAAACTATTTACACGGGAAAGCTCCCAACTAGCAAAAGAAGAACGGGAAATCTTTTTGGGTTTTCTTTTTAATTAATACTACTACAACAAGAAAAGTAAACTAACTAAAAGCTACACTATTTTTTTGGTTTTCTTAAGGTTTATCAAACACACAAGAAGAAAGCGGGAAAAAGAAAATAAACTAGCATGGATATTACAATGAAAGAGTATGAGCACCGACATCTAGTAATGAGTGTGTGAACATAAATGTAATGTCGGTGGGAAATACGTACTCCCCCAAGCTTAGGCTTTTGGCTAAGTTGGTTTATTGCCACGGATGGCCTGGCGGATATCCATAGTTGTAGCCGGGGTCGTACTGAGATGCAGCGGCTATCGCCTCCTGGGCTGCAGCGTGGCGGCGAGCTGCCTCCGCCCTCCTCTCGTACTCATCTGCCTCCCCTCTGGTAATAAAATGTCTTCCTTTTGCCTGATAATCAAAGAAGGCAGGAGCAGGGAGAGTAATACGGACAGCACGACGTCTGTCAAAGATTAAGCGATACCGGAGAGGTGATTCATTCCTCTCGACAAACTGGTGGTGTACCATAGCATTAAAGTCTAAATAAGTAGGTGGCAACTCAATATCATCCTCACGTATGGTTACACCAAGAAAATCAGCCAAGCGGGTTGCATAAATTCCACCAAAGAAATCTCCATTAAATCTATTATGATGCAACCTATGTGCAACAATGGCTCCCAAATTATAAGATTTGTCTCCTAACACAGCACTCCTAAGAATACTGAGGTCAGGGACACACATATGACATGCTTCATCTTTACCATTTATGCACCTACCTATGAAGAGAGCAAAATAATGTATAGCAGGAAAATGAATGCTCCCTATGGTAGCTTGTGCTATGTCTCTAGATTCCCCCATAGTTATACTAGCAAGAAAATTTCTAAATTCAGATTTGCGGGGTTCACTAGCACTACCCCAATGTGGAAGTTTGCAAGCAGTAGTAAAATCCTCTAAGTCCATCATATAAGATTTTTCATAAAGATCAAACAGGACAGTTGGAGAATTACGTGAAAATGAAAATTCAAACCTCCTCACAAAGGAACTAGTGAGATAGTGGTACTGGCGGCACTTTTCTTCCTCGAAGCTCACAAGATCAGTGTTACGCAAATATGCATTGAATTCTTCCTTGATTCCCGCTCGATCCATAAAGTTTTCTGAAGGCCATTCACAAGGCCGCACTGGAGCGTCCCTTGGTGGCTCATCGTCAGCATCACGCATTGCAAGCCTGGGTCCTTGCTTCCTTGAAGAACCACCTTGGTACATTTTCCTAAGCATATTTCTTCCTCTGAAAAATTTATGAAATTTTTAGTAACTTCAAATAAAAGTGAACCAAGCTCAACAAAATTGATAGCAACTTCTCCTACAAGTGCCTAGAGCCTATATCATGCATTAGAACTACTTAGAACCATATAAATTTGACATGCAAGCTCAATAACATGGTCACCTAGGCAGCACAAATTTGCAATGAATAAAGCACTAGAACAAAAACTAATTGGACCAATGGAGGAGTCACATACCAAGGAACAATCCCCCCAAGCAGTTTTGTGAGAGGTGCTTTGAGCAAGGAGATCGAAAATCGCAGCAAAATGAGCTAGAACTCGTGCTTGAGCTAGATGGTGTTTTTTTTTGGGAGGAAGAAGAAGTGTGTGGGTGCAGGAATAAGTGGAGGGGTGCCACCGTGGGCCCATGAGGCAGGGGCGCGCCCTGTAGGGGTGGGGTGCCCTGGACCCTCGTGGCCAGGTGCTTGCTCCCCCCTGCTGTGTTCTCAGTGCCAAATATTCTCAAATATTCCAGAAAAAATCATATTCCATTTTCAGGGCATTTGGAGAACTTTTATTTTCGGGGTATTTTTATATTGCACGGATAAATCAAAAAACAGACAGAAAAATACTATTTTTACTTTATTTCAACTAAATAACAGAAAGTAAAAGGAGGGTACAGAAGGTTGTGCTTCCACTTTCATCCATCTCATGCTCATCAAAAGGAATCCACTAACAAGGTTGATCAAGTCTTGTTAACAAACTCATTCCGAATAACATGGAACTGGAGAAATTTTGAATAACACTATGTTCCTCAATGGGGATATGCACATCCCCAATAATAAGAATATCATATTTCTTCTTGACAGTAGGAAGAGGAAATTCAAAACCTCCAAAAATAATCGATGGAATTTTTCCAATAGAGTTGATACTATGAACTTGAGGTTGTTTCCTCGGAAAGTGTACCGTATGCTCATTACCATTAACATGAAAAGTGACATTGCCTTTGTTGCAATTAATAACAGCCCCTTTACTACCTGTGTCGGGTTATCAAGACCATGAGTTTCTTCAATAGGTGATGGATTAAGATCATATGTTTCTTCAACAGGTGGTAAATTAAGACCATGTATTTCTTCAATAGGAGGTAAATTCTTAACATCTTCAGCTTTAATACCCTTTTCTTTCATAGATTTCTTTGCCTCTTGCATATCTTCGGGAGTGAGAAATACAACACCTCTTTTCTTCGGAGTTGGTTTAGGAATTGGCTCAGGAAGTGTCCAATTATTTTCATTTGTCAACATATTATTCAATAGAATTTCAGCTTCGTCTGGTGTTCTTTCCCTGAAAACAGAACCAGCACAACTATCCAGGTAATCTCTGGAAGCATCGGTTAGTCCATTATAAAAGATATCAAGTATTTCATTTTTCTTAAGAGGATGATCAGGCAAAGCATTAAGTAACTAGAGAAGCCTCCCCCAAGCTTGTGGGAGACTCTCTTTTTCAATTTGCACAAAATTATATATTTCCCTTAAAGCAGCTTGTTTCTTATGAGCAGGGAAATATTTAGTAGAGAAGTAATAAATCATATCCTGGGGACTACGTGTTGGAAATATGCCCTAGAGGCAATAATAAATGGTTATTATTATATTTCTTTGTTCATGGTAATTGTCTATTATTCATGCTATAATTGTATTGTCCGGAAATCGTAATACATGTGTGAATACATAGACCACAAAGTGTCCCTAGTAAGCCTCTAGTTGACTAGCTCGTTGATCAACAGATAGTCATGGTTTCCTGACTATGGACATTGGATGTCATTGATAACGGGATCACATCATTAGGAGAATGATGTGATGGACAAGACCCAATCCTAAGCATAGCATAAAAGATCGTGTAGTTTCATTTGCTAGAGCTTTTCCAATATCAAGTATCTTTTCCTTAGACCATGAGATCGTGCAACTCCCGGATACCGTAGGAGTGCTTTGGGTGTGCCAAACGTCACAACGTAACTGGGTGACTATAAAGGTGCACTACGGGTATCTCCGAAAGTGTCTGTTGGGTTGGCACGGATCGAGACTGGGATTTGTCACTCCGTGTGACGGAGAGGTATCTCTGGGCCCACTCGGTAATGCATCATCATAATGAGCTCAATGTGACTAAGGCGTTAGTCACGGGATCATGCATTGCGGTACGAGTAAAGAGACTTGCCGGTAACGAGATTGAACAAGGTATTGGGATACCGACGATCGAATCTCGGGCAAGTAACATACCGATTGACAAAGGGAATTGCATACGGGATTGATTGAATCCTCGACACCGTGGTTCATCCGATGAGATCATTGTGGAACATGTGGGAGCCAACATGGGTATCCAGATCCCGCTGTTGGTTATTGACCGGAGAGGCGTCTCGGTCATGTCTGCATGTCTCCCGAACCCGTAGGGTCTACACACTTAAGGTCCGGTGACGCTAGGGTTGTAGAGATACATGTATGCGGAAACCCGAAAGTTGTTCTGAGTCCCGGATGAGATCGCGGACGTCACGAGAGGTTCCGGAATGGTCCGGAGGTGAAGAATTATATATAGGAAGTCAAGTTTCGGCCACCGGGAAAGTTTCGGGGGTTACCGGTATTGTACCGGGACCACCGGAAGGGTCCCGGGGGTCCACCGGGTGGGGCCACCTATCCCGGAGGGCCCCGTGGGCTGAAAGTGGAAGGGAACCAGCCCTAAGTGGGCTGGGGCGCCCCCCCCTTGGGCCTGCCCCCATGCGCCTAGGGTTGGGAACCCTAGGGGGAGTTCCCCCTTGCCTTGGGGGTCAAGGCAACCCCTTCGCCCCTTGTGGCCGCCCCCCCCCCCCCTTGAGATCCCATCTCTTGGGGCCGGCGCCCCCCCAGGGGGCCTATATAAAGGGGGGGAGGGAGGGCAGCAACACACAGCCTTGGGCGCCTCCCTCCTCCCCTGCAACACCTCTCTCTCTCTCGCAGAAGCTTGCGAAGCCCTGCCGGAGACCCGCTACATCCACCACCACGCCGTCGTGCTGTTGGATCTCCATCAACCTCTCCTTCCCCCTTGCTGGATCAAGAAGGAGGAGACGTCGCTGCACCGTACGTGTGTTGAACGCGGAGGTGCCGTCCGTTCGGCACTCGGTCATCGGTGATTTGGATCACGGCGAGTACGACTCCGTCATCCACGTTCATTGCAACGCTTCCGCTCGCGATCTACAAGGGTATGTAGATGCACTCCTTTCCCCTCGTTGCTAGTAGACTCCATAGATGCATCTTGGTGAGCGTAGGAAAATTTTAAAATTATGCTATGATTACCAACAGTGGCATCATGAGCCAGGTCTATGCGTAGTTACTATGCACGAGTAGAACACAAAGCAGTTGTGGGCGTTGAGTTTGCCAATTCTTCTTGTCGCTACTAGTCGTTTCTTGTTTCGGCGGCATTGTAGGATGAAGCGGCCCGGACCGACCTTACACGTACGCTTACGTGAGACAGGTTCCACCGACTGACATGCACTAGATGCATAAGGTGGCTAGCGGGTGTCTGTCTCTCCTACTTTAGTCGGAACGGATTCGATGAAAAGGGTCCTTATGAAGGGTAAATAGAAATTGGCAAATCACGTTGTGGTCATACGTAGGTAAGAAAACGTTCTTGCTAGAAACCTACAAACCACGTAAAAACTTGCAACAACAATTAGAGGACGTCTAACTTGTTTTTGCAGCAAGTGCTATGTGATGTGATATGGCCATAAGATGTGATGAATGATATATGTGATGTATGAGATTGATCATATTCTTGTAATAGGAATCACGACTTGCATGTCGATGAGTGTGACAACCGGCAGGAGCCATAGGAGTTGTCTTTATTATTTTGCATGACCTGCGTGTCATTGAATAACGCCATGTAAATTACTTTACTTTGTTGCTAAACGCGTTAGCCATAGAAGTAGAAGTAATCATTGGCGTGACGACTTCATGAAGACACAATGATGGAGATCATGATGATGGAGATCATGGTGTCATGCCGGTGACAAAGATGATCATGGTGCCCCGAAGATGGAGATCAAAGGAGCATGATGATATTGGCCATATCATGTCACTATTTGATTGCATGTGATGTTTATCATGTTTTTGCATCTTATTTGCTTAGAACGACGGTAGTAAGTAAGATGATCCCTTATAATAATTTCAAGAAAGTGTTCACCCTAACTGTGCACCGTTGCGAAGGTTCGTTGTTTCGAAGCACCACGTGATGATCGGGTGTGATAGATTCTAACGTTCGAATACAACGGGTGTTGACGAGCCTAGCATGTACAGACATGGCCTCGGAACACACGCAATACACTTAGGTTGACTTGACGAGCCTAGCATGTACAGACATGGCCTCGGAACACGGAGGACCGAAAGGTCGAGCATGAGTCGTATAGAAGATACGATCAACATGGAGATGTTCACCGATCTTGACTAGTCCGTCTCACGTGATGATCGGACACGGCCTAGTTAAACTCGGATCATGTTTCACTTAGATGACTAGAGGGATGTCTATCTGAGTGGGAGTTCATAATCAGATGAACTTCATTATCATGAACATAGTCAAAAAGGTATTTGCAAATTATGTCATAGCTTGCGCTTCAGTTCTACTGGTTAAGATATGTTCCTAGAGAAAATTTAGTTGAAAGTCGGCAGTAGCAATTATGCGGACTGGGTCCGTAAACTGAGGATTGTCCTCATTGCTGCACAGAAGGCTTATGTCCTTAATGCACCGCTCGGTGTGCTGAACCTCAGCGTCGTCTGTAGATGTTACGAAACATCTGACATACACGTTTTGATAACTACGTGATAGTTCAGTGCGGTTTAGAATTGTGGCACCAAAGACGTTTTTGAAACGTCGCAGAACATGTGAGATGTTCCGAAGACTGAAATTGGGATCTCAGACTAGTGCCCACGTCAAGAGGTATGAGACCTCTGACAAGTTTCTTAAGCCTGCAAACTAAGGGAGAAAAGCTCAATCGTTGAGCGTGTGCTCAGATTGTCTGAGTGCCACAATCGCTTGAATCGAGTGGGAGTTAATCTCCCAGATGAGATAGTGATAGTTCTCCATATTCACTGCCACCAAGCTAGTAGAGCTTCGTGATGAACTATAACACATCAAGGATAATTATGATGATCCTTGAGCTATTCGCGATGTTTGACACCGCGAGAGTAGAAATCAAGAAGGAGCATCAATTGTTGATGGTTAGTAAAACCACTAGTTTAAGAAGGGCAAGGGCAAAAGGGATACTTCATGAAACAGCAAGTCGTTTGCTGCTCTAGTGAAGAATCCCAAGGTTGAACCCAAACCCGAGACTAAGTGCTTCTGTAATGAGAGGAACGGTCACTGAAGCAGTACTACCCTAGATACTTGGTAGATGAGAAGGCAGGCAAGGTCGACAGAAGTATATTGGATATACGTTATATGAATGTGTACTCTACTAGTACTCCTAGCAGCACCAGGGTATTAGATACTGGTTCGGTTGCTAAGTGTTAGTAACTCGAAATAAAAGCTGCGGAATAAATGGAGACTAGCTAAAGGTGAGATGACGATATGTGTTGGAAGTGTTTCCAAGCTTGATGTGATCAAGCATCGCATGCTCCCTCTACCATCGAGATTTGGTGTTTGCGTTGAACATGATTGGATTATGTTTACCGCAAAACGGTTATTCATTTAAGGAGAATAATGGTTACTCTGTTTATTTGAATAATACCTTCAATGGTCTTGCACCTAAAATGAATCTCGATCGTAGTGATACACATGTTCATGCCAAAAGATATAAGATAGTAATGATAGTACCACATACTTGTGGCACTGCCACTTGAGTCATATTGGTGTAGAACGCATGAAGAAGCTCCATGTAGGTGGATCTTTGGACTCAATCGTTTTTGAAAAGATTGAGACATGCGAACCATGTCTATTGGTATATATGCATGAAGAAACTCCATACAGATGGATCGTTTGGACTCACTTGATTATGAATCACTTGAGACATGCAAATCATACCACATGGGCAAAATGACTGAAAGTCCTCGTTTTCAGTGAGATGGAACAAGAGAGCAACTTATTGGAAGTAATACATTTTGATGTACGCAGTCCAATGAGTGTTGAGGCATGCAGTGGATATCGTTATGTTCTTACTTCATAGATGATTTGAGTAGATGTTGAGTGTATTTACTTGATGAAACACTAGTCTGAATTAAGACCATGTATTTCTTCAATAGGAGGTAAATTCTTAACATCTTCAGCTTTAATACCCTTTTCTTTCATAGATTTCTTTGCCTCTTGCATATCTTCGGGAGTGAGAAATACAACACCTCTTTTCTTCGGAGTTGGTTTAGGAATTGGCTCAGGAAGTGTCCAATTATTTTCATTTGTCAACATATTATTCAATAGAATTTCAGCTTCGTCTGGTGTTCTTTCCCTGAAAACAGAACCAGCACAACTATCCAGGTAATCTCTGGAAGCATCGGTTAGTCCATTATAAAAGATATCAAGTATTTCATTTTTCTTAAGAGGATGATCAGGCAAAGCATTAAGTAACTGGAGAAGCCTCCCCCAAGCTTGTGGGAGACTCTCTTTTTCAATTTGCACAAAATTATATATTTCCCTTAAAGCAGCTTGTTTCTCATGAGCAGGGAAATATTTAGCAGAGAAGTAATAAATCATATCCTGGGGACTACGTGTTGGAAATATGCCCTAGAGGCAATAATAAATGGTTATTATTATATTTCTTTGTTCATGGTAATTGTCTATTATTCATGCTATAATTGTATTGTCCGAAAATCGTAATACATGTGTGAATACATAGACCACAAAGTGTCCCTAGTAAGCCTCTAGTTGACTAGCTCGTTGATCAACAGATAGTCATGGTTTCCTGACTATGGACATTGGATGTCATTGATAACGGGATCACATCATTAGGAGAATGATGTGATGGACAAGACCCAATCCTAAGCATAGCATAAAAGATCGTGTAGTTTCGTTTGCTAGAGCTTTTCCAATGTCAAGTATCTTTTCCTTAGACCATGAGATCGTGCAACTCCCGGATACCGTAGGAGTGCTTTGGGTGTGCCAAACGTCACAACGTAACTGGGTGACTATAAAGGTGCACTACGGGTATCTCCGAAAGTGTCTGTTGGGTTGGCACGGATCGAGACTGGGATTTGTCACTCCGTGTGACGGAGAGGTATCTCTGGGCCCACTCGGTAATGCATCATCATAATGAGCTCAATGTGACTAAGGCATTAGTCACGGGATCATGCATTGCGGTACGAGTAAAGAGACTTGCCGGTAACGAGATTGAACAAGGTATTGGGATACCGACGATCGAATCTCGGGCAAGTAACATACCGATTGACAAAGGGAATTGCATACGGGATTGATTGAATCCTCGACACCGTGGTTCATCCGATGAGATCATTGTGTAACATGTGGGAGCCAACATGGGTATCCAGATCCCACTGTTGGTTATTGACCGGAGAGGCGTCTCGGTCATGTCTGCATGTCTCCCGAACCCGCAGGGTCTACACACTTAAGGTCCGGTGACGCTAGGGTTGTAGAGATATATGTATGCGGAAACCCGAAAGTTGTTTGGAGTCCCGGATGAGATCCTGGACGTCACGAGAGGTTCCGGAATGGTCCGGAGGTGAAGAATTATATATAGGAAGTCAAGTTTCGGCCACCGGGAAAGTTTCGGGGGTTACCGGTATTGTACCGGGACCACCGGAAGGGTCCCGGGGGTCCATCGGGTGGGGCCACCTATCCCGGAGGGCCCCGTGGGCTGAAAGTGGAAGGGAACCAGCCCTTAGTGGGCTGGGTCGCCCCCCCTTGGGCCTCCCCCCATGCGCCTAGGGTTGGGAACCCTAGGGGGAGTTCCCCCTTGCCTTGGGGGGCAAGGCAACCCCTTCCCCCCTTGTGGCCGCCGCCCCCCCCCCCCCTTGAGATCCCATCTCTTGGGGCCGGCGCCCCCCCAGGGGGCCTATATAAAGGGGGGAGGGAGGGCAGCAACACACAGCCTTGGGCGCCTCCCTCCTCCCCTGCAACACCTCTCTCTTTCTCGCGGAAGCTTGCGAAGCCCTGCCGGAGACCCGCTACATCCACCACCATGCCGTCGTGCTGTTGGATCTCCATCAACCTCTCCTTCCCCCTTGCTGGATCAAGAAGGAGGAGACGTCGCTGCATCGTACGTGTGTTGAACGCGGAGGTGCCGTCCGTTCGGCACTCGGTCATCGGTGATTTGGATCACGGCGAGTACGACTCCGTCATCCACGTTCATTGCAACGCTTCCGCTCGCGATCTACAAGGGTATGTAGATGCACTCCTTTCCCCTCGTTGCTAGTAGACTCCATAGATGCATCTTGGTGAGCGTAGGAAAATTTTAAAATTATGCTACGATTACCAACACTACGCACACTACCAGGATCAAGAGAATTAAACCATATCTTAGCATCACCCTTTAGTGAGAACGGAAATATTTTAAGGATATAAAGATAGCGAGATTTCTCATCATTAGTGAACAGGGTGGCTATATCATTTAATTTAGTAAGATGTGCCACAACAGTTTCAGATTCATAGCCATGAAAAGGATCAGATTCAACCAAAGTAATTATATCAGGATCAACAGAGAATTCATAATCCTTATCAGTAACGCAGATAGGTGAAGTAGCAAAAGCAGGGTCAGGTTTCATTCTAGCATTACGAGATTGCTGCTTCCATTTAGCTAATAACCTCTTGAGCTCGTATCTATCTTTGCATGCTAAAATAGCTATAGCAGCTTCTTTTTCAAAAACATAACCCTTAGGAACAACAGGCGATTCATATTTATTAGGGGGAGAGTCTTCATCATCACTTTCATCAATGTTATCAGTTTCAATAATTTCATTCTCTCTAGCCCTAGCAAGTTGTTCATCAAGAAATTCACCAAGTGGCACAGTAGTATCAAGCATAGAAGTAGTTTCATCATAAGTATCATGCATAGAAGAAGTGGCATCATCAATAATATGCGACATATCAGAACGAATAGCAGAAGCAGGTTTAGGTGTCGCAAGCTTACTCAAAATAGAAGGTGAATCAAGTGCAGAGCTAGATGGCAGTTCCTTACCTCCCCTCGTAGTTGAGGGATAGATTTTTGTTTTCTCGTCTTTCAAGTTCCTCATAGTGACCAGCAGATATAAATCCCAAGTGACTCAAAGAATAGAGCTATGCTCCCCGGCAACGGCGCCAAAAAATAGTCTTGATAACCCACAAGTATAGGGGATCGCAACAGTTTTCGAGGTAGAGTATTCAACCCAAATTTATTGATTCGACACAAGGGGAGCCAAAGAATATTCTCAAGTATTAGCAGTTGAGTTGTCAATTCAACCACACCTGGATAACTTAATATCTGAAGCAAAATATTTAGTAGCAGAGTAATATGGAAGTAACGGTAACGGTAGCAAAAGTAATATTTTTGGGTTTTGTAGTGATTGTAACAGTAGCAACGGTAAAGTAAATAAGCAAAGAACAATATGTGAAAAACTCGTAGGCATTGGATCGGTGATGGAGAATTATGCCGGGTGCGGTTCATCATGTAACAGTCATAACATAGGGTGACACAGAACTAGCTCCAATTCATCAATGTAATGTAGGCATGTATTCCGAATATAGTCATACGTGCTTATGGAAAAGAACTTGCATGACATCTTTTGTCCTACCCTCCCGTGGCAGCGGGGTCCTAATGGAAACTAAGGGATATTAAGGCCTCCTTTTAATAGAGTACCGGACCAAAGCATTAACACATAGTGAATACATGAACTCCTCAAACTATGGTCATCACCGGGAGTGGTCCCGATTTTCACTTCGGGGTTGCCGGATCATAACACATAGTAGGTGACTATAGAGTTGCAAGATAGGATCAAGAACTCACATATATTCATGAAAACATAATAGGTTCAGATCTGAAATCATGGCACTCGGGCCCTAGTGACAAGCATTAAGCATAGCAAAGTCATAGCAACATCAATCTCATAACATAGTGGATACTAGGGATCAAACCCTAACAAAACTAACTCGATTACATGATAGATCTCATCCAACCCATCACCGTCCAGCAAGCCTACGATGGAATTACTCACGCACGTGGGTGAGCATCATGAAATTGGTGATGGAGGATGGTTGATGATGACGACGGCGATGAATACCCCTCTTCGGAGCCCCGAACGGACTCCCGATCAGCCCTCCCGAGAGGTTTTAGGGCTTGGCAGCGGCTCCGTATCGTAAAACACGATGAATCCTTCTCTCTGATTTTTTTTCTCCCCAAAAGTGAATATATCGAGTTGGAGTTGAGGTCGGTAGAGCGTCAGAGGGCCCACGAGGCAGGGGGCGCACCGAGGGGGGCAGGTGCGCCCCCCACCCTCGTGGACAGGGTGTGGGCCCCCTAACATGGATTTTTCTTCCAGTATTTTTAATATTTTCCAAAAAGATGTTCTGTGGAGTTTCAGGTCATTCCGACAACTTTTGTTTCTGCACATAAATAACACCATGGAAAGTCTCCTAAAAACAGCGTCAGTCCGAGTTAGTTCCATTCAAATCATGCAAGTTAGAGTCCAAAACAAGGGCAAAAGTGTTTGGAAAAGTAGATACGACGGAGACGTATCAGGCCCCACTCCGGAACCTTCTAGAACCTTCCCGGTACAATACCGAAAAATCCCGAACATTTTCCGGTGGCCAAAATAGGACTTCCCATATATAAATCTTTACCTCCGGACCATTCCGGAACTCCTCGTGACGTCCAGAATCTCATCCTGGACTCCAAACAATATTCGATAACTGCACACTAATTCCCATAACAACTCTAGCGTCACCGAACCTTAAGTGTGTAGACCCTACGGGTTCGGGAATCATGCAGACATGACCGAGACAGCTCTCTGGCCAATAACCAACAGCGGGATCTGGATACCCATGTTGGCTCCCACATGTTCCACGATGATCTCATCGGATGAACCACGATGTCAGGGATTCAATCAATCATGTATACAATTCCCTTTGTCAATCGGTACGTTACTTGCCCGAGATTCGATCGTCGGTATCCCAATACCTCGTTCAATCTAGTTACCGGCAAGTCACTTTACTCGTTTCGTAATGCATGATCCCGCGACTAACTACTTAGTCACATTGAGCTCATTATGATGATGCATTACCGAGTGGGCCCAGAGATACCTCTCCGTCATACGGAGTGACAAATCCCAGTCTCGATTCGTGCCAACCCAACAGACACTTTCGGAGATACCTGTAGTTCACCTTTATAGCCACCCAGTTACGTTGTGACGTTTGGTACACCCAAAGCATTCCTACGGTATCTGGGAGTTGCACAATCTCATGGTCTAAGGAAATGATACTTGACATTAGAAAAGCTTCTAGCAAACGAACTACACGATCTTGTGCTATGCTTGGGATTGGGTCTTGTCCATCACATCATTCTCCTAATGATGTGATCCCGTTATCAAGGACATCTAATGTCCATGGTCAGGAAACCATAACCATCTATTGATCAATGAGCTAGTCAACTAGAGGCTCACTAGGGACATGTTGTGGTCTATGTATTCACACATGTATTACGGTTTCCAGTTAATACAATTATAGCATGAACGATAGACAATTATCATGAACAAGGAAATACAATAATAACCATTTTATTATTGCCTCTAGGGCATATTTTCAACAGTCTCCCACTTGCACTAGAGTCAATAATCTAGTTCACATCACTATGTGATTGTAATGAATCCAACACCGATGGGGTTTGATCATATCTCGCTTGTGAGAGAGGTTATTAGTCAACGGGTCTGAACCTTTCAGATCCGTGTGTGCTTTACAAATCTCTATGTCATCTTGTAGATGCAGCTACCATGCGCTACTTGGAGCTATTCCAAATAACTGCTCTACTATACGAATCCGGTTTACTACTCAGAGTCATCCGGATTAGTGTCAAAGTTTGCATCGACGTAACCCTTTACGATGAACTCTTTTACCACCTCCATAATCGAGAAAATTCCTTAGTCCACTAGTTACTAAGGATAAGTTTGAGCGTTGTCATGTGATCCATTCCTGGATCACTCTTGTACCCCTTGGTTGACTCATGGCAAGGCACACTTCAGGTGCGGTACACAGCATAGCATACTGTAGAGCCTACGTCTAAAGCATAGGGGACGACCTTCGTCCTTTCTCTCTCTTCTGCCGTGGTCAGATCTTGAGTCTTACTCAATGCTCACACCTTATAACACAACCAAGAACTCCTTCTTTGCTGATCTATTTGAACTCCTTCAAAATCTTGTCACGGTATGTATTCATTTGAAAGTACTATTAAGCGTTTTTGATCTATCCTTATAGATCTTGATGCTCAATGTTCAAGTAGCTTAATCCAGGTTTTCCATTGAAAAACACTTTTGAAATAACCCTATATGCTTTCCAGAAATTCTACATCATTTCTGATCAAGAATATGTCAACAACATATACTCATCAGAAATTCTATAGTGCTCCCACTCACTTCTTTGGAAATACAAGTTTCTCATAAACTTTGTATAAACCCAAAATCTTTGATCATTTCATCAAAGCGTATATTCCAACTCTGAGATGCTTACTCCAGTCCTTAGAAGGATTGCTGGAGCTTTGCATACTTGTTAGCATCTTTTAGGATTGACAAAAACCTTCTGGTTGTATCACATACAATCTTTCCTCAAGAAAATTGTCGAGGAAACAATGTTTTGACATCCTATCTGCAAGATTTCATAAATAATGCAGTAACTGCTAATACAATTCCAATAGACTCTTAGCATCGCTACGAGTGAGAAAGTCTCACCGTAGTCAACTCCTTGAACTTGTCGGAAAACATCTTAACGACAAGTCGAGCTTTCTTAATGGTGATACTTACCATCATTGTCCGTCTTCCTTTTAAAATCCATCTGTACCTAATAGCCTTACGACCATCAAGTAGTTCTTCCAAAGTCTATACTTTGTTTTCACACATGGATCCTCTCGGATTTTATGGCCTCGAGCCATTTGTCGGAATCCGGGCCCACCATCGCTTCTCCATAGCTCGTAGGTTCATTTTTGTCTAGCAACATGACCTCCAAGACAGGATTACATACCACTCTGAAATAGTACGCATCCTTGTCGACCTACGAGGTTTGATAGTGACTTGATCCGAAGTTTCATGATCACTATCATCAGCTTCCACTTCAATTGGTGTAGGCGCTACAGGAACAACTTCCTGTGCCCTGCTACACACTGGTTGAAGTGACGGTTCAATAACCTCATCAAGTCTCCACCATCCTCCCACCCAATTCTTTCGAGGGAAACTTTTCCTCGAGAAAGGACCCGTTTCTAGAAACAATCACTTTTGCTTCCGGATCCGAAATAGGAGGTATACCCAACTGTTTTGGGTGTCCTATGAAGATGCATTTATCCACTTTGGGTTCGAGCTTATCAGGCTAAACCTTTTTCACATAAGTATCGCAGCCCCAAACTTTTAAGAAATGACAGCTTAGGTTTCTCTAAACCATAGTTCATACGGTGTCATCTCAACGGAATTACATGGTGCCCTATTTAAAGTGAATGCGGTTGTCTCTAATGCCTAACCCATAAATGATAGTGGTAATTCGATAAGAGACATCATGGTATGCACCACATCCAATAGGGTGCAGCTATGATGTTCGGACACACCATCACACTATGGTGTTCCAGGCGGCATTAGTTGTGAAACAATTTCCACAATGTCTGAATTGTGTACCAAACACGTAACTCAGATATTCATCTCTATGATCATATCATAGACATTTTATGCTCTTCTCACGACGATCTTCAACTTCACTCTGAAATTACTTGAACCTTTCAATAATTCAGACTTGTGTTTCATCAAGTAAATATACTTAGAATCTACTCAAATCATCTGTGAAGTAAGAGCATAACGATATTCACTGCGTGCCTCAGCACTCATTGGATTGCACACATCAAATGTATTACTTCCAAGAAGTTGCTCTCTTGTTTCATCTCACTGAAAACGAGGCCTTTCAGTCATCTTGCCCATGTGGTATGATTTGCATGTCTCAAGTGATTCAAAATCAAGTGAGTCCAAACGATCCATCTGCATGGAGTTTCTTCATGCGTATAAATCAATAGACATGGTTCGCATGTCTCAAACTTTTCCAAAAAAATGAGTGAGTCCAAAGATCCATCAACATGGAGCTTATTCATGCGTTTTATACCAATATGACTCAAATGGCAGTGCCATAAGTATGTGGTACTATCATTACTATCTTATATCTTTTGGCATGAACATGTGTATCACTACGATCGAGGTTCAATAAACCATTCATTTTAGGTGCAAGACCATTGAAGGTATTATTCAAATAAACAGAGTAACCATTATTCTCCTTAAATGAATAACCGTATTGCGATAAACATAATCCAATCATGTCTATGCTCAACGCAAACACCAAATAACAATTATTTAGGTTTAACACCAATCTCGATGGTAGAGGGAGCATGCGATGCTTGATCACATCAACCTTGGAAACACTTCCAACACATATCGTCATCTCACCTTCAGCTTGTCTCCGTTTATTCCGTAGCTTTTTATTTCAAGTTACTAACACTTAGCAACCGAACCGGTATTTTAATACCCTAGTGCTACTACGAGTACTAGTAAAGTACACATTATAATGTATATCCAATATACTTCTGTCTGCCTTGCCAGCCTTCTCATCTACCAAGTATCTAGGGTAGTTCTGCTTCAGTGACCGTTCCCCTTATTTCAGAAGCACTTAGTCTCGGGTTTGGGTTCAACCTTGGGTTTCTTCACTAGAGCAGCAACTGATTTGCCGTTTCATGAAGTATCCCTTTCTTGCCCTTGCCCTTCTTGAAACTAGTGGTTTTACTAACCAACAACAATTGATGCTCCTATTTGATTTCTACTTTCGCGGTGTTGCGAGTAGCTCAAGGATCATCATATCTATCCCTGATATGTTATAGTTCATCACGAAGCTCTAGTAGCTTGGTGGCAGTGACTTTGGAGAACCATCACTATCTCATCTGGAAGATTAACTCCCACTTGATTCAAGCGATTGTAGTACTCATACAATCTGAGCACATGCTCAACGATTGAGCTTTTCTCCTTAGTTTGCAGGCTTAAGAAACTTGTCAGAGGTCTCATACCTCTTGACGTGGGCACTAGCCTGAAATCCCAATTTTAGTCCTTGGAACATCTCATATGTTCTGCGATGTTTCAAAAACATCTTTGGTGCCTCAATTCTAAACCATTTAGGATTACGAACTGAACTATCATGTAGTCATGAAAACGTGTATGTCAGATGTTCGCAACATCCACAACCGACACTCGAGGTTCAGCACACTGAGTGGTGCATTAAGGACATAATCTTTCTACGCAGCAATGAGGACAATCCTCAGTTTACGGACCCGGTCCGCATAATTGCTACTGTCAACTCTCAACTAAATTTTTTCTAGGAACATATCTAAAACAGTAGAACCAAAGCGTGAGCTACGACATAATTTGCAAAGACCTTTTGACTATGTTCATGATAATTAAGTTCATCTAATCAAATTATTTAATGAACTCCCACTCAGATAGACATCCCTCTAGTCATCTAAGTGATACATGATCCGAGTCAACTAGGCCGTGTCCGATCATCACGTGAGACGGACTAGTCATCATCGGTGAACATCTTCATGTTGATCGTATCCACTATACGACTCATGTTCGACCTTTCGGTCCCTTGTGTTCTGAGGCCATGCCTGTACATGCTAGGCTCGTCAAGTCAACCTAAGTGTTTTGCATGTGTAAATCTGGCTTACACCCGTTGTATGTGAACGTTAGAATCTATCACACCCGATCATCACGTGGTGCTTCGAAACAACGAACTTTCGCAACAGTGCACAGTTAGGGGGAACACTTTCTTGAAATTTTATGAGGGATCATCTTATTTTTGCTACTGTCGTTCTAAGCAAATAAGATGTAAAAATGACAAACATCACATGCAAATCATAGAGTGGCATGATATGGCCAATATCATCTCGCGCCTTTGATCTTCATCTTTGAGGCGTGACATGATCACCTTCGTCACCGGCATGACACCATGATCTCCATCATCATGATCTCCATCATCGTGTCTTCATGAAGTAGTCTCGCCAACTATTACTTCTACTACTATGGCTAACGGTTAGCAATAAAGTAAAGTAATTACATGGCGTTTTCAATGACACGCACGTCATACAATAAATTAAGACAACTCCTATGGCTCCTGCCGGTTGTCATACTCATCGACATGCAAGTCGTGATTCCTATTACAAGAACATGATCAATCTCATACATCACATATATATAATTCATCATATCCTTTTGGCCATATCACATCACATAGCATACCCTGCAAAACAAGTTAAACGTCCTCTAATTGTTGTTGCATGTTTTACGTGGCTGCTATGGGTTTCTAGCAAGAACGTTTCTTACGTACGCAAAAGCCACAACGGTGATATGCCAATTGCTATTTACCCTTCATAAGGACCCTTTTCATCAAATCCGATCCGACTAAAGTGGGAGAGACTGGCAGCCGCTAGCCACCTTATGCAACAAGTGGATGTCAATCGGTGGAACCTGTCTCACGTAAGCGTACGTGTAAGGTCGGTCCGGTCCGCTTCATCCCACAATGCCGCCGAATCAAGATAAGACTAATAACGGTAAGAAAATTGAACAAATCATCGCCCACAACCATTTTGTGTTCTACTCGTGCATAGAATCTACGCATAGACCTAGCTCATGATGCCACTGTTGGGGATTGTTGCAGAAATTAAAAAAAATTCTACACATCACCAAGATCAATCTATGGAGAGAATAGAAACGAGAGAGAGGGGAGTGCATCTTCATACCCCTTGAAGATTGCGATGCGGAAGCGTTACAAGAACACGGATGAAGGAGTCGTACTCGCAACGATTCAGATCGTGGTTGATTTCGATCTAAGCGCCGAACAACGGCGCCTCCGCGTTCAACACACGTACAGCCCGGGGACGTCTCCTCCTTCTTGATCCAACAAGGGGAGAGGAGAAGTTGAGGGAGAGCTCCGGCAGCACGACGGCGTGGTGGTGGAGCTTGCGGTTCTCCGGCAGGGCTTCGCCAAGCACTACGGAGGAGGAGGAGGTGTTGGGGAGGGAGAGGGCTGCGCCAGGGGAAGGGGTGCGGCTCCCGTGTGCCTCCCCACTATATATAGGGGTGGAGGGGGCTGGTTTCTTGCCCTCCAAGTCCATTGGGGCGTTGGCAAAGGTGGGGGAAAGAAATCCCATCATTTCCCTTCCCCACCGATTGTTATCCCCCTTTTTTAGGGATCTTGATCTTATCCCTTCGGGATATGATCTTATTCCTTCTAAGGGGGGATCTTGGTGCACCTTGACCAGGGGTGTGGGGCCTTTCCCCCACTACCCACGTTCATGTGGGCCCCCCCATGCAGGTGGGCCCCACTCCGGAACCTTCTAGAACCTTCCCGGTACAATACTGAAAAATCCCGAACATTTTCCGGCGGCCAAAATAGGACTTCCCATATATAAATCTTTTCCTCCGGACCATTCCGGAACTCCTCGTGACGTCCGGGATCTCATCCGGGACTCCAAACAACATTCGATAACTGCACACTAATTCCCATAACAACTCTAGCGTCACCGAACCTTAAGTGTGTAGACCCTATGGGTTCGGGAATCATGCAGACATGAACGAGACAGCTCTCTGGCCATGTTCCACGATGATCTCATCGGATGAACCACGATGTCAGGGATTCAATCAATCCTGTATACAATTCCCTTTGTCAATCGGTACGTTACTTGCCCGAGATTCGATCGTCGGTATCCCAATACCTCGTTCAATCTCGTTACCAGCAAGTCACTTTACTCGTTTCGTAATGCATGATCCCGTGACTAACTACTTAGTCACATTGAGCTCATTATGATGATGCATTACCGAGTGGGCCCAGAGATACCTCTCCGTCATACGGAGTGACAAATCCCAATCTCGATTCGTGCCAACCCAACAGACACTTTCGGAGATACCTGTAGTGCACCTTTATAGCCACCCAGTTACGTTGTGACGTTTGGTACATCCAAAGCATTCCTACGGTATCCGGTAGTTGCACAATCTCATGGTCTAAGGAAATGATACTTGAAATTAGAAAAGCTTCTAGCAAACGAACTACACGATCTTGTGCTATGCTTGGGATTGGGTCTTGTCCATCACATCATTCTCCTAATGATGTGATCCCGTTATCAATGACATCTAATGTCCATGGTTAGGAAACCATAACCATCTATTGATCAATGAGCTAGTCAACTAGAGGCTCACTAGGGACATGTTGTGGTCTATGTATTCACACATGTATTACGGTTTCCAGTTAATACAATTATAGCATGAACAATAGACAATTATCATGAACAAGGAAATACAATAATAACCATTTTATTATTGCCTCTAAGGCATATTTCCAACATTTGTATTATATGAGTTATGTGATTTGGTGACCGAATGTTGTTCGGAGTCCCGGATGAGATCACGGACATGACGAGGAGTCTCGAAATGGTCAAGAGGTAAAGATTGATATATTGGATGATAGTATTCAGACACCGAAAGTGTTCCGGAATGTATCAGGTACATATTGGAGTACCGTGGGGGAGGGGGGTTAGCGGAACCCCCCGGGGGAAGATATGGGTCATATGGGCCATAGGAGGGAGGCACACCAGCCCACAAAGGGGTGGCGCGCCCCCCATAGGGAAGGAGGCCGAATTGGACTAGGGAAGGGGGCGGTGCCCCCCTTTCCTTCTCCCCCTCTCTTTATTTCCCCCTCAAGTAAAAGGAAAGGGGGCGCCTAGGGCCGGCCTCCTCCCCCTCCCTCCTTTATATACGTGGGGGCGCCTACAACACACATCAATTGTTCCAAGCCGTGTGCGGCTCCCCCTCCATAGTTTACGCCTCCGGTCATATTCAGGTAGTGCTTAGGCGAAGCCCTGCACGGATCACTTCACCATCACCGTCACCACGTTGTCGTGCTGACAGAACTCTCCCTCGATACTTTGCTGGATCAAGAGTTCGAGGGACGTCATCGAGCTGAACGTGTGCATAACTCGGAGGTGCCATACGTTCGGTGCTTGATCGGTCGGAACGAGAAGAAGTTCGACTACATCAACCGCGTTAACAAACGCTTCCGCTTTCGGTCTACGAGGGTCCGTGGACACACTCTCCCCTTCTCGTTGCTATGCATCTCCTGGATAGATCTTGCGTGAGCGTAGGAAATTTTTTGAAATTGCATGCTACGTTCCCCAACAAGCTTAAGGGGTGCAATCGGGGTGGGAGTGAACTGATGAAGCCTGGCTAGTAGTAGAATGTTGAACCAGGTCTCGCGTGAAAAAGAGCACCCTAGGAGGAGATGATCTGTGCACTCCTCTTCCTGGCAACAAAGCACGTAGAGTGGTGAATGCTGAAGATTTCGCCTAGCAAATCTATATGTTGTCCATACATGATTATGAAGTGCCAACGAAACGAAAATATTGATCTCCAAAGGTGCCTAGCAAGCCCAGATCTCGGCGGCGCCTGGTGTAAACTCTCTTTGAAGGAAAAATGAGTTCCAACCAGTCGCTACCAAAAACGAGTCTGCCTCCTCCATAACCTCAAAATTGAGCAAGACATTCCAAAGATATATAAGTTCACAGATCACATGAATCGATGGGGTTCCACACAGATCGGATCCCACAATGCATATGGTTGGGAGTCAGGAATATCCTTTGATACCCCCAGGGCACAAAATATATTATCATATCCTTTCAATCTCAGATGACTATGAACTCAAATATGACCACATACATTCATCAGACCCCACAAGTTCAGAACCGAGGAAAAAAATTGTGTTCCTACTGTTGGAGATATGCCCTAGAGGCAATTATGTGATGATTATATTTCCCTATGTATTCATGAGTCATTTCTATTGTCATTGGACATCGTCAATGATATGTATCAATAAGTTTGTGACTTTTTTGTGAAACTATATATTGTACGATGATTGTTCTAATGGTCCCTGGTTAATAAGGTTATGCGGTACACATACCCTTTGACTAGTATATTTTCCAGTTGATGACTATATTTCACAAGTCATGGGCATAGAGATGCTAAGCTGATAGTATGGACTCGGGGATGAAGATCGCCGTGTCGAACATGCCCACTTTGGACGCAGCAAGATATTGTCATCTGTTAGTCTCAAGTATGATGTATATGCCATGTCCTAGACCTGAGGTCCTCGCATGTTCTCGGGGTGAGGACCGACTCACTTAGGGTCTATAAAACTCTACTCCGTAACTGGGTAGTTATAAAGGTAGCTTTCGGGTGAGTCGTGAGACATGCCGAGAGACATGGTTGACCAAGAAGGGATTTGCCCCTCCGTAAGGAGAGATATTCTCTGGGCCCTCTCGGGTAATCATATTTGGAAAGCATGACCATGCGACTTGGGTTAAGTGTTAACCCGGTTAGAAAATATGTATCACGGTTTTGAGAAGAGAGGTCGAGTTACCACAAAGGTGACAAGTATTCGCCTTGAGCTTGACAACATATATCGTGAGGCAAAAGGAATGTTGCATATGACACATTGTCGAGGTTCGTCAAATGAATTTACTCACACATGGGCGTTGGCACGTTCTGCTAGGAGCCGCTACCAACTATCGACTTAGGTCGTGTCCATGTGTATGTGAACCTATAGGGTCGCACACTCAAGGGTTGTAGGCCATTTGGATTGGATCCGAATGGAGAATGGGTGTAGAATCCTAGTGGGCCTCAAGTGTTGATCCCACCTCGGAGATCTATATAAAGGGGAGTGGGTGCACCTCCAACGATTGATCTTTTTCCTCCCCACACAGCCACCGCCGCCACTCCCCATGCTCCCGTGCCACGCGACCGGACCTAGCAGTCCGCCGCCCGACGCTGCTCCCTGTACGTGTGGATACCTTGGAGGCATTGCATCTATAGTGCTAGGATGAACCGTTCAAGGGAACCGCAAGGAGCCATTAGGAGGATCCACGAGGATCATTCGCAAGAGATCGGCTACACGAGGAGGAGACGACTCGGCTCATTGGCTACAGGCATCACCGACTCTACTTCCACAGCAGTGACTACGCGTCTAGTGGTAACCCGATCCCGTGATCTATCCCCAGCAGCATGATCTTGGTTACGCAGTAGAAAAAAATTATTTGACGGTAGAGTAGCATACCACGTGCTCCAACACCTACTCGGTGTGACATCCGTCTCATGGAAGTCCACAAAAACGTAACCTAGTTGTTTACGTTCACCAATCATTATGAAACATGAGGCGTCATGTGAATACATGCGGCTTTGAAAAATGATAAAGCACATATCAAAGTCGTGTAGTATTGTTTTCGATGAATCACCAACCATTATATACAAATATATTGTTGCTTGTGTTGCTCAAATGCAAATGTCTTGCATAATCAGCAATATCATTGTAGTGCTCCAAAATTGTTTTGTCCCCATAAATATGGAATAAACATCTCGCAAGTTAAGTCAGTAATAAACTCGTCGATATATTCTCAAAGTCTTTGCCAACTTCAAAGATTTATATAGTATGTTAATGGAATTTGTACGCGAGGACTTCGAGGTTTGCAAGGATCAGGGAGTCACTCTGTTATTAACATGTCCTTGCATCATATTGCACATTTTTTTCCTCTAAGTTTACTATGTGGTTTTGCATCAAGATTTTTTTAATGAAAACAATGTCTTCACAGGATCATATGGTGTACCCAAGACTTTTTAGAAGGAAGTATACAAAGCAAAAAGCAACTAACGTATGGGTTTTTCCTTTTAAGGTTTTCTCACACGCGTTATCTTATCACAGGGCAATAATCATTATATGTTGTATCATTTTCTTCTTATTTTTTCCACCGAGTTTGAAGGAGTATTTAGCAGCATATCAAATATCACTCCTCAAATTTTCCACGCAGCAACAGACACGTCTTTTGCTCCCATCTCAGAAGTGAACCCCATAGATTCCAAAACTGAGGAACGAGAGACGTTGGACGACTAGTTTGCGTCTTCTTTCCTTTTATTGTGTGTCCTATGTTCAGCTCACCGTTTTGATCTAGATAACTTGCGGTTCCTAGTATGGCCTCTTTGCTATATTACATCGTTATAGTTCCTTTCTCACAGGTTTTGTGATGTCGGGTATGATGTGTGAGATGGTACAGTTTTGTTTTGGTTTCTACTAAAGGAAATCGGGATCCACCATTTCTTTAAAAAAATCGAAGGTAAAGAATCTATTAGTGCGTTGGAGTACTAAATTACTAGGAAAATCCTCATGCTTCAAGTTTGTAATAAATACATCACACCATTGATTTGTAAACTATCACATTGGATCTCTTCTAGAAGCACAATCTATTTCCAAAATAAATGAAGCTAATGCACTACAAATCTACTGAGAACTACTTTAAGTAAGTGGCACCGTATGCTAGATTCTTATGACAATAGATCTACACAAATTTGCAACTCTTCCCTAGCTATGAAAAGAACCACCTTAAGCAACTATAGCCCATGTACTTTGCTATTTTGTTGGACGCATGGCACTGCTCCTTTTGCCTCTGCCAGAAAACATGGAGAGCAATGTAATTACCCTTTTGCATCTGTTAAACAACTATCAGTTAAATTTCAAATATTAGGACTATGAAAATTGATAATATGGAAGGTCAATGTAATTACCCTTTTCTTTAAGCCTCACAACCTCATCTTGGGTAACCTGGAGCCTACATAAGGCAAATAATATAACAAGATTAGGAAAGATCCTCAAAGAATAAGGTCTATTTCCTTATAAACGAGAATAATATGTAAAAGTAATGAACAAAGTTTTCTTCACACGAAGAACTTACATCCTCTCTAAACATGCAATACGTTCGAGTAGTTCCTTCTCCCTGTGTGTAGATGCTTCCTATTACCTCATAAAAAATGTTTATGAGTAACTACATAAATTAATTATAAGTATTTCTGATGTTAATATGGCATATGTAGGACATGTAGATGACCGTTGTGCAAGTAATGCCATAAAGATGTACAAATATGTTTCGGTCCCAAAATATAGGCAAGATTATCAAGGCGGTGCACAGGATTGTGATTCTAAAAAATTAAAGGTGTTAGATTTGTTCTAAGTAAATTTATTTATTCTAATGATGATTAATAACAACATCCAAATCTTCATATCATATTGTGAGGTAAAGGTAATTAAGTGATTGCATAGATTTTGTTTTGTGAAAACACAGAATATTGTAAAGTAACCAAATAAGAAATGATAGTGCCAATATAAGGTTATATATTATGTAATTTATATAACTTAAACCCATCTAATTATGTAGAGGACATATATCATAAAAATCATACCGTTTCTTCCGTTGTTACTTTAAAACGACCCTTTTGAATGGCCATTTTTTCTATATGTTCATCCATACACGTAACATTGGAAACTGCATAAAATAATCACTTATCATTGTATATGCCAATTGGACAAAATTAAAATACATAAATCAAGTATAACACAAGTAACAATGAATAATAATTATTGAGTTGTTAACTTAAAAATATTCTTCGTGCATCCTAGCTATAGACATTTTACTTTGGAGAAGAACATGCCTGCTCTGGAAAGTTGCTTGGTAGGTACTTTCGTATGTCGTTCAAATGACTCATGGCGCGCAAGGCCATTAGGGGGTCCATTCTCAAGTTGTTTCCCACTGGCAGAAAAACCTTATGTCAGAAAACAAACATATGTGTGATATTAAGATTTAGTTGTGTTAACAATGAAGCAATGTATGCACCCAAAAAGGTAGCATTCAGATGCTCGACTTCATGAAACAGACCATATTAATGTTTAACTGTATGCTAGATTTCCTTGAAGAGTCATTTGTAGATCAGATGCAACATAGATAAGAATAAAATATTAGACACAATCATGTAGTAGTAAAATTAGATTAGTACATGAGTGTTAGAAGATGTTGAGCTAGCTCTCGCGGTGCAAATCTATCGAAACCTAATATATATATGCAATACAATATACTTCCTTAATAGCATTGTCTGGTAAAAAGGATTAAATACTAACATTTATGCCAAGTAAGAAGTAGAACAATGCAATTTTGATGTAAACATAATAATCAAAGAAGTGACATGTTTAACTCCCGTAGAAAAATATTGCCACCATACATAAAAAGGCACATTTTGCCAACAACTTGTTCAATTATATGTGCATTATACAAGTGATAACGGTATAGTTTCACATTTCGCAATAAAAAAATACTTGTTTATGGTTGTGAATTTGTCCTTGTTTCTCAACGAAGTGACTATCATTCTATCAAGAAAGTATATTAAACATCCCAACCTTTGAGGTATCAGTATTGGAGTTGTTGAGCTTGGTGTTTCTACTATTTCAGTACCTACAATCTGAAAGTACAACATGCCATGTTAGTTCAAGTATATATTATAACACAACCATTTACCTATATGCTAATTTGAACTAAGACCACAACACTTATTCTGGATTGGAGGGAGTCACAACACCATAATTACCTTCTTATCATCACTAGCATGATTTTGTGGACGCACATCTTGAAGCGGAACAATTTCATCCACGGTATCAAGTTCAAATAGGAAACGCAGGTACTCCTCTTCGTCACTATCATTCTCTTCCGAGTACTAGAAATGTAACAAACAATATTTTGTGAAATTATTTATGCAAATATTTTTACAAAATGTTATTGCACAAGTAAAATCATACCAACTTAGCCTGTGCTTTCAAGTCCTCGATATCAAAGTGCCACTGACTAATACCTCTCCAATATTCGTCCTGTTGCATATTTGAGAATTGAAATAACTCAAATAATTATTGGATGGTACATTTAAAGCGCAGTATCATAGCTCGAAGATAGACCAAGAGATTAAGGAAATGTAACTAATTTAAACCAATAGTTTAATTAAATACATAAATTCTTTTAGGTTCAAGTGTAAACTAAATTCCCAAAGTAAAATAGTATATAATTTCTTCGAGTGCCTAGTGAAGAGCACTACGAAATGTGGTTATCTTACGAATCTTAGGGCATCTCCAACGTCGTACCTCAAATCACCCGCAAACATTCAAACCGCAGTGTTCGGACCATTTTTGTCGTCCAACATAGTGCCGCATAAAGTCAGTGGACGCGTCCGCATGGCCGAATTTCACTAAACTAGAAGAAACCTGGGGGAGGTTTGTGCGACGTCCGCCTGGACAATCAAAAGACATCACGTCCCCTCTCTCTCCATCCGTGCAGGATGGCGGAAGACCGCTACTATTTGGCAGAAGGAGACCAACTTTGATGGAAGGCCAAAGTTATTTGGCGGGAGGCTATTGCTAGTGGTTCTTATTTGACGGAAGGCCATTGTATAATCATGACTATTTGGCTGAAGGCCATTGTTATTTGGCGGAAGACATTGCTACTATTTTAAAAAAAATTAATAGAAGCGGACATTTAAGGTATGGATTTGGAGGGCGAGCTCCCGTATTCGGGTCCACGGACGTTTAGTGTGTCCGATTTACAGCACGGTAATGGAGATGCTCTTAGCTATGGAAAAAAGTCAAAAGAAATACTAACATGTGATGTCTTCTCTTTGATTTTATCGTGTGGTTTCTTCTCTGCTTGCAACTTTGCTTCATTCTCCTGCTCAAAAATAATTGACACAAAATTACACCACATATATGCGCGCACATAAAAATGATAAATAGAGAAGGCAAATGAATGTCGTCTCATACCTTTATAGTTTGCACCCTAGCAACCAAAGATGGCACTTTATTTAGCATGCATCTTACGTGATTGTCCTCAGACTTCACTTTTTTGAAGAACGGAAGTTGCAGTAACATTTGCGCAGTTGGCCTCTTGGATGGATCTTTTATCAAACATGCACCAATCATTCGCTTAAATGACTACATAAAAAGATAGGAACGAGTAAGCATAGGCACATGTGTGTATCTAAGATTCTAAGAGATCATATCAAGATTACATTTGAAAACTTCTTGTCCTTTGTGTTATGAAGAGATGGAGGAGCATGTTGTAACGTCATCAGAAAGACCTACACGTCATTTCAGAGACCTCAGTAACTTCTCACAGACAGTATGATGATGTAAAATATATCAAGGTAAACTAATACCTTTGCTGGAGGTTGGCTAGAGAAAGGAGCGTGGCCATTAGCTAGTTCTAGTGCAGTTATTCCGAAAGACCAAATGTCTGCTCTGCGAATAATTGTTTGTATGTCCGGTTAAGCAATCGGTATAAAAAAACATAGTCAACTAACCTGTGGTAAAAAGCCAGACAAATAAAAATTTACTTGAAGTCGTATTCCTTTTGCTCCATCACTTCAGGTGCCATCCTTAAGAAGAAACAGAGCACTGAATCAGTAGAATGTCAGTACACTGTTCATGAGCTGCGGAATCATCAACCCATTGGCAAAAATATTAATTGGACAGTCCTAAAAACAACAACTTTTAAGACACTACCAGCAAGGTGTGCCGACAAGCGTGTGCCTTTTGCCGTTCCTGTTGATCATCGAGTCGTAGACGCTGGCGCTAATTCCGAAATCCGCAAGCTTGACTCCTTTGTGCTGATCAAGCAATATGTTTCCAGCCTGTGTTCACGCCCGAAACACGAAAGCGATTTAGAGATATACGAAGTGACGTAATCTTCAAATTCAGTACCGGGAGAGAGCTCAATTACCTTGACATCCCGGTGTATGTGGCCTTTGCCGTGCAGGTACTCGAGGCCCCTCAGCGTCTCGCGGAGCACGAAGGCTATGAACCTCTCCTCCTCGAACCCTTTGGGGAAGGAGGATTTCATGAGGTGGAAGCAGGAGCCCCCGGCCATGTAGGGCATGACGATCCACAGGTTCTCGTCTTGGGTGAAGGAGCAATAGGCGCTGAGGAGGTTGGGGTGATCCGTCAGGATCATGGTCTTGACCTCTTCGGAGGCGTTATTCTGCATGAGAGACGCCGATTAGTGCTTTTTTTTTTCTTACACATTTGTGCGCACGGGAATTGATTGATATATTGAGTGGAGGAGGCAGGCACGTACGACGTCAGCTTCGGAGCGGAGGGAGAGGTTCATAATCTTGACGGCGACGACCTCGCCCCCGAGCGGGAGGCACCGGGCGCGGCGCACGACGGCCGTGGCGCCGTCGCCAATTGGCTCCATCAGCTCGTAATCCTCCGCCCGGATGGGGAACTCCCCCTTCCTCGCCCTCGGCGACGCCCCTCCTTCCCCGCGCTTCCCCTTCTCCTTGGACCCCATTGATCAATGTGTGTGTGTGTGGGGGGGGGGGGGGGGGGGCGGGTATTGATCAAGCGATGTGAACCCTAGAACAGCAGCCTAGTCGACTAATTCGGCCTCTCGGTTGCGTGGATCTGACGGGCTCGGTCGACGGGCCATGGCGGTCGATGAACGAGATGTTATAAGGAGGCGCGCGCGGCCGGGATGCGCTTTCTCGTGAGGGGGGGAAAGGTGGGAGGGGGTGGGGGGCGCTATGGTTGGCTGGCGGGCCGGTGGGGGGAAGAAGAACACGGGCGGAGGCGCCGGCGTCGCGAGGCGAGAGATATTTATAACGGATCCGGATCTCATGCAAGGGCTTCCGGTCGATTCCGTTTCTGTTTTGCCTCCTCCGCGAAAAAAGAGTCCGAGTCGTTTCGTCTGGTGGATCGGAGTCCAACCAAGATAGCTGCTCCGTCGTTGTGATCGAGGACTTACGGGTGGAAGTTGTAATTAGGCACGTCTTATCTTTTTTCTTAGGACACTGATAACGCTCACACGTGTGGGCGTTAAAGGGTCTGCCCACACGTTTTGTGTGGTGTCTTAGAGCATCTTCAACAGGCGCTGAACGCACCGCGCGCAAAAAACTGCTTTGCCGCGCGCCCACCGTCTGGTTTGGCGCGGCGCGCAGCGCTGGCTCCAGCAGCCGCGCTAAAATGCAGCGCGCGCCGCTCCAGCAGCGCGCGTGACTCATCGGGGCATTGCATATATGACATTTTGAATACAAAATAAAGTTGAAACATTCAAAATGCAATGAACATGACATATAAAATTTCACACAAACAAGTTGATGAAGAAAAGTTCATTCCCACAAGTTTAAAATCATGCCCACAAGTTCATCCAACCAAGTTCAAAATACAAATCAAGTTCAATACACAAATGAAAGACACATCATTCCTCGTCCTCGTCTTCGTCTTCGGAAGACGATTCTTCCGCCTCCAAAGATGAATCTTCCTCCCTCTCCTCATCGCGCACCGCATCACGTGAAGCTCCGACGGTGTTGGCAAGATTTTCAACGGCATCTTCATGGGAATGTGTGCGAGGAGGCACATCGAAAGACATTCCGCCCATGGCGGCCGGAGGTGCACCCATGCCTCCCATGAGAGAAGCAAAACCCATGCCTCCCATGATGGCCATAGCGTCGGGGGGTGCTCCAAAGCCAGCAATGCCTCCCATTGCACCGCCCACTGTAGCTCCGAAGCCACCCATGCCACCCATGGCGCCGAGGCCACCGCCACCCATTGCGCCGAGGCCACCGCCACCCATTGCACGAACCATGGCTCTTTTTTGGATCAAGACTTCTTCACGGGCAAGATTGACATACTCCTTTTGCGCCGCATTGAGGTTAGATGTGTCCAAGAAGAACAAGTGCTTCTCCCATTCCAACAATCTAGTTCGCTCCTCATTGCTCACCTTCCTCTCCTCCAAAGCCACCTTCCTCTCCTCGGCCGCCACCCTTCTCTCCTCGGCCGCCAACCTCCTCTCCTCGGCCGCGACATCTTGGTTCCTTGCCATTTTCCTCGCCTCGTTGGCTTCTTTTCTTGCCTTCACAATAGCTTCCATAGCATTTTTGAGCTCATCATCTCCTTTCCTCTTCTTTTCTTTTGCGTCTTTCTTGCACCCATCCGGTCGCTTTGGCTTCGAGTATGAAACTGAGTTGGGTGTGGGGCTTCTCTTGCCGTCATCACTTGATGCATCATCCTCCTCCTCATCATCATCCAACTTAATTGTTCGCTTGCGTTTGTTGCTCAAATGCAAATCATCCAAATCTTCACGCTTCTTCCATTTCTCATCATCCTTCAACACGTTATAGCAATGGGGCAAGGTAAAGACCCTTCCTTTCTTGATCTTCCCCTTCTTGGTTGTCCTCTCCTCTTCTTTGAACAAGTTTTGCGCAATGTTGTACTACATGAAAACAAAGCAAGTTAGCACCAACAACAAGTATGATGAACATGTATGATGAACATGTATGAAATGCCACTTACTCTATCATCCTCATTTGTGCCACTTGGGTTCAACTTGTCAACCGCCTTTTTATAGGCCGCCCACCTTTGACAATCCGAGTTGATTGTCGACCATCGGGACCGAAGTGATCTCTCAGAGCGGTCAATTCCACTCAAGTTGTGAACATCAAAGTGTTCTTTCATCCGCCCCCAATAAGCATCTCTACTTTGATCACCTCCAACGGATGGATCCCTCGACACTTGCAACCAAGTATTGCATAATAAGATGTCATCGACGTTGGTGTAATTGCCCGCTCTTCCTTTCGGTGCGTCGACAATGCCCTCACCCTCCTCGTCCACCTCGAACTCATGGTTTTCGAAATGCATGTCATTGGTTTGAGACCAATGCGAATTGTTGGAACCAACACCCATCGTTGACATGTATGCATCATCATTGAGACTACAAAGTTTTTTGAACAATGCAAATAAGCTATCTATATGTGAATGCATTGAAAAAATAACAAAAAAATGAAAAGTTGGAATTTTTTTTACCTTGGGGGCATTTCGTCGAACATGTTGTGCGCGTCGGCCGCCGGCTCAACGAGTGAGCTCGCCGGCGCTTCGGTAGCCGCCGCGCCCGTCGCATGCCCTGCAAGCTTCTTCCTCCTCGCCTTCGAGGTGCCGGAGCCGTCCGTCGCCTTGTTTTTCTTCGCCGATGTCTTGCCCTTCTTTGGCCGCGCCACATTGGGGAGCTTTGAGGAGGGGGCGGCGGCTCGGGCCGGCGCCGGCGCGACGCCACCCGCCGCCGAGGTCATCCGCGGCGGCATGAAGAGGCCGCGCGCGAGGCCGATGGTCGGAGGAGCTCCGGCAGAGGCGAGGCCAACGCCACCTGGGCTAGGGTTTGCGGCGGCGGCGGTGGAGGGGTCGCGGCTATAGGATGGGGTGAGCGGGGTGCCGGCGCGTGCGTCCATGGGGTGCAGTTCACCGGCGCCGGCGCGCGCGGGGCGTAGGAGGCGGAGAAGAGAGAGTGCAGCGCGAGCGCTTGAGTGTGCCGCGCGCGGAAGCGGGCGCCCCAAATACACCGCGCGAGATAGCGGATCCGACCGCGCGCCCAACTCCTTATACCGCGCGCGCGGTTATTGCGCGCCCGCTGGAGCCACCCGCCGGGTTGCGCGCGTGCTAAACTGGCTAAATTTGCGGCGCTGCGCTTGTTTAGCGCGTCTGTTGGAGATGCTCTTAGAAGATTAGCTCACACGCCTACGTGTGGGCAAAACAAGTAATGCACACACGTCTTTTTTTTCTCGCGGTCCCTCTCACACGCCTGCGTGTGGGCAAAATAGATAACGCCCACACGCCCGTACGTCATGCCTCCTACCTCATGGTCCCGCACGCCCCGCCTGACAGTCACCACGCGCCCCGTAGTTCCCATGGTCCGGACCCTCTTCCATGTTCGTTTAACTGCAGTTGCCATGTCGCTGAACTACAGTTGCCATGTCGGACAACTACAGTTGCCATGGTTGCTCAACTGCAGTTGCCATCTCAGGTCAAGTGCCAGATGCCATTTTTGGACAACTGCAGTTGTTGCCATGTATGGTCTGGTTTACTATAGTTGCCATGATTTGAAAACTTTAGGGGTTGCCACCTACTAACACTAGGCAGTTGACATGTATGGTCTGGTTTACTACAGTTGCTATGATTTGAAAACTTTAGGAGTTGCCACCTACTAACACTAGGCAGTTGCCGTGTAGCGCTACAAAGAGATATGGCAAAATAACATGTTCGGGTAAAAAGAGAGTTATCATGTGCTTGCAAGCACACTAGGGCAGTTGCCATGTACCCTCCAAAACACATGGCAACTGACATGTTCGGGTAAAAGAGAGAGTTGCCATCTGCTTACAAGCACACTAGGGTGGTTGCCATGTACCCTGCAAAACACATGGGAACTGGCAGCTTTGGGTGTGGGAGAGGAGACGCGTCTGTGGGCGAACTGATAAATGCCCACACACCAGCCCCTGTGCGTGAGTGAAAACTGACGTGTGGGCGAATTGCTAAACGCCCACACACCGGTCTGTGTGTGTGGTGAAAACAGACGTGTGGGCGACCGGATGAATGCCCACGCACCAGCCCAGTCCTACGTGGCACCACAAACATGCCAAGATTCGTGCAAACACAAACGGACGTGGATCCACGCGTGTGGGCGAGATGCAAACACCCACACGTGTGGGCGTTAGTATTTCCGTTTTTTTAAACACATAACATAAGGGCTCATATATATGCGCATACGCTCATCTCTATGAACGCACACACGCACATTTTATCCCCATGAGCACCTTTAAAAGATTGAGCCAACATATCATATCATCTACGAGTGAGCCGCAGTAGCGCTTCGTCCCAACTGCTCGAGAGAAAAAAAGGTGATCTGGGCGACGGCGGTTTCCTTGCAGAACGCCGGTGAAGCCACGGCATACGCCCCTCCGTCTGCTGCTCCGGCGGCGGATGGAGCGGGTTCCTCTTTCATGGTGTTCTGTAGATAGGGTTTATGTTTTCTTTGGTGGCGTTGGAGTGAGGACAACGGCGCCGCGTCGAATAAATCTGCTTCGGCTTCTTCCTCTCCATGACAACGTCGAGATGCCGGTAGCCTCGTCTTCTTGCCGGCTATTTCAGATGATGAGAGCTATTGTTCTTTGTGTTGTTCGTGCCTTCCGTCTCTCGCAGCGCCATCGGTCAGGACAAGATGATGATCCAGAAACGGGTTTTGTGGTCCGACGGCGGCGGTTCCAACGTTCTCCCCCAACTTCATCGGTGGGAATCGACGGATCCGGGTCTAGGCCAGCATGGGGATGTTCCCCGACCAACATGCCATAGCGACAAGTGCCTTGCTGCATGCAGCGGGTCTATTCATCGGTTTTGAAAGCCATTTTGGCGATGATGCTGCCCTGGATCTTGAGATGTTGGAGGCTATGTTTCTCTTGTAGTGAGCGCTTTGGTGACACTGGAGTGTGGAGACAACTGTTGGTTTCGATGTGTGCAGAGATCTCTTGGAAACCTTTTGTAAATTTTATTTTCTTGGGATTCTTGCTGCATAATTTTCGGGACATATGTCTTCATCCGATTTGCCTAGCAGTCTTCACGCGTGTTTGTACTGATTGTACTATGTATATTTAATATATATTTTGCGGGGTCTATGTATATTTAATATAATGTGTGGTTATAAAAAAACATATCATATCATATTGAGATTTTACGAAGTCAAACTGAACATGTTTCGCCGTAAATTCTAAAATAAATTCAGAATAAATACGAGCACCATGACTTAAACCCTAATGGACTGGGAATACAACTGTCCTCCTAACTATCCAACATGTTGGTTCGCAAAATCAGCCACGTCTATGGTATTGTATGGTGCGTTTCTCTCCATCGATCGATCTCCTCGACCGTGTCCGTGAGCACATTGCCAGATGGTACGACTGTGGTCTTGAAAAAAGTGGACGGTGGATGGAGCGAATGTGAGCTCTGATCGATCGGTCCATCTCAACGTAAAGGAACCGGCGTCACGGATGGGCGACCACGAGACGGTCGTCGGTCACCTGTTATTTTCGTCCGTGGCAAACCGTGAGCAGAGAGAATACCCTCTCACGTATGCTCCTCGCCGAGCCATTTGCATGGATGCAATGCATGTGCAACTGTGATCACTACTCGCCAACGGAAACTAATCTAGTGCAAGGCTTGTACGTACTGTCGCGACATTTATGTTGCGCATCTAACGATCTCCTAAAGCGAAAGCGGAGCATCAACAAGTTAGGAAAGTGCCTTTTGATCGAGCACATCACGTTCGGCGAGGAAAGCAGACCGAGTTTCATTAACTTGATTTTGCGTACAGAAATGCGAATAAATCAGGTACATATGGAAACTGCATGCATCACGCTGAGGCGATGGATTAATGCACACAGAGAATAGCATCAACCCTGTGCTAAACTAGCTTCTGCATACATGTTTTAAGAAAACTTCACACGTCATAACCACAAATCCGTCGTAGTCTAGGTGGTTAGGATACTCGGCTCTCACCCGAGAGACCCGGGTTCAAGTCCCGGCGACGGAAGTTTTTATTTTACCTTACCTTTTTGCCGATCGTAACTTGGACCGAACCCCTGGTTCATTTTAGGCAAGCATAAAGCGGACTTCCCACACCGAAAAGGGTGTCACGGGCACAAGCGAACCAGACCGAGTCACACGCCTCCGCTGGCGTCGCGCGTCACGCACGGAGCGGCGCCCGCCGCAGCCAAACTTTCCCCGTCCATGTGCCTGCATGTGTGGTTGCCACGGACACAGCAGATCCGCAAGTAGCCACTCGTGTGCGGACTCGACAGATACATGATGCTCCCTCCGTTCCACGACGTAAGACATTTTTGCAAAGCTAATGTGTCAGCCCGCAGTGTCCTTGCTTAGCCACTGGTGTCCCATACCGCGTTTTATACATACGCACGTACAGTACATGCCGAAGGCGGAGCAGCATGGGAACACGGCAAGGCTGTTCACGGCAGCACGTCCTACGCGACTGCACCGAGCCGACACGACCATTCATGGCGATCGATCGACATCGGCGACGGCACCATGACATGCGCGCGCGGGCCGACGATGGTGCATATGCTGGAATATTAGGCAAGTTCATGATTAATTCCAGTAAATAATTCATGACTAAAAAAGATACTAGCATACAATAATCTAGCAAACTAGAAGAACAACAAGACATGCATAACAGTAGCAAACACGTAACAATAGCTGTAGAGACAGACATGAACATGAACAGAGGATGTTGGGCGTACTGATCGTTAGCTATTATGGGTGCGACGGTGCTGATGACGATGTTGGCGACGATCTGTTGCTGACGGCGATGAATACGACGATGATTAGCACCGCCCGACTTGGACGGAAGACGACCCGTGATGACGAGTTTGAGCAGTCGCGCACATCGCTTCCTAAAAATCTAATTCGTCCTCTCCCGGTGCAGGATCGCAAAGACGAACGGTTCCGGAGACCTGCTCTTCCACGCGCCGATGCACGCCGGCGACGCAAGTTGTGAGATGAGGCAAAACCCTAGGTGTTTTCGGTGTGTCTATGGCCGCAGCCGGTAGACACACCACTTAGAGTGAGGCGGGGCGAGCGAGCGCGTGTGGTTTTCCCTTTCTCTTCTCACACCACTTAGAGTGGTGGAGAGAACCCACTATATAAAGAGGTACAACTCTTCTTCAACTTTCAGTATGGGACTAAACTTAGCACCACCACTTTCATTTTACACATGGCCTTTGAAATTTCAGAAATTGCTATGGGCCTAGCCCATTAATTCTAACAGCATACGTACGTCGGTGCATGTACGCTTGCTCCCCAACACGCCACCGACGGTGGTCAGCTTAACCGCACGTAATGTATTTTCCCCTAGAAGTTTGACTTCAGTCAAGATGAAAATAACCTTATAGGTTTGGTTCCGCAAAGTTCTTCGGTGATAAATAATGCAATTATCCAATAATGTGTAGTGTAACCTCTTTGTTGTTGCTGCTATCGTGCTCGTACCATGACAAAGCAGAAGAAAAAAGAAAACACGATCAGTCTCTTGTACAGGAGCCACTTGTAGTAACAGTAGGACTGTCGAGTTCGGCCGCTCCACCGAAAAGAACTTGCCTACAAGGTTGTTTGGATAGGTGGAATATACAAAATCCATTCTCTATAAACTAGGAAAACGGTTTAACAGAACAAAATCCTGTTTGGCTACCATAACAAATTCGTGGATATAGGATACTTGTTTCCCGTAAACCCAGAATTCCAGGTTTATGGAAAAACGTCCACTGCTCGTTTTTCTAAAAACGCGATTTGCATATTCTCAATACTCATCCAAAGAGGAGCCATCGCGCCGCCATGGAGTTCATCCTCCATTATTCTAGTTGTGCGACGACCTCGGGGACCAGGAGGAGCGCCCGCCGAAGGCCTTGCCCGGAGTCGTTGAAGCCGAAGGAGAGGCGAGAAGTAGCCCGAGGCAAAGTCTATGAACGGGCGACGACCTCGGTGACCAGGAGAAGCTCCCGCCGGCGCCCGCGCGAAGTCGTGAAGGCCGGAAGGAAGGTGAGCAATAGCCCGGGGCAGAGTACGTGATGTGGCGAAGATCTCGGCAACCAGAGGAGGCGCCCGCCGACGGCCGCTTGCAGAGTTGCGGAGGCCTGAAGCGAGGTGAGGAGCAGCGAGGGGTAGAGTCTATTCGGGAGCGGCGACCTCTGCAATCAGGGGAAGAGCCCTGCCAGCGGCCGCACACGGAGTCGTGGTGGCCGGTGAGAAGGCGAGCAGCAGCCAGCGCCGAGATAGTGCCGGGGACGACGACCTCGCGGCCACCAGGGAAAGCGCCCACCTGCAGCCGCACGCCGACTCGTCGAGGCTCGAGGTCAGGCGAGATGCAATCCCGACCACCATGGGAACCTCTCGCCGGGGCAGCGCTCTCAATCATGGTGGCCGGAGGGAAGGCGGGCAGAGGAGTCAGACATGCTTGGGAAGACGTCATGCGTGATATACGACAGGTTTCCAAACAAAGAATTACAAAGGCCCAATTTATCACGTTCCCAACACAAACACAATTTTCCATAAACCTGTTATTCATAAAAATGGTATTAAAACGGGTTTTGCAAAAAATCTGCTAAAAGCTAGTTTTGTATATTCCCATGGCTAACGCCCGGTAGGCTCATCCTCATCATCCGAAAAGAAAACAGAGACAAAACAGATTTGTTTCAATGACATATCTAATCAGACTGAAATTGATGTCGAAGACACGATCATTCACATCAATTGAAGCAGGCAGGAAGGGCGCGGAAGCTACCATTTAACGAATGCAATGCAAGCAAGGTAGCTTGCTTACTCTCCATCTAGCGTGCGTTGGCGGCAAGGAAGGAGGCATTGGAAAGACTAGACCATGCACATTAATTAGTACAAGAAAGAGGCATTCGGGAAGCGACTAGTCGCTTCTGGCGAAGCTTAACAAAGGCCGACTACTACGTAGAGACAACTACTACCAGTCATGAGCGATAGTGAAGCCGTCAGAGGCAGAAGCTGTCGCTTGACGGACGAAGCCGAGCCGATACGATAGGCGGGCGAAGTGAGCGAGACCAAGACGGGCCAGACGTGGAGTGGCGAAGGGGGCCTACTATACGTATACGTGATTAGTAAGCGGTTCAAGACATCGAACGAAAAATCAAGTGAACTAATGAACAGTGTGATTGATCAGACAAGTACCAAGGAGCAAGAAAACGTATGCGCTTTAGCAAGGGATGAGCGCGAAATCCGTTGCTTGTTCTTTCGGTAGCTTTCTTTCATTTCCGAATTTGCTTGCGAGCAGTCCTTGCATTAGTATGAGTTCGTTGACCGCGTAAGGGCGATCCATCTTGATGACGAATTCCACGATAACGAGAAATAGAAATTAATCGTTCGATGTCTGCTCGTTCTCCCCTCTTCAATTCCCAATGAACAACATGATCTTGAGCTATCATTTGTTCAATTTGGTCGATCTGATACTTAGTTAACGAGAAATAGAATGATTTGACAAACATTGATCCATGCTTGGCCTTAGCCTGAGCTCAACTCTGAAAAAGAAAAGAGGAGAATCTCTCTAGCTTGTGGAATCACTTCCCTGGATGCTTAGATAGCTCAAGAAAGTGCGCCACTTCTCCCTTAGAGCCCATCTATCTAAACGGGTATAAAAACAGAGAAGTAGGCTCATTAAGTGAAGTGAGAACAGAACTCGATCTTTGCTAGGCGTGAGAAGAAGATATCGGTCCTTTGGCCATCGGGAGCAGTGGTAAAGAAATCCTTTGAATGGATCAGTGAGTTCCGGCACGATTGCTGGAACGAACGGAATCTACGGGAACGAGATCTTTCTGTTGGCACGATATCTTTCAGGAACTGCGGTAATCCAATCCTTGAGCTAAGGACGAATGCTTGATTTGCAATCTTTCAAGACGATTTTCTTGTAGCAGATGTGGAATCCAGATTGGCATAACGGGTTCTACGTGAAGTCAGCCGTTCGTCATCATTTGAGGGTTCGGGTCAGGATCATGGCCATAAATCGCGACTTTTTCCACTAGAGCGAATAGCATTCTTCGAAATAGGCACAGGACACTAGAGCGAATAGCATTCTTCGAAACAGGCACACACAGGACTTGAAGCAGAATCAGAGAGTGATCCCTTTCCAACAGACTGATCGAATTCCAGTGATACACTACGCC